>NC_138771.1:311901981-313101981 GCF_965119305.1 Pelophylax lessonae | reverse complement strand
GGCACACACACCCTCCCAACAATCATAGCCTGCTTCTTGAACACACCCCCTGATCAATCACAGCCTGCCTCTCACACACCCCCTCCCAATCACAGCCTGCCTCTAGCACATACCTCCTCCCAATCACAGCCTGCCTCTGGTAAACCCTCTCCTAATCATAGCCTGCCTCTGGCACACACCCTCTCACAATCACAGCCTGCTTCTTGAACACACCCCCTGATCAATTACAGCCTGCCTCTCACCCACATACCCTCTCAATCACAGCCTGCCTCTGGCACACACCCCCTCCCAATCACAGCCTGCCTCTTGCACACCCTCTCCTAATCACAGCCTGCCTCTGGCATGCACCCTCTCCAATTCACAGCCTGCCTCTGGCATGCACCCTCTCCCAATCACAGCCTGCCTCTGGCACACACCCTCTCACAATCGCAGCCTGCCTCTAGCACACCCTCTCATAATCACAATCTGCTTCTTGAACACACCCCCTGATCAATCACAGCCTGCCTCTAGCACACATACCCTCCCAATCACAGCCTGCCTCTGGCACACACCCCCTCCCAATCACAGCCTGCCTCTGGCACACACCCCCTCCCAAACACAGCCTGCTTCTAGCACACACCCCCTCCAAATCACAGCCTGCCTCTGGCACACCCTCTCCTAATCACAGCCTGCCTCTGGCACGTACCCTCTCACAATCACAGCCTGCCTCTGGCACACACCCTCTCACAATCACAGCCTGCCTCTGGCACACACCCTCTCACAATAATAGCCTGCCTCTGGCACACACCCTCTCACAATCACAGCCTGCCTCTCGTACACATACCCTCCCTATCACAGCCTGCCTCTCGTACACATACCCTCCCTATCACAGCCTGCCTCTCGTACACATACCCTCCCAATCACAGCCTGCCTCTGGCACACACCCGCTCCCAATCACTGCCAGCCTCTGACACACACCCCCTCCCAATCACAGCCGGCCTCTGGCACACCCTCTCCTAATCACAGCCTGTCTCTGGCACACATCGCCTCCCAACAACAGGCTTGTTTACATAGGAAGAACGATCAGCGGGTGCTGGCAGACATCGGGTCCAGCACAGCAGGAGTAAGCCGCCCGCGGTGTGCACTCACGCCCGATACCTGGAAGTGCAAGATCACGTGTATATATATATATATATATATATATATATACGTGATCCTGCGCAGTGGGGCCACTCTGTAGCAGTAAATCTGTTATGGGGTGGTTGGCAAGTGGTTAACGCGCATTGCATCAAGGCAGCCCATGGAAATCAGTTGGTTTTGGATGCACAAAAACACACTATGGTGCATTGTCTTAGCGTGTTGGAGTGCTTTTTAAAAAAAAAAGGCACCGCAATGCGTCAACACTTGTTTTGTGCAACGCAGAGGTAAATCGTTTCACAACACATATTTATTTCTACAGTGTACTTTGCCGTTTGCCTGCAGTATTGCTTTAATGTCACTTTCTGGAACATGTGAGGACAACGCAGGCATTGAACAATCCTAAAAATGAACTCCAGTCTCTTCAGTTCATGTAGCAGTTGACAATAATTGAAGCAAACTTTGCTTGAGTAAGTAGTGAAAATGTTTAGTTGCTCAGTAGCAATCAAGAAGCTGCCAATGCAGCACCGTCTGTACACAGCAGTCTCAGTTCTTAATATATTAAGAATAGCTAATAAGAATTGCATTCAATACAAGACGTGGTTCTGCGCTACTGCCCAGACATAAAGAGTAAGAATAGACACACAGACTTACATTAAGCAAACAGAACAAAGGAAGTGGTATTGTCCTATGGACATGAAGACATTTCCGCATTTAAAAGTTACAAGTCTGGTACAGTAAGAAATAAAATCAAAATGAGTGCTTTGCCTGGAAATTAGAGCAATGTGGTTAAGTGATGTTGCTTATACCCATAAACAATTTGAAAGCATAAGCTGTATATAGCAGGGGCTGCATATAAAATAGAATGACCCCAAGATGAGGTTTTTACTGTTGATAACGTGCTAATACAGCAATGCCGCTGATGGTGGTTTGATGGAGTTTTATTGTTACACGCGTCATGGGACTGTGTTAATTATGTGACTCCCTCGATCATGTGAAATTTAAATTGATGGTCAGTCAGTGTCCATTGCACCAGATGAAGCCGGAACTGTGAATCTAGTCAAGCAGATGGACTCTGACTGTGTGACAGTAATCAAGCGGCTTTGGTTTTCCTTTTCCTGTGAATACTTCCATTAAAGTTGCATTATCTTTTGTCCAGTAGCTTCAGTCGCTTTCTGACTCCTAGACAAAACAGCAGTACCTGAGCATTTATATTACTGGCAGTGAAGCTGAACAAGATCATCTTCACTGTTCCAGATGTAGTACATTATTCTAGGGGTGTAGTATGTTCTTGTGAAAAATCCAATTCAGTCAAAACCTTTTTTTTTGTAAGGAAAGGTTAAAACGTTGGTGTTAAATAGATAGAGGGCTGTAGGTGTAGGTCCTGAGATAATCAATGGGTTACACATTAACTTCTGTAAATTTAATGTTACTAAAGACTGTTAGAGACTAGTACCGGAGATGGTCAGAGACTGCAAACCATAGAAATACAGAAAGGAGAGCTAGATCAAAACTAGATAAAAAGAGTCCAAGATCATTTTAAATGTGGATAAAAAATTTATATGAAAACAGCCAACACATTTCCGGGTGCAACACCTCTCCCCCTTCAACATCATTCCCCGTGCTTAGCAACTGCTGTCAGGCTGTTCCTCCTTGTGGAGAGTTTAATACTGGTTCTATTATAGATCAGTGAGGTTACTGGTTTCTCCGAGTCCATACAAGCTTTATCCTGTGATGAGCCTTTATTAATGGGGGGCCCCTGAAATGCGTTGGTTGTTTTTATCTGACTTTTTAAAATCGACAATTAAGGCCTGGATTCTTTCCTAGGTGTAAATAATATAACTGGGTACTAATATTTATAGGTAAAGTTGATCCAGGGAATATCCGATTGGCTCTTCAGGGATCAGGAAGGAATTTTTTTCCCCTGCTGTAGCAAATTGGATCATACTTTGCTGGGGTTTTTCACCTTCCTCTGGATCAACTGCGGGTAAAGGATTGTGTATATGGGATTGTATGGTTGGGTTTTCTTTACTGATTTTTGTTTTTTATTGGTTGAGCCAGATGGACTTGTGTCTTTTTTCAACCAGACTAACTATGAAAGAATTAAAAAAAGAAGTATGGGATTTATAACAAAAACAATTATACTAACCTAGGTGAATGCAGTATCAGTCCGATGCTGCATCTGTCCTCTGCCAGGTCCAAGACCAAGAACTGAGTGATTAAACACTGCTGATCACTCATTTCCCAGTCCCTAGCCTGTCAGTCACCAGCTCTCTGCTCTGTCCCCTCCAGCACTCACTGAAATGCTGGGCTGTGGAGGGGGCGGGAGCGGCTGGCTCAGGCTTTCAGAAGCTCGCTAAGAAGCTGAGCCAGCTGCCAGTCAATGCTACTGGGCAGATCCCAATTATATGGGTGGGATCTTTTTAGAGCCTGGACTGAGTCAGTGACGTCAGCTGACAGCAGACTTTAGCTTGCTGTTGGCTGAAAACGGATCACAGGAGTGCAGAACTTACCATAGGAAAAGTACAGCCAAAAAAGCTTTGGCTATACTTCTCCTTGAAAAAGGACCTCAGACTCTTTCATCAGGTTTTGTTCTGGCGCTCCTTTCTTTATTTCTATGGTTTGAGGTGCCGTAGGGTGCCCACCGAGGGAGGCCTTGCTGTGTGGGAGCTGACTTGCCACAGCTATTGAGCTTGTTTGAAGTTTTTCTTCATCCGATTATACTTGTAATTAAAAGTTTCTATTGTCTCTGAGTATGATGTTCTGGGGTCAGAAACTGCAGAAGCTAGAGGCATTATCGGGGACAATGAATATGCTGTTGTAGACAATTAGAGCTCAACTAAGGAAATGTTACAGGAGACCGCTAGAAATCACTAGACATGTCGCGAACATAAAATTTTATGTTCGTGAACGGCGAACGCGAACTTCCGCAAATGTTCGCGAACGGGCGAACCGGGCGAACCGCCATAGACTTCAATAGGCAGGCGAATTTTAAAACCCACAGGGACTCTTTCTGGCCACAATAGTGATGGAAAAGTTGTTTCAAGGGGACTAACACCTGGACTGTGGCATGCCAGAGGGGAATCCATGGCAACACTCCCATGGAAAATTACGTAGTTGACGCAGAGTCGGGTTTTAATCCATAAAGGGCATAAATCACCTAACATTCCTAAATTGTTTGGAATAACGTGCTTTAAAACATCCAGTGTGTGAATACGATCAGGTATGATGTTGTATCGATCAGGTAGTGTAAGGGTTACGCCCGTTTCACAGTGACAGACCAAACTCTGACAGACCAAACTCCCCGTTTAAGGCACCGCAAACAACCGCAAACAGTCCATTTGCAGTGGGCACAGTAGAGTCTGTGGGCCTGACACTCACTGGCAGGCAACTGAAATTATATTACAGAGGTAAAATTAAATAAATTTTTTATCTGCAAGGTGCTGTGCCACCCTATATGAATGGTGGGCACTGACAGTGGGCACAGTTCAGTCAGTGGGCCTGACACACACTGGCAGGCAACTGCAATTATATTAAAGGGTAAAAAGTAAATGACTTTTTTATCTGCAAGGTACTGTGCCACCCGATGAGTGGTGTGCACACAGTACAGTCTGTGTATATATATATAGAAAAAAATAAATAAAAGCAGACTGATATACCAGCCCTAAAAAGGGCTTTTTGGGGTGCTGTCATGATGCTGTCCTTACAGCAGGAGTGGACACAGAACACTGGCCTAGCTAATGATTTCCCTATTAATTCAGCAGCAGCAGCAGCAGCAGCACTCCCCCTGCTCGAACTAACTCTGCAGCTTCAGAATGAATCTAAGATGGATGCTGTCCTTGCTTTTTTATAGGAGGTGGGAGGGTCTGGGAGGGAGGGTATGCTGATTGGCTGGAATGTGTCTGCTGACTGTGAGGTACAGGGTCAAAGTTTGCTCAATGATGATGTATAGGGGGCGGACCGAACATCGCATATGTTCGCCTGAAGAGGCGAACGCGAACAAGCGATGTTCGCCGGGAACTGTTCACGTTAGTGCTCCATAAAACGCACATAAAAATAACTGTTTGCACATTTGATGTTCGCTTCTTCAAGATCTATTATAAAAGATGAAAAAAGAAAATATTTTCCATCACTGTTCTGAGATCTAGCAATGCAGGCACCGTAGTATGGTGCAATAGTTTCATGCAGTGAGTGAATTGTAGTACCATGTGACAGTTCTTGTAATGCTAAAGGGAACACTTTCTCATACTATTCCAGGACATGTGTTGATCGGGTCTGAGTAAGCCTCTAGGCACTGGCAGTAACAACGCTGATTACTGGCTGCTGGGACCTGAAGGTCATGCAGTGAGAACTAAATATCTGCATGCAACCCTTTGTTTGCAAGTTGAGCACCAGGAGGTTTTAAATGCTGAGGAGATTTATTTTCCATCAGATTCTAAATGCCACCTGTTTCTCCATATAGAAGATTACCATTTACTTCCTGTTCTGTTGATTAACTGTCACCTGTCTGTATCCCCATCAGAGGGATTTACCTAAATTTGTGTCCAAAATATGTCAAAAGGCCAGGAAGTGAGCAAATTTACTCTCACTCCTAAATGGAGACACAGACAGCAACAAAAATGTTGATAGAGGTTCACGATTTCACAATCCATCCAAAAGTAAAAGTTTTGGCTGAAGTTGGCCTTTAAAGCTACTCTTCATGCAGGTAAAAGTTTTCATGACACAATACTTTTAAAGCAGAGTTCCACCCACATTTCACACTTAACTCCATGCAAATCTTGTGTGCAGGCTAAAAACATATTGGCATTTATTTTTCTGTCAATTTGCCTTCTTTTTATCAGTCCTTTTCCTGTTTATTTTGCCACAGCATGGTACGTTATTTCCGGCTTTGCATGGGCTCCTGGGAGATGAGTGTCATCAATCCCAGTAGTCAATGGGAATCACCAGCTCATCTTGTTTCCATAGCAATAGAGCTGGAACTTCCTCCAACACCGCCATCGCTATGGAAACCCGACTGACATGCAGTGGGGGCGATTCTACCGCACTGCACATGCGCAAGATTGGGAGGTGCATGCTGGGTAGCCAGCATGCATCGAATCCCAGAACAGAGACCCAGAGGGCTTCACATGCCCACACTGGAGATGGCCGCGCTGTACAGAGGAGGAGAACAGTATGTTTTTAATGCAGCATAAAAACAAACCAGTGGAAACTCTTAAAGATAACTAAGGGTGAAATAATGAGTGGAGGCTATACCAGGGGTAGTTTTATCTTACAAAAAAAAGACTGAAACTCTGCTTTAAGGCCCCATGTACACACATGTTCTACAGCTTGTCTAAATGCCTTTGTCCTGGCAGGAGAAAAGTAGCGTCAAAAACACACTTAGGTGCTCAATAATTACATTGAACAGAATAATAATTTTATTCTGCCATTTGGCATAATCGAATGCTGTGCATGATGCGTGTTTAAACACCTTTAGATGTGTTTTCACCTGTTTAGGTGCATCAGGTGTTTTTTAGTGGCAAAACGCTCCTCTCCTAAACGTGCTGGCTCTGGAGTTTTTTCTGCCTCTAAACACCTGTAAATGCCTGTGTGTGCATGGACACATAGGCTAACATGGAGGGGCATTTAGAGGCAAAAAGAAAAAATTTAAACGCTCCTAAAATTTGACCTTTTGATGCCCAATGTGCATGAGGCCTCTTTTCTTGGAAAAACCAACTGCACCACATAAAATGAAAACATAAGTGCCATTCTAAGTGATACCAATAAAACAAGATTAAGAGACTTGGTGTATTTGGATTTTGCAAAAGCATTTGATACAGTTTCCCATAAATGCTTAATTTACAAACTGAGCCTTGTGACGTCACGTGTCGTCTATACAATTAAATAGGAATTATCATAAATGATACACTAAAATTGTACCATAGCAAATTATGATTGTTACAATTTCAGTGTATCATTTATAATATTTGTTTTTTGATGGTTTCAAGTCACTTTATACACATAGTATTTATTAAGTTTGAGAACAATAGGAGCGCTGTACTATACACTTAGGCTTTGTTCACACTAGTACGATTTCAGATCCAACTTGAGTCACACAGAATTGTATGACGATGGAAATCACATTGTTTTCAATGGTGCCTGTTCACATTAATGGAAAAAGGTCCTGTGCTACTTTGGTGCAATTCCATAGAATATACTGTACAAACCAGTGGCTGCCGGTGTATTGAGGGCGCAGGGGCGCCGCCCCTCCATCCATGCGTCCGGCCCCCTAATCTGCATGCAGGGGCGCTGGAGGCGTGGAGCTTAATGTTTTTTTCTTTTTTTTTAAATCACCTGATTAGAGCCAGAGGCTCTAATAGGGTGATGCAAAGGGTGGTCCTGGGGCACAGAGCAGTGCGCCCCGAGCCCACCCATTGTGTGACAATAGCGAATGAAAATTCAATACTGTCACACAGATCCTCCTCCTGGCCAATCAGGAAGCCGGTCTAATACCGGTGTAACGTTAAAAAACCATACCCCGTGAAGAAACCATACCCTCGTCACATCCTGTGGGAAACAGCTGAGCAGCGCAGCAGTGCGCATGCTCAGAGCCCCGGATACCTAATTGACAATCGAAGAATTTGACAAGTGCGCATGCTCGGAGGGCATGAAATACTCACGGCACTGTGTGTAATTTAATGCTTGCGGCGGGTACATTAAAACAGTTCGGCTGCAACATCAATCATCTCCTCACCTATCGCTGTCACTTCCCTGATCTCCCCTAATAAATATAAAAGCGGCGGCGGGTGTATGAGATGTAAATGACAGGGATCGCGGCTCCGTGATCCGCTTTTATATTTATTACCGGAGATCAGGGAAGTGACAGGGGAAGGAGCGGAGAGGATGTATGTTGCAGAGGAGCTGTTTTAATCGAACCGCCGCAAATGGAACTACCGTGAGAAATCCATACCCTCCGTAGGAGCACCGGAAGTGACAAGGGTATGGTTTTCTCACGGGTATGGTTTTTTCACGGAACACCGGCTTCCTGATTGGCCGCAAGGCAAACCTAATGCCATTGGCCAAGGAGGAGGCGGGAGGACTCGAGGAGAGTGGAGACGCGCCGGCGGGGAACACAGTGAGGAGAAGCCGCCACCAGGACTGAAGAGAAGCCGCCGCCTCCAGGCCTCCAGGAAAGTGCACTGGTCTCGGGGGGGGGCACACTGCATTGAAGGGGGCACGCATGAACGCTGGTCTCTGCATTGAAGGGGGCATGTACGCTGGTCACTGCATTGAAGGGGGCATGTACGCTGGTCACTGCATTGAAGGGGGCATGTATGCTGGTCACTGCATTAAAGGGGGCACGCATGCTGGTCACTGCATTGAAGGGGGCATGTACGCTGGTCATTGCATTGAAGGGGGCATGCACATGCTGGTCACTGCATTGAAGGGGGCATGTACGCTGGTCACTGCATTGAAGGGGGCATGCATGCTGGTCACTGCATTGAAGGGGGCATGTACGCTGGTCTCTGCATTGAAGGGGGCACGCTGGTCTCTGCATTGAAGGGGGCATGCTGGTCACTGTATTGAAAGGGGGCACGCTGGTCACTGCATTGAAGGGGGCACGCTGGTCACTGTTTTGAAGGGGGCACACTGGTCACTGTGCATTGAAAGGGGGCACGCTGGTCACTGTGCATTGAAAGGGGCATGCTGGTCACTGTGCATTGAAAGGGGGAACGCTGGTCACTGTGCATTGAAAGGGGGCACGCTGGTCTCTCTGCATTAAAAGGGGGCACGCTGGTCTCTCTGCATTGAAAGGGGGCACACTATACCTTAATTACTGAAGGCCCCTTTCATACATTTTTTTAAAGCAATGCCTATTACATTTTTCTGTTTGCGCCCCCCCCCCCCAAGAAAAAAATTTTGAGCACCAGCCGCCACTGGTACAAACCTTATCCAAGTAGCATCCAAGTTGCATCACATAATTGCACTGAACGTCAGATCAAAATCTGATTGCAGCAGTGTGAACCTAGCCTTACATAATCTAGTAGCCAGTCTAATGGGGTGCTATTCCACCTTACCTTAAATTCTCTTGCATGGTAGTGTACTTCTCAGATCCCAGTAGGGGGGTGCCCATTCTGGGGTTGTAGAAAATATAAAAGTTCTTAAAGTATAACTAAAGGCAAGACTCTTTTTTTTTAGTTTTGGGTAGAGTGGAGAGGGATGAGAACCCGCTGTTAGTTTTTAATGCTGTCTGTACCCTTGTTAGGGAGAATCACCCTCTCTATTTGTCCTGTTTACCATTATCATTAAAAGTGAAAGTAAAAGAAAATCCCCAGTTTTGGGTTGTCCCCAGAACAGTAATAGAGGGGAAATCTTCCAATGGGCACACTAGTTCTGATGACCTGGGGGTCCCCAAGAAATTCCCTTAATTTTCAGAGATTTTCTCTCACTTCCTTTGTAGCTTTGGGACAGGAAGTGAAGGAAAATCTTCATAGATGGTGAAAAAAAATCTAACAGGGGTTATAAGCCTACCAGGCTCTATGCAAAATGGAAAAAAAATGGAAAATTGTATCATACTTACCGTAATTTTCCTTTCCTGGTGCCTATCCATGGCAGCATACCAATGATAGAGCTCTGCCTCTACTCCGTCTTCAGGACTAATGAATAGCATAAAAGAAAGACGCCCCCTACTCCCAGCATTCTCCTGTAATATAGAATACCGAGGGAGGGAGCGTATACTGCCATGGATAGGCATTTTCCATTTTCCTGGTGCCTCCATGGCAGCATACCAATGATAAATAACTAGCATAACAAGGGTGGGTAATGCCAAATAAGTAAATTTTAATTGGAAAAAGACATCGCTGATTGAATTGTTCTTCTTCCAAACTCAACAGTTGTGAGTGACCCAGGGTCGATACGGTTGTGTTGAGAAGACCATGTGGCGGCCCTACAAACCGTCTCCAAAGACACATTAGCCCTTACCGCCCAAGAAGCTGAAACTGCCCTGGTAGAATGAGCCCTCACTCGAGAAGGAGGATCCAAGCCCTTGATTTTGTAGGCCTTATGGTTTAACTTGATTATCCAAGATGACAGAGTCCTGCTGGTAGCTTCCTTGCCTCTGTTCTTTCCGTAGGGAACAATGAACAACCTTTCTGAAGATCTGAAAGATTCTGTTGCTCCTAAGTAGGCCTGAATAACTGGAGATGTCCAGGTTATGATGAGTGTTTGACTCTGGATCCAGAACTAGCAGTGCCTATGGTTCGAGAAGATGGCTTGAGGATGATACCTTAGGGATAAAGCCTCGTAATGGACGAAGCTCAACTCTATCAGGGAAAAAGGTGATATGCTTTTCGCCTATCCCTAAGGCATGCAGTTCGGGAAACTCATTTTCCAGAGGTGATGGCTACAAGAAATACTGTTTGTAGAGTCACATTCCACAAGGTTGCTTGCTCCACAGGGGCAAAAAAGGGGGTTCCGGATAGAACTTCCAAAATTAAAGAAAGATCCCACTGAGGAAAAGGGTGTCTAGTGGGGGGGGGGGGGAATCCTTCGTACCCCTTTAAAGAAAGTGATCACCAAAGGATCTACTGCCCATCTTATATTGGTTGCTGCCTAAACCCAAATCCAATCCTGATTGAAGAAAGGATAGTAAATAGTTGAAATCTTGTTCTGTCGCAAATGCCAGAAATTTACTCCAAATCCTGGAATAGATTGCATTTGTAGAGGGTTCTTTAGCCTTCAAGAGCGTGAAAATGACTCCGGGAGTACATCCTAAAGACTGAAACCTCCTCCTTTCAGCCTCCACGAAGGTCCAGCCTCTGCGGGTCCGGGTGGCATAGACCCCTCTGAGAGAGTAGATCTGGAAAAGGAGGAATCTTGACAGGAGGTCCCAGACTGAGTCGTACTGCCAGAGGGAACCAGGGTCTCTTCGGTCAGAACGGAAGAACTGCTAAGATCTGAACTGGTTCTCTGAGGAGTCTCCTGAGGAATTTCAGAATTAACGGACGTGGAGGAAAGGCATAAGCCATGGAAAAGTTCCAATGGCACGTCAGGGCATCTACCGCCTCCGCCTGAGGGTGGGGGAGATGAGAGAAGAACATGGGAAGTCTTGAGTTCTCCGGGGTAGCGAACATATCCAGCTGTGGGGGAAACCATAGGTTGGAGATCTGCAGAAAAATGTGTGGGTGGAGACACCATTCGTTGTTGTCCAGAAAATTCCTGGCCAGGGGGTCTTCTATGGTGTTGAGCTTGCCTGGAAGGTAGACCGCTCTCAGATCTATCAGGTTCCTCTCCGCCCAGAGCATTATTGGTTCGACCTCCAACAGGAGGGATCTGCTGCGTCTTCCCCCCTGTTTCTGTAGGTAGGATACTGCTGCTTTGTTGTCCATTCTGAGGAGAACTCTGTGTCCTTGGAGGAGTGGTGTTAAGGATGTTAGGGCTAAGAAGGCCGCTCTCAACTCCAGCACATTGGATACTGTTCCCATGGTTGAACAAGACCATCTTCCTTGGAGTATTGTATCTCCGCAATGGGCGCCCCAACCGTATCCGCTCGCGTCTGATATAACAATGGTCCATGAAAACGAGCCTAGATAGTGAGGCTTCTCGAGGTTCTTCCTCTTTGTCCACCAGTGTAAGCTCCTGCGCATTACTGAGGTTATTTTGATCCTCTGGCAAAGATGTTCCTTCTTCCACTGCGCTAGGAAGCCTGTTTGGAAGAAACATAGATGCCAATGGGCCCATGGCACCATGGGGATGCAGGATGACATCGTACCCACTAGGCTCAGGCACTGGGAGGCCGTCAGATGAGTACTCTCGATGACCTTGAACATTCTCTGGATGACAATGTCTCTCTTCTCGGGGGGTAAGGATACCGTCCCCTGTCGAGTATTGAAGAATGCCCCTAGATAAACCATCTGTTGTGTTGGTGAATGATGACTCTTCTTCAGATTTATCAGCCATCCGAAATCTTACAGGGACCGAAGAAGAATCTCCCTGTGGGACATGAGCTGTACTGGATTGTCTGCAAGGAGAAGGATGTCGTCCAAATAATGGAACACTCTTAAACCCCTCTCCCGGAGGGGAGCGAGAACGGCTATCAGAACCTTGGTAAATACCCAAGGTGAAGTGCAGAGGCCGAATGGAAGGGCCTTGAATTGTAAATGTGTTCCCCCTACTGTAAATCTCAGAAACATCTGGAAGGATGAGAGAATGGGAATGTGTAGATAGGCATCCTGGAGGTCGCTGGATTACCTGGATGATTGTATTTAGTGATTCCATCTTGAAGCTTTCGAGTGTTTTATAACGATTTAGCTTTTTGAGATCTATCACAGGTCTCCATCCTCCTGTCTTTTTTCTGACCAGAAAGAGCGGGGAATAGAAGCCTGTATAGCGCTCTGCCGATGGGACTGGAACAACTGTTCCCTGGAGCTGAAGTTCTGACAGAAATTGTAGTAGTGCCGCAGCTTTTTCCCGAGAAGCTGGGATTGTTGTTTTCTGAAAGACTTGAGGTGGTGAATGGGAGAACTCCCAATGATGCCCTAACTTGATCGTGGAGAAGACCCAAGGGTCCTGGCAGCGGGCAGCCCAAACCAGGTAGAAAAGTTGCAGTCTTGCTCCGACTGGGAGAGACTGCAGACCCCTGGCATCAAAAAGACTTAGTCGAGTCTTGGGGAGCAGTAAGGGTCTCGTTTCTGCATGCCCCTAGAAAGGAGGCCTGCGTGCCCCTCCAGGGTCTACTGTTCTACCCTTGTTGTCTTGGCTGCCTGTAGTCTCTGTATCTTGATGGGTGAAACCTTGATGAATCTCAATATTTTGGGTTTCTTTTCCTGGGGGAGTAAACCGGACTTCCCTCCTGAGACTCTGGAGATGGTTTCGTCCAATCTCTTCCCAAAGGTAGCCTTTCCACCAAAAGGAATCCTACACCAATTCTGTTTGGACAATAGATCAGTCTTTAAGACTTTAACCAAAGGGCCCTCTTCGCCCTCACTGCATGAAGCATTGACCTTGCTGAACAGCGAATTGTATCGATCGCGGCCTCACCGACAAAGTCTGCTGATATCTTGAGTTCTTCAAGCGCCTTGATGATGTCTATTCAGGGAACATCCTGGCGCAAGGCTGTCTCAACATTATCTGTCCAGACTCTGATGGTGTAAGACACCGATGGATTTTGCCGGGAGATCCTCTGTGTCTTCCCAGGCAATGGTCTTCACTGCCTGGATGAATGGCTGCACCAAGGTATAACTGAAGCCTGATGGATCTGCTTCGTCTGAGGACTCCTCTGAGGACGGCCGAGAGGTGTTGAGGCCTGAAGGACCTGGTGCATCAGGATCTGTGCCTTACGCTAATGCCCTAGGAGGGGCTGTCTGCGCGGGAACCAGGGTTGTCAACTCCTATACTTATTTGCGAGGATCTTGTCCACGGGATGAGTGGCTCATTGCAGGGCTTTACGGGAGGACCGACTAAAAAGAAAAAGTAGATGAAAAGGATGCCAAGACGATGAGAACATAAGGCGATTAGAAATAGAGTGGGCATAAGGGTCTTCAATGAAGGGGCCGGGGAAAACGGAAGAAAAAAACGCAAAGAAAAAACAATACCCCTCTTTTTTTTTTAAAATACTCTTTCCCTTTATATATATATATATATATATATATATATATATATATATATATATATATACACATGTATACATACTATCATACGCACACTTCCCCTCTATCTTTTTTTTTTTTACCAAATTTTAAGACAAGAAAAAAACATTTTTTTTTTTTTTTTACCAAAAAAACAAAGTTTTTCACTTCTATCTACTATATTGCCCTGCAGAGAGCAATATCTTGCCTAGGGCTTTTGTGCATAGGATGAGGCAGGAACCATCAGTCTGGATAACTACCAGGCTAATGATCCCTTTAATACTAACAGGAGGAGGGAGGGAACTCAAAATCCCTCCTCCTCCATTAATTGAAAAAACCCTACCTGTTTCCCTTAACCAGGATGGCCGCCCTCGCCTCGGCCGCACTGCGCATGCGCACACGCCCTAGCCACACAACCGCCGGAATCCCCGCCTTCCCACACTGGAACGCCAGCGAATAGAATAAGGAGAGGAGGAGGAGAGGAGGAGCGGAGCAGAACACTGCAGAGCACACATTAGAACGCCGCACACCGGCGAGGCGGGATCCCGGAGCGGGACAACAGACTCAAACAAGCCGACCACCAGGCATTGAAACAGTAAAAAATATACAAGGGGCTATATTATGTGAACCAATAGAAGAGGGGATATAAGAGAGCAAATATGAGAAGGGGAGAGCAAAGAGAAAGACATGACCTATTTGTAAAGAGGGACAGGAAAGGGGGAAGAAAAAAAACACAAGAGAAAAATAACTACTTTAAGGTAGTGGGTCCTCCTGCAAAACCCTGCAGTCAAATCATCATAAATCTGTTCCATTGCAGGCAGAATGCGTTCCTATGAGGAAACTCTGCGCCTTACCCCAAGATCCACAGAAGGAGTTCCCAGTCTTATCAGTGCTTTGAGCGACCCAAGAAGCAGGGACTGCGCACGGGAGAGGCTTAACCCGGCGGAAGCTGCCAGATGGTCAGCAGGTAAGGACATACTGCTACTCTTCACCAGTCAAGAAGGTATGAGGAAAAAAAGGAGAATGCTGGGAGTAGGGGGCGTCTTTCTTTTATGCTATTCACTAGTCCTGAAGACGGGGTAGAGGCGGAGCTCTATCATTGGTATGCTGCCATGGAGGTACCAGGAAAGAAGTTTTGGCTATAATTCTACTTGAAACCATCCTTAGATCAGCCTCTGTCCTTCCCATCAGTTGACTGCACCCATCTAGACTCCACTCACAATTTATAAAGGATCCTGCCAAGAAGGATGTGAGCTCACATTACTTTCTGAAGCATTTAAAGCAGCAACCTAGTTAATGGGGCACTAAGTTAACCCCTACCTACATGCAAATTATTTTTTGTTTGCTAAAGTTATTTGACAAAGAGCAATACATCTTGAACTAAGAATATATCTTGCACGGTGTCAGTGATCAAGATGTCTTTCCCAGCCGGGAATCCACATTTTTCTTTTTTACACTATCCTTCCTCTTCATGATATTCCTTGTCATGTTGGCCATTGGTGGCTTTCCATCATTTTCTTATCATTGTCATACCACTGGGGCTATGACCTTATAATGATCTTAATTTCTGACTAGTTTATTATTCCTCAGCCTTCCTAGTTACAGTACACACACTCCATACCCTTGTGAAAATGACCTTCGATGTCCCTCTAATATATGGCAGCATATTTTGCAAATGAATCCAGCAGAGATATGGATTTCAGATCTGCACAGCGTCTATGAATTTTATAGCATATTGGAGAAACAAATCTCCTAATTTTTCAAAACACATACACTGATAATTTACTTTTAGGCAGAAGCTGGAGAGTTATATCAGTGATTTCTTATGCCTTTGTGGGTTCTTGTGGTTAGATCTCTGTAGTTGAGAACCAGACTGCACGCTGGTTACCGCAGTTAGGATTTCTATTCTCCCTGTTGGATAGATTTGTTTTGTATATAACAGGGAATGTGACATGAGAATAAGGAAGTTTAATGTGTATTTGTAGCACTTACCCCTGAAGAATCTGCTAATGTTTGGGTCCCTGACTCCGGATGACAATGACTCTTTCCACCTTGCCACACCTCCTGACACGCCAAGGCTGAAAAGGGAATATTTATTTGTACAACACACTGGAAATGAATACCCAAATGAAAGAACAGTAAACAAATGCAGAAAAAATGCAGAATACCAGAGCACCAATAATGCGTAACTCTAATGTGTAACTCTAAAACTAGCCGAAGGAACAATGTCCCTACTCCCACCAGGGGCGGATCCAGAGTCTAGTCTCGGGAGGGGCACTGCAGTTTTTCCCAGGCAATTTGTCTGGGCAATGGCTGGTGTTAGCGCTTCAATCATTATGGCACCATGTTTGATATGGTGTCAGGATGATTGAAGCGCATTATTTCTATTATGACATTGTAATATTAAATGAAAAAGTTCAACAGATGCAGCTTGTCACTTGCCACGTCGCCTGCCACCAGATGCAGCTTGTCACTTGCCACCAGATGCGGATTGTTATTTGCCACGTTACTTGCCACCAGATGCAGCTTGTCACTTGCCACGTCACCTGTCACCAGATGCAGCTTGTCACTTGCCACATCGCCTGCCACCAGATGCGGATTGTCACTTGCCATGTTACTTGCCACCAGCTGCAGCTTGTCACTTGCCACATTACTTCCCACCAGATGCAGCTTGTCACTTGCCACGTCGCCTGCCACCAGATGCAGCTTGTCACTTGCCACGTCGCCTGCCACCAGATGCAGCTTGTCACTTGCCATGTCCCCTGCCACCAGATGCAGCTTGTCACTTGCCACTTAGAGCAGATTGTCACTTGCCAGTGGCTGTGTCCCAGAGTGAGGGCCCACTGAGAGCAGTGCTTTGTCACAAGCTAGACAGCGGTGATGCAGGGCTGGCGGTGAGAGATGATGTCATCTCTCTGATCGCTCGCCCATCCGCTCTCCTGCCTGTCAATCCGCGCACCCGGGCTGCTGGCCCGCCCGCTCCCCTGCCTGTCAATCTGCTTACTGGAGCTGCCAGCCTGCCCGCTCACCTTCCTGTCCGCCCTCTCAGTGCGCTCATCTGCCGACCGGCTCACTATTTTCTCAAGGGTGGGGGGGGTGCAATTGACCTGTTGCCCCCCCTCTGGATCCACCCCTGACTCCCACAGTTAATCCTCCTTTGATGTGCACCTCACACTGTCCTCCACACAACCCATGAACTCTCTTGCTCTTTCCTTATTTCTGGCTTGCTGTCGTGCTGGGGCTTCTAGTTCCGCACAGCTTTGCAGCACCAGGCTCAGTGTCTCTGGGGACTACATCCCCCACAATCTTTTCTGCTCCCAGCATACACTGTCATCTCCCAGGCTGCCCAGCAACCAATTACAGCTTCTTTTGTTTTTCTTGGGTGCTGGGCAGGCTCTCCCGTGGTACACAGTGGTTTCAGCACAGCCCTTTAAATGTCCTGTGTTTTTTCTCTCCCTTCTACTCCTTACAGCCCAGGACAGGGAGATCAGCTGCAGTACTGGCTGTGTGTGTAAGCTGCTGCAGCATCTGCAACTCTCTTAGTGTCCATGCAGAGGTGAATAGGAGTGCTGCAGGCCCGAGCTATGTATCACACTGGAGGCTATCAAAACGCCAGTAGAAAGCTGTAGCTGTAGAAGAAGTTTTTGCAGTATTGTTTTTAGCATTCTTCAGCTGCAGCATTTATTAGCTTTTTTTAGTAAAACTATACTCCCACAAAAGCTTATGGCTCATAAACACTGATAAATGCAGAATAGTGGCTTTTTCAGCGTTTTTTGGCATTTTTCAGTGTTTTTAAGCTTTTCTTAGAGTTAGAGCGTTTTTACAGCTAAAAAACTCATCTCAAAACCCACTAGTTCCGGGGTTTTTTTTCCAGCCAGAAAACGCCACTGCCAAAAGCTGCTGATAACAGCCTATGTGTGCATGGACACATAGGATTACATTCTGGGGAGTTTACTGGCTGCAGCAAAATGTCTAAAGCCAAAAACAGCAGCTGTAAAAATGTCCAGTGTGCATGAGGCCTAGCAATCAGTTTCCCTTATTTGATCCTTTTCCTCTGTCAAATATACTATTGAAAGTGTTTTGTAATCTGTGTTTGATAAGCTAAAAAATCACCTGTCCCTGCCAAAAATCTAATAAGGTTATGGCTTTCAGTGCTTAATGTCTGTTCTGTTATCATTCACCATTACTTTTTAACTCTCTTTCTCTTTCTAGAACCAAACCCTTGTCCCTATGTTATGGAGAAGAGGTAATGGAGATGTATTCTGTAGTTCTGACACACTTCCTGTCCTAGATTTTGCAACGCTTATCTTCTATAGATACATGGCCTTTGGGGTGTGCGAGCTGTGCGGGAGGTAAGCGGCGACCGCGGCCTGGACAGAGTTAACACAGGCCGCGGCCGCGACTTACCTCCCGCTGAGCGGCTGTGCCTCGGTCTCCTACTGCTGCAGTCTGAGGCGAGCTGTGTGCTGGAACTGGAGAAAGTCCAGAGAAGGGCAACAAAAATAATTAGGGGAATGGAGGGCATCAGCTATGAGGAAAGACTACAAGCACTGAACTTATTCTCTCTGGAGAAGAGACGATTCAGGGGGGATAAGATATCAATGTACAAATATTGTACTGGCAACCCTAGCATATGGAAAAACCTATTCAGAGAAAGGAAATACAATAAGACACGTGGCCACTCACTAAAACTAGAGGAAAGGCGGTTTAACCTTAAAATATGCAGGGGGTTCTTCGCTGTGAGAGCAGTAAGGATGTGGAATTCTCTTCCGCAAACAGTGGTATCAGCAGGGAGCATTGATAGTTTCAAAAAACTATTAGATGAGCACCTTAAAGACCACAACATAGAGGGGTATACAATGTACGGTTAACAGCAAACACACACACATATCATAGGATGGACTGGTGTCTTTTTTCAACCTCACTAACTATGTAACTATGTAACTATGACAAGGGGGCACTCTTTACGTCTAGAGGAAAAGAGATTTCGTGTCCAAATACGGAAAGGTTCTTTCACCGTAAGAACTGTGAAAATGTGCAATAGACTCCCTCCATAGGTGGTTCTGGCCAACTCAGTAGATTGCTTTAAAAAAGGCCTGGATTCTTTCCTAGGTATACATAATATAACTGGGTACTAATATTTATAGGTAAAGTTGATCCAGGAAATATCTGATTGCCTCTTGGGGGATCAGGAAGGAATTTTTTCCCCTGCTGTAGCAAATTGGATCATGCTTTGCTTGGGTTTTTCACCTTCCTCTGGATCAACTGTGGATATAGGATTGTGTATATGGGATTGTATGGTTGTGTTTTCTTTTTGGTTGAGCCAGATGAACTTGTGTCTTTTTTTCAACCTGACTAACTAACCTGGGCTTTTTGTTCTCAGAGAATAGGTGCAAGAACTCCCCCTTCCCCTACCCACCTCTAAACACCATTCCTTGGTTCCACCCTCTACCCACCTCCCAGTAGTGCCCCTTTTAGAAAATACAGAGCCAAGTATAATTTTGTGGTGCTAAGCAATTTGTATGGAATTTGTTAATAACAAGAAAAGTAGTAAAATAGATCCCTCACAACCAGCAACAATAGACCCCCCTCCCCCAGCAACAATAGATTAGACAAGCAACAATGGACTCTCACATCAAAATAACCAGCAGCAACAAAAGATCTCAGAAACAGCCATCATTAATAGACTCTACAGCAGCTAGCATCAATAGGCCCCCTCTTCTCAACAGTAGATCTCTTCCAGCAACAATTGACCCCCACAAAACATGAGATTCACCACCAGCAACAATAGACCGCCGTGCAAAAATAGATCCCCTCCAGCAGCAGTAAAGCCCCCAGCAGCCAGCATTAATAGACCCTCCAGCACACCCCAGTACCCCTTGCCATTACATAATTCAGTGCTGGAGGTGCCGGAACTGTGTTCCCCTGCGTTCCCACTGAAAAAAAAAAGCCCTGTAACTAACTATATATGCAGGATGGAGGGCATGAAATCATGCAGGAGGTGAGCTGTATCTTGCATCCCATCTTGCACATGCTCAGTAAGATAATACTACAAGATCCCACAGATTAGGAACAAGATCTCCCATAAGGTACTGATGACATTACCTTCATAGGGGGCATCAGTGTAGCTGGGACTGCGCCATCAGTGCTTTCAGGGAAACAAGGAAGTGGACAAATAAGGTGGGTAAATAACAAAAATTTAAAAAAAGATTAGATTGCATGCTTATATGCATTTTAGTAAAATGGGAAAGGTCCGATAGGTGAAAGGTTGGGGCCATTTTGGGTCATTATGTAACATCTGCCAAGAATATATGTGCTGCAATCTTAGTGTACAAGCAGAAAAGTGTGTCATTACAAAATAGGTTTAAAACTGCTTGAGTAATCGGTCAAAAATATTCCATCATATTTTGTTAGAGAGTGCTGGTCTTCTAGAATAGCTCCTTGAGATAAATACACAGGGCTTAAATATTATGGGATGTGTGAATTGCTTAACACAGGGCTCACCATCACTAACCCTTATACTGCATACAATAACTATTATTTCTGCATAGCCAACCTTGGCCAAGAGCTGTCAGTAATGCATTCCGGTATATAAAGGATTCCAAACGGACACCCTGCCTGCCAGTGCACTGCAGCTCCTTTGGCAATTTTGTTGGTGCACTAATATTCTTTGTATTTACATTTTACTATCTCTGTGTTCATACAACTATATAAACAGGCAAAAAATTTGGGGGAGCATACCCATGTATTTCTAAAGCTGCTGCAGCTATGAACCAAAAGACATGTATATTAAAAAAGAATAGCGCGCAAATGCAAAAGAAATAACTACCAAATCTGAAGACATTCATAAATCAAAATGGGGGTTTAGTCCCACCATATGGCCATATCGTGCTCAAGCCCACTACTGCGTCAAAGTACCCCATTATCAGTGGGTCCTACACTATCCATGAAAAAGAGATGAATCCAGCCTTTCTAACCCTTGGAGATAATACTCCTTGCTGGGAAGGATGTGCAAATGCACTACAGGGGACTCCTCCTATATCCACTTGATGGTGGACACTGATTGAGTACAGGTGTGTGTGGGGGGGTGGGGAGGGTTGCTCAACCCTCGATAGTCTGGTCAGACCGAATACATAATAAACAGGCAAAAAATTTGGGGGAGCATACCCATGTATTTCTAAAGCTGCTGCAGCTATGAACCAAAAGACATGTACAGTGGGTACGGAAAGTATTCAGACCCCCTTAAATTTTTCACTCTTTGTTATATTGCAGCCATTTGCTAAAATCATTTAAGTTCATTCTTCTACCTCATGAATGTACACATAGCACCCCATACTGACAGAAAAACACAGAATTGTTGACATTGTTGCAGATTTATTAAAAAAGAAAAACTGAAATATCACATGGTCCTAAGTATTCAGACCCTTTGCTGTGACACTCATATATTTAACTCAGGTGCTCTCCATTTCTTCTGATCATTCTTGAGATGGTTATACACCTTCATTTGAGTCCAGCTGTGTTTGATTATACTGATTGGACTTGATTAGGAAAGCCACACACCTGTCTATATAAGACCTTCCAGATCACAATGCATGTCAGAGCAAATGAGAATCATGAGGTCAAAGGAACTGCCTGAAGAGCTCAGAGACAGAATTGTGGCAAGGCACAGATCTGGCCAAGGTTACAAAAAGATTTCTGCTGCACTTAAGGTTCCTAAGAGCACAGTGGCCTCCATAATCCTCAAATGGAAGACGTTTGGGACGACCAGAACCCTTCCTAGAGCTGGCTGTCCGGCCAAACTGAGCTATCGGGGGAGATGAGCCTTGGTGAGAGAGGTAAAGAAGAACCCAAAGATCACTGTGGCTGAGCTCCAGAGATGCAGTCAGGAGATGGGAGAAAGTTGTAGAAAGTCAACCATCACTGCAGCCCTCTACCAGTCGGGGCTTTATGGCAGAGTGGCCCGACGGAAGCCTCTCCTCAGTGTAAGACACATGAAAGCCCGCATGGAGTTTGCTAAAAAACACCTGAAGGACTCCAAGATGGTGAGAAATAAGATTCTCTGGTCTGATGAGACCAAAATAGAACTTTTTGGCCTTAATTCTAAGCGGTATGTGTGGAGAAAACCAGGCACTGCTCATCACCTGTCCAATACAGTCCCAACAGTGAAGCATGGTGGTGGCAGCATCATGCTGTGGGGGTGTTTTTCAGCTGCAGGGACAGGACGACTGGTTGCAATCGAGGGAAAGATGAATGCGGCCAAGTACAGGGATATCCTGGACAAAAACCTTCTCCAGAGTGCTCTGGACCTCAGACTGGGCCGAAGGTTTACCTTCCAACAAGACAATGACCCTAAGCACACAGCTAAAATAACGAAGGAGTGGCTTCACAACAACTCCGTGACTGTTCTTGAATGGCCCAGCCAGAGCCCTGACTTAAACCCAATTGAGCATCTCTGGAGAGACCTAAAAATGGCTGTCCACCAACGTTTACCATCCAACCTGACAGAACTGGAGAGGATCTGCAAGGAGGAATGGCAGAGGATCCCCAAATCCAGGTGTGAAAGACTTGTTGCATCTTTCCCAAAAAGACTCCTGGCTGTATTAGATCAAAAGGGGGCTTCTACTAAATACTGAGCAAAGGGTCTGAATACTTAGGACCATGTGATATTTCAGTTTTTCTTTTTTAATAAATCTGCAACAATGTCAACAATTCTGTGTTTTTATGTCAGTATGGGGTGCTATGTGTACATTCATGAGGAAGAAGAATGAACTTAAATGATTTTAGCAAATGGCTGCAATATAACAAAGAGTGAAAAATTTAAGGGGGTCTGAATACTTTCCGTACCCACTGTATATTAAAAAAGAATAGCGCGCAAATGCAAAAGAAATAACTAACAAATCTGAAGACAATCCATAAATAAAAATGGGGGTTTGGTCCCACCATATGGCCATATCGTGCTCAAGCCCACTACTGCGTCAAAGTACCCCATTATCAGTGGGTCCTACACTATCCATGAAAAAGAGATGAATCCAGCCTTTCTAACCAAGGGTTAGAAAGGCTGGATTCATCTCTTTTTCATGGATAGTGTAGGACCCACTGATAATGGGGTACTTTGACGCAGTAGTGGGCTTGAGCACGATATGGCCATATGGTGGGACCAAACCCCCATTTTTATTTATGGATTGTCTTCAGATTTGTTAGTTATTTCTTTTGCATTTGCGCGCTATTCTTTTTTAATATACATGTCTTTTGGTTCATAGCTGCAGCAGCTTTAGAAATACATGGGTATGCTCCCCCAAATTTTTTGCCTGTTTATTATGTATTCGGTCTGACCAGACTATCGAGGTTGAGCAACCCTCCCCACCCCCCCACACACACCTGTACTCAATCAGTGTCCACCATCAAGTGGATATAGGAGGAGTCCCCTGTAGTGCATTTGCACATCCTTCCCAGCAAGGAGTATTATCTCCAAGGGTTAGAAAGGCTGGATTCATCTCTTTTTCATGGATAGTGTAGGACCCACTGATAATGGGGTACTTTGACACAGTAGTGGGCTTGAGCACGATATGGCCATATGGTGGGTTCATACAACTATAACCAAACCAAAGGCAGAATAGATGTAAAGTGTGTTGTTTAGGTGTGCTGCACAGAGGGGGTACACTGTTTCTTCAGCTAATAGCCTCAGTCTGTCTTGTGTACCTATATTATCTGATCTTTCTAGTATGAGACTATAGCTAGCCAGTCCACTGGGGTAGAAGATGGTGGCACAATACAAATGAGCTAGGGGCTGAAAATGTAAACCCAGCATTGTTTTTACTGAAAACTGGAAGGCACCTTTAAAACAATTCTGTCTGTAAGCGAGTCCCAGTGTATTTTCATGTGGCCGACATGTGCAGCGGGCATCTACCTTTACATATGGGGTTGCAGGGTGGTCAGCCAAAACAACATACTGTACATGCATGGATGGATGGTCCTCGATTTCTTGTCCCCATCCTCCTGGTCACTTCACCTTTAACCCCTTTTCCACCTGGAGTACTTACACTGCACTTACAAAAGCAGGCAGTACATTAAGTCAGCTAGACTGAGTCCAGGACAAGATAACTCAACCCTGTACACAAGCACAAGCAGATATCAACACATCAGTGAAGCGTTTCCAAGGTATAAAGCCAACATTGCCAAATCTTTTCAAATTTGTGGGGACATCCCCTACTCAAATAGGTAGCTTTATATAATGGAAGGACTTTATTTATCATATCTTTCCAAAAGGACAGGGAAGGAGCAGTCTGCTTCTTCCAATGCAGGAGGATAGCTTTGCGAGCATAAAACAGGGCGATCGAGAGCAAAGCTCTCTGAGGTCTCTTCAGGGCAATGCACTCCACCAGTCCCAACAAGCACACAGAGATGGACAGGGGGACCGTAAGTGCTGTAAGGGCACCAAGGAAGCCAACAACACCCCTCAAAAAAAAAATCCTGAACCAGTGGACAGAGCCGAAACACATGATCGAAGTCAGCCGGGGGATGCCGTACATCTCCAACACTCAGCAGAACCAGAGCCATAAATGGTAAACAGTCTGGCATAATAATAAGTTGTGGTGTAATAAGCTCTATGAAGAATCTTAAATTGAATATAGTCGAGATCAGCATGCTAAAAGGCAGTTCTCAGATGTCATCCCAGTCGTCCCTGTCACGGAACCATGAACCAGACGTACAACAACGGATAAGTGAAAATAAGACAGCTTTATTGAAAAACAAGCTATAAAGCAAAAGTCCAAACAGATGGCGAAACCGATGCAGAGTCTTTGCGAAGCCAGGGGTCTGGAACCAGCAGGGTAGTCAGACGAAGCCAGGATCAGGAACCAACAGGGTAGTCAGACGAAGCCAGGATCAGGAACCAACAGGGTAGTCAGACGAAGCCAGGATCAGGAACCAACAGGGTAGTCAGACGAAGCCAGGATCAGGAACCAACAGGGTAGTCAGACGAAGACAGGAACCAGAAGTAGCAGCAGTCTTAGTAGCATGTGAACACAGGAGGACCAAGCAGGGAACTGAGCCACAGACCTCCTATATATATGAGCTAGGCATCCAGCTCCTCCCAGTGGGAAGGAGGAGCCGCAGGGTGGGAGGCTACAAGAAACCCAGAAACCAAGATGGCCGCCAGCACATGTCAAACGAAGGAGAACAGCAAGGAGGTAAGACCATGACAGTACCTCCCCCTCAAGGGCCCCTCCTCCGCGGAGTAAAGAACGGTTTTTGAGGGAAGCGTGCATGGAAGGCTCGGAGCAAGGCAGGAGCATGGACATCTGCGGAGGGAACCCAGGAACGCTCCTCAGGACCATAACCACGCCAATGAACCAAAAACTGCTCCCGACCGCGGACCAGGCGAGAGTCCAGAATATTGCTCACCTCATACTCCTCACGATTGCCCACTTGGACCGGACGAGGCCGAGGAACCGAGGAAGTGAAACGATTACACACCAGTGGCTTCAACAGGGAGACATGAAACACGTTGGAGATCCGCATGCCAGGAGGAAGCGCAAGGGCATAGGCTACCGGGTTTACCCTGCGAAGCACTCGGAAGGGACCAACAAAGCGAGGCGCCAGCTTGGGAGTGGGCACTCGAAGGTTGAGGTTGCGGGTGGATAACCATACACGGTCTCCGGCCTGGTAGGAAGGAGCAGGTGCTCGTCTGCGATCAGCCTGGAGTCTCTGGCGCTGCGCAGAGACCTCAAGGGACTTCTGGATCTGTACCCAAGAAGCACGTAGAACGGAAAGGTGATCCTCCACAGCCGGAATATCCTGGGGAGAGAATACCTCCGGTAACACGGCAGGTTGGAACCCATAGTTGGCCAAGAAGGGAGACGTCCCAGAGGAAGAGTTCACCGCCGTGTTCCTGGCAAACTCAGCCCAAGGCAGGAGGTCAACCCAATTGTCTTGGTGATCGGAGACATAGCAACGAAGGAATTGCTCCAAGGCCTGATTGGATCGTTCTGCGGCCCCATTGGACTGAGGGTGGTAGGCCGAGGAGAAGGAGAGATGAATCCCCAACTGGGAGCAAAAGGCGCGCCAGAACCTGGACACAAACTGACTCCCCCGATCCGACACAATCTCCTTGGGCAAACCGTGCAACCGGAAGACCTCCCTGGCAAAAATCGTGGCCAACTCCTGTGCAGAGGGTAACTTCTTGAGAGGAACACAGTGGCACATTTTGGAAAACCGATCCACAATCATGAGAATGACCGTATGGCCTCGGGATGCAGGGAGGTCCACAATGAAATCCATCCCCAGGTGTGACCATGGGCGCTCCCCGGTGGCTAAGGGTTGCAGAAGACCCACCGGAAGGTGCCGAGGGGACTTACTCTGGGCACAAACGGAGCATGCCGCTACATATGCGGCGATGTCGGAACGTAGGGAAGGCCACCAGAACAGACGTGAAACAGCCCAGGACAGCTGATTCTTTCCAGGATGCCCCGCGGTCTTGGAGTTATGGTAGGTTCGCAACAACCGAGTGCGCAACTCCTCAGGCACAAAACATCTGCCGTTGGGTCTCCCAGAGGGAGCACCGGCTTGAGCCGCCAAAATCTGCTCACCCAGGGGAGAGGTCAGGCTGGTGCGAATGGCGGCCAGGATCTGATTCGGAGGTATGACCGAAGTCGGAATCGACTCCTCCCTGGACAGGTCGGAGTACTGCCGTGATAAGGCATCCGCCCTGATGTTCTTGGAACCGGGTAGGTAGGAGACCACGTAATTAAAACGTGACAAGAACAGAGCCCATCTGGCCTGACGAGGTGTCAATCTCTTGGCCTCAGAAAGGTAGGTCAGATTCTTGTGGTCCGTCAGGATGAGGACCGGAACCACCGAACCCTCGAGCAAGTGCCTCCATTCTTTAAGAGTCTGCACGATGGCCAATAACTCCCTGTCACCAATCTGGTAGTTGCACTCAGCAGAAGACAGTTTCCGGGAGTAAAACCCACAAGGAAGCAGAGGACCCTCTGGTGTTCTACGCTGAGACAGAAGGGCGCCTACTCCCGTCTCGGACGCGTCCACCTCGAGGACAAAGGGCAACCCAGGGTTGGGATGCGACAGAATCGGAGCCGACACAAAGGCGGACTTTAGAGCCTCAAAAGCTCGGATGGCCTCGGGCGGCCAGACCTGGGAATTACTGCCCTTCCTGGTCAGATCCGTGAGAGGTTTGGCTAGCATGGAAAAGTCCCTGATGAACTTCCGATAATAATTGGCGAAGCCCAAAAAGCGCTGCAGGGAACGAAGACCACTGGGCTGGGGCCACTGTAAGACAGCCGAAACCTTCTCAGGATCCATGGAGAACCCTTCAGCGGAAATGATGTAACCTAAGAAGGTTACCTGGGATCGGTGAAATTCGCATTTCTCAAGCTTACCGAACAGCTTGTTCTCTCGTAACCGTTGCAACACTCGTCTGACATCCAGAATGTGGGTCTCCATGGACGCAGAATATACCAGGATGTCATCCAAATAGACCACCACACACTGCTGCAACAGGTCACGGAAAACATCGTTGATGAATTCCTGAAAGACTGCGGGCGCATTGCACAGCCCAAAGGGCATAACCAAGGATTCATAATGACCGGTCCTGGTGTTAAACGCGGTCTTCCACTCATCGCCCGCCTTGATCCTTACGAGGTTATATGCCGCCCTCAGGTCGAGTTTGGTAAAGACTGTAGCCCCTTTAAGACGGTCGAACAGCTCGGAAATCAAGGGTATCGGGTAAGCGTTCTTGATCGTGATGCGATTGAGACCCCTGTAATCGATGCAAGGCCTCAACTCACCGCCCTTCTTTTTCACAAAGAAAAATCCAGCCCCTGCCGGGGACGAGGATTTGCGAATGTGACCGCGTGAAAGCGCCTCCCTCACGTACTCCTCCATGGCCTCATTCTCTGCTACCGACAGTGGATAGACTTTGCCACGAGGAGGAACGGCACCAGATTGTAACTCGATGGCACAATCGTATGGGCGGTGCGGAGGTAGGGCAACCGCGCGCACCTTATCGAATACATCCCGGTACTCCTCGTATTCAGGGGGCAACAGAGAGTCCGAGGAAGTACACAGCAACTTGACAGGCCCATGGATGCAACTAGCCCCACACTGCGGTGACCACGAGAGGATCTCGGCCGATCTCCAATCGAAAATCGGATTATGCTTCTGGAGCCAGGGGTACCCCAAGACCACCGAGTAGTGTGGAGACGAAATAACCTGGAAGCAGACCGACTCTCTGTGAACGGCACCAATGGCTAACCCCACTGGAAGGGTCTCATGAGTCACGTGTGGCGGCAGAAGGGGTCTGCCGTCTATCGCCTCAAGAGCCAGAGGTGAACCCCGAGCCTGCAGAGGAATGGAATTGGTGGCAGCGAACACACTATCAATGAACAAACCACCAGCACCAGAGTCCACCAACGCCTGGGTCGTCACCGAGCCCCCGACCCAGGAGAGGACAACAGTGATCAGTGGTTTGTCAACACGGGAAACCGGGGACGAGGAGACTCCACCCAAGATCTGCCCCTGACAGGATCTCAGGTGCGAGCGTTTTCCCGGACGGTTCGGACATGCCAACCGAAAATGCCCACCGAGACCACAGTACATGCATCGGCCCTCGCGTCTCCGGAGTACCCTCTCCCCCTCGGACAGGCGAGCAAACCCCAGCTGCATGGGTTCACCCCCAGACAAGTCATCCCCAGGAGGCGTGGGAGGAGAGGGAGGCACGGGTGGGACAGCAAACGTAGGCGACAATCTGTTAGGAGACCTCCGCAGACTCTCCTTAAAGGAAGGTCTCTCCCTGAGTCTGGTGTCAATCAAAATCAGGAAAGAAATAAGGGACTCGAGCTCCACTGGTAGGTCCTTAGCTGCAACCTCATCCTTCAAGGCATCCGAGAGACCATGAGAGAAAGCAGCGACATCAGGAAGCCCACCTTTGATCTCTCAGTAGGAAAGGCATGTGGCAGCAACTCGAAATAAATGCCCACCTGGTTAAGGAAACCTCGGCACTGAGTTGGCTCTCCCCCAAAGCGCTGTGGAAGGGGGGCAGAACCGGACATACCCCGAAACACCGCAGGCGCAACAACAGGTGTCGGGGTAGACTCTGGAGCAACAACCGGAGCGGACCCAGGAGCGACAACCGACCCATCGGCAACGGAAGCGAAATGAGCCGTGTGTTCAAGCAGGGATTGCAACGCCACGGCGAACTGACCCAACAGGTGATCCTGCTGATCAAGTCTGGCAACCAACGTGGGTAGTGAGGATGGCCCTGTACCGTCAGAATTCATGGCCTGTGGTACCGTGCGTTCAAGCAGGGTTTGCAACGCCACGGCGACCCGACCCAACAGGTGATCCTGCTGATCAAGTCTGGCAACCAGCGTGGGTAGCGAGGATGGCCCTGTACCGTCAGAATTCATGGCTTGGTCCTAATGTCACGGAACCATGAACCAGACGTACAACAACGGATAAGTGAAAATAAGACAGCTTTATTGAAAAACAAGCTATAAAGCAAAAGTCCAAACGGATGGCGAAACCGATGCAGAGTCTTTGCGAAGCCAGGGGTCTGGAACCAGCAGGGTAGTCAGACGAAGCCAGGATCAGGAACCAACAGGGTAGTCAGACGAAGCCAGGATCAGGAACCAACAGGGTAGTCAGACGAAGCCAGGATCAGGAACCAACAGGGTAGTCAGACGAAGCCAGGATCAGGAACCAACAGGGTAGTCAGACGAAGACAGGAACCAGAAGTAGCAGCAGTCTTAGTAGCATGTGAACACAGGAGGACCAAGCAGGGAACTGAGCCACAGACCTCCTATATATATGAGCTAGGCATCCAGCTCCTCCCAGTGGGAAGGAGGAGCCGCAGGGTGGGAGGCTACAAGAAACCCAGAAACCAAGATGGCCGCCAGCACATGTCAAACGAAGGAGAACAGCAAGGAGGTAAGACCATGACAGTCCCCTTGTAAATCAGGGACCACCGCGGCCCACCGGTCCCTGCAACGCACCAATGCAGGTGGCAGTAGTGCAAAAAGTCCCCTGTAAGCTACCGAAAGGGGCTTGTACAACTTGTCAGAAAGAAGTATTTCATTGGAGACCTTGTCAAAGATATCGTACCCGTTGGGTACTGTGCTGAGAAGGCATGATGTAACTGCAAGAACCGAAAAAAATAAGTATTGGGAAAAGCATACTTAGACTTGAGCTGATCAAAAGTAAGCAACCGTCCCCCTCCTACAAGATCCTTTAGCTGTTTAACCCCCACCCTAGCCCACAGCACGGGATCAGGGATCATAGAGAAGTGCAGCAGATTGGGGTTGTTCCACAGAGGCGTATCGGGGGGAGTAGGACTGCACGTCGGGGGAGGTCAGAGACTTTACTTTATTCCACGCCCTGATCGTAGCTCGCATTGACCCAGTCAAAGGAGCAACTATCTTAGGACCTCTGTACAGCAGGCACTGCAAACCCTCGTACGAGCCCAACAGCGCTGCCTTAAGGACCGTGGCAGCATCGCTATCATCACAAAGTAACCAGCGCCGAGCAACCACCATCTGACCGGCTAAATAATATTTAGACAGGTCCGGGAGCGCCAAATCGCACTGGCCCACCGGCTCTTGAAGATCCTTAAGACCAATGCAAGGATGCACAGAGGACCATAGAAAGGAGCCATACAGGCTATGTACCCATTTAAAATATGACTCGGGGACCCAGACAGGAGAGTTGTGCAGTAGATAAAGAAAGATCGGTAAAATCTTCATCTTAATGAGATTTATGCACCCAATCAGAGTTAGAGGCAACTGCCTCCATGCATCGAATTGCATCTTGACCCTAGTCAGCAACGGGTCCAAGTTGAGAGAAACATAATCGGCCACTCTGGGGGAAATGCGGACACCCAGGTATTTGAAGTCAGTGACCCAGGGGATCGGGACATTGGGGGTGAGATGGGCCCGAGCCTCAGCATCAATAGGTATGACACAGGACTTTTCCCAATTCACCCAAAGACCAGAGAACCTCTCAAAGACCGATAACATCTGCGTAGAGAGCTATACACTCCCGGAGCCCCCCAACCCCCAGAGCACCCACTGCCGCCAAAGCCCGCAAGGCCACGGCTACAGGTTCTATAGCCAGAGCAAATAAGGAAGGAGAGAGTGGACACCCCTGACGGGTGCCTCTCCCAATACCAAACTGCTCCGAGACTGCCAGTCCAATACGAATGGCAGCCGTAGGCACACTATACAGCAGGGCCATCCACTTAAGTAAATTGTCAACAAAACCCATATGAGGGATAACAGTCAGAAGGTATGTCCAGTCAACGGAATCAAAGGCTTTTGCCATATCAAGGGAAACGACCACCAGAGTCCCAACAGAAATATGGTCCACCTGCAAATGAGTATACAATCTCCGTAAGTTGGTATCCGCCGATTTCCGGGGAATGAAGCCAGTCTGGTCAATACTTACCAAAGAGGTGATTACGCCAGAAAGGCGGGTGGCCAGGATTTTTGAGCAGCAGAAGACTCATTATCAGTCCAGTACCCCTCCATGGCTGAGGAGACCCGAGAGGCCACCTCCTCAACCTCTAACCAACCAGGGCTAAGCTTCCATGACCCCCCCGAGATCCAGAGGATACACCCACATGGACCACCAAGGGCGTATGGTCCAACAGGCCCTCCACCAAATAATTGTCTCCCCTGACAAGTTGTAACATAGGGGTGTTGGCAAAGGCCAGGTAAATTCTATAGGAAGACCGATGGGTCTTAGACAAATGGGAATAACACCTCGTACCCGGGTTCTTCCACCGCCAGACTTCCGTCAAAGCTGCCGCCTCCGCCCACGCCAGTAAGTCTACAGAGGCGGGTCGAGCAGGTTTGGAAGAATCCAGGGACGCATCTAGTATAGCATTAAAGTCACCGGCTACAATCAGGAGGAGGTGCAGAAAAGGGGCTAGCTTATCCAGTAACTCATATAACACACAGCCCTGGAAGGGGGAGGCACATACACATTGACCAGAACAGTTTTACAGGAGGAGGTCGGCAACAACAATCAAATACCGACCCTAAGGGTCCGAAATATATGGTACAGGGTAATGCCTTGCTAATCAAAATAGCCACACCTCTAGAATATGAGGAGTAGGTAGCGTGAAGCGCCCGTTGTATCCAGGGGCGGTGCAGAGCAAGTATCCTACTTCCATCCATATGCGTCTCCTGCAAAAAAATAAGATGGGGTTTAACTGACTTAAGATATTGGAACATCAGGACCCAAACTTTTCATTGAGACCCCTAACGTTCCAAGACACCAACTCAACCACTGGATCCGCCATCATAAAAATAAAAAAAGAAAATCAGCCAACCAGAAGCAAGAGGGAAGACACTCCAGCACAGGGGGAGCGTCCCAACAGGAACCCAACCCAGGCCCCCAGAGAGGGGGAAAAAAGAATCACTGCACTACCAAAAAACAGTCCCATCCCAAAAGCAAAACCCCCTGCCATAATGCAAAACTTAACACATACATGCAGCTTGATCCCAGAACTAGAGAAAAAAAAAGCAGGGCATAGCCTCAACGTCCCATGCAGGTGGTCAGAAACTCAAAACAGAAAACAAACCCCCCCCCCATCCCCAGACCACCAGCAAAAAAAATAGAATTAGTTCAGCAAGGCAAAAAAGGCAAAAGTCAAGGACAAAAGGACCATAAACTCACAGCAAGGGCCAGTGAGCAGCGAAACCAAAAACAAGAAAAAGAAAAAATCACAGTCCACTTGAGCTCCGTGCATAGGCAACAATATTCATAGGGCAAAGTAAGAAAAAAGACGTCCCAGTCCCCCCCCCCCCCCCACCGGAGGTGGAGAAGGCTCCCGGGGCCTAACTGGCAGCATCCAGGTAAGGAGACTCAGGACAGTATCCATCATAGCCACAGGAAAGAGCAGGAGTTGTGCAGAAAAAACAGCACACAATAGGCACAACTTCCCTGAAACAAGAAAAGCAGGTAGAAGGGAGCAGGTTAGGCAGCAGCAGTCAGGGCATCAATCCAGTCATTGGCATCAGAAGGAGATTCGAAGAAATGCACTGTTCCTCAATGGGCCACCCGCAGCCTACTAGGATATAACATACTGTACTTTATATCTTTCTCCCGGAGGCGGCGGCGCACATCATTGAAATAACTACGGCGTTTCTGCACCTCAGTTGAGAAATCCAGAAACAGCATCCCTCTGGTATTTTCATAAGGCAACTCCACATGCCTCCCAGCTTCAGCCAAAATCCTGTCCCGATCATGGTAGTTAAGCAGCCGAACTAGGAACGGGGGGGCACCAGGGGGGCGCCGGCCTGTTGGCACCCGGTGTGCCCCCTCCACCACGTAGGTTGCAGAGAGATTTTCCAGCTGTAAAAGGGTCTTGAAGAATTATTCAGCAAAAGTCTCCTGAAGGGAGCCCTCCACCCCCGCTGGCAGGCCCACCACACGTACGTTATTGCGGCGTTGCCTATTTTCGGCATCATCCACCTTGTTGGTAAGGGTGGCCACCAGAGATTGCAATTCAGCTATGTGAGATGTGTGCTTGCCTTGGCGGTCCTTTACTTCACTAATCCGCCCCTCCGCCTCAGTCAGCCTGCCCCGGATCTTATCCAAATCATGGCGGATTAACGTGCACTCAGAGGCCACACTGTTAATGCAAATCATCAGAGAGGCTTTACAAGCTTCAATGGCTGCCAGGATAGGGGTAGTGATTGCCCTTGCCTCCACACTGACATCCGCTGGAATAGGGGAGACCTGCTCCGGTGCAGGGGAGCCCTGGGGAGAAGAAATCCCTGCCGAGGCTTCCAAGCTGTGTCTCACAGTGAGAGCGGCAGGGACAGGCAAGATGGCGCCAGAAGAACACAGGACCCGCCACCTTCCCCGGGCGTGGAGTTTTAGAGTCCTTGGGGAGCTTACCCTTGCTCTTTGCGGACATAACGGCAGTGCGCGGAGGGTCCCAGAGGTAAGGGGAAGCCAGCCAGCTAGGTTACAGGCACCCAGGCGCCCTAGATCAGAAGGATGCCGAAGGATGGGCACGAAGTTCTACAGCAGCACGTACGTCCGCTCTCACATCCCGGCCACGCCGCTCAACACTTTACATCCTTAAGTCATCACACGGAGGCTCTTTGTTGCAAAAAAACAAAAAAAAAAAAAAAACACTTTACAAATCATGGCATAACTGGACTTGCCGTGTTTGGAGGAAGAATATGCTGACTATGGCCATAAGAACACCATCCCTACAGTCAAACACAGAGGTGGAAACCTTATTTTTGTTTTGGGGCTGTTCCTCTGCTAAAGGTACAGACCGACTTTGCGACATTGAGGGGCAAATAGATGGGGCTATGTATTGTAAATTCTTGGATGACAATCTTCTTCCCTCAGCCAGAACACTGAAGATGGGTCATGGATGGGTCTTTCAGCATGACAATGACCCAAAAGATACCGCCAAGGCAACAAAAGGGAGGCTCAAGAAAAAGCAGATTAAGGTCATGGAGTGTCCTAGCCAGTCTCCAGACCTTAATCCTATGGAAAATTTATGGAGGGAGCTGAAACCTCAAGTTGCCAAGCAACAGTCAAGAAACCTTAAGGGTTTAGAGAAAATCTGAAAAAAAGATTGGACTAAAATCCCTCCTGAGATGTGTGAAAACCTGGTCACTAAATACAAGAAACGTCTTACCTCTGTGCTTGCCAACGATTTTTCCACCAAGTACTAAGTCATGTTTTGCTTGGGGATCAAATACTTATTTTACTCACTGAACTGCAACTTAATTTATAACATTTATATCATGTATTTTCTGATATTCTGTCTCTATCATTTAAAATACACTTATATACACCTATATGATTTAAAATACACTTACTGTATATAAAAATGATAGACCCTTCATTTCTTTGTAAGTTGACAAAATTACAAAATCTGCAGGGGAGTTTAAATCATTATTTTCCTCACTATGTTTATCTGTATATATATATATATATATATATATACACAATTTTTAGGGTAAATCCTCCAAAATATGGTATTCCAGCTAAGGGTGACCGCTATCAGGTGTATTCCCTTTAATATTCCAAATACATAGGCAGCACTCCAGACAGATAACTTTTCAAGCTTCATACATTTATGAAAGGAAGTGTCATATAAAGACATAACAATAATTTGTAGTACGTACACAAGATCTCCCCAAAGTTCCTCTATCTAGACAAGAGCAGACTCTCAGCTACAAGCACCATATACACCAAATATCAGTTTTTAGTGGGGTTACTGCATTAAGTAGGTCTTTCAACCACAGTCTGTGGGCTTAATAAAAAAAATGAGCCATCTATGGCCAGCCTAAATACATTTGCAATGTGACAAGTGCAGTTACCTGTAAAAAGCAATCAGGTTCAGGTTTACTGTAGTCAAAGGAAATTCTGGTTTCCATGGGTTACTGCATTAAAATAATCAAATTTTTGCACACAGATTTTAATACTGGCTATTGTTGGCCATGCACACTTCAATAAATGATCAATTTCTTTTCAAATCAATCTCTTTGTTCCCATATCGACAACTCATTCAATCAATATGCCACACAATGGTAAGTGGATTTTAATTGATAGTTAAAGTGGTTATAAAGCCAAGACATTTTTTTACCCTAATGCATTCCCTGCATTAAGGCAAGAAATGTCCCACTATTTGTATCACCTTCTTACCTTATTTGATGCTTATCTGTCTTGGTCCATCACTGTGCCCATCTGCAGTGGCGCTGATCTGTGTTCCTTTCCCTGACACTCCCACAGAGGTACCAATGGGAGTGTCAGGGATACCAAGAGCAGGCATCCAGCAGCAGAGATGGCCAGATCTGTGTAGCTACACTTAGGAAACTCTGGAGACCAGACTATATATGCTTTAAGTAAGATTTATTTACAGTAAATCATAATCCATCCAAACACCAGCAAACAGAAAACAAAGCAAATGTGAACATATAAATGAACCATATACAGAGTGACAAAATACCTAACAACCTAACCATAATACAAAATATACAAAACAAGGAACACAGATCAACAGGGAAAAACTAGAAGTGTAAGGAAAAGTCACGAAGGGGGAACCAAGAATGGGATCAGAAACAAGGCCAAGCAGGTACAGGGTGCCTCTGATCGAAAACATTCAATTTTTTTTTTGTCCCTTACCAAATGATGCAGTTTTAATCGAATCAGATTCAAATCGAGTCTAAATTGATCAGGAGGGAAGTTATGGATATTCAATTGTTTGCAGATTAGATCGTTTTGATTGAACCAATGAAATTGAAGCAAGTATGCCCCCCCATAACACTGATAAGCTGACACATTGCATATAGATTTAATAACATTTTTCAGGTGTGATAAACATACAGTATCTTGAAAAAGTATTCATACCCCTTGAAACTTTCCACAGTTTATCATGTTACAGCCAAAAACGTAAATTTATTTTATTGGGATTTAATAAGATAAAACAATACAAAGTGGCACATCATTGTGAAGTTAAAAGGAAAATGATAAATAGTTTTCACATTTTTTGTAACAAAAAAATAACTGAAAAGTGTGATGTGCATTTGTATTTAGCCCCCTTACTCTGATACCCCTAACTAAAGACTAGTGGAACCAGTTTGCCTTCAAAATTCACCTAATTAGTAAATAGAGTACACCTGTGTGTAATTTAATCTCAATATAACACAGTTAGCCTGTGACAACCTCAGAGATTTATTAGAGAACCTTAGTGAACAAACAGCATCTTGAAGGCCAAGGAACACATTAGATAGGTCAGGGATAAAGTTATGGAGCAGTTTAAAGCAGGGTTGGATTAGAAAAAATTATATCAAGCTTTGAACATCTCACGGAGCACTGTTTAATCCATCATCCGAAAATGGAAAGAGTATGGTACAGCTGCAAACCTACCAAGACATGGCCGTCCACCTAAACTTACAGGCCGGGCAAGGAGAGCATTAATCAGAGAAGTAGCCAACTCTGGAGGAGCTGCAGAGTTCCACAGCTCAGGTGGGAGAATCTGTCCACAGGACAACTATTAGTCATGCACTCCACAAATCTGGCCTTTATGGAAGAGTGGCAAGAAGAAAACCATTGTTGAAAGAAAGCTATAAGAAGTCCCATTTGCAGTTTGTGAGAAGCTATGTGGGGGCATAGCAAACATTTGGAAGAAGGGGCTCTGGTCAGAGGAGACCAAAATTGAACCCTTTGGCCCAAAAGGAAAACGCTATGTGTGGAGGAAAACTAACACTACGCATCACCCTGAACACACCATCCCCACCGTGAAACATGGTGGTGGCAGCATCATGTTGTGAGGATGCGTTTCTTCAGCAGGGACACGGAAGCTGGTCTTAGAAGAAAACCTGTTAGAGTCTGCAAGACTTGAGACTGGGGCGGAGGTTCACCTTCCAGCAGGGCAACGACCCTAAACATACAACCAGAGCTACAATAGAATGGTTTGGATCAAAACATATTCATGTGTTAGAATGGCCCAGTCAAAGTCCAGACCTAAATCCAATTGAGAATCTGTGGCAAGACTTAAAAATTCTGTTCACAGATGCTCTCTTTCCAATCTGAGAGAGCTTGAGCTATTTTGCAAAGAAGAATGACCAAAAGTTTCACTCTCTAGATGAGCAAAGCTGGTAGAGACATCCCCAAAAAGACATGCAGCTTTAATTGTAATGAAGGGTGGATTTACAAAGTATTTACTCAGGGGGGCTGAATACAAAGGCATGCCACACTTTTCAGATATTTATTTGTAAAAAATGTTGAAAATAATTTATCATTTTCCCTCCACTTCACAATTATGTGCCACTTTGTGTTGGTCTATCACATAAAATCCAAATAAAATACATTTACGATTTTGGTTGTAACATGAAAAAATGTGGAAAATTTCAAGGGGTATGAATACTTTTTCAAGGCACTGTATATCAAATGTGGCTTTTTGTACCTAAAATGTGAGTACTGTTTGATGCTTATCATGCCAAAAGTCCCACACCAAACAACCACACTATTTTTCAGAAGCAGAAATGGTACCATACGAAACATACACTGCATTATATTACATGGGCCTTTGTGTGCACTGAGATTGCCGCTGTTCTATTAGAACACCGCTACCTATCTGATTCTGCAATCGGAAGCGAGGTACGGACGAGAAAACTTACTGCGCATGCGCCATGCGTTCCAACATGGCAGCTATGCCTTCCAATAACTTTCCTAATGTGACAGAACACGAAGCAGCTACAGACATGTTCTTACACCCAAGCAACTCTTGAATTTCAGACTCATTTTAGCAGTAAACTCCCCTTATATACTGAAATTGACTATTTTTACCCTGACCGAGTAAAATAATCTATTTCACTATATAATCAGTTTGTCACTAAGCAGTGCGGGGTGTACCAAGATGGCCGTCGCCACCTTCTACCTGCAGGTTTCTTGCTATATTTACTATATTACAATAATAATAGAAAAGTAATACTGTTATTCAGTCTATAAGGTCAGTTTACTGCTAAAATAAATGTAAAATTCAAGACTTGCATGGGTGTAAGAAGATGTCTGCTGCTGCTTCGTATTCTGTCACATTAGGAAAGCTATTGGAACGCATAGTGGCCATGTTGGAATGTATTGCGCATGCGCACTACTTTTTTCTAGCCCTAAGCCACTTCCGGTTACAGAATCTGATAGGTAGCGGTATTCTGATAGAACACCACCCATCAAACTGCTCGGCAAGCTGGCAACAAGGTTTGCCTATGTGTAAGTAGCTTTATAATTTCTAGTATGTATGAGTACATGAGTGATTGATGATCCCGATTGCTTGCACGACTTCTTACCCAGCATTTAGGGCTAAAATTACTGAGATGAGAGTTGTTTTCTAAAAACTGCCAGACAAGATTTTCCAAGGCGCCGTAAGTGAAAGTGACAGCATGTTAATTATAATATATATTGTTATACTGCGCATCCCTGTTGTTTGTCTCCCACATTGTACTGTGACTAATAAAGTAGCACCTTACGAATAAACGATAACAAGTATTGTTTATGATTTATTTATACAGAGGCATAATTTCCCGTGCCGTAGCAGGAAATGTGGATCAGAAAGAAGAGAGAGTAACACGCATAATTATTCATGAATACTCTGACACACACAAATAAAAGGGGTGGAGAGGTCCCCGCTCTCGAGAGTTGACAATCTTTGCTGATTGTCGGATATGGCTCTTAACCCTTTGTGCCACGTCTCCAGCTTCAGCCAGCGCACGCTCCCTATCCACAAGGCTCTTTTTCCTTGTAAGCTGGAAATTTACAGTTGCTCCCTCGCTAGGCTGATAGCACCGCGTGCCAAGGTTAATTAAACTGGTAATTAGAAAGAGAGATGCTTAATCTATCCGATTAATAAAATTACCCCTTCTCTCCACAGCCCTTATACATAATCCAAGAACCTAAACACATATACTTATTGCCCAATAGATGCCAAGGTGTGCGTCTTCCTTAACTAGACAACCATGCTGGTGTACTCTGAATGACCTTCAATGCACCTAGTATATATATGCGCTACATAGGCTCTATTTTCCTGCTGCATCGTGCATTCACTTCTCAGTACTACAAGATTTAATGACTTGTAGCATATTGTACAATGCACATTTTCCAGACAGGCATTTTTTTTAGAGCGAGATTAGTTTATAAGTGTGATTGCAAGAGACACCAAAATACATATAATCAAATGGATGTCAAGTGACTTTGCTCTTGCTATCTTATCTTATTGCTCTGTGTAATAACTATCCAAATCACTTTCTACTGCAAGCAAAGCAAAAGCAGAGGAACATAACTGGCAGTATTCTATTATGGCACACAACCGATCATTCCCCAAACCTTTTTTTGCTAGATTTAGATTTTTATCACTATATATATATATATATATGTATATATATATATATATATATATATATATATATATATATATATATATATATATTATATGTATGTGTATATTTTATATATATATATATATATATATATATATATATATATTCCTAAATATATATTTTGTGCATGTTTTATTTTATTTTAATTAGGTGTCTGTGTCTAAAGCTATTAAAAATGAAAGAACATTTAGGAAGAACTAAATAAAGCAATCTTTAATTGCAAGAAGCAGCACATGTCTGCATTGAATGTACTGTTTGCCTGGAGCACAGTTAATCATTCTGTCACTGCGCTATAGACAGATTTGTAGATCATAGTACGTTTATAATTATTCAGTCAATCCAATCATCTAATCAAGTTGGCACAGAATCTGCACATTGACTGTGGACATTTGCAGGATGAAGACGGCCAACTAATTGGTAAAAATCATAAATGTAAAGGTACCCATACGCTGTCTGATTATACCTAATGGGACTGATTTACCGAAGTGTGAAGGGCAGTCAAGTGAGGTGAGGGGTAGTGGAGAGAAGTGAAACTAGGCCAAATTTACCAAAGTGGAAAGCGAGCTGAAAGAAAACTTTGTTCACTTCAAGCATCCAACCATATTTAAAGGCAATAGGTCTATGCATGTGACTGCATGCAGGGCCGCTGATAGAAATCATGGGGCCCTGTACAGCCTACCTGACGGGGGCCCTGTTAAGCCCCACCCCTGGCCCTAGCCCCTACCTAGATCCCACCTTGAAAAAAATACCCGGAAATGCAGAATCATGTATATATATACTGTATACGTGATCCTATGCAGCGCGAACGCTCTGTAGCAGTAAATCTGCTATGGGGCGGTCAGCAACTGGTTAAGATCATCAGCATTATAATCAAACAAACAGGCAGTAGGCACTCTATCATGGCTCTGGCTGGCAGTCCTCTGCCAATGTGTCACATGACATGGCTGTTGGGTACTGACCTTGTAAACTTATTACCAATAGGCTAACAAAATCAGCACCCAACAGCCATATCATGTGACACACTGTAACAGAGCCAGCCAGAGCTATGATAGAGTGCCTGCTGCCTGTATGTATGGCACCATCCATGCCATAATATGCTGCAGATACAGTGCCATCCATGCCAGAATGTGCTGCAGAGACAGTGCCATCCATACCAATGCCATAATGTGCTGCAGACAGAAACAGTGCCATCCATGCCAATGCCATAATGACCTGCAGACAGAGACAATGCCATTCATGCCAATGCCATAATGTGCTGCAGACAGAAACAGTGCCATCCATGCCAATGCCATATTGTGCTGCAGATCAAAACAGTGCCATCTGTGCCAATGCTTTAATCTGCTGCAGACAGAGACAATGCCATCCATGCCAATGTCATAATATGCTGCAGACAGAGACAGTGCTACCCATGCCAATTCTATAATGTGCTGCAGACAGAGACAATGCCATCCATGCCAATGCCATAATGTGCTGCAGACAGAGACCGTAACACCCATGCCAATGCAATAATGTATGTGCTGCAGAGACATTGCAATCCATGCCAATGCCATAATGGATGTGCTGCAGAGACAGTGCCATCCAGGCCGATGCCATGTATGTATGTGCTGCAGAGACAGTGCCATCCATGCCAATATGTATGTGCTGCAGAGACAGTGCCATTCATGCTTATGCCATGTATGTGCTGCAGAGACAGCGCCATCCATGCCAATGCCATAATGTATGTGCTGCAGAGACAGTGCCATACATGCCGATGCCATAGTGTATGTGCTGCAGAGACAGTGCCATCCATGCCGATGCCATAATGTATGTGCTGCAGAGACAGTGCCATCTATGCCGATGCCATAATGTATGTGCTGCAGAGACAGTGCCATCCATGCTGATGCCATAATGTATGTGCTGCAGAGACAGAGCTAGCCGTGCCAATGCCATAATGTATGTGCTGCAGAAACAGTGCCATTCATGCCGATGCCATAGTGTATGTGATGCAGAGACAGTGCCATCCATGCCAATGCCATAATGAATGTGCTGCAGAGACAGTGCCATCCATGCCAAAGCCATAATGTATGTGCTGCAGAGACAGAGCCATCCATGGCAATGCCATAATGTATGTGCTGCAGAGACAGTGTCATCCATGCCGATGCAATAATGCATGAATATGAAAATGCAATAATGCATGAAAATGCAAGTCGAGTGGAAGATGGGAATGGAGTGCTGAGGAGGCTGTCAGAGGCCCTTGATGATACCCCATAGTCCAGAAAGGGTTATCTCGGGCCTAAGGCTCAGGTGCTGGAATATTCTTACCAAAACACACAGAGGAAACCCTTCCTGGAAACACAGGAGCAAGGAGAGAGGACAGTAGGAACAGGTCAGCACATCTTGGAGATCTCCTGAGAGTCAGCCGGGTGGGCTGGTAAGTGTCAGTCTGGGAAGACTGTGGGTAAGTAGATAGCCTGGAGGGCTAGTGAAAGAGGCAGCTGTTTTGGCAGTGCCTGAAGAGGTGGTGCTGGGTGAGTAGCCAGAGAAGTGATAAAAACTGGACATCTACTACACACCTAAGGGGCCTCGGGTTCCTGCCTGTAATGGGCCATTGCTTCATCTGACTGAGTGACTGTCAGGTATTCACAGTGTTTCAGCTAGGTTCTGCAAGCAAGTATGTGCTGGAGAGAAGAGGCGCTGTATATATATATATATACTGTATATAAGAAAAGTTGTCCGTGAAGTTGTTGTTGAAGTCAAACGGGCATCCCATAATCTCCCATACCTTGTTAGACTGTCTGTAAAGTGGCCCATCTATACAGTGTATAGAGCCTGCTGCAGCAAAACTGACATATATAAAGAAAAAAAAAAGATATTTAAAGCGATTTTTCTGGCTGCAAGCTTTCTTGGAAAAAAAACCCCATAGCCGGCAATAAAAAAAGGAGAAATAAAAATGGTGTGGGTCACACCCCCCCCCCCCCCAATCCATATCAGGCCCTTATCTGAGCAGAGGATGCAGTCTTTTTGACACTTTTTGTTGGTGAATGAGTAGGGGTATAATGTACCCCATACTCATTCACATTTGGGGGGGGGGGGCGGAATCTGGAGGCCCCCTTGTTAAAGGGGGCTTCCAGATTCTGATAAGCCCCCTGCTCACAGACCCCCACAAACACCTCCCAGGGTCGTGGGGAAGAGGCCCTTGTTTTCATAAACATGGGACAAGGTGCTTTAGGGTGGGGGGGACAGAGCCCCCCTGCCCCAAAGCACCTCCTCATGTTCAGGGCATGTGGCCTGGTATGGTTAAGGAGGGGGCGCTCGGGGGGCGGAGCCGGCAGCCAGAGCGGATGGCCGTGTGATTCCATCGCTCTGTCTCAGCGGGCTAAATTAAGCAGCACACAGCGTACTTTCAGCTCCTTCACCCTGCCACATCCCTTCCCGAGACTCCGGAGGACAAGATGTCGCAAACAGGCAAGAGAAAGCAAAAGGATCGGCCGAAGAAACTGACCGAATTCTTCTCTCCAGCCGCAGGCCGTTCCTCCCAAGATGGCGCCGGCGCCTGGTCCCGCGCCAGCACCTCGGCGAACACAGCTGCCGATCGGACCTCACAGGCATCGGAGGAGGTAGGAGATAATCACATCCTGACACAGCAGGAACGTCCATCCCCTTTCACAAGCCCTCTAAAACAACGTAGAAAGCTGACAGAGGATGGGGAAGAGCAGGGTCAGGAGGACTCCTTCCTTGAGGAGGGGGAGGCTATGGAGCAGACCATCTCATATGGGCAGCAGCTAGACTCATACCCCACAACTGGCCAAGCTATCACTGATACAGCCATGAAGGAGATGATGAGAACTCTCAGGGGGGCACTTCAGCAGGACATGAATGCCTTCATGAAAAGCACTAACAGACAGATTGATAAGCTGGGGGACAGAGTGGATTACACAGAACGCAAAATGGGAGACTTTACAGCAGCACATAACGATCTGGTGGACGCTCACTTTGAGTTAGAGGAGGAGCTTAAACAACTGAAATTGAAAGTGGCGGACATAGAGGACAGATCCCGCAGGAACAACGTAAAATTCAGGGGGGTCCCGGAATCTGTTAAGCCTGCGGAGCTATCTTCTTACTTGCAACACCTTATGCAAACTGCACTTCCCTCCCTGACTCCATCGGACCTCATCATTGACAGAGCGCATAGACTGCCCAAACCGTCCTACATTCCAGAAGCGGTCCCAAGAGATGTGATAGCTCGCATACATTTCTACCACGTAAAAGATCAGCTTATGCGTTTCTCAAGACAACACCCAGCTCTCCCAGACCCGTTCGCTGGCATCTCCCTATTCACGGATCTGTCTCAAGCTACCCTGGCGGCCAGACACACCTTGGTGCCTATCACAAAAATTCTCAGAAATCATAAAGTCCTTTATAAATGGGGCTTCCCAGCCAAGATCACAGTGACTGTCGATAATGTATCGCACACCATCTCCTCCCTCCCTAAGGGGTTGGAACTCCTCCGACAATGGGGCTACCTTCCCCGCGAAGACGACCCGCCACCTCTACCTCAGCGTAGCCCTTCAAGCAGACCAACCACTTCCCGTAATGCGGCTAAATGAGAACCCCTTATATGGGGTACATAACCACCCATACTCACCCTCCGGTGACTTCTACTGGCTTTTACGTCTAGCTTCCGGAGTCGCCCACTGGACCACACCTAAGTTCTGGCAGGGCCACTGCACGCCCGCTGTGCGGTTCACTGGTTTTGTTCCCTCCCTTGGAACCGGTGCGGGATGACCCGCATACTTGTTGGAACTTTTCCTTTTTTGTTTCCTTTTATTTTTCTTTTGGTTTGGCCCCTTTTTGGGCTCTTGCAGTCTTCCTTCACTGAACCCCCCAGGTCTAGAACAACTTCCTTGAATACGGTTTTTCACACTGGACCTGGTCTGGGTCTCCTTACCCCCTTGATGGCTTCCCCTTCCCTCACCCTCCCCGGCACTTCCAATGTTATTTATGCCAGCATTTTCTTCCACCGCCATGTCCATTAGACTAATGTCACTAAATGTTAGAGGACTCAACAGCCCCTTCAAGCGTAAATCTCTATGGAAAACGGCTTTGGAACACAAATGCGACATCATTTGCGTCCAGGAAACCCACTTTGCGAAGGGCAAAGCCCCGAACTGCTCCCATCGGAAATTCCCGCATGTTTTTTCTGTGAATCATACTGCTAAAAGAAACGGGGTTTTGATAGCAATTAGAGATACTGTTTCTTTTAAGCTGATTGCCTCGGAAGAAGACTCTATAGGTAGAACCCTGCTGTTGATTGCTGAGGTGAATGGTAAACTCTACACTATAGTAAATATCTACGCTCCAAACAAACATCCCTTGAAATTTGTGCGGAAAACCATCACATGGGCGAGGAAAATGGCTAAGGGAAATTTGATATTTTGTGGGGACTTCAACGCTGTCATGAATGTAGACATGGACTGCTCTTCAGCGGGACGGAGGCGTAGACCTAACATGGGCCCCCTCTGTGTTGAGGAGAGGCTATATGATCCCTGGCGTTCTCTCCGCACCTCTGAAAGGGACTACTCCTTTTATTCTACAGTACATAATAGCTATTCCAGGATTGATATGTTTTTGACTGACAAATTTCTTTTACAAAAGATTCCTAGAGCGGACATCCACTCCATCAGGTGGTCGGATCATGCCCCGGTCACGATAGATGTGGTGGATGGTCCGGTCAGAAACTGTGCTCCGGTATGGCGCAACGACACCTTTGTCCTGGCCCATCCGGAATATAGTGAGGAACTTAAAGTGAAAGTTGCGGAGTATTTCAATCTTAATGATAATGGGTCTACATCTCCTGAAATCACATGGTGCGCGCATAAAGCGGTGGCTAGGGGTTTATTAATCCAACAGAAGGCTAGAGATCGGAAGAGGAAAACTGCTCACATAACCCACCTACAATCCCAAATAGCTCAGCTGGAACAGCAACACAAAAAAGATGCATCTCCACAAACAAATATCCTGAAACAACTCACAGACCTTAGAAATGACTTAAAAAATACCCTTCTATCTGATTACGACACCTACTTTAAGAGATTAAAAATGTCTTGGTACTCACAAAGCAATAGAGCAGGCAAACTCTTAGCTTCTCAACTTAAAAAGCAACGTGTAAAATCTCACATCTCACTCATTAACAGAGATGTATAGTAACGAAGTAGAACTACTTAAGTACTGTACTTAAGTACCGAAATGCGGTATCTGTACTTTCCTAGAGTAGAATTTTTTTCTCCTACTTCTACTTTTACTTCACTACATTTTTTCGATGATTTCGATACTTCTACTCAAGTATTTTTTTTTGTGCTGCATAGTTACTAGTTACTTTTAAAAAAATTACCACTGCCAGAACAGTAGATGGCAGGTTACATAAAGCTCAAAAAAATGTGTATAATGTCATTTGTAAATCAGCGCATACGAAAATAAAGGCTGTGTATAATAAAAGCTGCTATACCAAATCTTTCCAATAAAAAGAAAATATGAAACAAACAAATAAATTGTGCTACAGTGCTTAAAGTGCATCAAGAAACTACTAACAAACACAACTTGGCTGTGCGAATAAAGTGCCTGTGCAATCGATATAATATCATTGTTGCCCCCAGTGCCCTGCCCACACTCCACACAGTATCAAAAATAAAGTGACATGAATGTGCTAAAGCCTAAATGCAGTGAAAATAATTATTCCCACAATGTAACAGTAAATTCAATTCATATAAAATATGACAATAAATCACAATAAAATAAGTTATGAAATAAGTTATGAAATAAGTTAGGTCAGGTGCGTGCAACAAGTTGAAGTGTGTTAACCTATCTATAACGAAAAGTCCATAAATGAATTCCAGTGTGCAAATCTAAAGTGTCACTTCACTTGTCAGATGCTTCCACCTCCTTCAGTGCTCGAGTGACCGACCAACACACTTAATGGTGGTGGCACTGGTGGATAGCGTCTGGGTGGCACTGGCACTGACTGCACTGGTTCAAAAAGCCATATATATTTAATTATTTCAATTCTCAATTTCATAGGTCCTCTCCTCATAAGATATTAATAACTTAAGATTAGGTGATGAACTTCTTGGCGGCCCTGGCAGGATGACGGGGACACCCGCCACTTCTGGAGCCGAGCCGCTGTGATTCCCCAACATGTGACAAAGTGACAGCCAGGAGATCTAGTGGCTAGTAGTGCTCAACAATACCGCTTTTATATATAAAAATTAAATAAAATATACTGACTCACAATTTAGTAGTAGTAGTAGGTAGCGTGTAGCAGTAGGCAGCACAACTCAATTCAATCAATCCCACGGCCTTGCTTGTGCCGCGGCCCGAGGAATCACTGTCATGATCATCAAGTTAAGACCGCACTGGAGGAGCCGTGCTGCCGTCTTCCCGCTCGAAGGTCTCTGCCTCTAGACGTGTTGTGTGTCACTCAGACTCCACCCCTTAGGGCCCTTACTGAGAGGAGTTGTGACACGGGCGGCGGGACTCGGAGCATTTTCTTCGTTATCTCATCTTCTTCTCTATGAGGTGAGTGAGGTGGACCGTGGAGAGGGCCTAATCCTTGCCATGGCAAATGTGCCATTTGAGAATCAAATAATCAATATAAAATATTAATATATTATATACACACGGGTCATGGGTGGCTTTTTTGAACCAAGAAGAGTGAGACTGAGGGCTATGATAATTATCCGACCATCCATGGACCATGGACCATAAGTGTTGTGTTGTGGTGGTGCATGTGCTTCCTGCGGCCTGCCTCTGCCTGTGCGGCTGTGCCTGCACTGCAGTGGACACTGGCAGTGGCACTTGACTTGAGCAAAGCAAATGAGCACTACTAGTGTGAAGGACAGGTGGTGGAAGCATGTTCTGACAAGTTCTTATAATGAAAATAATATAGACAGCTTTTTGAACCAGTGCAGTGCCAGTGCTACTAAGGTGAGAGGCAGAGAGAGAGAGGCTATCCAGTCCACCACTTTACTTGAGCAGATCACAGAAGAAAGGTGCAAGCATCTGACAGCAAGTGACAAGCACTTCTTAGATTGCACACTGGAATTCAGTTATGGACTTTTCGTTATAAAGTTTAGTTTACACACTTAAACTTGCACCTAACTTATTCACAATCACAACTTATTTTATTGTGGTATTGTCATATATATTTTATATGAATTAAATTTACATTGTGGGAATAATTTGCACTGCATTTAGCACAGACATGTCACTTTATTTTTGATACTGTGGGCAATGATTTTGAATACAAGAAGAATAATATATATATATATATATATAATTGCAGGCACTTTATTAGCATTTTTAGCACAGCCACTTTGTTAGTAGTTTTTGATGCATTTTTCACTTTAAGCGTTGTAGCTTTGAGGAAGCTGGCCTGGCACATCATCATCAATTGAGCAAATCAAATCAAACCGCGATTAAGAAGACTGCGCATGCTCCTGTTCTGCCTTTTGATCAGCTGAAAAGATGGACGAACCAAAAACACCACCTTCCACCCCTGGCCCTTCAACTTCAAGTGATCTGCCTGGCTAAGAGAGTGAGGAAGCTCAGGAAGGAGACCACCCCTGGCTTTAAAAGGTAGATGCTTTAAAAGGGGAAGGGAGGGACATACTTTATCTGTTTTTTGTTTACAAAAAGTTACAGCCTAAGGAATTGTGATCGTCCTTTAGGTTAATCATTTGAATAAATCATTTGAATAAATCATTTGAAATAATAAAAAACAATATGATGTTCAAACTTTTGACTTCTTTCTTTAATAACTACATAACACAGTACTTGTACTTCAACTTTCAGTACTTGAGTAGAAATTTTTTTTCAAAACTACTGGTACTTTTTACTTTTAGTACTTAAGTAGCAAATTTTTTGAAAAAACTACTTGCAATACTTAAGTAAAAAAAATGTTGAATACTTTAGTACTTCTACTTAAGTAACTTTTTCTGCGAGCACTTCCACTTCTACTCAAGTCACTTTTTGATCGAGCACTTGTACTTTTACTCAAGTAGAAATTTTGAATACTTTATACAAGTCTGCTCATTAAACATCACAAGACGGGCGCAACCTTTTGTAATCCGAAAGAAGTGGCTAACGTCTTTAAAGACTACTACAGCTCCTTATACAATCTAAGAGACGACCCTGACACATACAAGCCAACACCTAATGACATTGACTCCTTTCTACATGCCCTGAAACTTCCCTCCATCGACGAAGACTCTTTACAAACACTGAACGCCCCTATTTCCCCAGAAGAAGTTCTAGAGATCATAAGATCTCTTCCTCTACATAAATCCCCGGGCACTGATGGATTCTCCTCGGAATACTACCAATTACTGGCCCCCATCCTCACCCCGCACTTAGTTCGACTATTCAATGACGCTCCCAAAATTGGCAAATTTCCAAAAGAAATGTTACAGGCGACAGTAGTCACTATACCCAAACCAGGGAAATCGACAGACTCCCCCCTAAACTTTAGGCCTATTTCTTTACTCAATGTTGATCTTAAAATTTATGCAAAAATATTGGCAAATAGACTCCTATACTGCACATCATATCTTTTGGGTCTAGATCAAGTCGGGTTCGTGAAGGGCCGGCAGGCCCCTGACGGTACTCGACGTATGATAAATCTACTGACTGCTGCTGAAGGGTCAGGAACTCCAACGGTTTTCTTAGCCCTGGACGCTGAGAAAGCCTTTGACAGGGTCCATTGGGGATTTCTTGACAAAACCTTGACTACTTTCGGATTCAGAGGCTTCATCCACTCTGCAATCATGGCATTGTATTCTAACCCTTCGGCGAAAGTATTAACGGATGGAATCCTATCTGACTCTTTTGATCTTTCAAACGGCACTCGCCAAGGCTGCCCGTTATCCCCGATAATTTTTTCCCTAGTAATTGAACCACTGGCGGAAGCAATTAGGAGCAACCCCAACCTCCAAGGCATTAAAATAGGTCAGACGGAACATAAACTAGGACTATTTGCAGATGACATAATTATCACTATGACATCTCCCCTTGCATCTCTAAATGAGCTTCAATCCCTTATTCGATGGTTTGGAAATGTATCTTACTATAAAGTCAACACAAGCAAATGTTTTGCTCTTCCGATCTCAATCCCGGCTTCCGAAGTATGTAAGCTTAAATCAGTTTTTCCATGTAATTGGGAAGCACCTTCCATCACGTATTTGGGTATCCAACTTACATCTCCGGTATCCAGACTATATGAATGCAATTTCCTACCCCTTTTGTCTAAAATAGGAGAAGAGTTCTCCCACATTGGAAAAGTACACCTCTCCTGGTTAGGAAGGATCGCTGCATATAGAATGCAGGTTCTCCCAAAGCTTTTGTACTATTTCAGGACCCTCCCGATCCCTGTGCCACAAATCTTTTTTAATAAACTAGCCTCGTCATTAAGGAAGTTCATTTGGAACGGCAAACCTCCTAGAATAGCCATGTCTACATTATACAAACCCCGTAGATTTGGTGGAGTAGGTCTTCCAAACGCCCAAGCCTATTACAATGCAACTTTACTATCGCAGACGCGATACTGGTTAACGGCACAAGAGGATAATTTATGGAACCAAATAGAACGTAAATTCACCCCAGGTCATGATCTTTATGCCTTACTGTGTGCGGCCACCAAACGCCACAATGTGAACATTCCTGCCTTCCCTACGGTTCAAGCCACCATTCTGGCATGGACAAGAATTATAAAAACTGATTTTACTGAAGAAGTATGTGTGCATATTCCCACCCCTCTAGCAGCCTATGATCTCCTGATTCCAGGTGTGTCGACCCTCAATTGGAGGAAGCGTGGCTTCCGATTTCCTGGCAACCCTACCCACCCCGACTCTGCTAGTGACCTACTGACCGAATATCAGATAGCTGCTTTTGATCGCTCCCACAAATCTCTGAATACCCTGTTCCCGAAAATACTATGGCACTATCTCTTGAATAAAGGCAATTCCCAGGCGAAGGGGATCTCGGTCTGCTATCGCTTTTACAATTACCACCACCCTTTCCGTAAATCCCCTACCATTCTGAGATGGGAGGATACCTTACAACAATCTTTCTCGGTTGCACAATGGCTGAGGGCTTTTAAAACCAACTATGCATCCTCGGCATGTGTGGACCACTGGGACAACTCACAGAAACTTCTACATAGGTACTATATGACTCCTACTAGACTTAATGCCATTGACCCAAAGTGCTCTCCCCTTTGCTGGCGTGAATGTCAGGAAAGAGGAAATCTGCTACATGTCTTCTGGAGCTGCCCAGTGGTTCAACCATTATGGAAAGAGGTCTTCATTTGGGCATCTTCATTGTTGGGAACCAACCTCCCCCCTTCCCCGGCCCCCGCACTTTTCAGCCTGGGTCTAGAGGACCTCCCTCCTAGCTCCAGAAAAGTTCTGGCTCATATTCTATTTGCAACAAGAATTACAATTGCTGCTAAGTGGCGAGAAGCCTCCTCTCCCCACTTGACGGCAATTAAAAACAGGGTGTCCACTCAATGTGAGATGGAAAAATTGTTGGCGTTTAAGAACTGCAGAGCGGCCACCTTTCTGAAACAATGGCAGGTCTGGTTAAATCATTCCTCTAACATATTATAGCTACTCTGATAAATGTGATAATATACATGTAAATGTGAATTTTACCTAAGCATATTGGAAGTGCCCCCCCTCCCCCCCCCCTTCCACTACTTCCCCTTATCCTCCCCTCCCCCAAACCCTACTTAACTCCACGTCATAATTCCTCGGCCGAGGTCTCTTGTATAGGTAGTGGCGACACCTATGCAACTGTGTGGTGTAAGTCTGGTCCAATCCCTCACAGTTTGCACCCGTTAGGGGTGAGGGCTTTGGGCATTTAAGTGCACTCAGGTAGACCCGCCCAGAGGAAATAGGTAAGAGCGGTAGTTCCTATATTTGTTTTTTTTTTTTTGGATTATGTGTTATACTATCATTCAACTGCCCCGAGACAGTTGAGTCATTTACTGTATAGCCAGTTTAGATGTCTATATTCGGTAACAAAGTACCCATCGCTGGCTCTTAAGCTATTGAAAGAATCTTATTGCTTAATGTTGATGTTCTGTATAACCCTGATATGCCGTAAACGACCTACTGTGACTGTTTCTGTTATTTTATGTAAAGTTCTTATCCTGTGTATATGGATCTACGGCTATGTGTTTATACATGCTTGTATTTTTCTTTTCTTACTTAAATAAAAATTTATTGAAACAAAAAAAAAGGAGGGGGCGCTCACTTGTCCCCCCTTTCCTTGGATAAGGGTCTGGTATGGATTTTTGGGCGGCCCCACACTATTTTTTTTAAACATTTCTGACCTAGCGCACCGATGCAGTACTGTACAGGTGTAGGCGGCATCGTTGTGCATGCTGATTCCCGCGGCACGCATGCACGATGATCGGATCGTGATTGGAGCCTGGTGGCGGGTCGGTGGCTGATGGATGATTGGTGAACTCTATATGCCATAGAGGTTAACGGGTTGGTGCTATTGGTGGGCGCATAATGATGATATCACACGGTTTGGCGCCAAAACGGACATAAGAGGCACACTCAGTAGCATACACTCTGCTGATGGTGGAGGACTGTCTATTAAGCGTCTATGGTGAAAATAATGTTTTATCTGGTATACCATGATCCTATTGTAGATTTGTATTTGAACTTAATGATTTGTATAAAGTTGTGGACTATTCTTTTAGGCGTTCTTGGAGAATTCTTATTTTGCCAGAAGGTGATGATATAGCCATCTTGATACATATAGTCCATTAATTTGGGTGGTGGCCCCATGAAGCTGAAAGGCTTCAAATAACAACCACAGGTAATTGTATTTCTTGCTTATGGAAAAATATAGCTTTACATCTGCAGCCTATAGTGAGTATATTGATACAAAATTGTGTGTAATGACCCAACAGGTTAATTTAATACCAGGCAGTGGGAGGACTGTGTTATACATAACATTGCGCTAGATGGTCCGATATGGCTTAATCTATACAAATTTTATTTATAACCAAGTAAGCGAACAATAGCTGGATAGCAGATACATATATAGTTCTGTGGGACTTTGGAGAAATGTCTTTTTGATGCTATAATCATGTTTTGTTTGACCTTATATAGGGCTACACTTCAATGTCTTCATTATAAGAATTATATGCAATGTTTGCAAAATCGCCTGACATTTTCACAGACACTGCTATCCAGCCATCATTGTTGGAGCTCTAACAGTGCTTTGTAAGTCAATGCAGTGATACAGCCCATGACCCATTTATATGTATATGTAAAGATGTTGAATATTATGTGTCTCTTTTTTTTTTTTTTTCCGGACAAATACATGTGCTGCCAAGCTACCTAGGTCCTGATGAAGCAATTAAATGCGAAACACGTCAACATCTTGGAACATACAGCATAGATACAGTGACTGTTATATTGCTTGGTATATGTTATACAATAAGAGCAATGTTTCTTGATTTTTAACAAAGTCTTTTTTAAAGATATTGTGGAAAAAATTTAGATATTTTAATATTTGTGTATAGTCCTCCTTGGGGTACCAGTAAAGTCCGACATTCTGACCCAACTTTTTTCCTCCCTTCCCAATTTTTTGTTTGATCCGCGTAATATAGGGATGAGGTACTTTGTATGCCCCCCTCCTGTTTTTGATTAAAAAAGGGCCTGGTATGGATTGGGGGGGGGGGGGGGGGGGACCTCATGCCATGTTTTTTTCACATTTATGTATTGCCGGCAATGTTTTCTTTTTATTCAGCTGTCAGCGGGGAAGCCCACTGACAGCTAATGACTCATACATTGATAAGGACATGGCGGCCGGCTTCCTGGCCTGGTCCTTAACAAACAACTATTCACTGTGCCCTAATTGGCAAAGCCTTGCACCTGACCAGCAGTCAGCCAAGAATGCTTAGAATATACTGTGAAAAGCACAGTGCATAATGGGGTGCTCGGCGGGCAAACATCCCTCTGAGCGCCCCGCAAATTGGGGTGTTCCTTGAACACCCGAACGAGTGCTGTTTGGGGCCGAAGCGATGCTCGTTCCAAACCGTTTGCCTATCACTAGTGGTCAGTTTTAAACATCAATCAAGGGAAATCGGAAGGATCACCAGGTGTTTAGTAAAAACATAGAAACAAAAATGACAGGCTACATTTAATATCAACCAAATGTATAGCACAAGACTTTTATGTAATCTTATTTTTTTGGGGTAACATACAATTGAATGTGCTATCTGTAATTTACATCAGCACCTAGAATAAACATGCAAGATGGGGCCTCAGACTTTTCAGACTTTGCTGGCTACAATCCCTGGTCAATATTGTCCTTTAAGTTTATTTCATGGAAAGAAGTTTTATTTTTATTTATTTTTTTCATGTTTAATACAAGTCCACCATGGTGTTGGAATACTTATATCCAACATCTCTTTTGTAAGTAATCACTTCACCATCTCACATGACAAATACCTTTGCAGAGTTTTCTAAAAGTCTTAATAACAGAACAGAAAACAATGACTGCCTACTTGTTTAGTTTAAATCGATAGGGATAATATATAGTTAGCAGAAATATAACTGTTCTATGTTTGATAGCTGACATCTGCTCTAGGAAAGTGTATACTAATAATCTCACTTTATTTAGAATGAAAAATGTTGTATGGTGAATTATTAAATAAGGATCACCGGTATTTTGAAGGCTCTGACAGCACACCGATTATTATTTCACGTTTTGAGTTATAGATTTACATATTGAACCTGGCACTTCTTCTGATTTTGTTGAAAGCTTTTACACCTCACAAGCGGGTTTGAGTGTGGACGTAGGATTTGTGACACTTATCAGACATAAAATTTTACTGCCTTTGGTAATTTATTATGTATGCTAAATATGGAGAATTACATTGCAGTATAGAGGGATCCCTAGGACTTTCTGAGCTGGGCTGAATTACAGTGATATTTGCTCTAAAATTCCCAAACGTTGAAACTTGAATTGTCCTATGAAAACATATATTGGTTGACCAACATTTCATGCAGGATAAGTTATTTAAATGTTTTTTTTTAATTTAATCACTTCAAGTCCTGGCCAATTTTGACATTTCCCACATAGGTGATAAAATCAGCATTATTTTGCTAGAAAATTACTTAGAACCCCAAACATTATACATTTTCTGAAAGCAGAGGCTTTGGAAAAAAATGTAGTTTGTTGCAATGTTTTATGTTACACAATATGTGGACCGATATTTATCAAATTTTCAGAAAAAAATACACTTAGGGGCGTTCGCCTGTTTAAAAAAAAAAAAATCTTAATAAAAGATTGATGTCAGCGGATGTCAACGGATGATCATCCACTTATATCTGCTCGCCCAGAAGAATACATGGGTGTTCGTTTTACACCCGCCAATGGAGGGAGGAAAAATGAACAAACAGAACGCCCATGTAAAAGCACCCGTAAGTGGTTCCAAGACCTAAACATTTTTTACCTTGGGTAAAAAAGTAAAAAATGTTTAGACATTGATTTTGGTCCCTCATCCCTTCTTATACTTACCCAAGCCCTTTTTCAATCCAGCGCTGTGCACATCTGCAGCTCTTCTCTCCCCTCACTTCCGTGTCTCACTGGCTTTGCTGGGGTACCGAGAGCCATTGGCTCCCAGTGCTGTCAATCAATGCCAGTGACGAGGGAGCGGGGGGCAGGGCTGAGTCCCACTGTCTGTATCAATGGATGTAGCAGTGCAGCTTGGGAGCGAGCACGCACAAGTGCCCTCATGAGAAACTGCTTCCCATGGGGGCACTGGACTGAGGAGGAGCCAGGAGCGCCAGTGGGGAACCCGAGAAAAAGAGGTTTGGGCCACTTTGTGCAATTCAATTGCACAGAGCAGGTAAGTATAGGGATGTTTTTTATTTAAAAAAAAAATCCTTTACAATCACTTTAAATGCATTTTAGTGCACACAAACACAATATAATACCCATTCTTTTGGTAAAATATAAAGGATTATGTAACACGAGTAACACGAGTAAATAGATACCAAATATGTCAAGATTTCAGAGGTTTGTGAAATGGTGACAAGCTATAGTACCTAAAAATCTCCATGGGTGACACTTAAAAGTCTTTACAGGTTACCAGTTTACAGGTAAACATGAGCTCTGGTACCAGAAATATTGTTCTCACTCTGACATTTGTAATGATACCTCACATGTGTAGTGCAATCACTGCTTACATATGCATGCAGGGTCAATGTGTGCAGTTGCATTTGTGCCTGAGCATGGGGAATGAGGTGCTTTAATTTTGCTTTTGTGTTTTTATTTTACTTTTTTCATTAATTTAACCTGAACAACATCTATTGTGATAGCTGGGGCACTGACAGCCACTCTTTATTGAGAGATCAGAGGTCTATAAGACCCCTGAGCCCTCCTCTGCCCTTCAAAGCATCTGATCCAACCAAGAACAGTTAGATCAGATGCGTGTCTGCCTGGTAACACTTTTTAAACAAACAACTGAAGCCTGAAGTGAAAAATTCTTGTTGCTTCAAGGAACATTTGTCACAGAGTAGGAGGAGAAATTAGTGCTTGCAACCATGATCCTGGTACAACCGCTTCCACCCAAGAATGTAGTGGTAGGTCCTAACGACTGGAAACAGTTACATGTTTTTCTTTCTGTTTCAACCTTTCAGGAACATCTAAAAATAAATATTATAATAAAACTGTAAACCCCATTTTACAATATAGTGTAAAATATACAAATATATTGCCAACCTACAGCTAGGTATATGGGCCTTTCAACAAATCCAGGCATGGCTGCATTTAAATATATTTTGTTAACCTAAAAGTAAACCTGTAATACCTGGCTGACAATAGACGACCTTCGGTGTCCAGCCCAGAGAGTCATATACATCTTCAGAGTTTTAAGGCCCGTACACACGAGTCGAAATTCGGCCGGGAATTTTCGTCCGACGACCGATCTGCCGATTTTCGGCTTGTTAGTATGGTGCTCTCGACAACCGAATCACAACATGGGCTTAGGAATACTTCCAGAAAACCTTGTCGGTGAACACAATCCACCGTGCCATTCGCCGTTGCCGGCTAAAACTCTATAGGCCAAAAAAGAAGCCATATCTAAACATGATCCAGCCTGAAGCCTGTATTAGACAACAAGAATGGGACAAAATTCCTATTCCTAAACTTGAGCAACTTGTCATCTCAGTCCCCAGACGTTTGCAGACTGTTATAAAAAGAAGAGGGGATGCCACACAGTGGTAAACATGGCCTTGTCTCAACTTTTTTGAGATGTGTTGATGCCATGAAATTTAAAATCAATGTATTTTTCCCTTAATATTAAACATTTGATATGTCATCTATGTTGTATTCTGAAACAATTCTGAAACAATTCTGGTGTGCAGGCTATAAATTTTTTGTCCACTGTCAAAACACGTCCGATTTTCGTGCAGTCAGTACAGATTTCGACGGGGAAAAATCTTATGAGCAAGACTGGACATGCTCAGAGATGAAAGAACACAAAGAAAGCAATCCAACACATGACATCACTTCTGAAGTATAATTCTGTCGGACGACAAAATTCGTGTGCAGTCTAGAGCACATTCCAACCAACAGACACCACTCTGGACAAAAGACGGACAACCGGACGGCGGAAATTTGTTGCGTGCGTACGAGGCTTTATTAGACCACTAGAGTCTAGATCAGTGATGGCGAACCTTGGCACCACAGATGTTTTGGAACTACATTCCCCATGATGCTCCACTGCACTGCAGAGTGCAGGAGCATCATGGGAAATGTAGTTCCAAAACATCTGGGGTGCCAAGGTTCGCCATCACTGGTCTAGATCATTGACACATCTTTTCCATCTTATGTTGCAGCCTCATCACATTGAACCTAGTGTCTGTCCAGTCGTTTTTTCCCCTTTCATTCACTGCTCAGTTCACTCTACATATTCTTTTTATAGCACCACTGGAGAAAATAGAGGCTCAAGAACCTTTCTGAAGATTTCTCATTTGAAGAGCATAATAGCATCCTAATCAGCAGATCAGGCATGTAATGGAAATAAAGTCACTCTTTATTGGTTGATGCATTTCCTTGTTGGCTTTCAGGAATTCCCTGGGGAAACACTGTCCCAGACCCTCCAGGACAAAAGAACTGTTTAATACACTTGACTGGTAAGTTTCAGTTACAATTTATTTTTAATAGAAAGTTGTTTCTTTGACTGTTGCTACAGAATAACCTTCAACTCCTACTATAGGATCCATTTCTCTAGATTGAAAGACCATTTTCCACAATTTAGAGAACAAAGCCTCTGTCATCATACTACAGTGTACAAATGTATAAATTTCATGGCATCAACACATCTCAAAAAAGTTGGGACAAGGCCATGTTTACCACTGTGTGGCATCCCCTCTTCTTTTTATAACAGTCTGCAAACGTCTGGGGACTGAGATGACAAGTTGCTCAAGTTTAGGAATATAAATTTTGTCCCATTCTTGTCGTCTAATACAGGCTCCAGGCTGGATCATGTTTAGATATGGCTTCTTTTTTGGCCTATAGAGTTTTAGCTGGCAGCGATGGCACGGTGGATTGTGTTCACCAACAATGTTTTCTGGAAGTATTCCTGAGCCCATGTTGTGATTTCCATTACAGTAGCATTCCTGTATGTGATGCAGTGCCGTCTAAGGGCCAGAAGATCACTGGCATCCAGTATGGTTTTCCGGCTTTGACCCTTACGCACAGAGCTTGTTCCAGATTCTCTGAATCTTTGGATGATATTATGCACTGTAGATGATGATAACTTCAAACTCTTTGCAATTTTTCTCTGAGAAACTCCTTTCTGATATTGCTCCACTATTTTTCACCGCAGCATTGGGGAAATTGGTGATCCTTTGCCTATCTTGACTTCTGAGAGACACTGCCACTCTGAGAGGCTCTTTTTATACCCAACCATGTTGCCAATTGGTTATCCAGCTGTTCCTTATATGTACATTTAACTTTTCTTGCCTCTTATTGCTACCTGTCCCAACTTTTTTGGAATGTGTAGATCTCATGCAATCCAAAATGAGCCAATATTTGGCACAACATTTCAAAATGTCTCACTTTAAACATTTGATATGTTATCTATATTATATTGTGAATAAAATATAAGTTTATGAAATTTGTAAATTAGTCCATTTCTTTTTTACTCACAATTTGTACAGTGACCAAACTTTTTTGGAATTGGGTTTGTACATAAGAGCTTACAATACTGACTTGTTTTTGAAGGCACAATGGATGTTCTACTGGGTCACTATCCTAAAAGTATCATGTGACCCATGAAGTGTCAGCATACTTTATATGCTCATACTTGTTAATATTTTGTGACTTTCCAAGCAATGGAGGGAGGGCAAAGATGGAAGCATCAGAGCTTACCCTGTCAGTGTCGAAACCTTCAATCTTAAAAATCTTCAAATTCAAAACTATAAAACTAGCAAATTCAGTCATCAGGCACCAGTGATATGAAAGCTACCACCACCACAAAGCAAACTAGAATAACACTAACCAGCGTGGTTTTTGCTAATATAAAGTCCATCCAGATGTAAACTTATGATTTTATTCAGTAGGGTAACTCATTGGAGTTTGATAACTTCAAATGTCAAATCTCACTGTTCGGGGGATGTTTGCTGTTCTTTGGATTTTTTTCCCTTTTTTTATTATTGTATTGATTTATTAGAAGGTATAAATGTTAAAGCGGAGTTCTGGGCACAAAAACGATATTTTTTTTGTGCCCCTCCGCTAGTTCGAGATCACCTGAAAAGGAATTGGATAGTTATTTTTTTTTTCTTGTTTACTCACCTTTTAATTGAAGATCGTAAATACTCACCTCAGAGTACTTCCTCCCTCGGAGCCGCGGCTCACCCCGTCACTTCCTGTCTCGCTATGATTCCTGGGAGCTGAACGTCATCGCTCCCAGGAATCAATGCGACGGCACCGGCCCCGCTCGTCACTTCCGGGCGACGCCGCATTCCCCTGCTAAACAGCTTCTGGGCATGCCCAGAAGCTGTTTAGGAATGCGGCGCCGAACCGGAAGTGATGAGAGGGGCCGGTGCAGGTGCATTCTGGGACAAGAAGACGCGGAAGAAGACACAGAAGAGGACCGCGCCGGCTTCAGCTGCCCACAAGAGAGATGGAAACGCTGTGGAAGAAATTTTATAAGTAAGTATTTCTTCTAAAAGGTAAGTGCGAACCGGGACAGATCAGAGGCTAGCCATTGTGGAATGTGCTAGCCCTGACTGTCCCGGGGGTATGTTTATTAAAAAATGACTTCTGTGCCCGGAACTCCACTTTAAAATATATTTTCTACCATGCTGTTTGTAGTATTATGCAAGGATGATTGATACTGTTTTTGTGGGAGGAGAAGAGACCACACTAAGGACCAGGATACAAGTGTATATTTCCTTATATGCAATAATAAGAGCTACTCCAAAATATGGTCTGCTGCTTTTGGTGGCTGTTATTTCAGTTTTCTTGGTTTTAACTGGTTCCCTTCTAATCATATCAACTGCCTATTGATAGTGATGTTTGGACATCGACCGTGAGACTGAAGGTGTGGTGCAAATTATATTGTAAATGACTGTGCAATCACAGACACTTTATTACCAAAAGTATTGGGACACCTGCCTTTACACACACATGGACTTTAATGGCATCCCAGTGTCAGTCTGTAGGGTTCAATATTGAATTGGCCAACCCTTTGCAGCTATAACAGCTTCAACTGTTCTGGAAAGGCTGTCCACAAGGTTTAAGAGTGTGTCTATGGGAATGCTTGCTGATTCTTCCAGAAGCATATTTGTGAGGTCAGGCACAAAATAGATTGCAAAGCTCAGAATGATTGGCAAGAGGCTACTATTTTGATTAGATGCCTCGGGTAAATTGAATAGACTTTCTGGAAAAACAATGTTTCCCAAAAATGTAGGCAGTTCGCTTGCTTAAAGCTGTTTTTTTCTGCTCACTATTTATTTCAGTCACGTAGTCATGCAAAATATATAAATAAATTAATATTTATAGATACCTACCTGTCTTTATATGTTGTCCCTAGCACAGTAAGACTAAGGTAGAAGGACAGTTGAAATCTATAGCATTGCAAAATTACCAATGGGAATATGCCAAATATAGAAGAGAGCAGAGTATTTACCTCATTAGTGTGGGGATGTACCTTTATTGTCCAATCAGCAGGCTTGGGATGGGTTGGTGGCCACATTGTATTGCTTACCTGCTATGGAAAAAAAGACTTTACCAGAATTTCAAATATTTTGGCATGTACACCAGTTCCATCTGGAAATTTAGCTACATCTTTTAAGTACAGCTTCATGCTTTAAAAACAAAAATAATTTAATCAAAATACACCATTACATTGCTTTATTAAAATTGCAAAGTACAATTCCGTTTACTTACACCCGGCATTACACTACCTGTTATTTTAAAATAAGTTATACATTTAAACCTTTAGTGGGTTTCCCTGCTGTTTCCTAAACCTGCGGGATGAATCATTCAGTCCACTTTGATAAACTTACTTCTTACATTTGATTGTCCAGAAACAGAACGCCTGCCCTGACAAAGGTTGTATGCTATTTTTAGTTGAAATATTTCTGGCTTTTAAGGCTGCTTCGTGGAATGGAACATTATGAAGCTTTTCTGAATGTTCTCTCTTCATAGCATTTAGCGTGCTCAGGTTTTCTGTGTTGCATTACTTCATTTTGCATGAGAAGGGGCTGAGCAAGTTGTGTACTGATGTTGGCTGGTGGTGGAATAGCAAGATTTTAAGTCTCTAAGGCCCAGAAAGTTGAGTTAGGCATGTCTTTTTATTCTTCCAAGAGATATAACTCTTAATTATCATAAGGAAAGCAAGCAAGCAGATATCCAGGTAGGAAGGAGAGGAAAATAGTAAAAATGAAAAAAAAAAAAAGATGAGCACGGTCAACAGGATAGATGAGCACGGTCAAAAAAAGATGAGCATGGTCAACAGTAAAGGTAAAGAACATACTGTACTGAAAAACACATTACACGAAAAGACAGTTCAAAAGAAGCAGCAGATAAAAACAATGGAGGCCTGAGAACACTGGCTGCCTTCCATTAAATGTGTGCTATGAATTTCCACACATATGTGGCTGTTGTCATATATACAATAGCAGGCCAGTGTACTGTATGTGAAAAGCTATTACCTCCATCTGTCTACCATAGTATGGGAAACCTGTAATCTATTTTTTCTATTAAGATATCCATTAACATGGTGATTCATAGTTGCCAGTAGTCTAAAATGATTTCCAGGACATTTTGGTGTACAACCATCATATTTAAGTTTGTCATGCATAGTATTGGCTTCAGTGGTCACAAATCACTACATACCAATTGTGGTTGTTAAAATAATGTAAAAGGACACATCAGTTAAAAAAATGAAAATAACGTTTTTATAGCTTACTTGCTTAGTATTTAATTTTTTCATGCAGACATTGCTGTATGACACCAGTCTATCGCAAGTCAGTATTATCTGTAAGTTGGTGATCCTGGAACACACCTACTGGTGATGCTGGAACACCCTATTTACACCCTATTTATCCTATTTACTGCCTCTCACTTATGTTAAGCCCAACGTTAAGAAATGTCAGCAATAGGAAGTACCTACTTACTAATCAGCTTCAAACCTGCCCTGGAAGTTTAGATATGATCAGTTGGGCAGGGAGAGAGTATTTCTGTACAATGAACTCAATTTAAGTGACTTGACTTGTTTTCAACTGCAGTATTTACTTGATACCAATAGCCACTTCCAAGAACTGCTCTTTAACTATACCTACATAGTTTTAATTAGCGTTGCAGCAATACCTATACTGCTATCAGTGCCGATACTAAGCATTTGACGAGTACTTGTACTCGTGAAAATGCTCAGATACTTAAACAGATACCTTCAAATTCGGTTTGCATATGTGCGGGCCGGTTTGCAGTGCAATTTTAAAGCCCAGTCCTGTGCGATTTCATTCAGCGGTTGGGATGCGATTCCAATGCGAATTGTAGTGTATGAGATTAGAAATCGCACCTGAACCAGACTTAAATCGTACAGGATTCTTATACAAATTGCACTGCGATCAGCCTGCACATATGTGAACAAGCTGTAAAAATTCACTGAAGCGCAAATGAAAACTGATGTGAAACTGATGTCTCTGCAAATGAAATCTGTGCAGTTTTTTTTCACCAGTTTTCATGCATGTTTGGTGTGAACGAGCCCTAAAAAACGTTCACATGACACTAAAAATAGGTATCGGTAATTGGTATCAATCTGTACTTAAGATTTTCACATTTCGGCACTTTCACCCTCTTCCTGCCCAGGCCGATTTGCAGCTTTCAGTGCTGTCACACTTTGAATGAAAATTGCGTGGTCATCTAACACTGTACCCATAATAAATTTTTATAATTTTGTTCACACACTAGAGCTTTCTTTTCCTGGTATTTAATCACCACTGGGTTTTCTATTGTTTGCTAAATACATTTAAAAAACTGAAAACATTTGGAAAAAAAAAAAACATGTTTTTTTCTACTTTTGGTTATACAATTTTGCAAATAAATAATCTTTTTTCATATATTTAGGCCAAAATGTATTCTGCTACTTTTTTGGTGAAAACAAAACCCAAATTAGTATTTATTATGTAGTTTGTAGAAAAGTTATAGAGTCCATTAACTATGGTGTATATCTGAAAATCAATCAATCCTGATGTACTGGCAGCCTCAGTACATTTCTTCAGGTCCAAAAATGCCAGGACAGAACAGATATCCCCTTTTTGGAAAGTAGACAGTCCCAGTGTATCTAGTAAGAGGCATGGCAAGTTTTTTTGAAGTTGTAGATTTTTGTCACATTTTTTTGGAAAATAAAAAAATGTGACTGTATGTTAAAAAATTATAATATTAATATTTGTCTTTAATTTTCTTTTTTTTTGTTTTTATGATTTTTTTTTTTTTAACATACTGTGACCAGTGCAATACAGTGTTATCCATAGTAACACTTTACTACTCTGGAGAAGTGATCAGGATTTTTTTTACACATTATGATTGTTTATACCAGTTAATTTTACTAATATAAACAACCATTTGTACTGAATGAAACGCATTCATTCAGTGTGTTTTGCTGTTATTTGCTGTGAATGGCCACAGCTAATAACATTGTACAGATGTGCTGGGATTGGCCTTTTCTGTACCATGTAATCACTGTTATCAATCACAACAAGCAACCATTGGCGGCTGGGGCATTGGGGGCGCAGGGGTGCCGCCCCCCCTATCCATGCATCCGGCCCCCTTATCTACATGCGGGGCTTCCTTTTTTTGCCACAAATAGAGCTTTCTTTTGGTGGTATTTGATCACCTGTGTGATTTTTATTTTTTGCGCTATAAACAAAAAAAGAGCGACAATTCTGAAAAAAAAACAACAATATTTTTCACATTCTGCTATATAACATTCTCAAAAAAATAAAAAATCTAAATCAAAATGTTTTAACATTTTAGGCCAATTTGTTTTCTGCTACATATTTTTGGTAAAAAAAATTGCAATAAGAGTATTTTGATTGGTTTGCGCAAAAGTTATCGCGTCTACTAACTACGGGAAAGATTTATGTAATTTTTATTGTATTTTTTTTTTTTTTTTTACTAGTTGTTAGCGGCGATCTGTGATTTTTAGCGGGACTGGGACATTGCAGCGGAGAGATCGGACCCCTAACTGACAGAGCCAGGACCGCGCAATTGTCCATTAAAATAACACAGTGCCGAATCGCAAAATATGGCCTGGTCATTATGGGGAAAATCTTCCTGTCCAGAAGTGGTTAATAGGGACCCAAACTGTAGTGACTTGTGCTGAACCTGCCCCAAACCAAACCCAGGTATGTTTGGCTCATCAGTATTGCTGATTTCCTCCAGAATTTTTCAGCTGCATGCACTCAATGCAGTGTCGATTGCAACTCAAGATTAGCCAGGATCACTAAAAGGAATTTATTAGAATTGGAGCAGACAGAATCTGGAGCAGCAGTTTCCATCCTTAGCTCATTCAGCTAAGCTTTGAAAAAAAAAAACATAGAAGCTGATTGGCTGCCATGAACAGCTATTACAGATTCAGGCTTCTCCAGTTTTAATAAATTGCCCTATAAGAATTCTTTTAATGAAAGCTGCAGATTTAAAAACATTGGAAACCCTTTAAAAATGGCATTATTATGCTAAAATTGTGCATAAGATTTTAGTGATTGGGTTTAAATCTATTTTGCTTAAAATGTAAAAATGTACAGAAAACATTTACAGAGGACAGGAATTAAATTTAAAATGCAGACAAAATGGTACAACCTTACTAAATAATTGGGGCAGCAATGTAATACCCTGAACAAGTGATTCAACAGCAATTACAGGAAAACTTATAAACAATTAACAATGACTTTTCAGTTAAGAATAAGGACGAGTAAAAAAAAAAAAAAAATTCCCCAAATTTTGGTAAAATTTTGGAGATTTCAGTAAAATTTGCCATTGTGACAAAATACATTGGAGTCATTCGGGAGGTGAAATTATAATAATTTTCCTGTGCCAAAATAGAACCAATATTTATTTTAATGTTTATCCTGTTTTCACTATAAAACAAAAACAGACAGCAAAAATGTAAAAAAAAAAGAAAAAGTATACATAAAAGTGTAAAGAGAGCACATATACAAAGAACTTTAAATTAAATAAGTTAGGCTGCCCTAAATAAACCCCCTAAAAAAGCACAATCTAAATGAAGAAAAAAAGCTGATTTTTTTTTAAAACAAATTTAAGTAGCTCAAAAAGTGTTTTTGTTTTGGTGAAATTTCATGCATTGTTTAAATGACGGAATCAAGTTATGACCTGCTAATTTTAATAGGCACACATGGCAGGAAAACTTGCTATGTACCTGTCTGTCAGTATACCCAAGCCCAAAGAGTTAGGAGTCTGTTAAAAGCAGAACCTATACCTGCAGGATGGACTCCTGCCAAAATGTAGAAGTGTATCAGGTTGTGAGCTTATGAAGTTGCTCCTGCCACCGACACTATCTTATCCATTGCTTTTTCTAGGTCCCACATTGCTCCTATTTGGCCATGGGATGGCAACTGATTATGTAACGTCTGTACATGTGCATATGAATTACATCGTCCCTGCCATCCAGCTGAATTGTCTGTATTTAACATATGCAGGAATAAGCTGGTACTGCTCGCTGCATTGTGCATGCCCTGTGCAGTATAAACAACTGCTAAGGAAAGGAGGAACAATATTCTTGGTATTACAGACCTTTCATATTCCTTCTGCCAAAAAACCCTACCTCTTAGCAATTTTTTGTGGACTTTATATCCACTTTAAGTCTCCTTTGGTGTTCAAGTATCTTTGTAGAGAGTTGTTCAATAGCTACGATGACAAGTTAGAATTTTTATGCAACTGTAGTGCTACACCCCGAAGGAGCCGCTGGTTAAAATGGGTCCTCTGTTCCTGGCCTCAACCATCTCAAAGACCTCAGCCCATCAATGATTCTATTTTCAAAGATTCACAACCACTGAATCAATCAGTAAAATACAAATGTATTATATTTTTCATCAAAGTTACCAACAGGCATGCAGAGATAAAGGGTAAGATAAATAATAATGGTAATGATACACTTTAGTATTCAGGATAATTAGCAATAAGGACAAGGTGTGGGATGAGACTTGCTGTCCAGATCAGCATAAACAGTAACAACACCAACTGAAGTGCAGCAGTGGGCAGTAAAAGAGTCATAAACTATGAACTATAAAACTATGAACCACTGGAGCTATACTGTTGATGGCTATGCCAGGTCCATTACTGTCTAATAGCACTGTTAGAGTTTAGAAGGGTCAAAAATGGGGGAAAGGAGATGGGGCGGGATTGGCGGGCACATTAAATGACATGGACAGTCCTTAGGATGTTTCTTTTGCCGGCTATTGTTAGGCCCTTTAAGAAGTGTTGGCGCAGTACAAAAGTACTGAAGAATCTGCATGCAGTTAATGTGACCTTTAGGTGTGGTATAGTCTTTGCACTGTTACAGAAGAGATACAGGTCTGAAACAGTGATACTTTTGTACAGGGTTGGTATGAATTCAGTAGGTTTTTTTTTTTTTTTTAAAGGTGCTGTGTAAGGCTGGAATAGATGTGGTCCATGCTGAATGTGGTTAGGGTCCTGTCCTCAACAACTCAGTCTCTGCCAACAGTGTAAGCCAGCCTTCATGAAATGGAGGACCACAGTCCAGACCTAGACTGAGTGATGCTTCTGAACCTACCTACCTATATCTCTGCTGCACTATCGTCATTGGTTACTAGGACCGCTGGTGTCATTGCGACCAATAACATCACTTGTGTGCCCCGCCCTTTTCAGCAAGTTTCTCTGCCCTGCTCCTGCCCCCTGCAGCATGCTTTTTCTTCAAGCTCCCACTCCCACCCCCTGCCTTCCTGGCTACAGGGACTTATCAATCAGGTACACTGTTCTACCAATCTGCAGGTGCACTGTGATGGTTCACAACTATGATGGTGACATCTGCTCTCTGATAGAAACACTCTGGGGAGGGGGGGGGGGGCACCTGATCTATGGGGGCACTCTGATGGAGACACCCGCTCTCTGATGGGGACATCTGCTCTATGGGGAAACCTGTTGTCTGATGGGGACACCTGCTCTATGGGGACACTCTAAAGGGGACATCTGCTCTATGGGGGGCACTCTAATGGGGACACCTGCTCTATGGGGTCACTCTGATGGAGACACCTGTTCTATGGGGTCACTCTGATGGGGACATCTGCTCTATGAGGGCACTCAGATAGGGACACCTGTTCTATAGGGACACTCTGATAGGGACACTCTGATAGGGACACCTGATGTAAAGAGGCACTCTGAAGTAGACATCTAATCTTTGGGGGCACTCTGATGGGGGCCAGGGCCATCTTACTGAATGGGCACGCCGGGGGGCCCTACCTGCCCAGCGAACCAGCCCCAGCTAAGCATTAGTCCCAATTCCCATGTGCATGCCGCTGCCGAACTTAGCAGGTGGACAGCGCCTGTAGGCCGCCACTTGGGCCGTGGAGGGGGAGCCCACAACTGCAGGAATGCCTGTCTTCTTCCACGGGAACAGGCACACACAGGACAGTCGAGTCTGACTCCTGTCCGTGTGTGTGTGTTCATCGGACCCAGCCGCTGAACTTGGAAGCTGTCATTAGCCTGCCACCGCTGTACCAAAAAATATAGCTTTAGTGATAACTTGCATTTTTATTATCGTGGGTGATTGTGTAGGCAGGGGCCATAGTGCACTGCATTGCCCAGGGCCCTTTAATGCTATTAAGATGGCACTGATGAGGAAACCTGATGGGGAACACATAATGTAAGAGGGCACTCTAATGAGGGAACTTGATGTAAAGGGGCACTTTGATGGGGGATAAATACTGCTGAAATGCTATAGAAATTTTAAATTTCTCATTTTTTGATAGACATAAAATGACTACAATCTTTCTGAGTTATAGCACAAACCTGAGATTCGGCTGCAAGAAAATTTTAGTGACTGGACCTCCTTGCATATTTCAATACCCCTGGTGTAAGTGATAAGCCGATAGCTCTCTCATCAGTCCCAAGGGGACTCCAGCGAACAGTGGAGTGAGCAGATGGTGGATGAACACTCCAGCCTCTAGGTGACCGTGTTGAAGGTGCTACTATTATGGGCGACACTGCACTATAACAAGTGTCCTCAATCTCAGTCACAGGGTCCAGTCACCTCCAGCTAGAAGCCCGTGGGCACAGAGAATGCAGGCAGAGGCCCTCTCTCTCCATACCTGATCACAGAAAAGCCTCAAATTTTCCTGGTCAGTATACTAAAAATCCTTTTCTCACTCCCCCTGGGTGTCAGGTTTTATGGGTTTGGTTGTTTTGTAGCCATCTCTGTACAGGGCAATTGAACAAACAAGGAGTCACTGCTCAAGGTGGTGTAATTGCCTGATGACTCACACAGGTGCATGCCCCGGCTCGCCTCCGTGAAAACTTGATAAAAGAAAAGGAATTGGCAGCACTCCAGGTTGAGTCAAAATCCAGGTTTATTGACTGGACATCCAAATATGACAATCGTGACAAGGTAGACGCGTTTCACACACTGACTGTGTGCTTAATCATTACAAAGAAAAATGGATATAACATCTCAATATATACACACACAAAAATTCAATCATCAATTAAAAAACAGGTGATACAAATAAGGGGTAAACCATTTTCCTAATTACCGAGGACACTGATAGACCCATAAAACATCTATGTGAAACCAGTAAAAAATCAAATGTGAATGCTGTGACACAATTGTGTATGAAAAAATATATAAGTGCAAAAAATCTGATAAAATCTAAATATGTATAAACTATATGTGAAAATTAAATGTATTGTGATTAAAGATATGGATAAAATTACCATTGTTTAATAATATGTGTCAATTATAAAATGAGAATAAAAGCTCAAAAAAAATGCACAAAAAATATACAAAAATACAAGGAATAGTGAATATATATTGATATCTGTATAATCCGATTATGTAAATATAAAACTATGAAATAGTTTGTTATTAAAGTTTAAAAATGTTTTTTGTCAAATATATAGAAGCATCTCTTCTCCATGCTGGGGGTCTGTGTAGGCCTCGCTAGGGATGCAATGCGCGGCCTTGGTTTTTCGGGGGTCCTGGTGGTGGGGGAGTCATTTCCCGAGGAGTCTTCACTGCTGGGATGCAAGCTGGGGCGCTGAGGGTGGGGGTGATGCCGAAGGTGAAGCCCAGATTTATGGCATTGGACTCTCTGGCCGCGTATCCTGGCTGCCGCCATCTTGAATGAGACAACGGCATACAGGCTTTAAAGTTTCCCGGTGCCGGCTGCTTAGACTTATGCCTGGGCATCTCCTGGTGTGCCCTGGCATTGAGGAGAGGATCTGGTGGAGGATTGGAGCCTCAGATGGGTCGGATGGCGGCGGATTAGCTCAGGGCCTGGCGGAGCTCTTTAGAATGCGGCCATCCTCGGTTGCGGTCGCCACGCCCCCTCCCTGAAAATGAATTCTTCAAGCAACTTTAGTTTAACAAAATAAATGCTGTCAAGTATCAAGTGCAGACTGCAGACTTCTACAGGTGCCAGTAAATGCCTGCAGTTGCTTCTGAACCCTGCTGCTATGCCCAAATGGGCCATCCTGACATGCAAAGGTTTATCATCTCCTAGTAGCAAAAGCATTAACATTTTGAGACAAATTGACTTCTCAATTCCAGTGTTAGCCAGCAATTTTGTAAAGTTCATCACCACGAGAATATAGAGAACATCACTAGAAGAGGATCTCATGTTCACACTCTTTGCTTAGCCAAAGACAAGCATGTATCCCCAAGAATAATAGGGAAAGAACGATGGGTGTGGCTTTAATCATGCGTTCACCGAGCAGGACAGAAGTGGCACATGGTAACTCCCTGCTTATCGTAGAGAAAAGATCACAGCGTGGCAGGAAAATTTACCAACTACCAAAAAAATCTCCATGTGCAATAAGGTTTGCTTTTTACATTCAGACACAATTGAGTCATATCGCCAACCTTACCATTAAGGATATTTAACCAAATCCACTTTACATATGTTATTTGCAGAGTTTATAACAAAATGAAATAAGGCATCACTGGTTTGTGCGTTTTGTGTCTGCAGTAGCAAAATATGCAGTCCTGTAATTATTTAGAGAAGGCAGTGTAGAGTAATGCTTTTATGTACACATTGTGCTGACATTATGGATGTATTGAAATTATATGTATGCAATGAAAGATCTGTAAACAGAACTGCATGCATGTTTTTTTTGCATTTCACTCAAAAAAAAAAAGAAAAAAGAAAACAAAACACAGAGAAACAATGAAAACAAGCATTCACAAAAATGGTGTTTTAAAAGAAGCTTTTTCCTCCCCCTGTCAGCAAAAGGTGAAACATTAGTGGAAGCTATTTCAGCAGGTAAAAGCACATTCAGTCTATGCACAAATGCCTATTATCTCCAAGTAAATAGCAAGAGGTGTTTTAGAGTACCATAGTTCACCATAATTCTGCTAGAATTTGGGCTACTCATCTTCCCCATTAGAGTACTGCTGTAATACAAAAGATCCCTGGGCCAACTAAAAAAAAAAAAAAAAAAAACACATTCCACAACCAACCAATAATGTGTATTCAATTTGAGGTGGGCTGGTGTGATGTGAACATCCACGACACAAGAATTCTAAACAAATATTTAGTAGATACGTGAGTTTTTGGCCTGTTTTTCTGCGGCACACTACATTTAGAGCGATTTCAGAATTCTGACTTATTTCAAAGATTGTGCACCCGGGTGCCAGCTGCATTGTTCGATCCCACTCTCGCCCCACTGTTGCAGGCAAAGGGGGACCCAGAGGAAATATAGTGCTATTCTGTGGGCTGTCCTTTTTTTCGCCAATAGCACCACTTCATGGGGACCAGAACAGGGATGGATAAAAGACAGAGCAGGATGGGTGTTTCCCTGCCAGCTATCTCTCTCCTTTCTTCTCCCTTCAAATCAGCAGCAAGGAAAAGAGCATGTGGACTGCTGCATTGCACACTAGAAAGTAGAGTTCAGGGGAGGACTTCTGCCCTGTACAGATAAAAGAAAAGGAATTGGCAGCACTCCAGGTTGAGTCAAAATCCAGGTTTATTGACTGGACATCCAAATATGACAATCGTGACAAGGTAGACGCGTTTCACACACTGACTGTGTGCTTAATCATTACAAAGAAAAATGGATATAACATCTCAATATATACACACACAAAAATTCAATCATCAATTAAAAAACAGGTGATACAAATAAGGGGTAAACCATTTTCCTAATTACCGAGGACACTGATAGACCCATAAAACATCTATGTGAAACCAGTGAAAAATCAAATGTGAATGCTGTGACACAATTGTGTATGAAAAAATATATAAGTGCAAAAAATCTGATAAAATCTAAATATGTATAAACTATATGTGAAAATTAAATGTATTGTGATTAAAGATATGGATAAAATTACCATTGTTTAATAATATGTGTCAATTATAAAATGAGAATAAAAGCTCAAAAAAAAATGCACAAAAAATATACAAAAATACAAGGAATAGTGAATATATATTGATATCTGTATAATCCGATTATGTAAATATAAAACTATGAAATAGTTTGTTATTAAAGTTTAAAAATGTTTTTTGTCAAATATATAAATCTATTCGTGCATATTAGTTGTATGGGTCAGAAGAAAATCGATCGTATGACATACACAGACCAAACGATATATGTACAATAAAAACAATTTTGAACAATATCGTTTTTAAAACAAAATAAACACATATGATCCTGTGTATATATGCATCGACCGGTCACCCATAAAAACAATTACAATCATATCGGGGTGACCGGAGAGAGATATATAGTTCGAGGAGATCAAGACTACATACATCAGATTATAACATTAGATACTGAACAAGATAGAGGATCCATACATGGTAAGATCTAATTGTAGAGAATCCATGATTGGAAGGATATATGGAGGGATAGGGGATCCATACATGGTAAGATCTAATTGTAAAGAATCCATAATTGAAAGGATAAGGGATCCACACATGGTAAGATCTGATTGTAGAGAATCCATAATTGGAAGGATATATGGAGGAATATAGGCCTGGAAGATGAACAACTACACAGAGTATATTTGATATTATGCAGGATGATGGCCAAACATTTAAGCTCATTATATAAATAGAATATAAAGTATATGTAATAATATAAACTCTGCAGTGTTGGCCATATCATGCTATAACTCTTAGGGACGGACGTCGAGATCTAGTCAGAGTTCAAAGGATCCGAGGGACAAAGCTAAATACACCAGACTACAACACTAGATATCGTGCAAGACAGGGGGTCCATACATGGTAAGATCCAACTGCGCAGAACCCGCACATAAAATGACATAAATATGGGAGATAATTAACTATGCAAATTATCGTTAATATTATGTAGGATGATGGCCCAACCTCTAAGCTCATTATATAAATAAAATGTAAAGTGAAAGTAATATAATATGAACTCTTTAGTGTTGGCCACGTCATGCTATGAACTCCCAGGAATGGATATCGAGATCCAGCCAGAATTCAAGGGATCTGAGGAACAAAGGATCAGTTAATCAAAAGATCCAGAGATCCTGGCCCCCAATTGTGAAAAAACAGGCGGCTATGTATATGGGCCATTCCTGTTGTAATTGAATGTGGAAATGCAACAAGTTTGGAGGCAATTATGTATCTGGATTTATTACCCGATGTCAACATCCAATCCCAAGCAATGTGTGAAATAAATCATATACTATACAGTATATTTATTGTTATATCGTATCAACACTATTAGCAGATTGACATGGGAACTGTAACAACACTGGAGATGAATTCTCCAATGTGTTACATTGGACGGACACTGGATATGGAGGATTCCAATCATAAATGGTTTAAATCCATTTTATGCGAAGGAGAAAAATACCCTCAATATTTGTGAATATCCATATGAACCATTTTCTATATAACATACCGAACACACATACGTAGTCTGCGAATAGGGCCAGAAATTATATATAATATCATGAAGATATATGTTTCCACAAGACCTAATGGATGTTGTATCTACAAATAAGGAAATTATGGTTTGGCCCGACCCATTGTGCCGTATGTGTGCAGATCCAAATGAATCATGTCAATGATCGCCGACATCTCCTGATGTATGAACAAAAGAGATTATAATGGTAAATCGTCGGTTTATTGTACATAAGGATACAAAATACTGACTTCCTAGATATAGGTCGCTATGGATCATTATCTTTTGGATATGCACACATGTAGCTGATGTTTGGAGATGTAATAAGGCACCTATTCATAAAAATGGGTTACATCCCATTCAAAGTTCATGCCTTGTGGCAACCTAGTTCGCAAGTGGAAGATCCAAAAGACCTCTCTCTTGCATAGAAGCCGAAATATGTCACCCCCCCCGTGGTGGTGTTTTAATTTTTTCAATAACTTGTATGTTCATAGCTGTGGTGTCTCCATTGTGGCACAAGTTAAAGTGTTTGGCTAAATTCGTTTTTGATTTTTTATTGACGCTATATAGGTGTTCATTGAAGCGATCTCGTAGTCGCCTAATCGTTCTACCCACATATTGTACATGGCAGATTTTACATGTTAACAAATATATGATATAGTTGGTGTTACAGTTAAAGAATTCACTTATGTTATATTGTTTGCCTGTACACGTGGAGACAAATTGGTCTCCCCTGAGTATGTGGCTACAACATGGGCATCCAGTACTGCCACATCTATAGTTCCCTTTAAAATGTAGCCAAGTAGGGGTTTTTGGAGTATTTCTACGAAAAAAACTAGGGGAGAGTGATTGGCCAAGGGTAGGGGCACGTCTTGGGACTACATTAATGCCTCCCTTAAGTAATTTTGCACAGGTTTCATCGGTACCTAACATAGGGAGGTGTCGATTAATAATGTCCCGAATTTCTCTAAATTCAGAACTGTATGGGGTAGAAAAGGTAAGTTTGGTTTGGTGCATGCTCCTGCTGTGTGATCTTTTTAACCCTATAAGATCTGATCTATTTTTGTTTTTCGCTATATTCCAAGCCCTATTGATCATCCACTTTGGGTAGCCTCTGTCTAAAAACCTATGAAAAAGGGAGGAGGCTTCTCTGTCAAAGTCGGCATCATTTTTACATATCCGTCTAACACGTATAAATTGTCCAACCGGAATGCCTTTTATCGTGTGTTTGGGGTGTCCAGATTGTGCTGACAGGAGTGAATTACCTGACAGGGGTTTTCTGTATAGTGTAGTTATGATTTGTCCATCAATACCTTTTAACAACACATCCAAATAGTGTATTTCTCTAGCGTTGGCTTCTCCTGTAAATTTTAAGTTTTTATTGTTACAATTTAGGAAGTCAAGGAATGAGTTTAACCTTTCAACTCCATCCTCCATGATAAACAGTAGGTCATCTATAAATCGAAAGTAAAATTTAATAAAAGGTCTGAAGGGGTTCTCACCCCCAAAGATGCGGGGCCTCTCCCACCAGCCCATGTATAGGTTGGCAAGTGAGGGCGAAAATTTAGCGCCCATCGCAGCTCCGCACCTTTGGAGGTAAAAAACCCCATCAAAACAAAAATAGTTGTGTGACAAAAGGTATTCAAGGACTTCCAAAATGTAATCTTTTTGCTCAACTGGTAGAGATGTTAGTGAGTCTAGGAAAAATGACACCGCTATAACAGCCAGAATGTGTGGAATAGACGAATATAAATTAACCACATCGCATGTAATCCATGCATGGTCAATATTCCATTCAAAGTTTTCTACCATTTCCAATAAGTGGTTGGTGTCTTTAAGATAACCAGGTAGTTGTTGGACTAATGGCTGTAACTGCCTGTCTAACCACTGTCCTAGTCTTTCATTAAGGGAATTAATTCCTGAGATTATAGGACGGCCATACAGGGGGTCTAACCCCTTATGGGTTTTAGGTAGATGGTAAAATGTGGGAATGACAGGATTTTCTGGGATCATTTTTATGGATTCCTTTTCACTGAATACACCTATTTTCACTCCCCTGTTAATGATGCTGGTCTGAATAAATTTATAATGCTTAGTGGGGTTATTTTTAAGTGGTAAATAGGTATGAATATCCGTTAACTGGCGAATAGCCTCACTCACATATATGTCAGCGTTCATGACCACTATTAGACCCCCCTTATCTGAATTGCGGATGATAATTGTATCATCACGCTGCAAATTCTCCCATGCTGATCTTTCTTCCTTTGTTAAATTATCTGACCATTGTGTACAACCATTAATGGCTCTGGTGGATAGGGCTGTCAGATCACGTTCCACAGCTCGTTGGAACCCAATCATTTCAGGGCTACGAGAGTTAACAGGATAAAAGCCTGACTTGATATTTAGTGGAACGGATCTGAGAGCTTCAAAATCACCAGAGTTAGAAGTGTCTATGGCCCCTTCACACGATAAATCTTCCAGATCTCGGATTGCACAGAGTTCCCTAAAGGAGAGTGAGTCCTCCTCTGGGATCGTGCAATCAGGGATCTGGTTACCTTGTTCACCGTCAATTGTAAAAAAATGTTTTCTAATTGTTAAATTCCTAACAAATTTATTAACATCAAGAATTGTTTCAAAAAGGTTAAGATGTCTTTGAGGGCAAAAATTTAACCCTTTAGACAATAAAGACATTTCACTGACAGAAAGAGTCCTGCTAGACAGATTTAAAACATTAGAAAAATTATTAGTATTGATATTCATATTCAAAACTTGCGTGTTGGCCTGCGGGATGGATAGCGTTTTTCTTCCTCCGTATCTCTTGCGGCCCCGCCGTGTCCTTTTGCGTTTCTGTTCCTGTCCCTCCTGCGGGGTCTGCGTTTGCCTACCCCGTTTTTTGAAGTAGTAATTGTAGCTGGGCCCGCCAATTCACCTCTAGTAGTTGACCCCGATGGAGATGAATCAGAGTCCGTGTTAGCTGTAGTGTAGTCCATAGACTCCGATTCAGGATCTGTAAAGCTAACACGTTTGGGGGTGCTCCCCATTGGCTGGAAGGATCCACGGTGTTGTCGCCTCCTTTTCCATACATAGATGTTATTCGTTTCATAGTCTATCTTGTCCCGTAGCATTTTTTCTTTTTTTCCTGAGATGATCTCCTTTTCAAAACGATTCAATTTCTCATTTAAACGTGCATCAAGCTCGGCAAAAGTTGTCACATCTTGTGATGGTTTCAATGCTTCCTGCAAATCAGTTATCTCCTCTTGTAATACCGACATTTCCTTTTTCTTGGAAGCAATGATGATTTCCATCAGAGCAAACGAACAAGCTGATAGTGTGTCAGTCCATGATTGCTTCAATGTTGCATCATGCAATTCAAAAGTTGGGAACTTTTTTAGGCGACTACGAGATCGCTTCAATGAACACCTATATAGCGTCAATAAAAAATCAAAAACGAATGTAGCCAAACACTTTAACTTGTGCCACAATGGAGACACCACAGCTATGAACATACAAGTTATTGAAAAAATTAAAACACCACCACGGGGGGGGTGACATATTTCGGCTTCTATGCAAGAGAGAGGTCTTTTGGATCTTCCACTTGCGAACTAGGTTGCCACAAGGCATGAACTTTGAATGGGATGTAACCCATTTTTATGAATAGGTGCCTTCTTACATCTCCAAACATCAGCTACATGTGTGCATATCCAAAAGATAATGATCCATAGCGACCTATATCTAGGAAGTCAGTATTTTGTATCCTTATGTACAATAAACCGACGATTTACCATTATAATCTCTTTTGTTCATACATCAGGAGATGTCGTCGATCATTGACATGATTCATTTGGATCTGCACACATACGGCACAATGGGTCGGGCCAAACCATAATTTCCTTATTTGTAGATACAACATCCATTAGGTCTTGTGGAAACATATATCTTCATGATATTATATATAATTTCTGGCCCTATTCGCAGACTACGTATGTGTGTTCGGTATGTTATATAGAAAATGGTTCATATGGATATTCACAAATATTGAGGGTATTTTTCTCCTTCGCATAAAATGGATTTAAACCATTTATGATTGGAATCCTCCATATCCAGTGTCCGTCCAATGTAACACATTGGAGAATTCATCTCCAGTGTTGTTACAGTTCCCATGTCAATCTGCTAATAGTGTTGATACGATATAACAATAAATATACTGTATACTATATGATTTATTTCACACATTGCTTGGGATTGGATGTTGACATCGGGTAATAAATCCAGATACATAATTGCCTCCAAACTTGTTGCATTTCCACATTCAATTACAACAGGAATGGCCCATATACATAGCCGCCTGTTTTTTCACAATTGGGGGCCAGGATCTCTGGATCTTTTGATTAACTGATCCTTTGTTCCTCAGATCCCTTGAATTCTGGCTGGATCTCGATATCCATTCCTGGGAGTTCATAGCATGACGTGGCCAACACTAAAGAGTTCATATTATATTACTTTCACTTTACATTTTATTTATATAATGAGCTTAGAGGTTGGGCCATCATCCTACATAATATTAACGATAATTTGCATAGTTAATTATCTCCCATATTTATGTCATTTTATGTGCGGATTCTGCGCAGTTGGATCTTACCATGTATGGACCCCCTGTCTTGCACGATATCTAGTGTTGTAGTCTGGTGTATTTAGCTTTGTCCCTCGGATCCTTTGAACTCTGACTAGATCTCGACGTCCGTCCCTAAGAGTTATAGCATGATATGGCCAACACTGCAGAGTTTATATTATTACATATACTTTATATTCTATTTATATAATGAGCTTAAATGTTTGGCCATCATCCTGCATAATATCAAATATACTCTGTGTAGTTGTTCATCTTCCAGGCCTATATTCCTCCATATATCCTTCCAATTATGGATTCTCTACAATCAGATCTTACCATGTGTGGATCCCTTATCCTTCCAATTATGGATTCTTTACAATTAGATCTTACCATGTATGGATCCCCTATCCCTCCATATATCCTTCCAATCATGGATTCTCTACAATTAGATCTTACCATGTATGGATCCTCTATCTTGTTCAGTATCTAATGTTATAATCTGATGTATGTAGTCTTGATCTCCTCGAACTATATATCTCTCTCCGATCACCCCGATATGATTGTAATTGTTTTTATGGGTGACCGGTCGATGCATATATACACAGGATCATATGTGTTTATTTTGTTTTAAAAACGATATTGTTCAAAATTGTTTTTATTGTACATATATCGTTTGGTCTGTGTATGTCATACGATCGATTTTCTTCTGACCCATACAACTAATATGCACGAATAGATTTATATATTTGACAAAAAACATTTTTAAACTTTAATAACAAACTATTTCATAGTTTTATATTTACATAATCGGATTATACAGATATCAATATATATTCACTATTCCTTGTATTTTTGTATATTTTTTGTGCATTTTTTTTTGAGCTTTTATTCTCATTTTATAATTGACACATATTATTAAACAATGGTAATTTTATCCATATCTTTAATCACAATACATTTAATTTTCACATATAGTTTATACATATTTAGATTTTATCAGATTTTTTGCACTTATATATTTTTTCATACACAATTGTGTCACAGCATTCACATTTGATTTTTCACTGGTTTCACATAGATGTTTTATGGGTCTATCAGTGTCCTCGGTAATTAGGAAAATGGTTTACCCCTTATTTGTATCACCTGTTTTTTAATTGATGATTGAATTTTTGTGTGTGTATATATTGAGATGTTATATCCATTTTTCTTTGTAATGATTAAGCACACAGTCAGTGTGTGAAACGCGTCTACCTTGTCACGATTGTCATATTTGGATGTCCAGTCAATAAACCTGGATTTTGACTCAACCTGGAGTGCTGCCAATTCCTTTTCTTTTATCTGTACAGGGCAGAAGTCCTCCCCTGAACTCTACTTTCTAGTGTGCAATGCAGCAGTCCACATGCTCTTTTCCTTGCTGCTGATTTGAAGGGAGAAGAAAGGAGAGAGATAGCTGGCAGGGAAACACCCATCCTGCTCTGTCTTTTATCCATCCCTGTTCTGGTCCCCATGAAGTGGTGCTATTGGCGAAAAAAAGGACAGCCCACAGAATAGCACTATATTTCCTCTGGGTCCCCCTTTGCCTGCAACAGTGGGGCGAGAGTGGGATCGAACAATGCAGCTGGCACCCGGGTGCACAATCTTTGAAATAAGTCAGAATTCTGAAATCGCTCTAAATGTAGTGTGCCGCAGAAAAACAGGCCAAAAACTCACGTATCTACTAAATATTTGTTTAGAATTCTTGTGTCGTGGATGTTCACATCACACCAGCCCACCTCAAATTGAATACACATTATTGGTTGGTTGTGGAATGTGTTTTTTTTTTTTTTTTTTTAGTTGGCCCAGGGATCTTTTGTATTACAGCAGTACTCTAATGGGGAAGATGAGTAGCCCAAATTCTAGCAGAATTATGGTGAACTATGGTACTCTAAAACACCTCTTGCTATTTACTTGGAGATAATAGGCATTTGTGCATAGACTGAATGTGCTTTTACCTGCTGAAATAGCTTCCACTAATGTTTCACCTTTTGCTGACAGGGGGAGGAAAAAGCTTCTTTTAAAACACCATTTTTGTGAATGCTTGTTTTCATTGTTTCTCTGTGTTTTGTTTTCTTTTTTCTTTTTTTTTTTGAGTGAAATGCAAAAAAAACATGCATGCAGTTCTGTTTACAGATCTTTCATTGCATACATATAATTTCAATACATCCATAATGTCAGCACAATGTGTACATAAAAGCATTACTCTACACTGCCTTCTCTAAATAATTACAGGACTGCATATTTTGCTACTGCAGACACAAAACGCACAAACCAGTGATGCCTTATTTCATTTTGTTATAAACTCTGCAAATAACATATGTAAAGTGGATTTGGTTAAATATCCTTAATGGTAAGGTTGGCGATATGACTCAATTGTGTCTGAATGTAAAAAGCAAACCTTATTGCACATGGAGATTTTTTTGGTAGTTGGTAAATTTTCCTGCCACGCTGTGATCTTTTCTCTACGATAAGCAGGGAGTTACCATGTGCCACTTCTGTCCTGCTCGGTGAACGCATGATTAAAGCCACACCCATCGTTCTTTCCCTATTATTCTTGGGGATACATGCTTGTCTTTGGCTAAGCAAAGAGTGTGAACATGAGATCCTCTTCTAGTGATGTTCTCTATATTCTCGTGGTGATGAACTTTACAAAATTGCTGGCTAACACTGGAATTGAGAAGTCAATTTGTCTCAAAATGTTAATGCTTTTGCTACTAGGAGATGATAAACCTTTGCATGTCAGGATGGCCCATTTGGGCATAGCAGCAGGGTTCAGAAGCAACTGCAGGCATTTACTGGCACCTGTAGAAGTCTGCAGTCTGCACTTGATACTTGACAGCATTTATTTTGTTAAACTAAAGTTGCTTGAAGAATTCATTTTCAGGGAGGGGGCGTGGCGACCGCAACCGAGGATGGCCGCATTCTAAAGAGCTCCGCCAGGCCCTGAGCTAATCCGCCGCCATCCGACCCATCTGAGGCTCCAATCCTCCACCAGATCCTCTCCTCAATGCCAGGGCACACCAGGAGATGCCCAGGCATAAGTCTAAGCAGCCGGCACCGGGAAACTTTAAAGCCTGTATGCCGCTGTCTCATTCAAGATGGCGGCAGCCAGGATACGCGGCCAGAGAGTCCAATGCCATAAATCTGGGCTTCACCTTCGGCATCACCCCCACCCTCAGCGCCCCAGCTTGCATCCCAGCAGTGAAGACTCCTCGGGAAATGACTCCCCCACCACCAGGACCCCCAAAAAACCAAGGCCGCGCATTGCATCCCTAGCGAGGCCTACACAGACCCCCAGCATGGAGAAGAGATGCTTCTCTTTTTAAAATCATCCCAGCAAACTGACATACTGGCATGTGTCCATCAGTGTAAAGCTGACATTCAGCAAGTAGGAGGCAGGGTGGACAAAATAGAGCACTCCTTGAGTACATAAACATCTTCCCTAAATACCATAGCAGACACTCAGGACACACACACAGTGAATAATAGCATGGCTGAAAGACAAGGTAGCAGACTTGGAAGACAGGTTGAGAAGGAACAATGTTAAAATTAGGGGAATACCTGAGAATATTGCACCATCTCAACTCTTACAATATGCACAGGAATTATTCTCCTCCATCATACCAGACCTGTCTCCCTTGGATCCCTCTATTGACAGAATACACAGACTGCCAAAGCCTGCATTCATTCCATCCGATGCTCCCAGAGATGTCCACTTAAGGATGCATTTATTTCAGATCAAAGACAATATTATGGTAGCATTCAGGCAAGCTACGCAACTTCCTGAGCGATATAACGCACTCCAACTGTTACCAGATCTCTCCCGCCACACACAGGAGACGAAATCTGGCAACTATCACTAAAGCTCTGCGTAACCACAACATACCACACAAGTGGAGACACCCTGCTACCCTAATATTTACATATAAAGGTACCTCGTACAACATAATCAAAATGGAGTAAGGCCTGTCACTCCTTTATCAATGGGGAATCATTTCCGAATTGCCACCGCTGCCCATGGCTATTTCGCAACCTGCCCACCTGAACCAAGAATGGCATCTGGTGTCTCGGAAATGATCTTCCAAGAAATCCTCTCACCACCCTGGAACCTCGGGTCTGAAACCACATTCACTCAATTAAGCTCAGGGACAGGGCAAGAACTCAACCCTGTGGTCCCCCCAGACAATGTTTTCACAGTGAAGCTGTGCTCGTCTCAGTAACGAGACTCCATTTTTACCTTTTTTGTTTGTTTTGGTTTTGTTTACTTCACTACCCCTATGCCTATGCAGTCATAGCTCAGTTTCCTTTATTGGTAGTGACGGCTGTTCACTCGACACCTCAACAGTAGAACTGGCACCAGACATGATTTCCAACCTTTTCAGCCTGCACCCTCAGCTCCAAGCCACCGGCTGGACCAAAAGACGATGTTTGTTCCCTTTGTCAATACTCAGCTCCGCTTACCATTGTAAAGATGTCGAGTGCATTTCCCTTAACGTAAAAGGACTTAAACACCCTGCCACGCTCTTCTCACTATGGAGAGAGGCAAAAGTTGCCAACGCAGATGTCGTATGCGCCCAAGAGATCCATTTCCTTAGAAACACTACTCCATCGTGCAAACATAAAGACTATCCTCACCTATTACTTGTCAGCGCCTCGGAAAAGAAGAGAGGGGTTCTATTCGCCATCAGGAACACTGTCAACTTTACACTTAAAGACTACTACCTGGATGATGACGGGCGCTATGATATTGTGACAGGGGACCTGAATAACTCTCCATACACCTTGGTCTCCCTATACGCTCCAAACTTGAATCAGCTCTGGTTCCTGAAAAGGCTTCTCAAACTCGTTAATCAGGTCAAGTATGGGCAAGCATTGTTATGTGGGGACTTTAACCTGACTGTGGACCCGGCCCTGGACCTCAAGTCAACGTTTCGTAGAGGCCATTAGTCCTTGCAGAAATTACTGAATGCGGAGGGGCTGTATGATGTCTGGAGGTACCACCACACAATGGAAAGAGACTAAACCTTTTTCTCCTCCAGGCATCGTACATACTCCTGCATTGACCTATTCATAGTGGACAGGTGGTTACTACAGCAGGCCTCCTCCTCCTCTATACAAGAAATTACGTGGTCTGACCACACCATAATATCCATGACAATAGAGAAGAAGGACAGCGCTGCAAGGTCTAGAATATGGAGATGCACTGTAAAGGTGTTACAGGAAAAGGGACCATCAGAGGCTATTTGTAAACATGTCACTGAATTTTTTGCTATTAACCAAAGCTCTGTTGACGATGCCTTTACGCTCTGGAATGCCCATAAGGCGTTTATCAGGGGTATATGCATCAAACAAATAGCCAGAATTAACAAACTGTACAACCTAAAACTTACCTCCCTGCTATCTGAAGTTCACAACCTAGAATCCTGCAACAAGACTGACCCTACCCCCTTGCTATCCTACTTTCTCACTAAACTCATTTTACAAACTTACATTTTATTGACAGATACGATAGACACATATGACGCCTCAAGGTAGCTCACTATGCAGGGGCCAACAGGACAGGAAAATACCTGGCATCTAAACTGAAAGCTAGATAAAGAGAGAGTGGGGCGAGACTTCAATTTAGTATGTATAAATGGTTAACATAATGCCATGGTACTATCCCCCATATGTACAAATAGGCAATGAAGATAAATCACCCTTCTTGCTCTCAAAGGAGGAATAAGGGGAGAATATAGAGGGATTTAGGGTACCAGGCATAAATGAACATCTAGGCAAGTATAAAAACACATATATTTTTATTGATTACAAAAATTAAGAAAGTATGACAGTGACTCCAACATAGAGTATATCATATCATATTGTATATCTCACTTAGACAAGATGATAGCAACAGATGTGGGTCTATCTGAGGCTGGATCGATGCGTTTCGCCCAAGAATAAGGGCTTCTTCAGGATCCCTTAAGAGACTCAATAGACACCACTAGAAGTATAGAATATCATTAACAAATCATGCTAATAAGAAAATTATATATGCAAAATATTTACCACTTGTCTTTAAAAAAATCACAATAGCATATTCAACAAGCAAAGACCAAGGTTCAGGATAATCAATATATATATATATATATATATATATATATATATATATATATATATATATATATAAAGGGGGGGGAGAGGGTAAAAAGCCCCCTCTTTCATAATAACCTCCCCGCCAGAGGAACGATAATATAAAATCCAAAGTGGATATCAAAGACTGGGGGAGCAAGCTACATAAAGCCAGCAAAACACCACATCTTCAAAAAGTACACTGTAATATATATAAACAATTCAATACCTTCAGTGATTAGTGAGGATGGCAAAATAATCCCCTAACCGCCAATGATCTCATCAGGTAAGAAGGGGATAAGAAATATCATCCAGTAGAACAAGAGGAATGTGTGTATACAGCAATATACAGTAGAAATCCAAAAACAATCCACTGACACAGTGAGATGGTTACTCCATCCTATAGATTTAGAACCATCAAACTCTATGTTTGGAATTGGAAAAGGGCTAGATGCACCCACTCTACCCTTGCACAACATAGTTCCATGGGGGGTGCCAGATTGCCAGACCTTTCTAACTATTACTGGGCAGCCCAGTTGGAGCAGACTAGACATTGGTTTTCTGACACTGACATTCCTGGATGGGTTGACCTTGAAACGTCACTAGCCCTGGGAGGGGACTTACCCATGCTTCTCTTAGCGGACAGATGGAAGCAACTCAATCTCAAACACATACCCCCTACTTTGCAATCCTCCATCTTAGCCTGGAGACGCTTCTCCACCCTGGGAACACCTTGTGATACTCCCCTTGTACCCTCAGTTAAAATGGAGATATTCCAACTTCTCATCCCCAACTTAAACACCAACATGCTGCACAGCTCGGGCATTGCATATCTAAGTGACTTTAGAGCTGACAACTGCACATACTCATTGGAAGGACTGACAACCTCCCTCTCATGGCACAATTTACGTGCATGAGAATCCTACACTTCCTAAAATTCAATGATACACTGCAGCTTCAAATACAACACGAACAGGGGGAAATCCTACTCTCTACCACTCCCCCCCCCCAAAAAAAAAGATACATCTCACGTTTGTATTATCTCCTGCAATTCAACACTTCCACCAACAAATCGGCCAACATGCTCAAGTGGGAGAAAGGTTTATGCCAAACGTTCCAACTCGATGATTGGAAAAAAGCCTTACAAACAATTATCATAGGATCTTGATGCTCCAGCCACCAAGAAATTACTATAATGATCTTAAACCGCTGGCATTATACCCCCTACAGACTGGCCTAGATGTCGCCCTCCCATTCTCCCCTATGCTGGAGCGGCTGCGATGAGGAGGGGAACCTGTACCACTCCCTTTGGTCGTGTCCTAACCTGATCAGCATGTGCAACCAAGTATTCAAACTTATCTCCTCCTGCACAGGCATCATAACCAAACCCAACCCAGCTTTAGCCATTTTAAACATAGGCATTGATAAATTCCCTCCATGGCACCGAACAGTAGTCTCGCATATACTCCTTTCCCTGAATATTTCCGAAGTGGAACAGATAGTGAACATCAATTACTCTTTTGAACGTTTATTAGTGTTATCTAACATGTCTATTGCTAGATGTAACAAAGAACGGTATATTTGGTTGGATATCTGAAGCACCACTGTATAAGGCTTCTACCTGAATTTTAACCTCGCACACGGAGGAGGGAGTGGGGGGGGAGGGTGATGGCGAAGGGGGTGCATTTGTGGGGGGGGGGGGGTCGGCCCAACAGACACAGATTGTTCCCATCAGGGGTGTCCGGGGTGGGCCTACCCCCATCCTGATGTATACAACATCTCTGACCATCATACCCCCATACCCGCCGGGCCTCTCTCCCCACCACTCCGCCTCTTGCCATACTCGCCTCCAACTTAAATGATTGCATACCATTTTCCACTTCTGCATATGTACCCTTGAACCTCATGTTTACCTTCTGACTGCTACATTCAGTATCCAGTTGTTTTCCTTTTTGTTTTTCTGTTATATTTCAGTTACTATGCATTGTACTGTTTATGATTGACTTGTAACTTTGAAAAGCCAATAATAATTATTTAAAAAAAAAAAAAAGAATTCATTTTTAGGGTTATGTTTAGGAACACGTTTAGATGTTGGGGAAAGATTAGGTGTTAAAAGTAAATTTTTAATGGTTAAGGTGGAACTAGCTGTGATGATAACAATATGATCCCACTGCTGTCACAAGAATTTGCCGATTGCATGCTAAAACCTAAGGCCCGTACACACAATAAGAAAATCAGAAGCAAAATTTTGTCCGACTAATGATCTGCCGGTTTTCGGATCGCTAGGTGCTTTCGACAGCTGATCACAAATTTTCTTACAACAAAAGCTGAATGTGCAGGCTATAACATTTTTATTGTACATGAACACAACGTCCAATTTTCATTTAATTAGTACAGTAGTTTTCGTCCGAAAAAAAATCGTAAGAGCAAGACTACGCATGTTTGGAAACAAAATAATATATACAAAATAATTCAACACATGACATCACTTCTGAAGTTGAATTCTGTTGTACGAGAATTTTCCTATCAAAGTAACCTCCTCACTTTCGAAATTAGACGAACATGCAGCAAAAAAACGGATGAAAATTTGCCCGATAATCTGATAGTGTGTACGAAGCTTTACCCTGCACAGAGATTTCTAGCTCATAGGATAATAATCTAAGGACCAGCATGTAGGCAGGTATTGGGCAGGTATCGGGCTGCTACTGACCTGAAGGTGGCACTTTGCCATTTCCTTACGCTGGCAGGAGACTATTGGGGATTTATTTGGGCTCTAGACATCTCCTATTGAATAGCAAAATCCCACAGGATTTGGGAGGCCATCTTGACACAGAAGTGCTTAAACATCAGGTTCTGAATGATTTGGTGTGCTGGCAGTGTGGGAGTAGGCCATGGATATAGCCCCGCTGGGTAGGGAGAGAGTAGGGGAAGTGTTCTGGAAAGATACTTGGCAAGGAAGGAATGAGTACATTTTCCCTTACAGGATATCGCTTCTGCCAACTTCTTTGGACAGTCTCTCACTGGCAGCCGGATAACTGCGAGGACTGTGGGGATCGCTGGCTGACCTAGTTATCTGATACCTCCTCCAAGAAAATTGCTCCTTAGGCATTCTATGGTCTATAAGTTCATTGTATATGACTATTGAAAAATTGCATTGTTGACAAACATTGCCTTTTATGCCTAATTATTTCTGTGATTATTCAAATTTTACAATATAAAGAATAACATTTGAGTAACGCAAATTGACTCCTCACCATTCTAGGGTACACTAGTTAGACCCCGCCCACAAGCAGGCTGAGTGTATTCATCAATGAGGTTGGTTACCTCCCCATTTAACCCTTTAAACAAACAATAGCTAACACCACGTGTTTTAATGGAAACGCACACCATTCATAGCATCTGCTGCAGCAATTCCATACTTCAAGAAATATCTGTGACACTCACCACCATGTCCAGACATAAACACACATTTTTTAATATTCTGCAAGGATTCTGTCATTTTCTGTTTAGAGACTCCTCGGGATTTAACTGAATGATTTTAAAAATCTTTTTAATAAAAGAAAAAAAGTGCAAGAACATGTTTACAGAAAAAGAATATTGCATAACAAACAACAGTAAAATAAACAGGATTAAAAATGTATGTCCTACCAGAGTCAATGGCTCTCTGGTAAATGATTCTTCCAGCATCGTAGCAGTTTGATGACAAACAAGAGCTTCAGATATGCCTGGCACTAATGAGGAATGAAATGAAGCAGAGAGCATACATGACTGGGTGGAAGCTGAACCAAACTGGAGGGGTTAGCTATTTAAAAGTAGGTGGTCAGTGACTGACCCTTACCTGATTGGTTGGGCAGAGGGGGTGATGGGGTGATGGGGTGGAGCTGGAGAGTATAGTTACTGAGGAGGAGTGGTTTCACTCTAAAATTAGAAATCGTAGAAGAACGTCCCTCCCGCCCTTATGATTTTAGAAACTCAGATTTATTGTCTTCTCTTGTATGCTACGGCAGTTTGGGGTCCTTGACAGGGGTCTAAAAGATGGTCTTATTGGAATAAATGGTGGGCACTCATCCGAGGTATGGTGTCCTCTACTTGGTACAGGTGGGTGTCTGAGGTCAGCTGAGTAAGTCCCTGAGGCGGTGCTAAGCAGCTTGGGGGAATAACTCTGCTATATGGTGCCACAAACACAAAGGTTGTAGTATTATGGTACTGTCAAGGAACTGCAACCAAGTTTGACTGGATTATGTTATGTTTTGTTAAAAGCTTGTTGTTTAATCAAAAGCCATGCCAGCCATTTTAACTCCATGTACGAGTAGTGTGATTATTTATAAAATGGAAGGGTACAGGAGAGTGGAGTTTGGAGAAGGTGGTTAGGAATTTTTGCTTAACAAGGTGAGTTCTGATCTACCCTGTTCATAAGCTGCAGATGTAGCCATCTTTTCTAAACCCTGAAGAGGGAATTTACTGAAAAGAAATAGCCAATCAAAGGACCTGAGGTGTGTGCTGAGGGGTGCTGAGGTGTTTTATGCTATTCTAGCAGACACTCCTTTAATGACATTTTTTCAAACTACAGTATATCAGTATTTTCAGATGGTGTAACAATTTGATAGACAATAAATAGGATATTGATTTTATGCATATTAACCTTAGGAAATGGAATGTAACTGATTAACCTGCTGTACATTAAAGCATGGGTATGTTTGGTACCTACTTTATTGTTAATCTCTCATACATTAGTATCACCATGTTTTATGACTATACAGTATATACATTACAGTGTTGATTTATTAAACATGAATAGAATGGAGACGCTCTCCCTGGAGCTCCGGACCGCCGGAGGTATCATCTGCCTCCATCCACGATACTGAGGGCTTGCCTTGTCGTATAAAACATCCCCTCCGACTGGGCACCCCTGGAGGCATCCAGCACTGCCATAATTTCCACAGCAGAAGGCCGGATTGACCCGCGGCGAGACCCGCGGCCTACACGGAGCCTGCCGCCACCGCTCCGGACCGCCGGAGCTCTCATCTGCCTCCATCCACGCCCTAGAGGGCTTGATTTGGGGGCCACACCATCCCCCCCGACTGGGCACCCCTGGAGGCATCCAGCACTGCCACCATTTCCGCAGCAGAAGGCCGGATTGACCCGCGGCCTACACGGAACCTGCCGCCACCGCTCCGGACCGCCGGAGCTCTCATCTGCCTCCATCCGCGCCCTAGAGGGCTTGATTTGGGGGCCACACCATCCCCCCCGACTGGGCACTCCTGGAGGCCCCTGGCACTACCGCCATTTCCTCATCAGGAGGCCGGATTGACCCGCGGCGAGACCCGCGGCCTACTAAGGGGACCGCCGTCACCACGCCCTAGTAAGTGCCTGCCTGACTGACTGTGCTTGCCATCTGCCATCTATCTGGCCGGATTAGGCCCTCTGGGTCCCCCACTGAACCCCAACGCCTCCAGGGAATTAAATTTTTGATTACATCCTGGCTCGAGCCTACTGCGGCCAGCCGCCATTTTAGATCCAGCTTTTCTCCACACAGCTTGCTCCCAGCTCCCCCAGTGACTCACTACTCCCGATCCACAGTCAGCCCTTCCTCTCCCTGCACAATATGCTCCATTACTGTTGACACTCTGCAGACCCTAGCCACAAACACCTCTCTGCTCTGCATGTGAAGCTGCCACCTCCCACAGTGCCACCACGCTTCCTATCCGTACTTCTCTACATTATAGCCTGCTTGGAGTGTCTTCTTTTACTTGGAAGGAGAGAGAACACCTGCTACCCTAACAGACCATCGATCACTTTAAGCATTTGTGGACAATAGTATGACATATGTGACCGCGTGGGTGCACATGCGCGGACTCTGCAGGACGGACATGTCTGTTTGAGCTCCGCTCTGACCAGCAATACCCCGCCGCTAGCATCGGTGACCAGCCGCATCCTAACCTGCCCACACCCGTCCCATCGATTCCCATAAACACCAATAGTCTGAGCATGGTCTCTGGAGGTGCAAAATCTAAGCTTAAAAGCTGCAATATCCGGGACGTCCTAGTACGAGCCTCCTCCAAAATGGCGCCACCACTTGTATCCCGCGCCGGCTCCTCCAAGATCGCCCGGTTCTCCCAGCTCCACCCAAACGAAGGTGAATCGGACTCCGATATACCACACACCCAAGGGGTTGGTCCACATGATCCCCAACATACCGGTCTCCTCCAACACTTTGAGCTTATCCTCCAAAAGGCCCTGAAGCAAACGTCTGACCAAATAACTGATAAGCTCACCAGGGAGATCAGAGAACTGGGCCAACGCACGGCTGAATTGGAACTCAGAACGGATGACCTTGAGGTGAATGTTTCCAATCCCTCTGAGGAATTGGAAGCCCTCCGGGAGGAGAATCAGACCCTGCAGTTCCAACTGGAGGACCAAGAAAATAGGGCCCGACGCTCTAATATCAGGATTAGAGGGATACCTGAGACGGTGGTGGACCTCCAATCCACTGTCACTGCTCTTTTCCAGGAGCTTTCTCCCTCAATCCCCCTGGAACGCCTTGAAATGGACCGGGTCCACCGGGCTCTGGCCCCGCGCAAACCTGACGGCCCGCCCAGGGACATAATAGCGAAATTACACTATTACAGAACCAAGGAGCAGCTCCTGCAGGCAGCCAGGCATAAGGAATCACTCCACTTTCAGGGTTATGATTACCAACTCTTCACAGATCTCTGTAAAGCAACCATCGTTAAACGCAGAGAATTTAAACCCCTGCTGCAAACCCTCCAACAGCACCATATTGTTTATTCCTGGGGTTTCCCATTCTCTGTACGCGTTACCCACCAAGGCCGCAAACACACCTGCAAGACCACATCAGAACTCCAGCGTCTCCTTCAAGATCTCCATTTGCTTTCCCCACCATCCACTCCTGCATCCCCCCCGCAACGCAGACGCTCGGCTTCCGGATCCCCTTTGAAGCCGACCTCCTCCACTTCCACCACCCCGAAGAGAAGTCGCCATGCTTCTCCGCTACCACCCCCTGTTGATTCTATGGACTGAATCTATGCCTATCAAATACCTCCTGGACCCCTTGGTCTGTCTACTTCTTCAGTCTTTCCGTGTGAGACTCTGCTGTCTCCCCCCTGCCTACTACTTATACACTTGGATCCTGTTTGCATGGAACTAGCACCTGTTCTTCTTCTCCACTATTCTCAACAGTGATGTCGGAGCCTTACCACACGATGAACTCTCGCCTAGTTGAACTCTGGACTATCTGGAACGCTCCTATAATTATTTTTTAATTTTTTATTTTTTTTTTGTCATTCCATGCTAATGGAACCTGTTTCCTCCCCTGGTCACCACCATACATCTTACCTACTATTTTTTTTAGGCGGTCGTGTCGCTGGTCAGTTGTCACTGCCGCCTCCACTCTCCTCCGGAACCCTCCTTCTGGAGACTTCCTGAGGTGATTTCCTCCCCTCCGTGTAGTGGGTCAACCCCTGCACGAACGGAAGGGTTTTTTCTTTTTTCTTTAATTTTCTTGCTTCTACAAATGTCTTTATTTGTTATAGTGTCTATGTTTCCCTCCTCCCCCTCCCTTTTGTGTACTCCCTCTTCCCTGCTACCTCTGTCTTCCCCCTCCCTTTTCCCTGTTCGCCGGGGGGCTCCACTACTCATGCTCTTGCCTCCTCCGTTTTGCTGCTTTCGCCCAAACGACCCAGGGCCACCCTGAATATTCTATCACTTAATGTCCAAGGCCTTAACTCTCCTCAAAAGCGCCGCAAGGCCTTTCGCTCACTGGCTTCGCTAGATGTGCATGTCGCCTGCTTACAGGAAACTCATTTTTCCTCCTCCCATACCCCTAACTTCCTAACTGCCTCTTTTCCTCAGTTCTTCACAGCCTCAGCTGCTGTCAAGAAGAGAGGGGTGATGATCGCCTTCCACCGGAACACTCCTTTTGCGCTCCATTCGTCTAAAGCGGACCCTGAAGGTAGATACCTTATCCTTATTGGCACCTTGCTGGACACGGAAGTGACCCTAGCCTCATACTACGCACCCAACACCAATTCCAGCTCCTTCCTTACACATTTTCTTCAAGTCGTGGAACTACACAAAAAAGGTACGACCATTCTATGTGGTGACTCGAACCAGGTCTTATATCCGTCCTTAGACAAGTCCCCCGCCACAGTTTCTCCATCCCCACACCGCCTCTCCTTCCAGCAACTGCTCCACAATCACTCTCTTGTTGACACTTGGCGTGAACATAACCCGTCCAAGAGGCAATACACTTTCTACTCCCACCCACATAATACCTTCTCACGCATAGACCATATCCTCGTCCCAGCGGCCACCTCCCCCTCCCTCCTTGCCTCAACGATCATACCTATTCCCTGGTCTGACCACGCTGCTGTGGTTTCCTCTTTTGGTTCTCTGATCCCTAAACAACACACATTCTCCTGGGTCTTGAATGATACTTTGCTAGCCCATCCCTCTCACAGATCTGAGATTGCAACTGCGATCAAAGACTACATCGCTCACAACACCACCACAGATGTCTCCCCACTCACGATCTGGGAAGCGCACAAGACCGTGCTCAGGGGTACTCTCATTAGCCTAGCATCCAGACGCAAGAAGGAACGCCGCCTCATCTATCAAGCCTTGGATTCTGCATTTAATCAAGCCCCCCGCAGCTTCCAGGCCCACCCATGCAAACAAGCAAATTTTTGACAAGGCTACACTGGAATTGAATCTCTTCCTTACAGACACGGCTGAAAAACAACTCAGACGTACTCGTCATAAATTTTATTGCAAAGCAAATAAACCAGACACTTTCCTCGCCCTCTCCCTACGCAATGTCGCCGTTGCCCTCAAACCGATTCGCTTGAAAACCTCCCCCACAACCCACACTAGCAACCCCGTCAAAATACTTGACACATTCCGACGCCAGCTCTCCAAGCTTTACTCCTCCTCCCAAACCCCGACTGACTCCCAACTCTCTGAGTTTTTCTCCGATATTGCCTTTCCTGTCCTGTCTGATACCCACAGGGAAACCTTGGAACAGCCTATTTCAGATCTGGAAATTCAAGCGGCGGTTAAAACCCTTAAACTCCACAAACGACCTGGTCCCGTTGGTTTCATCGCTTCCTACTATAAACGCTTCTCCGAACTCTTGACCCCCATGCTTTCCAATGCTTTCAACTCAATACTCAAAGGCCATACGTTTGGCCGAGACTCCTTGGAAGCGGCCATTTCTATGATTCCCAAACCACACACAGACGACTCCTCCTGGTCCAATTATCGCCCAATCTCTCTTCTAAATATAGACATCAAAGTAATGGCCAAAATACTGTCTACACGCCTTAACCCAATCATAGGCTCCCTAATCCATAAGGACCAAACCGGTTTCATTCCCTGCCGGCAAGCCGGAGACAACGTTCGCAGGGCTATACACCTAACCTATCTCGCACGTCGTCGTAACATCCCTGCCTGCTTTGTCTCCCTCGACATTAGCAAAGCATTTGACTCTCTCTCCTGGTCCTACTTACAAACCGTATTACACAGATGGGGTTTTGGCCCTCACTTTCTCTCTTGGATATCGTCGCTCTATTCTTCCCCGACAGCGTTTGTCCGCTATGCAGGCTTCCGCTCATCCCCTTTCCCTATTCGGTCTGGCACTAGGCAAGGCTGCCCTTTATCACCCCTTCTCTTCGCACTAGCAATAGAGCCCCTAGCACACAAAATCCACGCCAACCCCGACATAAAAGGTCTTGAATTTGGGGGCTTCCACCACAAACTGTGTCTCTTCGCGGATGACATCCTCTTGTTCCTTACGTCCCCTCTCATTTCCGTACCCAACTTCCTCGCTACCCTGTCCCAGTTCGCACACCTTTCAGGCCTGACTGTTAACCCCGGTAAGTCGCGTGCTCTCAATGTTTCTCTGCCCCCTTCTCTCCTTTCACAACTACGTGCGGTGCTCCCCTTCTCCTGGGCACAGCACTCCCTACCCTACCTGGGGATTAAGTTGACGGCGGACCAGCTGGAGCTGTTTTCGGCTAACTACCCCCCCATGCTTCGTCATCTCACGAACTTGATGGCATCTTGGTCCTCCATACCCCTAGCCTGGATGGGGCGCATCACGGTCGCTAAGATGGCCATTCTACCTAAGATTCTGTATCTCTTCCGGGTTCTCCCGATTAATGTCCCCTCTTACTACCTTCGCCAGCTTCAGCGACGCACCTTCACATACGTCTGGGGCAAGTCTAGACCTAGAATACCCCGCAGAACACTCTTTCTCCACAAACTCCGAGGTGGCCTTGGCCTCCCACACTTTACCAAATACTACCAGGCAGCCCAGCTGGCCCAGCTGCCCAAGTGGCATGCCACCTGTGAAGTCCCTCTTTGGGTATCCCTGGAAACGGTTGAATGCGACCCCTTCTCTGTAGCTAACTTGTTATGGCTTACTCACTCCGATTGTAAGTCCATCTCTAATCCCATCATGCGCCACTCCCTACGCCTCTGGGACGCCCTAAAATTCAAATTCAAGCTACAATCTCCACATAACCCGCTGCTTTCCTTTCTACACAACCCATCCTTTCTCCCGGCCTGGGAATCTCCCTCGTCCTTCCGACACTGGACGTCAGCTGGTCTACTTCGGGCACACACTCTGATAGAATCCGACACCATCAAACCTTTCTCTGCGCTTTGTGAGTCCCTGAGATTTTCCGCTACCTCCAACTAAAACACTTTTACGCCAATTGCATCCGCACTGACTCTTCTCTGCCCACCATGACTGCCTTCGAACATACCTGCCACCGTAACCCGCACACCCGGGGCCTCATTTTCCAACTGTACTCCAATCTCACAGACTCCCCTGACAACACCCCTCCCACTTATACTGCTAAATGGGAACCAGATCTGGGGTCCTCCTTAGATACTGAAGACTGGGCTAAGATCTGGCAAGTGACAAAAGCAGCCTCCCAAAATATAATTGCCTTGGAAACCAATTACAAAGTGCTGATGCGGTGGTACTTGGTACCCTCACGCATTGCGAAATTCCTACCCTCCCACTCTTCCACATGCTTCCGAGGCTGCCTGGAGGCAGGCACACACATGCACATCTGGTGGACTTGCCCGCTAGTAAAAACCTTCTGCCTTCTGGCAAGCTGTCTTCCAAATCCTCTCTACCTTGATGGCTGAATCGATCGCACCTGACCCCTCTTTGCGTTACTCAATGTGAAGCCAGACCCTGTATCTAAATCTCAGCACAAATTATTCCTCCAAGTCACCACGGCAGCCAAACAAACCATTGCAAGAGCATGGAAGTCCCCGCACCTCTCCTTGCCTGAGGTCAAGCAGCGGGTCACCACCGCCATGATACACGCCAAAATTGAGGCGGTTCTAATAGATAAAATAGACAAGTACAGTAAACTTTGGCAACCTTGGGTTGACCATTTTCTTCCCTCCAATTTCGACACCTCCCTCCTACTGCCCTGATGTTAACCTGAGGCTTATTGGTTACTACTTCCTGTTCATTGCCCCCCAGGCGAACATTCCTTTTCCCCCCCCTTTTTCTCCCCCCCCCCCTTTTCTTCCTATTCCACCTCCCTACGTGATTTGTTCTGGTACCAACAACACACCTGTTTGAGCCTGTCATGAACTACAGAGTGCACCCCGCAGGCTCCCTGGTTTGGCCTGCTTTTCCTGGTTTTACTTATTGTATCCTCTGTTTCCCCCATCTAGTTGCATTACCATGTGGATTATCGCACCCATTTATTTCTTCTCACGTGCTACTGAGCTACTGGGCTTTGTTCACCCTTGCTTTGTCTGCTGCTTGACCGCGCCTTCCCACCTGGGCACAGAGTGTTCCCTTTATGGGGTGCCTATGGGTTGGCTACGCTGGTCGCAGAGTCCTGGCCACAGCCCCCCTGGTTGCCTCTTCTCCACCTACTCCTACGTTTGACCCATGGTTATTGTAGCCGTTATTTTGTTAAGCGCATCTGGCTTGTATTTATCTTGTCACTCTGTTAACCAATTGTTGTTACCTGTTTACTTTGTTCTCCAATAAAATGTTTGAACCAGAAACATGAATAGAATGTTGCTCTATTAGTTAAAAAGCAAACCAGGATATGTATTTGCGTTAAAACTTTCACTGTCAAAACCATTTTTGCATTTTTTTGCAAACGTGGAAAAAATTTTTTTTATGCTTTAAGATTGGTTAAAAACCTTATAGAGAATGTAGTTCCAATGTATGTCACATAATATTAGTGTAACAGTTTATCAAGCACAAACTTTAAGTGAAAAATACACTAACATTATTTTAGCGTATACAAACGCAATGTATTACCTGCAAACTTCAGCACCCAAAATTTTCCTTAGGCGATGCTTTAAAAGCCTTTTCAGTCATTAGCTGAGAATCAACAGTGAATAATGGCCCTAAAATTATTACTCTCACTCTTGCATGTGTCGCGATATGTACTGTGTAGCTTAATCAACTTTTTACATGGGGATGGGGCAGAGGCAAACGTTTTTTGGGGTGTTAAGTGCTTGGGTGTATCTAAGATATTTCACCTAACTTTTGTACAGGACGCCAGGGTGGGGTTATGAACGAAAGGTATATTTTCCCACTATTTCTGTTGTGGTCTCTTCAAGGGGAAGAGCAGAGAGAACTGGTTTTCAGTACTCTCTGGATTGCTAAGTCTTTATGAGGTTCCTTTATGAGGTACCTGGAGTCCAGAAAAGGAGGAGAGGAAACAGTCGGCTGCTGGCAGTGAAAAAGAAACCTGGACATCTGTTTGAGCAGGCTGAACTGAGCTTAGGATTGAGCCACAATTGCTGAGCTGTAAAAACCTCCTCCTTGGTACCCTGATTAAGCCAATGGGAAGCCCCAAAATCCCACAGTTGGACTGGTATGGTGGCTGTGTGCTTTCAACTTGTTTTGCGATTTTGTGGGTTTTTTTATGGAATCAAAAGGACTGTTTGCTTTTACCAGTGTGCTTGGCTAATGATCTCAGGCCCTCCATATGCCATTTTATTGCTATCACATACATTGATCAGCCATAACTTTATGACCATAAATGTAATATTATTGAGTAGCCCCCCCCCCCCCCCCATTTGCCAACAAAACAGCTCTGACCCATCGAGGCATGGACCCCACTAGTTCTTTTAATGTATGCTGTGGTATCTGGCATCAAACCATCAATAGTAGATTCTTTAAGTCCTGTAAGTTGGGGGGTAGGGCCTCCATTGAGTGGACTTTCTTTTGCAGCACATTCTGCAGATGCACAAGTAAACATTGCCCAAAGCATCAAACTGCCTCTGCCGGCTTGCCTTTAACCACTTTACCACCGGAGGATTTTGCTGTCTTATGTCCAGGCCACTTTTTGCGATTCGGCGCTGTGCAACTTTAACTGACAATTGCACGGTCCTGCGATGCCATACCCAAACGAAATTTACGTCCCTTTTTTACCACAAACAGAGCTTTTTTTTAGTGGTATTTGATCACCTGTGCGCTTTTTACTTTTTGCGCTATAAACAAAAAAAGAGCGTTTATTTTGAAAAAATAACAATATTTTTAACATTTTTTATATGAAATTCCCCCCCAAAAAATGTAAAAATCTAATTTTTTTTAAATTTTTGGCCAATTTGTTTTCTGCTACCTATGTTTGGTAAAAAAAATCACGATAAGCGTATTTTGATTGGTTTGCGCAAAAGTTATTGCGTTTACTATCTACGGGAAAGATTTCTGTAATTTTTGGTGTTTTTTTTTTAACGCGTAATGGCGGCGATCTGCGATTTTTTTTGCGGGACTGCGACATTGCGGCAGACAGATCGGACCCTTGACTGACATTTTCGACACTTTTGGGGGTACCAGTGACATTACTGCAGTAATCAGTGCTATAAGTATGCACTGTTACTGTAAAAATGACACTGGCAGTGAAGGGGTTAATTTTATTGGAGAGGGAGGGGTTAATGTATGCCTGGTGCTTACTAACGTGTGGGGGGGGAGGTGACTATGTGACAGAAGGACAGATCGGATGTTCAGCTATGCTGAACACTCCGATCTGTCACTCCCTGTCACTTAGGAGATCCGCCAGCTTTGTTTACACAGGCGGGCGGATCTCCTCACTCAATTCCCCGACGATCGGGGAAGAGCGGCGGCGATCGCCACTGCTCCTCCCCTGACCCGACTCCCGCTGTGACTGAAAACAGCGGGAGCGCGCCTCCGGCGGCGCGCAAGCGCCGCCTACAGGGGGAGGAGTCTATGTCACTGGACGGGAACGAGCCACATTGCTGCAGTAGCAGCAATGTGAGCAGAGGTAAAGTGGTTAACCTATACTGCATCCTGGTGCCATCTATTCTCCAGGTAAGCAACACACATGCACCTGACCATCCTCGTGATGTAAAAGAAAATGTGATTTATCAGACCATACCACTTTCTTCCATTGTCCTATGGTCCAGTTCTGATGCTGATGTGCCCACTGTAGGCGCTTTTGGCTGTGAAAAAGGATCGCATCGGTCACCCTGACTGTTCTACAGCTACAGTAGCTTCTCTCTTGGATCGGACTACAGGGGTCAGCCTTCGCTCCCCATGTGCCTCAATGAGCCTTGCCACCCATGACCTTGTCGCACATTTGCTGGTTTTCCTTCCTTCACCCACTTTTGGTAGGTCCTGACCACTGCCAACTGGGAACATCCCACAAGTGCTGCAGTTTTGTAGTTGCTCTGACTCAGTCGTCTAACCATTAAAATCCCTGAGGCTGGATTCACACTTATGTATGTGGGTTTCCCCGCCTCCAATTAGCATGACAGGAGATTGTGACTGTCTTTCAATGGAGCCGGTGTGGCTGCTGTGGAGCGGATCGCAGTCCTCTGCATATTTGGCTCATTTTTAAGTCCAAATTAAGGAAAAAAATCGGGCCTGATTCGTCTCTGAAATGGAGAAGAAGGACAAATAAGGACCCCTGCTGTGAGCCGCATCCGTCCCAAGTATGAACCCAGCCTCAAATCCTTTCCTTGACCATTTTTTTGCTTTCAACACATCAACTTCAGTTGCCTAATTTATCCCACCCACTTCCAGATGCCATTGTCATGAGATAATCAATGTTATTCACTTTACCTGTCAGTGGTCATAAAGTTATGGCTGATTGGTGTAGGGAACCCTATGTTTTACAGTATCTCACAAAAGGGAGTACACCCCTCACATTTTTGTAAATAGTTTATTATATCTTTTCATGTGACAACACTGAAGAAATGACACTTTGCTACAATGTATAGTAGTGAGTGTACAGCTTGTATAACATTGTAAATGTTGCTGTCCCCTCAAAATGACTCAACACACAGCCAATAATGTATAAAAAGCTGGCAACAAAAGTGAGTACATCCCTAAGTGAAAATGTCCAAATTGGTCCCAAAGTGTCAAAATGTTTTGTGTGGCCACCATTATTTTCCAGCACTGCCTTAGCCCTTAATCACCAGAGCTTCCAAGGTTGCCACTGGGGTCCTCTTCCACTCCTCCATGACGACATCACGGAGCTGATGGATGTTATAGACCTTGCTCTCCTCCACCTTCCAATTTGAGGATGCCACACAGAAGCTCAATAGGGTTTAGGTCTGTAGACATGCTTGGCCAGTCCATCACCTTTACCCTCAGCTTCTTTAGCAGGGCAGTGGTCATCTTGGAGGTGTTTTTGGGGTCGTTATCATGTTGCGGCCCAGTCTCTGAACGGAGGGCATCGTGTTCTGCTTCAGTATGTCACAGTACATGTTGGCATTCACGGTTCCCTCAATGAACGACTCTTAGATGTACATCTCAAGGATCAGAACATTCAGGGGTATGAGAGATGATTACGGCCACACACACCTACACAGGTTGAACTGGATGGACTGTTGTCTTTATTCAACCTCACCTACTATGTAACTGTGTAACTGTAGCTCCCCAGTGCCAGCTGCACTCATGCAGCCCTAGACCATGGCACTCCCACCAACATGCTTGACTGTAGGCAAGACACACTTGTCTTTGTACTCCTCACCTGGTTGCCCCCACACACACTTCTGAACCAAATAAGTTTATCTTGGTCTCATCAGACCACAGGGCATGGTTCCAGTAATCCATGTCCTTAGTCTGCCTGTCTTCAGCAACTGCTTGCAGGCTTTCTTGTGCATCATCTTTAGAAGAGGCTTCCTTCTGAGATGACAGCCATGCAGACCAATTTGATGCAGTGTGCGGCATACCCCTTCAACCTCTGCAGTAATGCTGGCAGCACTCATACATTTATTTCCCAAAGACAACCTCTGGATATGATGCTGAACACCTGCACTTAACTTCTTTGGTCGACCATGGCGAGGCCTGTCCTGAGTGGAACCTGTCCTGTTAAACCACTGTATGGTCTTGGCCATCATGCTGCAGCTCAGTTTAAGGGTCTTGACAATCTTCTTATAGACTAGGTCATCTTTATGTAGAGCAACAATTCTTTTGTTTAGATCCTCAGAGAGTCCTTTGCCATGAGGTGCCATGTTGAACTTCCACCGACCAGTATGAGAGTGTGAGAGCGATAACACCAAACATAACACACCTGCTCCCCATTCACACATGAGACCTTGTAAAACGAATGAGTCACATGATACCGGGAAGGGAAAACGGCTAATTGGGCCCAATTTGGACATTTTCACTTAGGGGTGTACTCACTTTTGTTGCCAGTGGTTTAGACATTAATAGCTGTGTGTTAGGTTATTTTGATAGGACAGCAAATTTACACTGTTATACAAGCTGTACACTCACTACTTTACATTGTAGCAAAGTGTCATTTCTTAAGTGTTGTCACATGAAAAGATATAATAAAATATTTACAAAAATGTGAGGGCTGTACTCACATTTGTGAGATACTGTAGCATACTTAACCACTTAAGCCCCGGAGGATTTGGCTGCTAAAAGACCAGGGTTTTTTTGCGATTTTTTACTGCGTGAATTTAACGGACAATTGCGCGGTCGTGCGACGCTGTACCTAAACAAATTTGACGTCCTTTTTTTCCCACAAACAGAGCTTTCTTTTGGTGGTATTTGATCACCTGTGCGATTTTTTGATCATGCGCTATAAACAAAAAAAGAGCATCAATTTTGCAAAAATAACAATATTTTTCACATTTTTTTTATATGAAATTCCCCCCAAAAAAATTTAAAAATCAAAATTTTTTAACATTTTCGGCCAATTTGTTTTATGCTACATATGTTTGGTAAAAAAAAATCGCTAAAAGCGTATTTTGATTGGTTTGAGCAAAAGTTATCGCGTTTACTAACAAAGGAAAAGAGTTTTGTCATTTTTGGTGGTTTTTTTTTTAACGCGTAATGGCGGCGATCTGCGATTTTTTTTCGGTACTGCGACATTGCGGCGGACATATCGGACCCTTGACTGACATTTTTGACACTTTTGGGGGTACCAGTGACATTACTGCAGTAATCAGTGCTATACATATGCACTGTTACTGCAAAAATGACACTGGCAGGGAAGGGGGTTAACTTTATTGGACAGGGAGGGGTTAAGTGTGTCCTAGGGGCATGATTCTAACTGTGCAGGGACATTGCTATTGGTGTAAAATCAAAGATCAACGGTCCTACATAGTAGAACCGTCTGATCTTCATTTTTACACCAGGGAGAATGACGGGCGGCTTGTTTACATAAGCCGCTCCGCCTTTCTCCCTTCACCGGAGCGATCGTAGTGTGACCGGCGGACATCGAGTTCGCCGGTCACACGCACTGACTTGTCTGTGAACGAGCCGCCCGCAATTGGCTCGCAAGTCAGTGACAGGCGAGTGACGTATCCATACGTCACTCTGCCTGGCCGGGGCTGACCGCCGCAGTATATAGTCGTGCGGCGGTCGGCAACCGGTTAAAGTGACAGATTTTCTTCAATGAGACATCAGAGGTCAGTTGGATCCCTGATGTCTTCTTTGCAATCCACTGTGGCTAAAGGAGTGCAGATTCCACACCATTTGTTTCTTCCATGGCCAAGGAGGCCAGGGAAAGTGACAGCAGAATGGACATTCCCCTCTTCAAGACAACACCAATCTTACAGGTCCTGTGCTTTCAGGTGGAATAGCAGAGCCCAAGAAACATTGTAGGGGAAATGGTGAATATATTGGGGGTCTGCAGAATCGTTCCACTAGCTGTAAAACCCTGAGACCGCTTAAATCTGAAAGCTGACAATCAACTTGTCAGAATTACACACACTTTCAGTTACTATAGCAGCCAAGAGATTGTGTAAAACCCCTTGAGTCCAACCATATGACACAAATCACTGTCAGTAAAAGGGTTAAACCATTTCTATATTGTTTAAGGACTATTTATGATAGCTATTAGCAAGCTCTGGCTTAATGGAGGTTTACGACACACAGGGGTTGTTTTACTAAAACTGGAGAGTGCAAAATCTGGTGCAGCATTGCATAGAAACCAATCAGCTTCCAGTTTTATTGTCAAAGCTTAATTGAACAAGCAGAAGTTAGAAGCTAATTAGCCACCATGCACAGCTACACTAGATTTTGCACTCTTGTTTTAGTAAATTACCCCACAATTACTTCTTTCACACCACTTTTCTGATCAGTATATACCTTACTTTTATCTTGTCTATCTTATGTAGTTAGCACTTGATGATTTCAGAGTCACTGGCCTTTGTGGAGGTTGTATGTCTGCAGCATGTAGTTTTGTGTGCATTCCCTATGCACAATTCTTTCTCAGGGAGGATTCAAATGAAACAAATTACGGCCCATTGTCAGACATTGGTTAAAATGGGTTACCTTCCCTATTGAAGACTGTAGATAGAAATGTAATTACAGTAACAGATGTTTTATTTGAGAAAAATGCAATTTGTGGCCACTTACTGTAATAATTCATTATTATTGTTATATCAAATTGTCCATTCATAGGTGTCTGTATGAAAGGACCTACAATATCAAAAGCAAACTTCTCCAAAGCAGAATCAGAAAATGTCACTGACTGGATTGGTGGAGCGTGTCAGTGTGTGAGAGAGAAAACTGGTCAGATTTGTCACGAGTCTAGCAAGTAACAAAGGATTGAATGGCAGTTAGTAGTTGGGCATCCATGCCTGGCCACCAGTATAGTTCATGTAGTCTTTGCTTACAATTCCTTAATTATTTCCATGTGAAAGTTGTACAAGGTGCTCTCTCAAGGTCTATGGTACTGTAAGCAATGGGATCAATGGACAAAAAAAAAAAAACTATCAACTAAGGTTAGTGCATGTCTAATTCTGTAGTAAGGTTCATAGAACAAGGCTGAATTTATTTTCTAAGTTTGCCCAAATGCTTTGTAAACTGCCCCATAAATGTTATTTTACGTTGCATTTAAGAAAAGCTTGTTTGAACTCAGATGCAACAACTGCATCTATATTATTAAATGCAATTTCATCCTCCTCAAGTCCTCATGTGTACTAGGAGCTGCTGATAAGGAAAATTGTGGCATACAGTGGTAACATTTTTTACACACAGCTTGTATTGTATTGTGTAGTTAAAATGTATTAGCCTTGTTGACCATCTGGCTATTTGCATTCTTGTTCACCCTCGCTCTTTGTAGTTAGTAGCATTGGGTACAGCACTATGGTCAGTCCGCAAGGTAAATTGTTGACCCCATAGGTATGTTTTAAATTTTAGCATGCACACATGCTAAATCGTCCTTTTTTAGTAGAGTGTTTTTGTTCTTCTTCTGTAACGGTTCTGGATGCCAAACCAACCGTTTGTCTACCTGGTCGGCAAGGCACTGTGTACGGACTGCACCAAGGCCATAGTTGGAAGCTTGTGGCAACAACAGCAGGTAGAGAAGGATCACATTTTGGACTACTTACAATGGGCTGTTTAACATTTTCAACACTGTGCCAGGCATTCTCTGATAAGTCCAGGCTTGCATTTCCATGTAGTGATGCTGTTAAAGGCTTCACAAATGAGGCACAATTGGGAAAAGATTTGGAATGCCATGAAATAAGATCTAAGAAAGCACAAAAGGACCAGGTGCTTGCTTCACAGTTTTTACATGCTCAGGAATAATCCATAGTTCCTCCTATAATATAATGTAACCTAGAAATGACTGCTGAATTTGCCTAAAGCAGCATTTAGAAAGGCTCAGTTTCAGTCCCGTAGATTCAATGTGTTTTAGAGCATTTTTTAAATATTTTATGTGAAGATCCACAGTTAAACCATACAATTATGTCATCCAGACACATACTAAGGATTAAAAACATCAGACTTTTAAAACAACTGGGTGCTACTGCTAATTCATAAAGTACACACATGAAATGGACCAGGCCCTCATGGGTAATAATAGAGGAGGTGCTCTACATTCCTTACCTAGCAAAACTTGATGGCATGCACTTTGAAGATTCAGGATAGAAAATAATTTAGCTCTAAAAATTGTTTTTTAACACGTGGGAAGGAGTCACTATCAAACACAAAAGTTTTTTTTGTTTGCAAAGGTTAACATACAATCTAACACCTCCTATTTTCTTTATTTTCACTATAATAGGAAATAACTTTCAAATGCATATTTTTTTTTTTTCATTCACATCTTGATCTTTTAGTTTCTAAAGTTCTTAGAATAAATTAAGCAGAATATTCTTATTGCACACATTTCCTGGAATGGCTTAAAGCATGTGGGTGTTGTAGAAACTATCAGCTAGGAACCGGTGTAAACACAAGTCAAAGCATATATTGCCATCACAACACGGATGCTCAAAATAACTTTAAAGAATTTATTAAAGTGATCATATCACAGCAGTAAAGTTTGGGGCTGCAAAGGAACCCCTTCATCAGGCATGTCATAAGTACAAGGTGCAATACAGTGATATTCAGAATAACATTTTTCATATGAAAGAAAAGCATAAAGACAAGCGGCCTCCTGACCTCTGACAATATAGTGATGCCACAAACCTGCCAAAATGAGTAAATACATCCTGTCATATAGTATGTCGAAATCAAATGCCACAATTATAATTAAAATTTTTGTAAGCACGGTTTTAACGGTTGCCATAAAAAAAACCCCAAAGGAAGGAATGAGTACTCAACAATTATAAAAAATACAAATTTTATTAAACATTGATTAAAACCAAAAACGCATGTCTCCACAAATATGGAGGGCACTCTACTCTGCATTTGCCAACTGGAGTTGTTGAGTTGGGCAGTATGAATATTAAAACTCATACCAAATGGCCCACTTGCGCATGTAGTATAAATATTGGAAAATCCTCATATACTGGGCCAGGGGCAGGGATCAATACAGTGTCAATCGGGATTTCAGCGCGTTTCACCAGATGGCTTCCTCAGGGGATCCTATGCTGGGAAATGCATTACAGTTAGTAATATCATACATTGTAATATCAGAAAAAAACAAAAAGAAAAAGAAGATATTCATACGAAATGTATAAAGATATTTCATTACCAATTAATATACACAAATTACTGGACAACATATACTATTACATTAGTATGGCTAATTTTGGGTTCTCACATCTATGTATAGAGTCAAAGCCTACAGCCATATACAGTAGAAGAACTTCACCCGGGATGGAGGGGAGAGAGAGGGAAGGAGAAGAGGTGTATGGGTCCAGCCAGATCACAGGAAGTTACCACATCAGGGTCACCACAGCTTCAAGAGGTGCCCACCAAGGTCAATCCTTATCAATTAAATAGTAACCAAATGTATGATCTCAATAGATACCTAATACGAAACAGGATTATCCAAAAAAGGATATAGGGAATCACAATATAAGTAAATCTAAGTAACAAGTGTATATCATATTTAATAATGGTAATTGGTAAATTATTAGTGCGCTTGTTCTCAACCTTCTGTGAATGAACCAACCAATTATGGTACACCTAAAATCCTCCAATAAAGTATTACAATCATTCACTACTCAACATCCATATCGTAATACCTGCCAAGATTCAATGTAGCATAAGATCACACAGCAAAAATGAAATATAAACCAAACATAAAGTATATATAAAGTAAATATAAAGAATTCATCAAAACATTTAATAAATAAATAAAAGTGTAACTGAAGCAGGTATTTTGTTCACTCAAAATTTGTTTCTGCTCTAGTGTGTACTCACAAAGTTCTTATTCCATGATAAACAAGCCTTCCAAGCGAATTGACCACTGACCTTCAGGGTATGACCAATTTTGGTCAAAACAACCCTTTAAAAACAAAGTCTGTAAAAAAATCCTCTGTGTCTGTAGGTATCCACCTGATGTAATCCAGATCTCCCGTGTTCCCCTTTAGGATCAGCAGAAACTACTCCTTCATGTCTCCCCATTGTTCCGAGTAAATAGGAATATTTCATTGCGCAATATTGCTTAATTTACTTCCGCTTTTTATTAAAAAATATATACTGCACACTCACATTTAAAACTCTTTCCACATTGCATTTGATAATATTAGTGACGGCTCCTCGCCTCCTCACCATTTTTCCTGGTGTATGAGACCCTGGAAATGACATCACCAGCTCCAACCCTCACCCATATATAGTTTTAGTGATATCTAAAAGTCAAAGGCATAAGGAGTACAAAAATGATGTAACAGACTCTGTTGAAAAGTGCAGTGGAGGGAGTATGTCCAAACAGGATTTCCAAAGTGGGGGTAGTTTGAATTGAAAAACCGCCGTAATGTAATGCTGTCCATTGGGACATTATATTCAAGTTAATTCCTATGATGGGTAACTCCCACCTCCTCTGACTCACACAATGTATACAACTAACCTTAGAGACAGCCCATATCCTGGTCCGGTCCTAGACGGTCCCTCCAGGTCCGTGGGAAAAATGGCCTGCCCTGTGTAGATGTATGCATTCCTATATATAGGGAAATGCAAATGTCCTGCTGCTCCTCTCTACGCCCACCATGTGAACCAGTATCCTGGCGGGACCATGGGTGGGTATGTTTCCAGGCATGCGCAGACAGCAGTCAATTGCACATATCGGGAAATTGTGGAGAGGGGTATGAAAACAACCGCCACTACACTTCCAGATCAGCCCGGTGAAAACCTGAAGTGAGGCGCTCACACATTCCCAAAGCAAGGGGAGATGACTGCGGCAGGAAAAAAGCCCTGCCCCACCAAAGACCATTAAATGTCCCCCCGTTCCCAGAAACACCAAGAGATCACAAGGATCACCCCCAGAGCCAGTCTGTATGTCCACTGAAACACCACGCCTCCATCCACTTACCAGCAACCAGACAATCCATCCACCAACACACTGTTTTGTGATGTGGCTTCGGTATGTGTGTTGGTGGATGGATCGTCTGGTTGCTAGTATGTGGATGGAGGCATTTCCTTTAAGGAGATTTCCGTTAGGGAGATTCACCCTCTCTATTTGTCCTGGTGACTAATATCACCAAAAGTGAAAGAAAATAACAAATTTCAAGTGGTCACCAGAACTGGAATAAAGGGCAAACCTTCCAATGACTGTGACTGCAAGGGATTCCATTTGCTTTGGAGGAATCTCCTTTTACTTCCTGAGGTTTCTATGGAAACAGATGGCAAAAAAAAAAGTTTTGCCTTCAGTTCCACTTAAATTTTTCATAGATAGACACATTTTGAAAAGACTTCAGCATAAAAAAACAACATAACTTTGCACACTATGTTGGTGGATCTTTATAGGCTGCATTTTCACAGGTAGAGAGCAGGGATGATTTATAGGAAAAAATAATTTGTTTCCTGTATACTGTGCCAGGCACGGTCAGTGGTCCAGACTGCATGCCTCCACCCCCCCCCCCCCCTGATTCCCCCCAATAGTCTGAGGGATCCGCTATTTATTTCGGAGAGTGAATCATATGGCAAATAAACTTTTTTTTCATGAAAAAATATATATGTGTAGCACAAATCTGCCCTCTACTGGTGATACAAATATATCCCCTGCGCACAAGTGACCTCAAACCAAGTCTTAAACAGACAATACCGCAGCTACTTTAAGAAAGAAAATGTGTAGAAGTATACTCAAATATATATCGTCCCTTGGAACATATACAATGGTATAAGTAGCGCAGGTATAATTGAGGAGAAATGACGTAGTTAAAACCAGTCACATCTTATTATAGTCCTTAAACGTCCATCAGTGGCAAAATTTCAAAACAAGGGGTTAATTCCTCCAGCAATAGTCCAATCCACCAAGTGAGAAACACCACCAAGTGTTGGGGTCACCACTGCTCTACACCTCCACCGATGTGATAATGGGGGGAATGGCAACTCACCAGAAGCTGTGGCCCACCTATTTGCATAGGACAGGCAAACAAGCTGTTGTAACACAAATCCCACTCAGGAGCGATTACTGCTGCTATTACTGGATTTCAATCTCGGGTAGTCACGTGTCTCCCTTCTCCTCCCGATAATTGCTCAAATGGTGAACATAGGGGGAAAGAAGGAACCGCACTAGTGTGATATTGTTTCACCCATCAGATAATTTATTCAAAAAAACCCCAATACAAATGTACTCACAAACGCATTAAAACCATATGCCTTCAATATCCTAGTAGATATCAGTGCTACGGGTACCGTGGTATGCTGTGTCGATCCTACTCACCCTCTCCACGCTGGTGTCTCGGATCTCCAAAGCTGCCGCTCGTGTCCCCCGTGCACTTCCGGTCGCCGTAAGGTTCATGCCCTGACGCGTTTCGTCATTTCCGACTTTTTCAAAGGGCGTGAACCTTACGGCACGGCGTCCGATTATATAGGAGTGTCTGCTGACGGTTTTGACGAGGATCTAATGACCCGCCCTCATATGTAAATTGGGCCGCTCCATGACAGCGAGCACTTCCGCCCACACCGGACCGCTGAAAAGGTCCTACATCCTGCTTGTCTTGCCCATACTTAGGTCCTATTCCCGTGAGGCTACACTACACGATTATCTGGTTTCCCATTAGTCATACAATGTGCAGTGGGCGGTCGTACCAAATACAGTATACAGCCGCCGTTATCATAATTGTATTACATTAATCTACGGTGTCCCATTGATTAGAATGATATACATTTAGGTGGTCTTGTGAATACAAGACATACACATATACCGTCAGCATGCTCCTCCCATATTCATATAATAATAAATATACAATGAAATACAGGCTAATTATCCTTATACACCTCATAATAATGTGCATATCAAAAATTACATAGAAAATTACATAAAAATCACATTCACAATATCTACTACACTCCCCATAACAGACAGTGTAAGTAACAATAAATTAAAAATTTTTGTAAAATTCCATAAAATTAAAAATGAAATTGAAAATAAAATTGAAAATAAAATTGTGCAACACTCAATGTCCAATACCACATGTGTGGTCATGAATGATTTCCCAAAAGATGCCAACCAATGCAACACATCAGAAGTCGATATGGATAATAGTGGGATCCAATAGGAATCCACACAAAGCAATTAAATTATATTATATATAAAAGGTCTAAATTTAAAGTTAAAATTTTAAAATTTAAAATTAAAACACTTATTAAATGGTCTCAAAACCTGATACTCATACTACAATCCCATTTTCTAAAAAGATCTTTAAGGGTTAAAAAATATAATTAGAACTGTAAACTACAACAAAGGTGCATTCTCCCCCTATGTACTGTCCATCAAAGATCACTGATGAAACAGTTCAGGTCCAAATCTATGTTTAACCCTTTGGGGATCAGGGCCTGGGTGAGAAAAATCCATCTGGTTTCGCATTTGGATAGTTCTCGAACCCAGTTAGATCCCCTCCAGGATGGAGTCACCCTCTCTACACCCCAAAACTGTAGATCAGTGGGGTCCTGGTTATGATGCCTCCTAAAATGCTCCGATACGCTGTGGTCCTTAAAGCCATTTATAATGTTTGTGATGTGTTCACCTACACGTTTCTTAACGGTCCTTTTTGTTCTACCGATGTAAATTAAATTACACGGACACATTAAGGCATATACTACGTGTGTGGTGTCACAAGTTATTAAACTTTGAATTTTAAACTGTTTCCCTATAGCTGGGACCTCAAACACTTCCCTTTTCCTCAAATTATTTTTAGTGAATGAGCACGCCCGACAACGCCCACATTTGTGGAAGCCTTTCCTATCAGGGAAGAAGGTAACGTTTGGGGGGTCCAAAACCTTTTTTACCACTCTGTCCCCAAAATTGGGGGCTTTACGGTATATAAAGGAGGGGTTAGTTGGAAGAAATGGGCCTAGTACCCTATCTTTTAAAAGCATAGGCCAGTGCTTTTCAAAAATTGCCTCAACATTTCTGTAGTCACTTGAAAAGTCCGAGAGGAAACTCCATTCCTTCCCATTATCTACAGACTTGGTTTTGTTTTTTAAAACCTCAGATCTAGGCAACTCGAGAATCTTTTTAATCTCTAAATCCAACTTATCTTCCTCGTATCCTTTTTGAATGAACCTCTCTTTGATAACAGCTGATTGTGTCATGAAATCATCATCAAACGTACAGTTACGCTTCACCCTCATGAGTTGGCCCCTGGGAATGTTCTTCAACCACGTAGGGTGGTGGCCACTCATGATGGAAAGGTAACTGTTACGATCTGTTTTTTTAAAAAAGACCTTTGTTGCAAACCCTGTAAAATGTCTAAAAATGGTCACATCTAAAAATTGTATACTTGTCCTGTCCCAATGAAATTCCAGCTTGATATTATTGGGATTGGAATTTAGATGGGACATAAATAGTAACAGAGACTCCTCCGAGCCTTCCCATATGAACAGGATATCGTCGATGAACCGTTTGTAATAACGTAATTCGTTTTTTTGTTGGTTAAATACAAATTTGTCCTCCCATTCAACCATAAAGATGTTCGCCAAGCTGGGAGCAAATTTGGCTCCCATGGCGACACCTGTCTTCTGACTGAAACATTCCCAGGGGCCAACTCATGAGGGTGAAGCGTAACTGTACGTTTGATGATGATTTCATGACACAATCAGCTGTTATCAAAGAGAGGTTCATTCAAAAAGGATACGAGGAAGATAAGTTGGATTTAGAGATTAAAAAGATTCTCGAGTTGCCTAGATCTGAGGTTTTAAAAAACAAAACCAAGTCTGTAGATAATGGGAAGGAATGGAGTTTCCTCTCGGACTTTTCAAGTGACTACAGAAATGTTGAGGCAATTTTTGAAAAGCACTGGCCTATGCTTTTAAAAGATAGGGTACTAGGCCCATTTCTTCCAACTAACCCCTCCTTTATATACCGTAAAGCCCCCAATTTTGGGGACAGAGTGGTAAAAAAGGTTTTGGACCCCCCAAACGTTACCTTCTTCCCTGATAGGAAAGGCTTCCACAAATGTGGGCGTTGTCGGGCGTGCTCATTCACTAAAAATAATTTGAGGAAAAGGGAAGTGTTTGAGGTCCCAGCTATAGGGAAACAGTTTAAAATTCAAAGTTTAATAACTTGTGACACCACACACGTAGTATATGCCTTAATGTGTCCGTGTAATTTAATTTACATCGGTAGAACAAAAAGGACCGTTAAGAAACGTGTAGGTGAACACATCACAAACATTATAAATGGCTTTAAGGACCACAGCGTATCGGAGCATTTTAGGAGGCATCATAACCAGGACCCCACTGATCTACAGTTTTGGGGTGTAGAGAGGGTGACTCCATCCTGGAGGGGATCTAACTGGGTTCGAGAACTATCCAAATGCGAAACCAGATGGATTTTTCTCACCCAGGCCCTGATCCCCAAAGGGTTAAACATAGATTTGGACCTGAACTGTTTCATCAGTGATCTTTGATGGACAGTACATAGGGGGAGAATGCACCTTTGTTGTAGTTTACAGTTCTAATTATATTTTTTAACCCTTAAAGATCTTTTTAGAAAATGGGATTGTAGTATGAGTATCAGGTTTTGAGACCATTTAATAAGTGTTTTAATTTTAAATTTTAAAATTTTAACTTTAAATTTAGACCTTTTATATATAATATAATTTAATTGCTTTGTGTGGATTCCTATTGGATCCCACTATTATCCATATCGACTTCTGATGTGTTGCATTGGTTGGCATCTTTTGGGAAATCATTCGTGACCACACATGTGGTATTGGACATTGAGTGTTGCACAATTTTATTTTCAATTTTATTTTCAATTTCATTTTTAATTTTATGGAATTTTACAAAAAATTTTAATTTATTGTTACTTACACTGTCTGTTATGGGGAGTGTAGTAGATATTGTGAATGTGATTTTTATGTAATTTTCTATGTAATTTTTGATATGCACATTATTATGAGGTGTATAAGGATAATTAGCCTGTATTTCATTGTATATTTATTATTATATGAATATGGGAGGAGCATGCTGACGGTATATGGGTATGTCTTGTATTCACAAGACCACCTAAATGTATATCATTCTAATCAATGGGACACCGTAGATTAATGTAATACAATTATGATAACGGCGGCTGTATACTGTATTTGGTACGACCGCCCACTGCACATTGTATGACTAATGGGAAACCAGATAATCGTGTAGTGTAGCCTTACGGGAATAGGACCTAAGTATGGGCAAGACAAGCAGGATGTAGGACCTTTTCAGCGGTCCGGTGTGGGCGGAAGTGCTCGCTGTCATGGAGCGGCCCAATTTACATATGAGGGCGGGTCATTAGATCCTCGTCAAAACCGTCAGCAGACACTCCTATATAATCGGACGCCGTGCCGTAAGGTTCACGCCCTTTGAAAAAGTCGGAAATTACGAAACGCGTCAGGGCATGAACCTTACGGCGACCGGAAGTGCACGGGGGACACGAGCGGCAGCTTTGGAGATCCGAGACACCAGCGTGGAGAGGGTGAGCAGGATCGACACAGCATACCACGGTACCCGTAGCACTGATATCTACAAGGATATTGAAGGCATATGGTTTTAATGCGTTTGTGAGTACATTTGTATTGGGGTTTTTTTGAATAAATTATCTGATGGGTGAAACAATATCACACTAGTGCGGTTCCTTCTTTCCCCCTATGTTCACCATTTGAGCAATTATCGGGAGGAGAAGGGAGACACGTGACTACCCGAGATTGAAATCCAGTAATAGCAGCAGTAATCGCTCCTGAGTGGGATTTGTGTTACAACAGCTTGTTTGCCTGTCCTATGCAAATAGGTGGGCCACAGCTTCTGGTGAGTTGCCATTCCCCCCATTATCACATCGGTGGAGGTGTAGAGCAGTGGTGACCCCAACACTTGGTGGTGTTTCTCACTTGGTGGATTGGACTATTGCTGGAGGAATTAACCCCTTGTTTTGAAATTTTGCCACTGATGGACGTTTAACCACTTGCCGACCGCCGCACGACTATCTACGTCGGCGGTCAGCCCCTCACAGGCAAACTAACGTAGGGCTACGTTGCTTGCTTGTGAGGGTCTAGGGAGCGAGCGCGCGCCCCCCGGGGCGCGCTCCCGCTCCCGCGTGGTCACGGACCCCCCCGCGCGTGTGACCAGCGGACCCGATGTCCGCCGGTCACTCGGCGATCGGCGGGGGAGAGGGAGAATGTCAGGCAGCTTGTGTAAACAAACTGCCTGTCATTCTCCTCGCTGCAAAGACACTGATAAAACGGATCTGGTATGTAGATCCGTTGATCAGTGTCCTTACAGCTAGAGCCACAGCCAATCACAGTAGAAACCACGCCCCTAGGGACACACACAGCCCCTCCCTTCCAAATAAAGTTAACCCCTTGACTACCAGTGTATTTTTACAGTAACAGTGCATATGTATAGCACTGATTACTGTAGAAATGTCACTGGTAACCCCAAAAGTGTCAAAAATGTCAGTCAAGGGTCCGATCTGTCCGCCGCAATGTCGCAGTACCGCAAAAAAAATCGCAGATCGCCGCCATTACGCGTTAAAAAAAAAAACAACAAAAATGACAAAAATCTTTCCCTTTGTTAGTAAACGCGATAACTTTTGCGCAAACCAATCAAAATACGCTTTTTGCGATTTTTTTTTACCAAACATAGGTAGCATAAAATAAATTGGCCGAAAATTTTTAAAAATTTTGATTTTTACATTTTTTTTTGGGGGAATTTCATGTATAAAAATGTGAAAAATATTGCTATTTTTGCAAAATTGACGCTCTTTTTTTGTTTATAGCGCGTGATCAAAAAATCGCACAGGTGATCAAATACCACCAAAAGAAAGCTCTGTTTGTGGGAAAAAAAGGACGTCAAATTCGTTTAGGTACAGCGTCGCACGACCGCGCAATTGTGCGTTAAATTCACGCAGTGCCGAATCGCAAAATACCCCCTGGTCGGAATGGGGGTAAAATCTTCCGGGGCTTAAATGGTTAAGGACTATAATAAGATGTGACTGGTTTTAACTACGTCATTTCTCCTCAATTATACCTGCGCTACTTATACCATTGTATATGTTCCAAGGGACGATATATATTTGAGTATACTTCTACAAACTTTTTTTTCACTTGCTGATGATGATGAGTCTTTCTACCTACATGGGCATAACCTCTTGTCATGTGCACGTAATGTACATTGTATTGAATCACTTGTCCTATTTTGAAGAGGACTCGCAATAGCCATTTTAAAATTTGAAATCCACATTAGAGTGTTATTTATTCCCCCCAAAAAGCCGACAATTACCAAATGTTGCCTACATTTGCAGTATAAAATTTTTTTAGCACCAGACCCCTATTTTTAGGGGGACCCTAAACAGCCATTGTAAAATCTAGAAATCCATACTAGAGTGACATTTATTCCAAGAAAAAGCTAAAAAAAAGATTATATTGCCTAAGTTCTAGTTTCAATATATTTGCTCTCCAACCTTAATTTGAATTGGACCCCCAACAGCCATCTGTACAGTTCCTTTTGAAATCAACATTACAGTATAATTTATTCCCAAGAAAAATATTGTGAGTACTTTCCCAGTATTAATTTATTTGCACTCAATCCCCAGTTTGAACAGGCCTCCCACAGCCAAATGTAAATGTACAAAATAAACATTAGAGTGTCTTTTTTTTCCGAGAAAAACACCCCACATATTGTAGTGAGTATGTTCACAAATTTGATTTGTGTTCTACACTAGAATAGAACCTTTAAAAAAGGAATTTTTTTCAATCTAGAAATAAAATTTGGAGAGTCATTTATTGGCAGAAAATAAACACCTGAAAACATTGTGCATTTATGCTTGCAGTAATAAAGGTGTTATATGGTCACTGTATACAGTTTTAGTTTTATAACATCAGCATTGTAATGGCAAATGTAGCACCCTCTAGCTAGTGTGCTAGGTATACATAGTTTGGCTATTAGTGTAGGCAAGTTGGTTTGGCTGAGAGCCAGGCTTAGGTTGAATTTGGGTCAGGGCATAGTGACTCAGGGAGGCTTGACAGCTCTTCTGGTGCCTTCCCCTGTTTTCTGGAACCTTGGAAAAGCTTCCAAATACAGTGGGTGGAGGCTAGGAGGGGCTGTTTGGAATATTTATAGGAGCCCCAGCCAATCCCCAGCAGAAAGGGGCTGGAAGGAGGCAGGCAGCCTCATAAATAGCCATGAGTCAGGCCAGCAGAGGCAGTCTGGTAGAAGATGGAGATGGAGTACTGAGGAGGCTGTTGGTGGCTTTTGAGGGTGCCCTGGGGGGGGGGGGACTTAAGGCCTGGAGCTCAGGTGCAGGAGGGACCATCTACATCACATGGAAGAATTCTTTCCTGGAGGCACAGTTAGAGGACAGCAGGCGCAGGTCAGCATGCCCGGGAGATCTCCTGAGAGTCAGCCAGGTGGACTGATGAGCATCAGTCTGGAGGACTGTGGGAGAAGTTAGCCTGCAGGCTAATGAAAGGGGCTGGCAGGGCCTGAAGAGGTGGTGCTGGGATCAGTGACCACAGAGGAGTGCTGGGAAAGTGTGAGCTGTGTCACCCTATTTGTATAGGGGCTGCAAGTCCCTGCCTGTAAAGGGCCTTTGCTACAAAACCACAACAGGTTGACATAGCTGGGTTCTGCAAGCAAGAGTGTGCTGAAGGAAGAAGAGGAGCTGTATATAGGAATGTATATAAGACGAGTTGTTCCTGAAGTTTTTTGTAGTCATGTGGACATCCCATAATTCCCAATCCCTATCCACCTTCTAATCCCTCAAAAAATTACTGAAAAACAAAGTACTGGACTGTTTTCTGACTCCAAAATTTGGTGTGCCTGGCTGTGCAGGGAGGGGATCCCAATCTACTTGTGGCTCCTTAGGGGGTGCGCTACACACATAATAGTTATATTTGACAATCCAATATAAGATTACTTTAAAAATCTACTTTTATGTTGTGAGTTGTGCTTGTCTGCTGGTCATCTCTTTCCACAACTTCCTGGATTTCCTGCATGCTTTGCACCTTCTCCTCTGCTGTTTACTTTCTAAGGACTACATATCCCATGGTACCTTGCTGCCTGCAAGCAGTGATTCCTGTAGTGACTCCACCTCCTAAAACTCCTCCACTCTGCACCTATGTAGTTCAGAAGGCAGGCTCTGTGAAATGTGTGACACAGCAGTGCCTTCTCACAGGGCATAGGGAATACGTGTCACAAAATTCAAGAAAGTAAATGTGTGGGGATTTACAAAACCCAGTAATTTTCCCATAAAAACCACCTGAGTATGTGCCTTATGAAATGCAGATTGTGAATTCATAGCCTATATGGTGCCAATAGTCCCCTGGCTGAGGGTTTTTGCCTTAGTTACAGTAGTTTAAATTTGGCTTGAAATTGCTTCCGTTTAATTTTGTTCCAAGAGCAATTTTGTATTTTTCTATTACTTGGTCTCTTATCATTTCATTTGTTAAAGCTGTAGTAAACTCTGATTTTTATCTTATATCTGCAGGAAAGCCTATCTGTATTTTACCTATAGATACAGTGAATATCTCCTGTATGACACCAGCGCATGCACACTGCACTCTCAATGAATGTCACACTTAAGTATGTTGTCAATCGAAAGAGCTGTGCCATGACCATTTTTTAAGGTAAGTCTGTCATACAGTGCTAGTACACAGAACATACTAGCACATTATGATATTACCTGCAGAGGGACCAGTTTTTTTTTTTTTAACATGGTTTACTACCAGCACCAGATTCATGGGTGAAATCAAACCCTCTCAACCTGTACAAATTGCACTGTGGATTTGCAGTTATGCTGTTTATGTTGCCAAAATTTACATTTCTCGACCATGGCAAATTCAGCTCAGCTTATCATGTTTGAAGGGCAGCACTACTTGTCAAACTCACCCACTGGGGTAAGTTGAAATCAATGGTAATGTATGGCATGGTATGAATGGTATGGTACCTAAAAATACAACAACAACAACAATAAAAACTTAGGCATTCAGGAAGTGGCAGGATTGCCTACTGAATGCCTGGAAGCTGTTGTTCTATCATTCTCTGAAAAGCAATCCATTACTTTTCAGAGGGCGGTGAAGACTGCTGCTGTAAAAGCATAGACATGCTTCTGTCCTCCTGCTTCCATGCAGTAATTACGTAAACCATGCTTTCTAGCAGTAGATAGGTCCTCATAAGCAGCAAGGTTGTAATTTTCAAGTATTAAAGGGCATTGCAGGTTCACCAGGTTGTAAAGGAAAATGTGTGGACTTCTGCAGAGATAGAAGAGACATCCTTGTTGCCAAACTTATTGTGTCCTCTAGTCCGGAGGGCAATTTAGTTATAGAGTGCTTTTATAGGCATCCACATATATCACATATTTTTTACTTGTCTATTAAAGTAAGGTTCCTGGAAAACCAAGGAAGCTTAGACTTCCATAGTGTATCAATGATTTTACTAAACAGAAAAGGCGCACATAAAACTGAACAAAACACAATTAGTTACAAAATATGCCTATAACATGCACATGCCAATTATTCTTTCTAGCATAATAAACATGTACAATATGTATGCAATAAGTAAACTAAAACAATTATTCAATTTAGAGATGGAATCAAGATGTAATGTCCTTCATGGTTCCTTGGTCAAAGTCCAACTCAAAACGTCTCCTAGGTCCTCCAGCTTCCAACATATGTCTTCATTCTTTGTCTTCCAAAAACCAGCTCTTTTGTTTGACCACATGCTTCTTTCAAAACCTAATCCCCCCCCCCCCCCTAAGCTCTTCTACCTCATATCCTGTAAAGAGCTTCCTCTGAGACCAGTCCAAGTGGCACATTTGCAAAACTATGGGGAGAGCCTTAGCTTGTAACAACACATGGTCTAAAAATCAAACTATGTTATACTAGCTAACAAATACTTATGCTATAAAAATCATCTAAATCCATAGCAGCACAATCAGGAACAGAAACTGGAATGAACTTGTCAGGGTATAGAACAGTGGCGGCTGGTGCTCAAAATTTTTGCGGGGACAAACAGAAAAATGTAATAGGCATTGCTTTGCGGCAAAAAACGCTGTAAAAAAATCGCGTGACTTTGAGGTCGCAAAAGTGTGAAAGGGGCCTTCAGTAATTAAGGTATAGTGTGCCCCCTTTCAATGCACAGTGACCAGCATGCCCCCTTTCAATGCACAGTGACCAGCGTGCCCCCTTTCAATGCACAGTGACCAGCGTGCCAACTTTCAATGCACAGTGACCAGCGTGCCCCCTTTCAATGCAGTGACCAGTGTACATGCCCCTTCAATACAGAGATCAGCGTACATGCCCCCAATGCAGTGACCAGCGTACATGCCCCCAATGCAGTGATCAGCATACCATTCCCCCAATGCAGTGACCAGCGTACATGCCCCCAATGCAGTGACCAGTGTACATGCCCCCAATGCAGTGACCAGCATACATGCCCCAAATGCAGTGACCAGCATACATGCCCCCAATTCAGTGACCAGTGTACATGCCCCCAATGCAGTGACCAGCGTACATGCCCCCAATGCAGTGACCAGCATACCATTCCCCCAATGCAGTGACCAGCGTACATGCCCCCAATGCAGTGACCAGCGTACATGCCCCCAATGCAGTGACCAGCATACATGCCCCCAATGCAGAGTTTAGCGTGCGCGCCCCCTTCAATGCAATGAACAGCGTACACATGCCCCCAATGCAGAGTTTAGCGTGCGTGCCCCCATCAATGCAATGAACAGCGTACACATGTCCCCAATGCAGAGTTTAGCGTGCGTGCCCCCATCAATGCAATGAACAGCGTACACATGCCCCCAATGCAGAGTTTAGCGTGCGTGCCCCCATCAATGCAATGAACGGCGTACACATGTCCCCAATGCAGAGTTTAGCGTGCGCGCCCCCTTCAATGCAATGAACAGCGTACACATGCCCCCAATGCAGAGTTTAGCGTGCGTGCCCCCATCAATGCAATGAACAGCGTACACATGTCCCCAATGCAGAGTTTAGCGTGCGTGCCCCCATCAATGCAATGAACAGCGTACACATGCCCCCAATGCAGAGTTTAGCGTGCGTGCCCCCATCAATGCAATGAACGGCGTACACATGTCCCCAATGCAGAGTTTAGCGTGCGTGCCCCCATCAATGCAATGAACAGCGTACACATGTCCCCAATGCAGAGTTTAGCATGCATGCCCCCATCAATGCAATGAACAGCGTACACATGTCCCCAATGCAGAGTTTAGCGTGCGTGCCCCCATCAATGCAATGAACAGCGTACACATGTCCCCAATGCAGAGTTTAGCGTGCGTGCCCCCATCAATGCAATAAACAGCGTACACATGTCCCCAATGCAGAGTTCAGCGTGTGTGCCCCCATCAATGCAATGAACAGCGTACACATGTCCCCAATGCAGAGTTTAGCGTGCGTGCCCCCATCAATGCAATGAACAACGTACACATGTCCCCAATGCAGAGTTTAGCGTGCGTGCCCCCATCAATGCAATGAACAGCGTACACATGCCCCCAATGCAGAGTTTAGTGTGCGTGTCCCCATGAATGCAATGAACAGTGTACACATGTCCCCAATGCAGAGTTTAGCGTGCGTGCCCCCATCAATGCAATGAACAGTGTACACATGTCCCCAATGCAGAGTTTAGCGTGCGTGCCCCGACTGAGAGCTGTGCACTTACCTGGAGGCTGGAGCCCTGAAGCAGCTCGCCGATTCTTCCCGTCCCGAGAAGCAGCTCCACCCCCTAGTGAGTCATGGTCAGTCACCGCTCTGGTCCACCCCTCCTGAGCTACTGGATGGCTGCCTGCGGGGGCCGGCCGCAGTGAGCAGCCATCAGCCCGGCTGCCAGCCCAGACAGTGCTGAGTGTGGGGACCCCTGACGGTGGTGGGCAGGTCCGGCGGGAAGGAGATCGGGCGGTGATGGTGAGTGACTGACGCACACACCGGCACCGCCCCCAACGACGTCAGCAGGGTCAGGATGTCCTGAATGATGAATGGTCCAGGCTGGAGTCTGGACCAATCACAGCCAGGACATCACAAAAGTGGGGAGTGCGCCCCGGTGACCCCCAGAAGGCCGCCAATAGGTGCCTCTGCCCGCTGCAGGTGGGGTGGAAAACCCCACCCCCCCCCATAACCACCACTAAGTCCGGCACCCCTAGTGGGCTAAAAATTGCATTTTTTTTTAATCTTTTTTTTATTTTTTTTTTGGGGGGCCCCTGGTATAGAAAGTACTGAACATGTAAAAACTGTAAATAGGGGCATCTTGTTTTGCTTTTGTCTTTAAAGGGTAACTCCATTTTTGTGGGAAAAAATACCAAATAAAGAAAAAACAATCTAGCGTATACAATTGCGACACAAATCCTGTTGTAATTGAATGTTATTAAAAATTACCTTTCCTTTTCAATCTGCAGCTATTGTAATTTTCAGAAAATACAATGCAATATGGCTACCTGGAGGTGTTCTGTACAGAGAATGTGCACCAACCACACCCCAGAAGCATCATTTCCTGCTTGTGGGATTGGCTCACCAATTTTCCCAGAAATCTGCAGAAGATACAAGTCAGATTTTTGGCATCCCCTGCAACAAAAATGTAATTTTTGGTGAGATATTCCCAATAGGAACATGTCTAAAGGGATGCAGCAGATTTCCTCATTATAGCCCTGCAACTGCCACAGCTGATAGATAGTTATGAAACCACTCCCGTTTGACTCACTTAGCACAGTGGCACAGAGAAACAAACAATGATTTCTACAGAATAACAAAAGGTAGGAATCTGCAACAAAAATTTTTAAAATCGTTGTAATGTACAAAGATCATCCAGAGGGGAATGTTTTTTTTCTCAACAAAAGTGGAGTTACGCTTTTTAAGGCTCAGTTCACACTGCCGCGACTTGGGATCCAACTCGTGTGAAATCCCATGTTAGTCAATGAGAGCTGTCTTAATTAGCAATCATAGGAATACAGTACAAGACTAACAGATATTATATAATCTGCATACAAAATGCACAAGCTAAAAAGCTACTTAACTTGGGTTTTCCAGGTGATGGAGTCTTTCTACTGCTCCTTCCTTCTCAGAGTCCTCCAGCACAACTGTTCCTTTGTCTCTCACCACATGGCTTGTTCAAGTCCACTTTTCCCTCTCCCTATTTCCTGTAGCATAATTTCCTATCTTAAACTTCATGAACCAGTCCAATAGGTTTGTTAGTATTTGATTAGGGGAGGCCTAGCTTCCAAAAACAACAAATTTAACCAAAATATTTTTCAACATACTTATGCTATAATAAATCACCAAAATAGCCAAAGCAACACACATCTACAGGCCAGAGTTATGAACACCACACCAGTGCCAAGTTCTTAGTGCTGAAATTTACAATAGAGTAAAAATCTTATTGATTTACAAGTAGAACAAAAGTGTAGCTGCTGGAAGACAGTGCTTAAAAAAAGGATTTAAATAGCAAATGTCTAAGTGTATCCAGACTGTACACTTTAAGGCATTGAAGCAAATGAATGAATTGCCTTCCTGCATGCTCTTCTTGTCAATGTTATAGCTGAATGCTAGGAACACAGCTGAGGCGAAGAGATAAAATCACCACTTTGTGGTATTATGGGTCTGTTACAAACGTGTGAAATGTGCTTTAGAGCCTAACCAAAATCTTGACCACTGTAAGCTGTATAATTAAGTCACTAGCAGTCCTGTACTGGAAGCATAAGTTGCGGAATAATGCATTAAATATTCATTATCTGCACTGCATGTGCTTACATATTAGTAGGCATAACATCAAGTAGTCCAGTCTTTCGAAATGCACATCTAGGCTCAATACCACACTTTCTAAAGAAGCAAAATTTGTGTTGATCCACTTTATGAGTCAAATGTGACCAAATTTGTGTGCTTGCTCTGAAGGTACACGATGACCCATAATTGTGCTTACACAACATATTTATTATAATGGCACAATCACGCTGACATAGTTATAGGCTGACCAGCTGTTTCCTGTTAAACCCTCATTTTCAAAGCTTTTAACACAAGCTACGAATAAGATTAGGCTGTTTTTTGTTATTGCCCCGGCATGAAAATATATTTCTCTGTTAGGGAGAAGAAGCTTAAGTAGTTTATTCAGAGGAATACAATTTTTGGTTTTAAAAAAAAAAAGATAACAAAAAACAAAATATATCTATTTATTTATTACAGGCATTTACTGTATATATTGCAGGCAATTTATGTAGATAAACTGCACATAAGTCCCTGCTTACAATCTAAGGTCCCTATCCCAGGTGAATACACATACTAGGGTCAATTTAGGCAGGATCCACTTAATCTACCAGCATGTCTTTGGAGGAAACCAGAGTACCCAGAAGAAATCCACACAAGCACAGGGAGAACATAAAAAAAAGCTCCATGCATAACTCTGACCAAAATGTGAACTAGGGATCCTATTGATGCAAGGCAGACATGCTAATCACTTACTGTTTACTATCCCAATGTTCACTTTCCACATAGTTTGCCTTTGAGAGCATTGAGTCAAACCCAATGTAAGCTTTGTATTGGTATATGTTGTCGTTTACACAGGTTTAATGAACTTCTCCCCTTCGTCCCCTTCTTCCCCTTCTTCCACCTCCAACTGTATTATGAACTGGTAATAGGTCGCTCAGGTCCAAACACTAAATCCTGGAAGTAAGGGAACAAAAGAAATGGAGTGGCAAGGGAACCTGGCAAAAGTATCAGTTTGTGGGAGGTACACCAACAAGAGAACTTGTTCTTTGCCATGGACAAGGTGGTAGCTCATTTTAAAAAAAAAGGTGTACATAAATCTGGGATCTTGTAACCCTCAACTTACAAGATTACATTGCCGATTTATCCACTGATTTAAGAATTAAAGATAAAACTGTACTGGTTATTTATTTTCTTTTCCTAACCCCCCACCCCCCAACATGCACACACTTCATAGATGGCATTTAGTAAAAGCTTCTAACTCAGATTTGCAAGTTTTGAGATTCAGTAAAAAGTTCACTAATCATTGATAACTATGTCTTTAGGGGGGAAGCTATGGCTAGCAGTCTGTCTGTCATTATTACAGGAGCTATTGTGAAACTCAATAAAAACAATAGAAGCAAATAATAGGGACATCTGAATACTTGCATTCTCAAAGTGTTAGTGGTTTGTTAGAATTTTAAAACACTGCACACGTAAGTGAGCTTGTAGGAGTACTATTCCTTATAGTGCTCTTGCATTGTCGCCCTGTTATATGGGCTTCCAATGGAGACAACAAGTACTGTTCCTAAAACAAAGGGAACATAAAAGTGGCGCAAATATAGGCAATGAGTTGAGGTCTTGGAGCACAAAGCAAGGCTCTGAATATGGGAATGAAGAACATCAATTAGGACATATAAATAATGTCCATAAGTGTCCATAAAAAGTCCATAAATTGCTAAAAAGGCTGGCAGTAGTGTGTAGAGCAAGAAGGCAACTCTTGGGAAAGCACTGGAATGAAGCACAAACACCCACTAAGTGTAGCCTTATGAACTTTAATATGAATAAAACTAAAGAATGAGTGTGTGGTAGGGAGAGGAACCTGCTTTTGAGGCAAAGTGCTTAGTAAAGGGTCAGGTTGCAGACAAGGAGGGATAGCTCAGGGAAGGCTCCTTCACTTTGTACACTCAGTCAAGTTGTGCAGAGGTGCGGATCCAGTGCATACTCCAGAACAGCCTATGTTTATGCAAGAAGGGACAGTCCTGAAGACCAGTTTTCTGTTGCTGCAACAAACTGTGCACAATTTATATAAATGAAAGCAGTACCCTTTATACTGTGTGTGAGCATTTTCTTCCAATATAAGGTGCCTAATTCAAAACCTTTCTACATTCCAAGGTATTTTCTGGAATGCTACAATTCAGCTCCAAGTGATTTTACATCTTGATAATTCAGAGACAATATGCCAATATTCTGGGAATTTATGTCCTCTGTAGGGATGAGCCAAAGTTACCAATTTTGCTTTGTTATATAATTGAATTGGCCATACAGCTCTGGAATGCCCTTCTGAGAGAAATATTTTCTGCCTGGGACCTTCCATTGTGGTGTTCAAATGGCCACAAATTTCTGAAAGGCCTCCGAGTCCACCAGTTGGTATGGCAGTAGTTGGCTGGCTATCAGTTCCGACAAGCCAGCAGTCAACCTTTGGGCAAGAGGGTTATCCGGCGTCATCATTTTTTTACGCTCCAACATTTGGGCCACGGAAGCCTGCCTTTTTCCAAAACAATGTGAGGACGGCATGATGGAAGGTGGAGTGGAGGACAATTGTGAGGAGAGAGGAGAAGAAGAGGCTGGATGGTGAGAGCGTGGAGTATGGCTTTGTGTGTTCTGACGGCGTTGCTCCCACTGGGCTCAGTGATGGGAGTCCAGGTGCCTTCTTAGGCAACTTATGCATTGACTGCAAAGGCTGCAGATGGCAACACTATTGTCAGCAGCGGACACATTAAAAAAAGCCCACACTGTGGAGCCATGTGCTGGTGTCCTGGGAGCACCAGATGTGACCGTACATGGTTGATGGCTCGCCCCTGATACATTAGCAGTCTGCTTTGTCCCTCCTGTGCAATGTAACTTCCGCCTGCTTCTCCTCTCTATCTGCTGGTCCGTCTCTCCCTCTGAACTCCCCTCCTCTTCCTCTCTTGTGGCCACCCACGTGACGTCCATAGACACATCATCATCAACGTCACCTTCCCCACCACTAACATTCGAGATCTTGGAGTAGGCAGCAACAGCAGGGACCAATCTCCTTGGGATGATCTGGGTATTGTCGTCAGACTGCCTCTTCCTGATCTGATGCCAAGAATGGCTGCGTATCGCAAATGTCTTGTGATGGATCCAAAAATAATTCCAGTGACTCAAGCGGAGGGTATATGGTGGTGGATATTATACCGTAAGTGTATTACACCCCTATATAGTGCACTGCACACCAAAGAATAGTACATCTATACCAAATACCAGTCCTTAAAAGGACTTTTGTGGACCTTAACAGAGCGATTTGTGTCACTGACAATCTGTCCCTGGTGCACACAGCAAACCTCTCGCTACACTGACAAAAGAGACAATATAGATAGACTACACCTATACCAAATACCAGCCCTTAAAATTACTTTTGTGGACCTTAACAGAGCGATTTGTGTCACTGACAATCTCTCCCTGGTGCACACAGCAAACCTCTCCCCACACTGACAAAAAGCAGAATGTGAAATGGTCTCCAGGTCAGGTCTATTTATAAGGTAGAGGGTATGTCCATGTGCTGAAATGTCTCAATTGGCTGTCCTGTTCCACCTGATGGCTGTGTCATGGGTCAAAGTTCTCCCCAATGTAAACTAATATGGCCACCGCGAACATTGCCATATGTTCGCAAAATCGGCGGACTGCGAACAAGCAAAGCTTGCCGCGAACCGACCGCCGGGTGAACCACAAGGCCATCCCTATTTGGCAGTTATATTTATGTATTAAGATGAAAGATGCCCTCTGTCTCTAGTACTATGTACTAATATTACACCAGTAAAGTTAAACCTTTTTATCTTTGCTAACTGTTATATCACAACACTGAAACTACTTCACAGCTCCATCTGTGGCTTCACATACAGGTATTTAGCTTTAAATAGCTTTAATGCAGAGCTTTTCAACCTTGGAGGAAAAAGTTTGCATCATAATGTTATATTATAAGCTGTTATCTGTGTTACATTAATATAAGGGCATGAATATACACGGAGAATGTGGCAAGCCTCTGCCATAATGGGGTATTCTTTAGCTCAGGTCTGAATAAAGAGCTATTTCTACGTGTCAATAATGCTGCCCGGTAATTATCTAATTTATAATTCAAATGTCATGAGTTTAATTGTGTTGAATTAAAAATATAATGACTTAGTCAAGGAGGACAGTGGAGATAATGACATTGAGTGCAGACTTCAGACAGCATATCTTGAGATGGAATAGATGGGTGATTGCTTGAAAAGGAATAGGTGCTGTTAATGCTGAACTAGAACATGGGGGAAGGAGTTGAGAGTTTGTAACATACTTTTATTATTTTATACTGCTGTTTAGGGCTGAAATATTACTTTACTTAGTCCCATATTACTTACCTCCACTGAGTTCAGGAGTTGCTGGTGGTGATTGAAAGAGATGTATCTAAAACCTTATTCAGTTCAAGTACTGAAGAAAGGCAGAATATACCGCATACCTCCTTTAATAGTACATTCTAGCATTATATTTTATTAAAACAATAGCATGACCTTGTACAAAAGGTCATAAAAAGTTCTCTACTGTTGCCACTGGCTGGCATTCAGGGCATTTGTTATGGGCAGTGATAATATTGTGCTAGTGAACATTTGTGTCCTCTCTGGAAACCAATAGGAAGTTCATGGCCAGTGGTGAATGCCAGGTAGGCTTTAAAAGTTTGGAAAGTAGCTTGGTGGGCTCTTTTTTCTGTGGGTGGTGGCCTGGGCAGGTATGTGTAATGATTTATGATGTGTAGGCCTGGGACCTGTATGGGACCCAGCATGAAGTTGCCCTGTCTGGTGGAGACTACAGCTTTCATGGTGGAAGATCCAGATGATGGAACTCCTGCTGGCGGGGAATTGGTGCTCACCCTCAGATGATATGTGCACTCTTACGGATAGAGGAACATGTCTGATGGAGTCTGGAGCCCTGTTGCTAATGAATACCTATACCCTAACGCTTTTTCCCTGTGAGCCCAAACAATAAAATCTGAAAAAAACGAAAGTGACTGGCGCCCATCATTGTCATGACTATCCCCACTGTGGCCATGGATCAACCCTGGGGTAATGTCAGCCCTCCCCTTGTGTTGGAGGCAAGTTATCCCTCCACCCTGGCCAGGAGGGATGCTATATATATATATATATATATATATATATATATATATATATATATATATATATATATATATATATTTGTGTACTGGCAATTTAACCTCTGTCCTATTTTAAAGTACTTAATCACAAAATAATAGTCTGTTCTGCATAAATATGCCTGCAATGCCATATTATAAATATGTTTATAATGTACATACTATGGCATACCAAATCAAGTCAGGTGTATGTTCAGTGGTGGCACCATCAAAACACAACTGAGAAAAAGCCCAGACAGCAGACAACCCTAGTATGGAAAGTCTGATTTAATTCAATTCATATTGAGAAAACTATAGATGCAGAAATAAATAAAAAGGAGCCTTAGTCTTGATGTGGTATTGAAGACCATGTTTTCTGTAGGGCGTTCACGTTGAGCACAGCCTTCCTTCCTTGTCCTTCACAAACCGAAGATTTCTTTCTTTCTTAACTTGCATATTTATATATTTCTCTCTTTTTTGCATAACTGTAATTCTTTATATTTTTTTCGTTATGTGTCTATACTTTAATTTATTGCACAGTTTTCTGAAATGAAAGGTACTGAAATGTTTATTATATGTAATGATTGTTACAGCTTTTAACCCTAGTGTGCAACTGTGGTAGAGGCTTAGGGCAGTAGGGGAATAGTATACTATAGCTGTTATAATAATGTTTACTGTTTTTTTTATTTACACATTTCTTAAAGTAATGTATGTAATAAAAAAACAAATATTGCATTCAAATCACTATATGTAATGGGCTAATTAAAAAAAATAAATAAATAAACTGAGGGTAATGTAAACCAATTATAATTAAAGGCTAAGTATACCTTTACAGAAAAAATAATAAATGCACATATTTTTTGCAGAAAGAAATGTGCATTTATTTTTATTAGCTGCAGGAGCCTGGAAAGCTTTGCAACCATGATCAATAGATCATGAGAGCAATGTGGGCTCCTGCAGACATGTTCTCTGACTTTCAGCCCATACCTCTGTACAGGCTTTCTGTTTGAAAGCCAGAGGGCATGACAGTGGACTATGAGAGTGCTCATCAGTCCCCCACAGTCCATTGGGGATTATAAGCTGTCTGTCGCAGTAGGAGACGGTACTTGTAGTTTGTTAATTCACAGGAATCTGTGAATGAATGACGCAACTGTATGGGCAGAGCCACGCACAGATAACCTGTTTTTAAAAAGTGACAGCAGATCCCCCGTCTGCTGTCACATGAAGGGGGAGAGAGGGGACAGAAGCTGAACTATTATACATTTACTACCCTAAATATGGGCGGAGCATGTAACATGTTCCAAATGTGAACTTGTCCTTTAAAGTGACTCTGTCATGAGGAATCTTATACAGGGCATTAAAGAGGATTATTCCGTGCTGAATTGTACCAACATCCCCACATAGTAAAAACATGGATCTGGATAGGCACCATAAAAATTGAATAAGTGTAGTAAAATACATACCAAATCTTAAAATCACAAGAATTCTACTTGGCACTTATTGAAAACGCATATACAGTGAAGGAAAAAAGTATTTGATCCTCTGCTGATTTTGTACATTTGCCCACTGACAAAGAAATGATCGGTCTATATTTTAATGGTAGGTTTATTTTAACAGTGAGAGGCAGAAAAACAAGAAAAAAATCAAGAAAAACATTTAAAAAAAGTTATAAATTGGATTTGCATTTTAATGAGTGAAAAAAGTATTTGATCCCCTATCAATCAGCAAGATTTCTGGCTCCCAGGTGTCTTCTATACAGGTAACAAGCTAAGATTAGGAGCACTCTCTAAAAGGGAGTGTTCCTAATCTCAGCTTGTTACCTATATAAAAGACACCTGTCCACAGAAGCAATCAATCAATCAGATTCCAATCTCTCCACCATGGTCAAGACCAAAGAGCTGTCCAAGGATGACAGGGACAAGATTGTAGTCCTACACAAGGCTGGAATGGGCTACAAGACCATCGCCAAGCAGCTTAGTGAGAGGGTGACAACATTTGGTGCGATTATTCGCAAATGGAAGAAACACAAAATAACTGTCAATCTCACACATTCTGGGGCTCAATGCAAGATCTCACCTCTTGGAATTTCAATGATCATAAGAATGGTGAGGAATCAGTCCAGAACTATACAGGAGAATCTTGTCAATAATCTCAAGGCAGCTGGGACCATAGTCACCAAGAAAACAATTGGTAACACACAACGCCATGAAGGACTGAAATACTGCAGTGCCCGTAAGGTCCCTCTGCTGAAGAAAGCACATGTACAGACCCAAATGAAGTTTGCTAATGAGCATCTGAATGATTCAGAAGAGAACTGGGTGAAAGTGTTGTGGTCAGATGAGACCAAAATTAAACTCTTTGGCATCAATTCAACTCGCTGTGTTTGGAAGAGGAGGAATGCTGCCTATGACCCCAAAAACACCTTCACCACCGTCAAACATGGAGGTGGAAGCATTATGCTTTCAGAGGGTTTTTCTGCTAAGGGGGGCAGGAAAACTTCACTGCATCAAAGGGACAATGGACGGGGCAATGTACCATCACATCTTGGGGGAGAACCTCCTTCCCTCAGCCAGGGCATTGAAAATGGGTCGTGGATGGGTATTCCAGCATGACAATGACCCAAAACACACGACCAAGGCAAAAAAGGAGTAGTTTAAGAAGAAGCAAATTAGGGTCCTTGAGTGGCCTAGCCAGTCTCTAGACCTTAATCCCATAGAAAATATGTGGAGGGAGCTGAAGTTTAAAGTTACCAAACGTCAGCCTCAAAACCTTACTTGTTTGCCAGCAACAACTATATTAAAGGGATTTTAAAGGCAGGTTTTTTTTTATCTTAATGCATTCTATGCATTAAATAGAAAATCTTCTGTGTGTTGAAGCAGCCCCAGCACCCTCTAATACTTACCTGAGTCCCTTGGCCGTCCAGGACTCTCCCTCCTGATTGGCTGAGACACGGCAGCGGTGCCATTGGCTCTTGCTGCTGTCAATCAAAGTAATTTAGCCAATTAGGAGAGAGGGGGGCAGAGACAAATGGCAGCTCCGTGTCTGAATGGACACACAGAGCTGCAGCTCGGCTCGGATGCCCCCATAGCAAACTGCTTGTTGTTTGGGGTACTTGACAGGAGGGAGGGGCCAGGAGCAGCGAAGAGGGACCTGAGAAGAGGAGGATCCAGGCTGCTCTGTGCAAAACCAACTGCACAGAGGAGGTAAGTGTAACCTGTTTGTTATTTAAAAAAAAAAAACACAAGACTTTACAATCACTTTAATGACTTGGAGAGGATCTGCAAAGAGTGGGACAAATTCCCTGGTGAGATGTGTGCAAACCTGGTAGCCAACTACAAGAAACCTCTGACCACTGTAAATGCCAACAAGGGTTTTGCCACCAAGTACTAAGTCATGTTTTGCGAAGGGGTCAAATACTTATTTCACTTCTTAAAATGCAAATCAGTTTATAACTTTTTTGAAATGCGTTTTTCTGGATTTTTTGTTGTTATTCTGTCTCTCACTGTTAAAATATACCTACCTTTCAAATTATAGACTGATCATTTCTTTGTCAGTTGTCAAAAGTGCAAAATCAAAGGGGATCAAATACTCTTTTCTGTCACTGTATATATCATGGCTGATCAAAGTTTTTATGATCCTTCTTACAATGTCTAAAATATATATACAAAGTATATTCCTCGCGCCAATGGGAGAGTACTGTAAAATGTGGATTAAAATATTGGTGGGTATTTTTACATTAAAAGAAGAGCCTAAAATCAATAAATAGCAGCTGCTGTATAAAATATGGTGTATGGGATATCTATGGCCTTAGTTTAAGACCAAAATACAGCGCTTGCTCAAAACAATGAATACCTATATGTATTACCTATATTTCAATGGTGAGTATGATACCAGTATATATATTGCAAATTAATACAACCTGTGAATGAATATCTAATAAATATTGTGCAGATGATTGGTGGTTAAAATATAAATATATAAAAAACAAATATAAATGAAAATTGCTTCAATAAAACTATCCGTGAATATTTCCAAAAGATATATATATATATATATATATATATATATATATATATATATGTATATATATATATATATATATATATATACAGTCCAAGAAAGATTATTATAAAAGTGGCTTCAGTGCTCAAAAAATAAATAAATAATAAGTGTCCTTGATGACAAAAATGGGGCGATAAAGCTAATAAAAGGGACCTCAAATACAAGGAACGACTACAAACAAACGTATTCTCCATACTGCAAGCTCTGGTGGTAGACAGGTTTTGCTAAGAGTTGCCATCATAAACAGCTTTATGATGGCAACTCTTTATTAGCTTTTTCGCCCTTCTCTGGACTCTCTCCATTTCCCTCACCTCTCTCCTGAGGACTAAAGACCAGAACTGGATGACATACTCAAGATGTGGCTGGACCAGTGTTGTATAAAGTGACCATCATCGATATCCAGGAATACAACGGAATTACCTGCCATTGTGGACCACCCAAAGTGGATACCTATTAAGCCCAGGGGGCTTTTCAAGCGTGAAAAAGGTTCTAATGCCATATGGTATATAGAACCCACTACATCTAGTAAGTGATCCAGCCTATTTACCCACAAAGGAATTGATGTCACAGCGAATTATGATAAAGCACGTGCACTTTTGAATTGAAGATTCACATTTTTGTCATCAAGGGAAGCCACTTTTATAATAATCTTTTTTGGACTGTATATATATATATATATATATATATATATATATTGTGACAGGAAGTCAGGTAAATCTGGGAATGTAGTCACTGAGAGGAGACACATTCCCACCTGCTTTGAAAAGTTCACTAATTATTATAGGGTGTCGGCTGCCAAAGGCAGCAGGAAGGTGTAAGGAGGTTGAAAGGCCTTCAGCTGTTCGGAATGAGGAAATTAAGGCCTCTATAATTTGTCCAAAGAAAGTTTATGCATTGCTGCCTCCTGTCGCTGTGTGAGCTGGGAAGAGGAGGACAGACATACGTGTACCTCCCGACGCCGTGTGGGCATGGGAGAAGGACTGCTGCCGCCTGTCGCCGTGTGGGCTGGGAGAGGGGGACAGTCGGATGTGTGCCTCCCGACAAGCTGGTGAGCATGGGAGAAGACCCCCTACAGCGATGTGAAGCTAAGGAGGGTAACCACGAGTGAAGACGTCTCAAAGGTGAGAAGACAAAGTGTTCCATGTGAAGAGTGTGAAGAGTAAAGGGACCTGTTAAATGAACTGTGTTCAATGTGAAGAATCTGAAGAGTAAAGGATCCTGTTATAAATGAACATGTGCTGTGTGAAAGAAAACAAAGGGACATGTTCAATGGACAATGTTTGTGCTGTGTGAAAAGCAAACAAATGGACATTTGAGTGTCTGCTGTAGGATCAGCAGTGTCGGCCCAACAGTAGGTTGGAAAGACTTCTTAGGTAGGTTCCAGCGTGAGAAGGTAGCCGCCCACAGAGGCAAGGATTTATTTTGTCTTTTATTTTATTTTGGCTGTTTTGACGCTTGCAATTGTGTGAAGTAAATTGCATGAATAAATCAGTCTTGTTTTCAACCTCTGCTCGGCTATCTCTCTGTGAAAACGCACCCCCAAAGGGGTCACCCATACGCCTACCACCGAGCTAATCCCTCACATATGGTGGAGGATGCGGGCAGGCATAAGCAGAGATCCCTGCAAGGAAGTGCAAATGTTTGATGAACTTTATCTGGTGCATGAGATTGCACAATCTATGTGTGCAGGAGAGAAGATCCTGACAGAAAAAAAAAAGTGTTTTAAAGAGACAGCGGTCTCAAAATTATTTGATGAACTTTGTTGTGTCTGGTGCAAGTGACTGCACAAACTGTGTGTGCAGGAAAAGAGATCTTGCAAGAGAGAGAGAAAAACTACATGTGTTAAAGAGACAGTGGTCTGAAAAATTTTTGCTGGACTGTGAAAAATTTGTTTGTGGAGTTATTGAAGATGGGGCGTTCAAAACGCCTGAAGAATGCAAAGATAGATGAAATGAGAGACCGGATTCTATGGATGGAGGGGATGTTGCCGTCTGAACCAGCCCCATCCATGCCTAAAGAGAGTCTACTAAAGAGGAAGGTTGTTGTCCCTAGCAACACTGATGAAACCGCTATGGAGACGCAGTGTGCTCAGATGAAAAGTAAACTCAAAATGGAGGAGATGTTGAAACATCTGATTATATCAAATGCAGCTCAACAGCAAGCAAATGCAGCTCAACAGCAGGCAAATGCGGATTTTCAGCAGAGCTTTGCAGCTCAACAAAAGGCTCATCAAGAGAGCATGGCAGGCTGGAAACAGAGACGCCAGCAGCCAATGGAGGCCATCGGTTTGGAGGAAACCGAGTATGTGTGCAGGGCTGAGTTGGATGCCTTGCAACGGAAAATGGAAGAAAAGGAACAAGCCGTGGAATTGCTTAAGATGGAGCATAGAAACTTGCAGGAAACGAATGAACTACTCAAGTCTCATGTGTCACAGTGGGAAGAAACCACTGCTCTTCTTTTGGTCGAGTTGCAAAAATGTCAAGACACTATAAAGGAGAAAGATACCATCCTCATGGAAAAGGAAATTGAAATTCAGACTTTGCAGAAGCAAAGCATGTGTGAAATGTTGGAGTTGCGTAATCAGCTGGAAAAAAGTCTTCAGTGTTTGGAAGTTACAAAAATAGACCTGCAGGAGTCGCAGGAACAGAATGTCGCTCTGAAAACGACATTGTCTCTCAGCGACAACGAGAAAAGTGAAAGAGAGGCTAAATTACTGAGTACTGTGTATGAGCTCACCACTTTGAGCAATGTGGTAGATGAATTACGTGCAGACTGTGAAAGTTGGAAAGGTGAAGCCCAACGTTTCCAGCAGCAGTTAAAGGAGAAAGAAGCCTGTGTGGCAGAATTACAGTCTCATTCCCAGAAACTAGCCAATGAGGTGAAGGCTCTTATGCAGGAAAAAGGAGATTGTGAACATAAGAGGGAAAAAGTAGAGGCACAGCTTCTGGAATCGCAAGTCAAGGTGTCAGAAGGTGACCGATTGTGTGCTAAGCTGTCAGAGAAGGCAAACCGACTGCAGGTTGAGTTGGACAATGTTACAAATCAGCTTTCTCAAGCAGACAGCAAATCTAGAGAAATTGCGGAAGATTTTTCTATCTTGGAATCGCAGCTGCAAGACACGCAGGAACTCTTACAGGAGGAGAGGTGTCAAAGGCTGAGTTTTAGCACAAAGCTCAAACAAATGGAAGATGAGAAAAATGGCTTCCTGGAACAATTAAAAGAGGAGGAGGAAGCAAAGAAAAACCTATCAGAGCAAGTCGCAACATTGCAAGCTCAGATAGCGGATATGAAAAAACGCATGGAAGAAAGCGTTGGTTCATTACAGTGTGTTGAAGATGTGAAAAAGAAGTTTGATCAGATGCTTGGTGAAGAGAAGACTGTGTCTGCAAAATATGCAGAAGAACGCGCCCGTGCAGAAACGGAGGTGCGTGATAACGAGAGCAAAGCCCTGTTCTTGGCTCGCTCCTTGGAGGAAGCTCTAGAGTGTAAAGTTGAACTAGAAAGAGTTAACCAACAGCTGTGTACAGAAATGGAAGATTTGGTCCGCTCCAAGGATGATGTTGTGAAAAGCGTTCAGGAGCTAGAAAAGTCTAAGCGAGTCTTAGAACAGCAAGTAGAAGAGATGAAGATTCCGTTGCAGGAACTGGAAGAGGAATTCCAGGCAACAGAGGATCTGTCCCAAAGAGGGGATAGTGTGCCTGATGCAGTTTTTAAAAGGATCAGTGTTTTGGGGTTTGTCCTGAGTGAGCCTCAGAAATGTGATGACATGTGGCTTGAATCACCCCTTTGGAATAAACCGTTCCTTCAAAAACTTCAAGCATTGGAAAATGTATCATTAGAACTTCAGCAAACAAAAGAGTTGTGTAAGAAATGTGATGATTTCTCAGTTCAGGCTGAAAACCTAGTGGAGAAAACTAAAGCGGAGAAAACTAAAGCAAGTGATATAAATCTGGGAGAAAAAAGCAAACGCCACCTAGTGGAGAAAACTAAGGCTGTTGGTGAAAACGTGAAGCAAATGAATAAGTGCCTTTCAGGGAGTGTTTCCAAAATGGAACTGGTGAAAGACGGGTGGCAGAAGTTTGATCGTGATCTTGAGATGCATTCCATGTGGAATTCAGATAGAGAAAAGGAACTAGGTGACTTTGAGCGGTCAAATAGTTCAGCAGAAAGTGCATTGAAGAAACCTGTAAAAGAATGTGTTGCAGTTCCATGCTTCTTCACTGATGCAGAGAGGAGGTCTATAATGGATACCACCCAGATCGCTGGGTTCAACTGTGTTGTTGCCTTTGACCCATATGATGATGGAAGGAAAGTTGATAAAGTACAGACGTTTCCAAAGCTAAGTGAAGCAGAGGTTCTCAAAGTGTTGTGGAAATCATTTGTTGATTGCAGAGAGAGGCGTCTTAAGAATGTTGAAGACTTTAAGACTAGCAAAATTGAGTTGCCTATGGATCACGGACCTCCATGGTGGATTGGACAGACGGTTATGAGGGACAAGCTGTGTGGCATTTATGAGAAATCTGTCAGTGAAGATGACAGAAACAGTTTCATCCGGAAGCTTGAGGATAATAGGAGGCTTATCAGTGAGTCAGCAGTGCCTGACACATGCGTGCCTGGAAATATGTGTCCCAACCCTAGGGTTGAAACAAGAGGGGGGGGTATGTGACAGGAAGTCAGGTAAATCTGGGAATGTAGTCACTGAGAGGAGACACATTCCCACCTGCTTTGAAAAGTTCACTAATTATTATAGGGTGTCGGCTGCCAAAGGCAGCAGGAAGGTGTAAGGAGGTTGAAAGGCCTTCAGCTGTTCGGAATGAGGAAATTAAGGCCTCTATAATTTGTCCAAAGAAAGTTTATGCATTGCTGCCTCCTGTCGCTGTGTGAGCTGGGAAGAGGAGGACAGACATACGTGTACCTCCCGACGCCGTGTGGGCATGGGAGAAGGACTGCTGCCGCCTGTCGCCGTGTGGGCTGGGAGAGGGGGACAGTCGGATGTGTGCCTCCCGACAAGCTGGTGAGCATGGGAGAAGACCCCCTACAGCGATGTGAAGCTAAGGAGGGTAACCACGAGTGAAGACGTCTCAAAGGTGAGAAGACAAAGTGTTCCATGTGAAGAGTGTGAAGAGTAAAGGGACCTGTTAAATGAACTGTGTTCAATGTGAAGAATCTGAAGAGTAAAGGATCCTGTTATAAATGAACATGTGCTGTGTGAAAGAAAACAAAGGGACATGTTCAATGGACAATGTTTGTGCTGTGTGAAAAGCAAACAAATGGACATTTGAGTGTCTGCTGTAGGATCAGCAGTGTCGGCCCAACAGTAGGTTGGAAAGACTTCTTAGGTAGGTTCCAGCGTGAGAAGGTAGCCGCCCACAGAGGCAAGGATTTATTTTGTCTTTTATTTTATTTTGGCTGTTTTGACGCTTGCAATTGTGTGAAGTAAATTGCATGAATAAATCAGTCTTGTTTTCAACCTCTGCTCGGCTATCTCTCTGTGAAAACGCACCCCCAAAGGGGTCACCCATACGCCTACCACCGAGCTAATCCCTCACAATATATATATATTTTGGAAATATTCACAGATAGTTTTATTGAAGCAATTTTCATTTATATTTGTTTTTTATATATTTATATTTTAACCACCAATCATCTGCACAATATTTATTAGATATTCATTCACAGGTTGTATTAATTTGCAATATATATACTGGTATCATACTTACCATTGAAATATAAGTAATACATATAGGTATTCATTGTTTTGAGCAAGCGCTGTATTTTGGTCTTAAACTAAGGCCATAGATATCCCTTATTACAATGACTTGCAAAAATATACCACTAATTTCTTCACATATTACATTAATTGCAAACAAATCTTGCTTTTAAGTGCCATTATTCAAGGGGTGAGGTCCAATGCATTGTAGCAAAATGTCTACCACATATTCTTTATCATTGATAACACATGATCAGCCATGACATATACTTTTTTGTATTGTGTGATTTTAAAGTTTGTTATGTATTTAACTACATTTATGAAATTCTTAAGGTGCGTATAAAGTTCCAGTCACGTGATTTATTATTTGGAGTAATTTGTGTCATGAGTAAAGTATGGAGTAAAGTAAAGGAGTATATCTCCTATGAGATTGGTATTTTCTTGGATTTCATGCTTTCTGAGTCTCTGACCTTAAAGAAATACTGTATAAAGATGAGAGATTCTGGCACTTTCCTAACACATATTTATACAGGGGTCGGCAAGGTGTCCGTACACGGGCACTGGTGTCCGTGAGCGATCTTTGCAGGGTCTGCCGCACCGCCACCAATTTTTTTTGTCTCTGACTCACTTTGCAGAGGCTCAGACCAATCCCCAATGTGAAGGCTTGGAGGCAGGGCCTCGGGCCCCCCTCAGTTCGGTGGCTCGGCCACTCCCACCTCCTTCTTGGCTCTAGATCTTGCTGTCACCACCCACAAAGTGAAATGGTGACGGCAAGATCTAGAGCCGAGAAGGAGGTGGAGAGAGATCGCTGTTTGCGACTGTGCAGCCACAGAGTGATCTCTCTGTGACTGACTCTGGACCTTGGCTTGGGGAGGGACTGTCTGAATCTGTGAATGCAGCAGCCACCCAGCGCGGGAGAAGAGTGATAGGTCTCCTGCTCATAAGACGCAGGCAGTTGTGAAAGTATTGACTGGAAATAGGGGCTTTATAAGAGAAGCAAAGCCAGATATTGAGGAAGACTGTGAACTGAAAGAAGCTTGAATCAGTGCAAAGTGAACCCTACTCTGAATAACTATTTAAGATCGGTTCTGCCTGGAATTCAGCTTGAAGTAATTTAATGGAAAGTCTGATAAGAGAAATGTTTTTGTCTGCCCTTGCTAACAATGATGGAATCTAGGAAGAGACATAATACAATTCAATTTTGTTTTCAACATGACTGTGCGTATTCATCTTTGAGGTTAGCACATGAAAGAGTATACAGAGGTGATTGCCCTGCTCGAAAAAATATATAATATATAAATATAAGTTAGTTTTAAGTAGAATTAGGGCCTTCCGCTTAAAGAGGTTGTAAACCCCCCGAAAAAAGAAACAAAAAATCCCCTGTAAGACAAAGGCATAATGAGCTAGTATGCCTCGCATACTAGCTCATTATGTAATACTTGCCTTAGAACGAAGCCCCCGCAGTGGCGCCTGCACATCGTGTCAATGCTGACATTTTCCCCGGAGTTACTTCCAGGTTCGCAGGCTCCGCTGCTGTGATTGGCCAGAGCCGTGATGACGTATGTGCGCGGGAGCCGCTGTTTACAGTGCGGGGCTCGGAAGGAGAGGCACCCATGGCCGTTCCTTTAGAGCGCATGAGCTAGTGATGTCACTGGCTGCATGTCATGTAAATATCTCCTAAACAGGACATGTTTAGGAGATGTTTACACTGCCTATAGGTAAGCCTTATTATAGGTTTACCTATAGATAAATGTTTGCAGAGGAAGTTTACTTCCTCTTTAAGAGAACATGCTGCAGCACCCAATTGTATCTGCACTTACATTTTCATATAGTCCTCCCGCAAAGTCTCACAAATAAATACCTGTTGATGTTGATTGGGAAGTCCACCTTATTCAGCTTCTTGTGATGGTCTGACAAGGCTCCTGCACTGCTCCTGAATTCAGAGCAATGTTGTTATCCTTGTGTACTGTAGGTTGTGCCTGCTTGCACTACAGTAGAGTGATTATATATGCAATTTAAAGCGGAGTTCCGGCCACAAAAAAAAATTTCAATGAACATACCCCCGGGACAGTCAGGGCTAGTACATTCCACAATGTACTCTGATCTGTCCCAGTTCGCACTTACCTGCAAGAAGAAATACTCACTTTTAAAATTTCTTCTCCAGTGTTGCCATCTCTGTTGTGGGCAGCTGAAGCCGGCGCGATCCTCTTCTGCGTCCTCTTCCGTGTCTTCTTCTCCCAGAATGCGCCGCACCGGCCCCTCTCGTCACTTCCGGTGAGGTGCCGCATTCCTCAACAGCTTCTGGGCATGCCCAGAAGCTGTTTAGCAGGGAATGCGGCATCGCACCGGAAGTGACAAGGGAGGCCGATGCCGTCGCATTGATTCCTGGGAGCGATGACGTTCAGCTCCCAGGAATCATTGCAAACCGGAAGTGACGGCGCGGGCCGCGGCCGCCGAGGGAGGAAGTGGAAGAAAGGTGAGTATTTCTTTCTACAATAACAAGGTAAGTAAAAAGAAAAAAAACCTAACTATCCATTTCCTTTTCAGGTGAAGAAAAGCAAGAGGATGGCCACAAAATCGATTATGTCGATTTTGTGGCCGGAACTCCGCTTTAAGTCTCAACATAGTACCAGTGAAAAAAAAAAAAAAAAAACACAACCAATCTGAAACAAAAACAAAAAACAATAATCTACATAACTGATAAGAGATTACATGTCACAGAATTAGCAGTTTTAGGTCCCTCACAGGTTCCATACGTATCAGCAGTGGGCCAAATCTGCAGATGTCACTGAGGGCTATTATAATTTTTTTTTTTTTTTTTTCAAACCCAGCACTGTGTGCTATATGTCCACATCTGTGTATAACAACATACATTTCAAACAAAATTAGGTAGCCATGGACTTTTTAGTGGATATATATATTAAAACAGTAACACTAATATAAGATCAAGGGATTTTATTTAAACTAATTTAAAAAAAAAAAAAAAAACAAGCAAACAATGCTGCAAATGCATAAAATATGTCTATTTTCTGTTCACATAGATGTAATGATCCAAGAAAAGTACTCATGTAAGATGGGTTTCGAATGATCTTCCTCAGGTATACATGTGAATGGAATCCTGTAACGCTCCTGCGTTTTATGTATGATGTGGATTTTCAGCTGCAGAAATATTCCACTTCAGTAGTCATGTAGAGAAACGCTGAGACACCAATCCCAACTCTCAATGACTCATCATGTGTGGATGATCTCAATTCAGCAAGTAAATACACACACTCAATAAGATGTTTCCTAGAGTGACTTATGTATATAGTAACACAGTGATGATAGGCTGAAGAGACAGGTTGGGTAGAGATGGTAGATGACAGACACTTGAAAGGAAATGTTCTTGAAAGTAAGATAGTAGCAGATGGGATGCAGATAGGTTTAGCAATCATGTATGGTAGCAGATGACAGAGTAGCAGGTGGACATACAAGAGAGATCAACCCAGTGCAAGAACAGGTGGTAGTAGGCTCAAGAGCTAGCAATCTTAGATAATGCAGATGTAGTAATAGTCCTTAGTATGCAGAGCTAGATGGTGTAAGCTTTAGTATGAAAGTTATAGAGGTTTCCCCTGTGGGGTACTTATCACTAATAGCAATTTAGCAGAGGAGAGGTTCGGCAAGAGCGGATGATCCGGTAGCGGGATACAGGGATCAGCGCAGCGTGGTTCCGACAGCGAGGTATGCTTGCAAGCATGAGAGCTTCAAGACAGGTTAGTATCAAGGCACAAAGCAGTTTGAACGAACACATGTGAGTGAGAGCCGGCGATCTAAATAGCCATCCAGTCCGGCGCTCAGTGATGACAGCATCAGTCTTAAAGGTGTATGCGCACCTTACCAAAAGAGAATGGTGGGGCGCATACACTTATGAAAGAGTAATTAGGGTACCCAAAGGTACCAGAACATTACAGTACCCCCCCTTAAGGCCAGCTCCTGAAGGCCTCTGGAGCTGGTTTGTCTGGGTACTTCGCATGAAAATTGCGGATTAATCTAGAGGCATGTATGTCAGAGGTGTTTAGCCAGGTGTCGTCTTGGGGCCCATAGTTCTTCCATCGAACCAAGTACTGAAGTCTTCCTCTGTGGATACGAGAATCCAGAATCTCTTTTATCTCATATTCTTCTCCACCTTCAACTTGTACAGGAGGAGGAGGTGGGATAGTAGGCCTTATTCCTTGGTCAGGAACATGGGGCTTCAGTAGTGACACATGGAAAATGGGATGTATTTTGAGGTCTATTGGCAATGTAAGCTGTACTGCAGCTTTTCCAATAAGTTTCTTGATTGGGAAAGGTCCCAAGAACAGAGGTCCAAGCTTTTTGCTAGGGATTTTCAGTCTTAAATTTTTTGTTGAGAGCCAAACGAGGTCCCCGATAGCGTACTAAGGAGAAGGTCTTCTGCGAAGATCTTAGTTCTTCTTTTGTTGACTATGAGCGTGTGCAATGGTAGTATTAAGCAAACCCAGAGAGTCCTTTATTTGGGTAAGATAGTCTGAGGCTACTGGGTTATTTGAAGGAAGGATGCGGGGTGGAAGAATAGAGGGATGAAACCCATAGTTCAAGTAGAACGGACTCTGCTTGGTCGTACTGTGGGTTGCGTTGTTGTAGGCAAATTCTGCCAGAGGGAGAAGATCCACCCAATCATCCTGTTGGTAAGAAGTGTAACAACGTAAATATTGCTCGATGCATTGGTTGACTCTTTCAGTCTGTCCGTTGGTCTGCGGATGGTAAGGAGAAGTGAACTTCTGCTCGATCCGTAGTATGTGACATAGTTCTTGCCAGAACTTGGAAATAAATTGTGATCCACGGTCAGACAGAAGAGTTTTTGGGATACCATGTAACTTAAAGACATGTTTCATCAGGAGTTCTGCCGTTTGTTTGGATGAAAGTAGTCTGCGAATAGCAATGAAATGTGCCATTTTTGTCAGATGGTCCACTGACACTAAGATGGTATTAAATCCTTTGGAAGGAGGCAATTCCACTATAAAGTCCAAAGACACAACTTCCCATGGAGTTTGGGGTATTGGTAGACTGCATAGTAGACCGGATGGTCTCGTAGTGTCAATTTTGGACCTGGCACAGACATTGCATGAAGAGACGAATTTTTGTATAGATGTTTTCATGTCAGGCCACCAGAATTGCCTGGTAATCAGATTAAGAGTCTTTGTCATACCCATATGTCCTGCCATAGGCACATCATGCGATAATTCCAAGATCTTGGTGCGTATGGTAGGTGGTATGTAAAGTTTGTCGTTGTAGTAGAGGAAGCCTTCTGCATCAGTATTTAGTTGTGGTGGGGGTGAATCCAAACTTATACCATGCAAAACCTCTTCCTTCAAGGAACGGACAACTCCAATAATGCGTTTGTGAGGTATTATGGGAACGGAAGGGATTTCAAAGTAGTTTTCTTCAGTTAGTCGTGATAGTGCATCCGCCTTTTTGTTCTTATCTGCAGGTGTGTAGGTCACTAGGAAGTTAAACCTTAGAAAGAATAGTGACCATCGTACCTGTCGGTGAGAGAGAGTTTTGTTAGTCTGAAGATATTGGAGATTTTTATGGTCCGTGTATATAAGTATTGGTAATTGGGTGCCTTCGAGTAGATGTTGCCAATTCTCCAGAGCCAATTTTATAGCAAGCAGTTCCTTTTCACCCACGGGGTAATTTATCTCTGGACTGCTTAGGGATTTCGAAAAAAAGGCGGCTGGATGAAGTGGTGAAGTGTGAGTTGGTCGTTGGGAGAGTATTGCTCCTACTGCCATGTTTGACGCATCTACTTCCAGAATGTATTGGAGGGATGGGTCTGGATGGCGTAATATGGGAGCAGAAGTAAACCTTGTCTTTAACAGGTGAAAAGCTTTATTTGCTTCATCTGACCATTTGAATGTTTTTTTAATGCTAGTGAGCTGTGTGATGGGTCTCACAATGGCAGAGAAGTTTCTGATGAACTTCCTGTAGAAATTCGAAAATCCAAGGAATCGCTGTAGCGCCTTGTGTGTGGTTGGTGTAGGCCAATCCTGAATGCAGGATATCTTACTCATGTCCATCTCGATTCCTGTTTTGGATATGATGTAGCCTAGAAACAGTACCTCTTCTTTATGAAACAAGCATTTTTTCAGTTTCACATAAAGGTTGTGTGCAAGCAATCTCGATAATACTAGTCTTACATGTCTTATGTGTTCAGACAGGGATCGTGAATATATAAGTATATTGTCCAGATATACCACAACACAGACATCTAGTAAGTCTCTGAAAATATTGTTTATAAATCGTTGAAAAACTGCAGGGGCGTTGCATAGCCCGAATGGCATTACAAGATATTCGAACAATCCGTATCTGGTTCTGAATGCAGTCTTCAACTCGTGTCCAGCACGGATTTGAATGAGATTGTATGCTCCTTTCAGATCCAATTTTGAAAAATAGGTAGCTCCACGCACCTGCTCAATGAGCTCAGGGATAAGCGGTAGAGGATAGCGATCTTTTATTGTAATAGCATTCAATTGCCTATAGTCGATGATAGGCCTGAGACTTGAGTCCTTATTGCGGACAAAAAAGAGTCCTGCTGCTGTGGAAGAAGTGGAAGGTCTAATAAAACCTTTTTCCAAATTCTCATCCAAATAGTCTTTGAGATGGGAAAGTTCATCCTGTGAAAGAGGATAAACATGACCGAACGGCAATTTGCTATTTGGGAGTAGATCAATGCTACAATCATAGTCTCGATGGGGAGGTAGTGCTTGAGCATTTTTCTCAAGAAAAACCTCAGAGAGATCCTGATAACATAGTGGTGCAATCTCATCTGTCACCACAGACAGGATCTTCCCGAAAGACGGGAGGTTACACGTACCCTCGCAATAGCAAGAGAGGAAGGTCAGGGTCTGTTCCTTCCAATCTATGGTTGGTTGATGTGTGTGCAACCAGGGAAGTCCCAAAACAATGGGAAAGTGGGGTGAAGGTATTAGATCGAAGGTAGTGGTCTCCATATGAGACCCGTTAGTAGTGACTAGGAGTGCCTGTGTCTGATCAGTGATCGGACCAGAGGATAAAGGAACACCGTTAATAAGACTCACTGAGACAGGTTTAAGTTTAGAAATAATAGGAACTTTATTTAAAGCAGCAAAACGTATGTCAATATAATTTCCACAAGATCCTGTGTCAATCATGGCCTTAGTAGTAATCCTGTTCTGGTCCCACTGTAATGTTAAGCAAACAGAAAGATAAGGGTTAGTGATTGAAGTTGTCAATCCCCCTAGGAGGACATGTGAACACTCACCCTTCTTTTTGTAGACTTGGGGACAGACGTTTATCTTGTGATCCGGGGATGCACAGTACAAGCAGAGATTACCAGATCGTCTTCTGGCTCTTTCCATAATTGATCGAGGTGGGCGTATGGTTCCTACCTCCATAGGAACGGGGTCAACGGCCGAAATCCGAGAAGAACTGGATAATGGCATTCCCATTTTCTCAGCCTTTCTTTCTCGTAGTCTTCTATCTATGGTGATACTGAGTTGTATCAATGCATCCAAGGTTTTTGGCAGATCCGCTCGGGCGAGCTCGTCTTTAACGGCCTCTGATAGGCCAAGCCTAAATTGGGTTTTCAGAGATGCATCATTCCATTCTGAATCAAGGGTCCATCTCTTGAATTCTGCGACAAAGTCTTCTACAGGTCTCCCACCTTGTTTCAAGGATCTTAATTGAAGATCGGCAGTACTCTGCCTATTGGGATCATCATATAGGCTAGTGAGTTCTGCTAGGAACAAGGCATAGGAGTTGAGAAGCTGATCGCTTTTCTCAAAAAGAGAGTCTGCCCAGGCCCGAGGATCACCTGTTAGGTAAGAAATAATAGTACAAACCTTAATGTGATCAGTAAGGTAGGTACGGGGTTTTAGCAAGAAAAGTAACTCACCTGCGTTTTTAAATTCACAAAATTTTTTGCGATCGCCTGTAAATACCAAAGGAGGATTTATCTTGGGTTCAGGGGACTGAGCAGTGGTAAGTTGTGTCAGTCTAATTACCTGCTGCGACAGAGCCTGATTGTCTTCTTTTAATTCAGCAAGTGCGTGTATTAACGCAGTTACTTGCTGTTTTAATTGTGTCATCTGAGTGGTTATTTCTGCTGAATCCATTTGTGGTTCGTTCAATCTGTAACGCTCCTGCGTTTTATGTATGATGTGGATTTTCAGCTGCAGAAATATTCCACTTCAGTAGTCATGTAGAGAAACGCTGAGACACCAATCCCAACTCTCAATGACTCATCATGTGTGGATGATCTCAATTCAGCAAGTAAATACACACACTCAATAAGATGTTTCCTAGAGTGACTTATGTATATAGTAACACAGTGATGATAGGCTGAAGAGACAGGTTGGGTAGAGATGGTAGATGACAGACACTTGAAAGGAAATGTTCTTGAAAGTAAGATAGTAGCAGATGGGATGCAGATAGGTTTAGCAATCATGTATGGTAGCAGATGACAGAGTAGCAGGTGGACATACAAGAGAGATCAACCCAGTGCAAGAACAGGTGGTAGTAGGCTCAAGAGCTAGCAATCTTAGATAATGCAGATGTAGTAATAGTCCTTAGTATGCAGAGCTAGATAGTGTAAGCTTTAGTATGAAAGTTATAGAGGTTTCCCCTGTGGGGTACTTATCACTAATAGCAATGTAGCAGAGGAGAGGTTCGGCAAGAGCGGATGATCCGGTAGCGGGATACAGGGATCAGCGCAGCGTGGTTCCGACAGCGAGGTATGCTTGCAAGCATGAGAGCTTCAAGACAGGTTAGTATCAAGGCACAAAGCAGTTTGAACGAACACATGTGAGTGAGAGCCGGCGATCTAAATAGCCATCCAGTACGGCGCTCAGTGATGACAGCATCAGTCTTAAAGGTGTATGCGCACCTTACCAAAAGAGAATGGTGGGGCGCATACACTTATGAAAGAGTAATTAGGGTACCCAAAGGTACCAGAACATTACAAATCCATACCATAGAGCTCAAGGACAAGAGTTTGGGACTTTAGATGAGGCACATGAAAACATCTGCCTCCATCCCTATATATGTAAAAAGAGGAGGGGCTTTTGTATATTGGTGCCCATAATGTACAAACAAATGTACAAACAAACTTTTGTCACTTACCCAATTCTACTACTGTTTATATGCTTCTCTTAGATACGCCAATTGCACCCGCTTCTGAGTAAATGGAATTTACTCCACGAAACGCGTTGAGAATTATAGGATGCAATTGTTTTGCTGTAACTATACGTTTAAAATGTTTGCTTTATTATTTGTTCTATATCATACATATTGTATTATCCAACACGACCCTTCTCGCAATCAGTTTTTATACCAATTATTCCCACGAGAGTGGCGTATCATTATGTACAACTGTGTATATCATTTTTTACATGTATCGCTGTAAGTATGATGTACAATTCGTTTTTATAATCTGTTATTGATGTCATCAAATAAAACATCAGTTTTATAAATATGAAATTTTGTTTTTGGTAGACACATTCACATTAGGTTCATGATATCAACCATTACTGTTAGCGACGCGCCTCATTTAAAGTCCCAAAGCCCCTCCTATTTTTACAATAAAGCTCAAGTCGCTTATTTAAAATTCACCAAAGGGTAATATCAACCAGAATTCACATCAAGTTAGATATTTCCTTTCCTTAGGGGGTTATCAACATGGAGAGACTGAAGGCCACCTTAAAGTCTTATGCAATATTCCAAAAATTTGGAGAATGTATCTAGGTACTTACATAGTTACTCTGGATGAGAAAAGCCACAACTTCATCTAGCCCAACCAATAAAACAATTGTAACAGTTTTAAAGGCCCTATGAGGTACAGGATCGGCAATACATGGGTAGATCTTCAAGGAAGCTATTCTATGTAATTGAATATATTTGATGTCTTCAGACCCACAAAAGGAGCCTTGCGCTAATCCATCTTTTATAGTAGAAACGATTGATAAATCAAAGGGTCACATCTGAGGTGATATCGGGTGCAGATGCTGCTGGAACCGAAATGGACTCTGATGTGACCCTTTGACTTATCTACCATTTCTACTATATAAGATGGGTGAGCGTGAGGCTCCTTTTGTATATCCTTTTATACTGTATATGTCCACTAAAAGTCCATGGTTACCTAATTTTGTTTGAGGCTACTGAGTTTCAGTTGCTGTAATGGCATCTATCCCATCAAAGAGCCCCCCTTCAAAAGCACACTTTTGACTTTTGGTCGTATATGTACTAAGCTTAAGTTGATGTAATGGCATCTATCTCATCAAAGAGCCCCCCTTCAGTAGCACACTTTTGACTTTTGGTCGTATATGTACTAAGCTTCAGTTGATGTAATGGCATCTATCTCATCAAAGAGCCCCCCTTCAGTAGCACACTTTTGACTTTTGGTCGTATACGTACTAAGCTTCAGTTGATGTAATGGCATCTATCTCATCAAAGAGCCCCCCTTCAGTAGCACACTTTTGACTTTTGGTCGTATATGTACTAAGCTTCAGTTGATGTAATGGCATCTATCTCATCAAAGAGCCCCCCTTCAGTAGCACACTTTTGACTTTTGGTCGTATAGTGCACTGAGTTTTATTTGCTGTAATGACATCTATCCCATCAAAGAGCCCCCCTTCAATAGTACACTTTTGACTTTTGGTCGTATAGTGGGCAATAGTCCATCAGTAAAGTCGATTCCAGATTTGAGACTCTAGTAGCAGCTTTGCTTGACATAATATTGAGCTAGCTGTTGATTTATTTTCTCTGCAGCCAGCAAGAATTTTGCTCTGTGGATTCTAACAGTTGGAGTTTGATCCTAAAACTTGATATAAAAATAATATATAATATAAATATTTATTAAGGCATTGCAAGGGTTGTGGATATCAGCATACCCACTGCTGATGTATAAGCCTGTGGGTTGTCAATCAGCAGCTGGCCACATCAAGTCCTGCCCATTACTTCTTGGATTGACAGAACTGCCTCTGTTGTAATCTACAGTGTCTGGGAGAGGAGCATGTGTATCCCAGAGATGAGCCTTAAAAAGATAGTTTTTTTTCAGGAATTCTTTAGACGTGGTTCCCTAGGGAGGGAAAGAGAGTGTAAAATAGCAAGCAAAGTTACCATTTTTATAAAAATATTTTCCAGTTGCACAGTAGAGTTAGTGAATCCATATTTATTCCATTTAGTGGTGTGTTTGACATTTGTTATGTTCATGATTTTATCTGAGTTGGAACAATTTAAAACCTTAAATAGCTAGAAGTAGATTTTATAGCTGATCTCTAGGTTTCATTCACCTTTAAATAGTTTGTTTGGACCAAGGTGGTCTAAACAAACGATTTACTTCAATATTAGTTACAGTGGTTGTTTGCGCTCTATAAGCTGTGTGTAGCCTCAACTATATACAGTATACATATATACAGTATACAGCCCTTTGCTCTTCCTCTTCTACTCAAAGGACCACATTGGAGTTGCTGAGAGATGCTCAGCCTTTCATAGGGAGCTTTGTATTCTATGAATAAAGAAAAAGCTTCCTCTGGCTGTGGCAGAATTTGTGACATCATCAGCCCACCTCTCCTCCTATGCCAATCAGAGGAAGCCACATATTCATTCATACATAGAATACAAAGCTCCCTGTGAAAGGCTGAGTATCACTCAGCTCCATGTGTGTGCGCAGACTTTTGCATTAGTGTTTACACCCCAAAGCTCAAACACACACATATATATATATATATATATATATATATATATATATATATATATTACATTGTACATATATATATATATATATATATATATATTTACATATATATACAGTGCCTTGCAAAAGTATTCGGCCCCCTTGAACTTTGCGACCTTTTGCCACATGTCAGGCTTCAAACATAAAGATATAAATCTGTAATTTTTTGTGAAGAATCAACAACAAGTGGGACACAATCATGAAGTGGAATGAAATTTATTGGATATTTCAAACTTTTTTAACAAATAAAAAACTGAAAAATTGGGCGTGAAAAATTATTCAGCCCCCTTAATTTTTTTGCTGCGATTACAGCTGTAAGTCGCTTGGGGTATGTCTCTATCAGTTTTGCACATCAAGAGACTGACATTTTGCCCATTCCTCCTTGCAAAACAGCTTGAGCTCAGTGAGGTTGGATGGAGAGCGTTTGTGAACAGCAGTTTTCAGTTCTTTCCACAGATTCTCAATTGGATTCAGGTCTGGACTTTGACTTGGCCATTTTAACACCTGGATATGTTTATTTGTGAACCATTCTATTGTAGATTTTGCTTTATGTTTTGGATCATTGTCTTGTTGGAAGACAAATCTCCGTCCCAGTCTCAGGTCTTTTGCAGACTCCATCAGGTTTTCTTCCAGAATGGTCCTGTATTTGGCTCCATCCATCTTCCCATCAATTTTAACCATCTTCCCTGTCCCTGCTGAAGAAAAGCAGGCCCACACCATGATGCTGCCACCACCATGTTTGACAGTGGGGATGGTGTGTTCAGGATGATGAGCTGTGTTGCTTTTACGCCAAACATAACGTTTTGCATTGTTGCCAAAAAGTTTGATTTTGGTTTCATTTGACCAGAGCACCTTCTTCCACATGTTTGGTGTGTCTCCCAGGTGGCTTGTGGCAAACTTTAAACAACACTTTTTATGGATATCTTTAAGAAATGGCTTTCTTCTTGCCACTCTTCCATAAATGCCAGATCTGTGCAGTATACGACTGATTGTTGTCCTATGGACAGAGTCTCCCACCTACGGCCAGGTCTTCGTAGATTTGCAGTGGTCTGATACTCCTTCCATTTCAATATTATCGCTTGCACAATGCTCCTTGGGATGTTTAAAGCTTGGGAAATCTTTTTGTATGCAAATCCGGCTTTAAACATATCCACAACAGTATCTCGGACCTGCCTTGTGGGTTCCTTGTTCTTCATGATGCTCTCTGCACTTTAAACGGACCTCTGAGACTATCACAGTGCAGGTGCATTTATACAGAGACTTGATTACACACAGGTGGATTCTATTTATCATCATTAGTCATTTAGGTCAACATTGGATTATTCAGAGATCCTCACTTAACTTCTGGAGAGAGTTTGCTGCACTGAAAGTAAAGGGGCTGAATAATTTTGCAGTCAGTAGAGCAGTGGATGGTGTCAGTAAGGCAGAGATTAGTATCAGTAGTTTTTAAAATTAATTTTTACAATTTGATTTGGAGTTGGGGGCTTGGTAAAATATCAGGGGTCTAAACAAACCTATGATGTTTCCAGTTTTAGAAAGAGAAAGGGACTGAGGACAGAGATTCCCTAGTCCCCTTCTCTGTAGCCTCAGCTACACTGGACAGTGAATGAATAGGAAGTGCTCCATGCTAAAGGCATAGCTCCCAAGTGTCCCTGATTTTGAGGGGCTATCTCTGATTTGGAATAAAGTCCCTCTCTCCCTTTTTCCACCTCATTTGTCCTTCATCTTGGCCTGGTCTATATTGTTGTAAATAAAATGAACTTTTTATCTTTCAAAAAGTGTTCCCCAGGGCTAAAGATTTCATCCAATTTCTAAATTGCTGCATTTGACACTCCCTCTTAGATTAACTTTAACAAGCAGGGGCCCCTGCACAAACTGTTGGCGCTATATAAATCCTGTATAATAATAATAATAATAATAATATAATAATTTGTAAATTTCAAAAGCCAGTATGAAGGAATAATAGTGGTAAAACTTTGTTTGTTCAACCAATTTTTTTTTTTTTTTTTGAATAATGTTCCTTTAAGGGGATTTAGCAGGAGGTGTGTCCTATGCCTACATAATTTTGCTAATAGGTGTCCCTCGTTCCCCTTTAAAAAATTGGGAGGTATGTGGCAGTATATTTGAGTGTGTTACTGCAAGTTTAACACAGTATATATTAGTGCTTCCTGCTCTTTTAAAAACTGGAGCTTAGTAAACACAGTTTACTATGCTTCAGTTATGAATTGACATAGGAGCGATCGGTACCGATCACTCACTGTGTTCATTCAGAAAATGAAGGGGACAGTAAATCGCATATTTATTGGTCCTTTCTCCTACTCTCCATCCTGAAACATCCACAGCAGCAGCCGTCAGAAGAGTAGAGGGCGGAAGCCAGCAGGGCTGCATGGGGAGGGATACAGGGCAAGCGACACCACACAGAGTGATTAGGGTCTACCCAAGCACACACTGTGCACATGCCTATGCTCAGGCTGACTCAATTTTGTTCGAGGGATGGAACAGGAAGCCACTGTACTGCTGCTGGAACACAGCACTGTATACTGTATGTAGCTGAGGATAGGTACACTTCACACAGCGCTGACAGACACTGTAACTATTAGTAAAGGAAATAGTTTGTCCAAACCAGTATGGTCCAAAAAAATGATTTAAAGTTAAATGAAATCTGGAGATCTGCTTTAAGAAAGTTTAACACTGTGCTTTGTATGTGACATTCTAGATAAAATCAAAGTATGGGGCTTGTTTCAGTTGTGAACATGGTGTTTAGTATAATTTGAATAATGAATCTGCAAGGTGGAATGAACATTCTTTAGCCTATTTATGTAAATGAAACAGGGATCTAGATATGAGAAATGTTGTGCTTTGTAACTTGAGGATGTTTCCAGAACAGCCAAAAACATCCTCAAGTTTGTCTTTGATTGGTGACAGTTGTAGGAAGCCAAGGTTTGCAAGCAGCAGACTTTCTGGTCAGTCAGATGTGTTGCAGGTAGAGGTTAGAAGGTTTAGATAACTTTTCATTGCTGATTTAGGAATCTGTATCTGAAAAATGAAGAGAGAATCTAACTATTCATTTTGGCTAAGCCTATAACCAGTAGCCCATGTAGCCTTTCTTTCCCTGTGGAATTGTCTACCCAGACATGCATGTTTCAAGAAAAGTAAGGTGGCTTTGTAGACTTCCCTGAGGAATCCCACGTACAATAAAGAACTTCCTCCTCCTGTACAGATTGCAGTTGCTTCGCTGTTTTTTTCAGTCTGATATAGAGAATCAATTTCTTATGCCAGCAGCGTACATTTTTTTGTCTGCCATTGAAGTTAGGGTACAATTTAAACAAGAGAGGTTTGCTCATTAAATAAAAGTCTGGTGGGAACCTGCTTTTGAAAAAGGGGATAATTCAGGCTTTGTGGACAGGGACACAAAGAACTCGTTTGACCCTTACTTATTTATACCATGAAGAGAGTGCCTGGAATGGGAATTTTATCAGTTTTGATTAGGAGTCTCTGCTCTAAAGGTCTAGGCCTATGTACTGTTTGGCAATAGTGAGTTGTGAGTCTTTAGCTCTCACATGATGAAGCGATTCCTAATAAAGTCCTATTTGTCTTGAGCTTCATTTTATACAATGGATATAGAACAGAATCACATTTTATTGCTTTGTAGCCTGAAATGAAGACAGACACCGTTTTTGTTTCATACAGCTGTATTTACTCGGAGTAACTTTTAACATCCAAGTGAAAGATAAAACACCAACTTGTCAGAAAAGAAATAAAGTAAAATTTAAAAACAGAATAACTGAGTTGTAAAAAAATCACCCCTTCCTAAAATGACTGTAAACTCAATCAGGTGTAGCTAATCACCTTCTCAAAGGCACACAAAACAGTTTGACTTTCAACTCAACTGTGATCGGCTGTGGTCATTTTGATTAACTCAGCATGAAAAGAGCTTTGCTGGAGCATTTCAGTCCCTGGTAGTGCAACTGAAGCAAATAATCGACTATGGGTAGCAAGGCACCATCAAAAGATCTCCAGGATAAAGTTGTGGACAGGCACAAATCAGGAGATGGATACAAATAAATGTCAAAGGCTTTAAGTACATCGAAGTCTGTTATTAAGAAGGTATTTGGTACAGCACAGACCCTCCCTGGATCAAGACGTCGTTCCAAACTGGATGAAAGAGCCAGGAGGAAACTGCTCAGAGAGGCTACCAAGAGGCCTACAGCAATTTTACAGGAATTTATGACAGAGTGACCATTGTTTGCATGTGACAACAACATCACAAATTCTCCACAAATGTAACTTGCAAGAAAAAAAGCCACTCCTCAAGAAAGGCTACATGTAGTCACAGCTGAGCTTTGCCAAAACGCACCGTAAAGATCCTGAGACCTCATGGAAAAAGGTGTTATGTTCAGATGAGACTAAAACTGAATTATTTAGTCTCAACACCAAACAATATATTTTACAGAAATCTAATACAGCTCACCATCCAAATAACACTGTTTCTACAGTAAGGCACGGAGGTAGTAATATCCTGTTATGGGGGTGTTTCTCTGCAGCAGGGACAGATGCACTCGTCAGGATAGAAGGAAAAATGGATGAGGCAAAATACTGTCTAATTCTTAAGGAAAATCTGTTGCCCTCTGCCATAAAGGTCTACTTTCCAACAAGACAATGACCCAAAGCACACAGCAAAAATTACTACACAGTGGTTGAAGGAGAAAAAGGTGAAGGTCCTTGCATGGCCTAGTCAGAACCCAGACTTAAACCCCATTGAAAATCTGTGGAATAACTTGAAGACTGCAGTCCACAAACGGTCACCATCAAATTTACCTGAACTTGAGCAGTTCTGAAAAGAAGAGTGGGCAAATATTGCAAAGTCTAGATGTGCAAAGTTAGTAGAGACATATCCCAACAGACTCAAGGCTATAATTATTAGTGTTGGGCGAGCAGTTCAGATGGAGCATAAATTCAGTTCAGACAATGCCCGTCTGTTTTTTTATTTTTTATTATATAAACAATAAAAACCAACAACTTTAAAAAAAATAATAACAATATTCTTTACTTTCTGCTATAAAACATATCCCATAAGAAAATTGGAAAAATCTAATCTCGTAATACATTTTGGCCAAAATGTATTCTGATACATGTCTTTGGTTAAAAAAAAAAGTTGTAGCGTCTACAAACTATGGAATACTGTATATACTGGAATTTTTATTTATTTATTTTTTATACTAGTAATAGTAAGGATCAGCGACGCACAACTGCAATTTTGCGGTGGTCAATCTGACACCAACTGTCACTGGGGAGAACTAACTGACTGCCATTGACATCACCAGTGACATTATTACAGTGATCAGTGCTAATAATATACACTGTCATTGTACTAATGACTATCTAATATCAGCTAAAGGCAATTAAAGAGGTTTTAAATCCTCTTGTGGAACTTGTACCTATAGGTAAGCCTTTAATAAGGCTTACCTACAAGTACTGTAAATATCTCCTAAACTTGCACAGTTTAGGCGATATTTACTTTTAGTGCAGCTGATGACGTCATTGGCGCATGCGCTCTGAAGGATGGGCCACCCGTGCCGTTCTTTCAGAGCCCTGTGCCGTGAACGGCAGCTCCTGTGCACATGCGCGGGAGTTATGTCAGGTGGCAGGAAGACGCAAACCTGGAAGCAGGAGGCCAAACATGTCAGCCGTCCTGTCGCTGAGTGGGCGGCACTGCGGGGGCTTCGTTCTAAGGTAAGTATTTCATATTGAGCTAGTATACGACGCATACCAGTTCATTATGCCTTTGTCTTACAGAGTTTTTGTTTTTCATTATTTGGGGAGGGTTTACTTCCTCTTTAAAGGGTTAAATGTGTGCCTAACAAGTGTTTATGTGTGTACAGTGTGCTGTTTTTACTGGAGATCTATTTATTTTTATTCCCTACTTAGCAGGGAATGAACAAACAAGGAGATCCCCTGTCTCTGAGCACCGCTCTGTGTTGTTTACAGTTACAAAGCTGTGTTTGGGGAAGCTTAGGGCCAATCACCAGGTGCCTGCAGCCAATCATGGCGAGCACCTGTGCCCTCTACACGGGAAGTGCAGATCACATGGAGGATATATATGTGATTCTGAGCAGCAGGCCCGCACTGTAGCAGTAAAGCCACAGTGTGCGGTCGAGAAGTGGATATACGAGATGAGAAACAAAGGTCACAGGAAATAATGGAGATGCAAAAAATGAGGGGAACCAGAAATGGGATCAAGAACAATAGGAGCAGTTATGAGGCAGCAGGGTACAGGATGCAGGGCAAGATTAGGATCAGGAGCAGGATAATTGGCAAACACCAGTTGACTTCGCACAGCAAAGGAAAACACTGGCAGGCAATGTAATAGCAGAGAATAAACTAAATACTCTCCCAGCAACCAGCATCATGTGGATACTAACTACTAGAAACTGCTGGCTGCTGGGAGACAGACACTGGTGGACACTGGATCTAGAAGTTTCCACACTGGGAAGCACAGTACCACCAGCAGTTGATCCTGGTCCTGACAGATACTGTGCTGCACGCTGCCAGATTCCTTCACAGACTGCTGGACTGAGTTAGACAAAGTTTGCTCTGTCGGTCGCTCTGGTGCTAGCCTGAACCCTCAACTAGTGATCCAGACCGCTACTGTTCAGGCCAGCTGCAATCCTTAACACCAGATGGCTTAAGGACATTAAAGGGGGGCCCCTCCAATATCTTGGCCAGTCGTTAAGTAGATCCCAAGGGATCATGGTTAGGGGGTCTTGGACCTGCAGTTATACTGGATACTGACATTGTTTATACTGTTCTTCTTTCAAGAAATGTGTGCTTTCTGATCAGTTCACATAACTGCCCTAGCGTTCTGCTGTTCTGCTGAACTAGGCCCAAACTGGCCTCCCCTTTTATTTCATCATCCAACTTGTTGAGATTGTGTCATAAAGATTCCTACCATCCTCCAGCCAATCTCACTGGGTGCCGGAAGATAACTACTTCCACCGTAGACATATCCCTTTCACACACCCCAACTTAGCCGGCAGAAGAGTGATGCTCAGGACTGTATTCAGGTTATTTGAGGGTAGATCTGCATTTTAGCTTACCCTAAGTCTTTTACCTTAGGCCTAGGTTTAGGTCCTCATTGTGAGAGCTCCCAAGTGACTTAGCCCTTCCCCAAAATTGTTATCCACTCATGTCACTTGCTGCGGCTCATCTTATGACAGCTTTAGTTTACGCTGTTGGTGTTACAGGATACAGTACGTTGGGATTTTAAATCACTGCAAGGAACCCTGTATACAGGGTGTTCCATTGGTATGCTTTATGTTGACAGCTCTTACCTTGTCAATACACTGAATTATTTATCATAGAGTTGCAAGTCTAATTATTGTGTGCTCATTAAAGTGTATAAAAGGAATTACTTTACATTGGTTGTTAACGTGGCAGTAAGTGTTTTCAGCTGAAGAAGCTGCGATCTTGGCCTCTGTTTAATCTGCAACTGTCATGATGCTGCACGTGATCAGTTATGACACCAGCCATTGGATGATTTGACAGTTTGGTTGAGAGCACATCTAAGGTGACAGCTACATTCCTGGCATGTGCCAGAAATGTAACTGTTAAATCTATGGGTTCACTTCCACTTTAAGGTATAGTGGTGGTGTCAATGAGAATACGGCCTTAACTGCTTGCCGACTGCCGCAAGTACATATACTGCGGCGGTCAGCCCCGGCCAGGCAAAGTGACGTATCGGTACGTCACTAGCCTGTGAGCCAATAGCAGGCGAGCGCGCGCCCCCAAAGGCGCGCTCCCGCCCCGGCTCATTCCCTAATGAGTCCGCGCGTGTGACTGGTGGACCCGATGTCCGCCAGTCACTCGTGATCATCCGCCGTGAAGGGAGAAAGGCAGGCGGCTAATGTAAACAAAGCCGCCGGTCATTCTCCCCTGTGTAAAAATGGAGATCATACGGTTCTACTATGTAGGACCGTTGATCTCTGTTCTTACACCAGTAGCCATGTCCAATCACAGTTAGAAACATGCCCCTAGGGACATACTTAACCCCTCCTTCCCCAATAAAGTTAACCCCTCCCCTGCCAGTGTCATTTTTACAGTAACAGTGCATATGTATAACACTGATTACTGTAGTAATGTCACTGGTATCCCCAAAAGTGTCAAAAATGTCAGTCAAGGGTCTGATCTGTCCGACGCAATGTCGCAGTCCCGCAAAAAAAATCGCAGATCGCCGCCATTACTCGTTAAAAAAAAACAACAAAAATGACAAAAATCTTTCCATTAGTTAGTAAACACAAAAACTTTTGTGCAAACCAATCAAAATACGCTTATTGTGATTTTTTTTTACCAAACATATGTAGCAGAAAACAAATTAGCCAAAAATGTTAAACAATTTTGATTTTTACATTTTTTTGGGGGGAATTTCATATAAAAAAATGTGAAAAATATTGTTACTTTTGCAAAATTGTCGCTCTTTTTTTGTTTATAGTGCATGATCAAAAAATCGCACAGGTTATCAAATACCACAAAAAGAAAGCTCTTTTTGTGGGAAAAAAAGGACGTCAAATTTGTTTAGGTACAGTGTTGCATGACCGCGCAATTGTCCGTTAAAGTCACGCAGTGCCGAATCGCAAAATAGGCCCTGGTCAGGAAGGGGGTAAAATCTTCCGGGGCTTAAGTGGTTAAATAGGGTTGAAACAGGAGCAGAGGACCTGATTCAACCAGCGGCTCCTTTTGGGGTAGCATTACACAAATATCTCAGTTGAGTTTGAGTAGGAGGTATGGAAATGAAATGACTACATGACCTTTGCAAAAATACACTTATTTCTGCCATTTTTTATGCATCGGGTCTTACAGCAGAAGACAAGAAGCTATATGGACATTAGAAATTGTATATTGTAAATGCAAAGCAGTATAATGCGAGGCACACACAACATCTAAAAACGATTAGTACTGGTAATGATGGTGTTGTTGTCATCAGTTGTTGCAATGCAAAATATGGTCTTTCGTATTCACTACATTTCTAGCTGTTGAGAACTGTGAAGAAGGGATTTGAATGGCAAGTTGTCTGTTCTTTGTGTTGAGTATTTCCGAGTATGTTTGATGGATCGAGACATTGCTTATGCATAGCTGTTGCAATCATGCAGCTACATTATTAAAATTAGATTTCTTATGCTATGTGTACAAGATATTAAAATGAGAGATTACAGTTCTGAGATCAAATGAGATGCCGTTCTAGATTGTGCTCAGTGTTGCAAATACTAGAGACTACATAATAGAAACACTTGAAATAAAGAAAGCCAAGAGCTAGCTATCCATGCTGTTATGTTTTTCAAATATCAGGCAACTAGCCCAGTGTCATAGAATGTTACAAGACAAATAAAATCAGCTAATTATCCTAGTAGATGTTGATAAACATAATCCTGGATGTTGGGATGGAATCAAGAGATGTCTGGTGTCCAGTGCTGGTCTGTGCATGCCATTGATTTTTACTCAGAAATTAAATAATAAACTACTTAAAATATCCCCAGTAATAAAACCCTGGTATTTTGTTTCAGTTGGAAACATAACACCAGGGTTTGCACTGCCCACAGAACTTTGTAAGTGGAAAAGAGAGCATATCTACACGCTTCTGGTGGCTTCTAGTCAGGTATACTCGTGTCCACTTTATTTCCAGTAAGGGAAAACATTCTTTCATCCATATCTTTGTTAAATGTAGTTTAAAATTGTCATTTGCACATTATGTATTGTGGTGTACAGCACACGCAGGCATCAAACTTTTGATGACATTCATAGTACATCTGAACTGTATTTTGTACTGGAAAAAATAATAAAAACAGGGGAGCACCGACCTAGTGCATTACCACTAAAAACATTTATTAAAATAGTAAAACGTATACAATATATTCACAAAACAAGTGTGAATAATACACACATCAACATAATCAATATAAAGTCTCCAAGGTGGCCAAAGTACTGCGTGATACTGGATGGCATGCAGTGAACCGCATGGAGCTGCTATGGCTAGGCTGACGCGTTTCGAGGGTGAGTCCCCTTCCTCAGAGCCAAGAAATGCTGCTGTTTTTCCAGTTTGTATCGGATACCCTTGGTCCTGAGGTGGCAGCAAGACCTTAAATCATACCCATCCAAGCCTATTGGAAACATTCCTCTTTCTTCCAATATACTGCACTTGAGTGCAGGAGAATTGAACTGTATTTTGTACTGGTTGAATTTGTGTTTTATCTATTGTACTGTTGCTGTGTCAGTTACACCTATTCCTGTGGTAACTCTTCTTAGACATGTGCACTACCGAAAAATGTATTTCATTTTGTTTTTGTTTCATTCATTTTTTTTTTCCTTTTATCGGGTTATTCGGTATGATCGGCATTCGTTGCTTCGGATCATTTTTTACTTCGGATGCATTCGTATTTGTTCCGTTCTATTCGTTTAGATGCAGCATTCGTTATTTCAGATAATTCATAACTTCGGATGCATTTGTACTCATTCCAATCCATTCATTTAGATACAGCATTCGCTACTTCGGATAATTTGGAACTTCGGATGCTTTCGTATTCGTTACGTTCCATTCATTTAGATACAGCATCCGTTACTTCCGGCTCTGACCCTTCGTTCATTCGGACATTGGTAGTAATTCGTAATCGCTCGTAACCTTCGTTAGTTTGGATATTTTCATTTTATATGTTTATTCACAAATTCAATAAAACAGCACCACCGACTCACCACACTCTGTCTAGACTCTGGATGGAATGCAGTCTGACATAGAAAAACACACAAAGGAATAAGGGACAAGCTCATTGGCCAGAGATAACACACTGATACTGGCCATCCAAAAATTGAATTAATCCGAACATATACAAAAGAAAATGAATATGAATGTATTCATTAATTATTTCTTTATATTCAGAGTTAACGAATAGTCGCAAAGAACGAAAATACGGAAAACAAAATTATCTGAATGTAATCGATTCATTAAACTCGTAGGTTGAATCGTTTTTCGTTCTTTGGGATTTTTATATTTTGGTTCTTTCAGGTTTTCGTTCTTTTGGATTTTCATTCTTTTGGGTTTTCGTTCTTTCGGATTTTCATTCTTTAGGGTTTTCGTTCTTTTGGATTTTCGTTGTTTCGGATTTTTGTTCTTTCTGACAATTCATTTTGGTATGCATTCGTCAAAAGAGTCTTTCGTTTATTTGGATGCTCCTAACCGAACGAATATGCCGAATTTCGCCTGAAAATGAATTTGTAACCTAACTAATTGCACATGCCTAACTGTTCTTCACTATATAACAGACTGCTGAACTGCTGCAGTTTATTCAACATATGTGAAACATACTGGCAGCAGCCAAATTTTATTTAGTCATGACAAATTTGTATTTTTGGGGTGTCTGTGTGCAGTCCTCTTACATTACTCCTGTAGACCTTAAAGGGGTTGTAAAGTCAGAAGGTTTTTTTTTATCTTAATGCATTCTATGCATTAAGATAAAAAGCCTTCTGTGTGCAGCAGCCCCCTCAACCCCTGTAATACTTAACTGAGCCCCATGTCTATCCAGAGATGTCCACGAGTGCTTCAGCCGCCCAGGACTCTCTCTCTCCTGATTGGCTGAGACACAGCAGCAGCGCCATTGGCCCTCTCTGCTGTCAGTCAAACTCAGTAAGCCAATCAGGAGAGGGGGGTGCGGCCAAACGGCAGCACTACGTCTGAATGGATACACAGAGCTGCAGCTTGGCTCGGGTGCTCCATAGCAAGCTGCTTGCTGTGGGGGGAACTCAAGAGGAGAAAGGAGCCAGGAGAGCCGACAAGGGACCCGAGAGGAGGAGGATCAGGGCTGCCCTTTGCAAAACAAACTGCACAGGGCAGCTAAGTTTACCATGTTTGTTGTTTAAATAGAAAAATAAAAACGAGACGTTACAATCATTTTAAAGTGAACCAGTAAAAAAGTATATGGACATTCAGGTATTTTCACATGCTTAACAAGAAGTAAACAAGTTTTAAAACAAGCCCTCACTGATCTCTGTAGCTGCAGGCACTGTGGAGAAATGTATCCTCAATCTTCACAGCCAAAGCACTGAAGTAATTGAAGTTGGTTCTTCCTTCACCCAAACTCACCCTGCTCCCACCTCACACCTCCCAGGGAAACTAGAGGTTACAAGACTAGGAGGCTGAGTGTTTGCAGTTACAGAGGTTTGTAAGGGCTTGTCTTAAAGCATTTGCTACTCGCTAAAGTGGACCTTCACTCTAAAGTAGGATATATATGGAAAACCATCTATACTACCGGAGGAGTTGGGGTACTATTATAGGCTACCTTGAAATGCACTATGATACAATATATCAAAAATATATACATTTTTATTTGTACAAAAAATATAAAAACAGACGCGGCTAGAGTATATCACATTGCACAAACTAGCTTATATCATGTCAGTCAATGATAATTTCAGTCCATATACTATATTTGCTATTTCACACTCCCAGTTACACTAATTATACTCATATTTTTCTTTTCTATTAGCCATACCTTCTCTCTACTCTGTGTGGCCTTTTTTGCCGCCCCAGTGATAGGACTATGGGGTCCACTGTGGGCTGCCGACATGCCCACCTGCCCGCTGGGTCACTGTAATGGCACTGAACTGCTTTTGAAATACTTTTACTGTGCGGCTGCAGTCATATACTTTCATGCACATTTAGGTCAATATTGACTCTTCTATGATGTTTTTCCTTATGCACCTAACTATGTGCTTTTCTACATAAACATTTTTATGTTATATAGTACATTGAGATTAATGTGCTGTATTCCTCAATTATAGTCTATTTTTTATATCTCCACTCTGGAACCCCCGAGGAAGAAGGTGACTATGAAAGGTGTCGGGTACCTTTCCTCTTCTTTTTATTTTTTTTTTTTATAATATATTGTATCATTGTGCATTTCAAGGTAGACTATAATAGTTACCCCCCCCCCCCCACCTTGGTGGTATAGAGGGTATTCCATATATTCTATTGTTGAGATTATGGCTACACCTTTGCACCATATTTTCAAAGTTCACCCTAAAGTAAGTGTCATGTTGCCCTTCCTCACCCTTCACCTACAGTTGTTTATAAATGTGTATTTTTTTTTATCATATATTTATATTTTAATTGGATGACAGGGGAAAACATAGATGACTCCATGAGTATGCTGCTTCTTAACTGTTTAGTACCTGGTCAAAGCCTTAATCAGGGCAGCAAAAAGTTATATCCCATGCAGTGGTGCCCGCACTTCAAAGGGTAATAGCTTGTTTGGCCTGGGGGAGAGGAGAAACAGTTTTACCAACCTGATCCTCCGCTCCCCTCGAAAAATAGCGCTCCTCCATGCTCCAGCAGTGGATTGTCTCTCAGCATCAAGTCCTGTGCAGGGCTATGGATGCTCCTTTGATCTTGATGGCATCAGGACCCCAGACCCTGCTTAAGCGTTGGGGGGAGAATCTGTGTGGAGGGGCAGGGGATCGGGTGAGTAAATTTTTTTTTTTGTTCTGCCTAGACATTAACAAGCAATTAACCCTTGCAGTGCAGGCACAGCCCCACTGCAAGGCATACTTTTTAGCTGCCCAATATAGGCTTTAGGTACTAAGAAGAGACCCAACTGTACTGTTTATCTGGAGTAGGCAAAAGTAATTTCACCAATCTACCTGTGCTATGTGGCAGTGCGGTGTAACTCTCAGAGCCGGATGGAAAATGTTACAGATCCTTTGGCAAATAAGACAGCACCCATACATATATTTTTACTGCTTCTTTAGCTATTTGCCTGGAGTTTAGCATTTATTATAAAGAGTTTAATAACTGAATGAAACTTCAGCTTTTTAAGTTGATCTTCAAGGTCATCCTTCTTATTAGTTTAATAGGTCACAAAAAGACTACTGTTACCATTATCAGGACTACGATGTGTAAATGACAATATTCTAATACACAATACTGATTCCTGCACATTTAAAAAAAATATTTTTTAATTTAGTCTGAGTGATATGATAACCTTTTTTTTTTTTTTCTTTGCAAGAATGCATATACTAATAGGGTTATCCTGCCAGAATTTGCCTGCTGGTTTCCTTTGCATTCAGCATACATGCTTTAAGCACTTTATAATTAAGCTTTCACTGGTGTAGTGTGGTACTAGGGATAGTCCTACCAACATAAGTTAATTATGACCTTGCTACAGCGTAAATAAGCTAACAAAAAGCATAAAAGAAAAACTCTATAAAATAACAAGGGAAAGCAATGAATAGCTTTACTAGCTATGTATGAGCAAACCTTGCTATGTTTACAGTGATTATCTAGCTCTCAAATCCACCATGATTTTTCCTCCATATTCATCTATCATTTTAACAGGCAGATGCTCTTTGCAAGGAGCAATAGCTCAATTGAGCAAAATGTAAGAGCATAATGAAAGAAGAAAAAGTGAAAAGCGATGGAGAGGGGAGGCTGAGTGCGGGGTGAAGCATTTGATGGGGGGTAAAATAAGCGGATTTGTGATAGAAAGAAGAGTTGGGTGGAGGGTTTGTGCTTGGAAGGGTAATTTGAGAGGGTAGAGGATTTGTACTGGGAGGGAGATGGGGGGGGGGGTTAATAAGAAGGAGGGGTTTGGTGGAGAAATTATGCCTGGAAGGGAAATTTTTGCGGAGGATTTTTGATGATTTCTGCTAGAAGAGTGGTTTGGAGGTGGGGGGGGGGGGGGGGGATTTGCGCTGCAGATTTTATTTGAGGTGAGAAAGGGAATTGTACTAAAATAAGGGATGGGGGGTATTTTGATTAGAGGGGGCATTTGGGTATGGGGAGGGTGGGGAATTGTGAGGAGGAGATTATAAGAAGATTATAAGAGGATTTAAACTGGAAAAGTGCATTGGGAGGATTTTGTGGGGAAGAAGATTGGAACTAGAAGGGGTTTTGGGGGGGGGGGGGGAAGGGGGTGTCCGGGAGAGGAAAAAATGTATCCTGGTCATTGGGATGGAACAGATTTGTGCTAGAAGGCGGGATATAATTTCTGCTAGGAGGGGAAGGTTTGTGCTAAGAAGGGGGTGGCATCTGGGGGATGCAAAAATCTGTCCTGGGAGGGGTGTGCATAATAATGTTGGTATTTATTTGCAAGGGGGCTTCTGAAAAGGTAAAGTGGGTACGAGTATTGCTTGCAGATGGAATTTTTCACTTTCCTGCCCCCTACAATGTGTGTTACAAATCCCAGAATCTTGTCCTCTTTTCATTTTGTAATACTGACATTCTGTGCATTGCACACTCCTAGACCCTGTTCTCTAAGTGTCATATATTCCGGAACACCCGGCACTGACTGCAGCACAGTACATACATATGACCCTAGAACTCTCTGCATTGCACACCCCTGACCCCTGTACTGTGTCTTACAAACTTCTGCCCTATTTACACTATATTGTCTGTAGCATCCTCCTAGTTTGATGCTAGGTTCAAAGCATTTTATGCTCCGTCTGCTTATCAGGGGAGCCTGATCTATTAGGTTGCCTGTTGCATGTTCCCAGGTGTGATTCACTGGGTCTGAGGGAGTGTCCCCACTGCATCCAATAGGGGAGCATGTTGGACAGTGGTGGAAACCTGTGAGAGTCCCAGTGGGAGGGCACTCTTGCAGTGCATCCTAGGATTGCTCATAAAGGCTGGGGGGACATGTGACAGGGCGTCTTTGGCGGGAACCAGAGTCCCAGGAGGAGGCTGACGGCTGTCTCTCCTCCTGTTGTTTGAGGAAGGTGGTCATAGGCAGTCGGCCTAGTGAACCAGGTGTAGAGCTGAGCTGCAGAGGATCCTATAAAGCTGACAGTGGAGCTGCTGGCAGAGTCTTCTGGGAAAAACAGTGTCCGTGAGTATCAGGGGACTTGCCAAAGGGTCGGCCCAGGAAGAGTGACCACTCCAGTGAAGTCAGTGGATAAAAGGTCAGCACACACAGTGTGTCAGAACACTCAAGAGCAGGGAAAAAGTGGGTGCCAAGTAGGACCCTGAAGAGTGATTCATAGTGCAGTACAGTTCGCTTAATTCTTCTTCACTATAGTGACAAGGTGAAGCAGCGGCCTTGCCGCATTCAGCTATATTCAGAAGTCCCAGCATTTGTGCATAGTTTGTTCGGTTGGAGTATCCCACTCATCCCTTCTCCTATCCCAGTTCTCAAATAAAACAACAAAAAACAAAACCCCTGGACTGTTTTCTGACTGAGCCAAGCACTTATAATATGCTGCATTGTCAAGTTGTTGTTATGGGTAACCCAGGGGAATCAGTAACCAGCAGTTTCCACAGGAGTAGTGCTACATGTACATGACATACTTTAGAGGTTGCTGTCCCAGCAGCTGCTGGATGCTAAGCAGTCCCTGACTATTTAACCACTAGCCAACTGCTTACAGTGATATTACTGCGGCAGTGCGGCTCCCCTGGGTCCAGCGACATAGACCTACGTCGCTGGACTCCTAGTGGTTTCGGCGGCGCAGAGACAGACACAGCGGGAGTCAGGCCGGAGGAGGAGAGGCGGCGATCGTCGCCTCCCTTCCCCGATAGTAGGAGAAAGTGTGAGAAGACCCGCCTGCTTATGTAAACAAAGCAGGCAGATCTTCTCAGTGACAAATAGGGAGAGATCACAGAATTCAGCATAGCTGAACCTGCAATCTCTGTGTCTCTCACAGAACCCCCTCCCCCCCACACGTCAGTAAGCATGAGGCATACATTTAACCTCTTGATCACAAACAGTGTTAACCCCTTCCCTGCCAGTGTCATTATTACAGTAACAGTGCATATTTATAGCACTGATTACTGTAGTAATGTCACTGGTCCCCCCCAAAGTGTCAAAATGTAAGTTAGGGGTCCGATCTGTCCGCCGCAATGTCGCAGTCCCACAAAAAAATTGCAGATCGCCGCCATTACTAGTAAAAAAAAAAAACAATAAAAATGACATACATTTTTCCCGTAGTTAGTAAACGCAATAACTTTTGCGCAAACCAATCAAAATACGCTTATTGCGATTTTTTTTACCAAACATATGTAGCATAAAACAAATTGGCCGAAAATGTTAAAAAATTTTGATTTTTACTTTTTTTTTGGGGAATTTCATATAAAAAAAATGTGAAAAATATTGTTATTTTTGCAAAATTGACGCTCTTTTTTTGTTTATAGCGCGTGATCAAAAAATCGCACAGGTGATCAAATACCACCAAAAGAAAGCTCCCCCCTGGTCTTTTAGCAGCCAAATCCTCCGGGGCTTAAGTGGTTAAAAAATGAAAAGGAAAAACACTACAAGTACGCCTTTAAAATACTTGATTTTGCTTTTACATGCAGACTTTTAGTTTGGTGCCAAGGTCTCTTTAAAAGTATTCATGAAATTATTTCTTAGCCGCTGTACAAGCAAGGTCTTTAACATGGGAAATCAGTATTTTTGGCAGTCTCTTTGTACATGGACTGTTTCTTTATTGCGCCCGGCTTACTAAAAGTTGAAAGTTTCTTGGAGACTTTTTTTAAACAACAGCATAATACAGCATAGTATGTTTGTTTGAGGCTAGGTTATCAGTAATAGATTGCAGATAGGAGTTGCTTCAAAAGCTGACTGCCTGTAGGTTCGAAGGAACCAAAGGAGAGTGGTGAATAATTTTGTTTTGTTTGCAGGGATATTATTATACAAGAGTGCCTAAGTACAGCCCTGACTGTGTGCTTCTGTGTGCTTTTTCTTTAGTTCTAATACAAAGGTAAAACATCCAATTCTGCACATTCTCCTTACCATCAGGTTGCACTAACAAAAAAAATGTATTTTTGTATGGTCCAGGCTGTGTAGCATGCTTGAGTGTCTTAGGAAATCCTCCCCTAAGCACTCATGCTGTCAGTTCAAATAAATTATATATATCTATCTAACAAAAATGAGTACACTCATGAGTATCTCACAAAAATGAGTACACCCCTCACATTTTTGTAAATATTTTATTATATCTTTTCATGTGACAGCACTGAAAACAATGCTACAATGTAAAGTAGTTCGTATACAGCTTGTATAACAGTGTAGATTTGCTGTCCCCTCAAAATAACTCAACACACAGCCATTAATGTCTAAACCGCTGGCAACAAAAGTGAGTACACCCCTAAGTGAACATGTCCAAATGGGGCCCAATTAGCCATTTTTTCTCCCCAGTGTCATGTGACTTGTTAGTGTTAGTGTTAGGTGTGAATGGGGAGAAGGTGTGGTAAATTTGGTGTTATCACTCTCACTCTCTCATACTGGTCACTGGAAGATCAACATGGCACCTTATGGCAAAGAACTCTCTGAGGATCTGAAAAAAAGCATTGCTGCTCTACATAAAGATGGCCTAGACTATAAGAAGATTGCCAAGACCCTGAAACTAAGCTGCAGTGTGGTGGTTAAGACCATACAGCAGTTTAACAGGACAGGTTCCACTCAGAACAGGCCTCGCCATGATCGACTAAAGAAGTTGAGTGCACGTGCCCAGCGTCAAATCCAGAGGTTGTCTTTGGGAAATAGAGGTATGAGTGCTGCCGGCATTGCTGCAGAGGTTGAAGGGGTGGGAGGTCAGCCTGTCAGTGCTCAGACCATACGCCGTACACTGCATTAATTTGGTCTGCATAGCTGTCGTCCCAGAAGGAAGCCTCTTCTAAAGATGATGCACGAGAAAGCCTGCAAACAGTTTGCTAAAGACAAACAGACTAAGGACATGGATTACTGGAACCATGTCCTGTGGTCTGATGAGACCATGATAAACTTTTTTGGTTCAAATGGTGTCAAGCGTGTGTGGCGGCAACCAGGTGAGGAGTACAAAGACAAGTGTGTCTTGCCTAGTCAAGCATGGAGGTGGGAGTATTAAAAAAGAATAGCGCGACAAATGCAAAAGAAATTACTACCAAATCTGAAGAGAGTCCATAAATAAAAATGGGGGTTTGGTCCCACCATATGGCCATATCGTGCTCAAGCCCACTACTGCGTCAAAGTACCCCATTATCAGTGGGTCCTACACTATCCATGAAAAAGAGATGAATCCAGCCTTTCTAACCCTTGGAGACAATACTCCTTGCTGGTAGAGATGTGCAAATGCACTACAGGGGACTCCTCCTATATCCACTTGATGGTGGACACTGATTGAGTACAGGTGTGTGTGGGGGGTGGGGAGGGCTGCTCAACCCCGATAGTCTGGTCAGACCGAATACATAATAAACAGGCAAAAAATTTGGGGGAGCATACCCATGTATTTCCAAAGCTGCTGCAGCTATGAACCAAAAGACATATATATTAAAAAAGAATAGCGCGCAAATGCAAAAGAAATTACTACCAAATCTGAAGAGAGTCCATAAATAAAAATGGGGGTTTGGTCCCACCATATGGCCATATGGAGGTGGGAGTGCCATGGTTTGGGGCTGCATGAGTGCATGAGTGCTGTCGGCACTGGAGAGCTACAATTCATTGGGGGGAACCATGAATGTCAACATGTACTGTGACATACTGAAGCAGAGCATGATCCCCTTCCTTTGAAGACTGGGCCGCAGGGCAGTATTCCAACATTACGACCCCAAACACACCTCCAAGATGACCGCTGCCTTGCTAAAGAAGCTGAGGGTAAAGGTGATGGACTGGCCAAGCATGTCTCCAGACCTAAACCCTATTGAGCATCTGTGGGGCATCTTCAAACGGAAGCTGGAGGAGCGCAAGGTCTCTAACATCTACCAGCTCCGTGATGTCATCATGGAGGAGTGGAAGAGGACTCCAGTGGCAACCTGTGAAGCTCTGGTGAACTCCATGCCCAAGAGGGTTAAGGCAGTGCTGGAAAGTAATGGTAGCCACACAAAATATTGACACACTGGGGTTAATTTACTAAAACTGGAGAGTGCAAAATCTGATACAGCTGTGCATGGTAGCCAATCAGCTTCTAATTTCAGCTTGTTCAGTTAAGCTTTGACATTAAAACCTAGAAGCTGATTGGCTGCAATGCAGAGCTGCACCAGATTTTGCACTCCTCAGTTTTAGTAAATCAACCCCTTTGGGCCTATTTTGGACATGTTCACTTAGGGGTGTACTCACTTTTGTTGCCAGCAGTTTAGACATTAATGGCTGTGTGTTGAGTTATTTTGAGGGGACAGCAAATTAACACTGTGGACAGCAAATTTACACTGTTATACAAGCTGTACACTCACTACTTTACATTGTAGCAAAGTGTCATTTCTTCAGGGTTGTCACATGAAAAGATATAATAAAATATTTACAAAAATGTGAGGGGTGTACTCACTTTTGTGAGATACTGTATATATATATAAATATAAATATATATATTGTATATTGTTTATTTATTTATTTTTTTAGAGAATGCATTTTTTAACACTCCTTGTCATCTTAAAAGGAGCATGATAGTAGAATTGACACCAAAACACATTCAGTGCCAACTCCCCTAGCTAGCAAAATAAAATACTGGGGGCACTAAGGAAGGTAGTGTAGGAGCAGCAATAAAATACTGCTGTTCTCAAATATGCTGCAAAGCACAAACAGGCTGATGTTTTCTGGTATGAGAGTAATAAAATGTAAGATTGTGACATGGGTAGTTTGTTTGTCTTTATAGTGACAACAAGATGATAAATAGACATATTCGATTCATTTCTGTGAATCGAAGTTCCGGCAAAAGTTTTGTGATTCGGAGATTCGGATGTCTCCGAATTTCTGAATCACAATAGTATGAATTTTAACTAATCTAAATTAAATTATAAAAAAAAAAATTGAAAATGAATTTGAATTCAAAATGGAAATATATTGCAATAAATACAGCAAGGTATAAAAGTGAAATAATTCCTACTTAGGCTGCTTTAAAGAAAAGAATATAAAATAACATAATAGAACAGAACAGAATAGAAAAGAATCAGTGGAATAGAATAGAACAAATAGAAAAGAATAGAACAGATTAGAATAAAATAAAATCGAAGAGAATAAAATAGAATAGAACATAATATAAAATAAAAGAATAGAATAGAATAGAAAATAATAGAATAGAATAAAAGATAATAGAATAGAATAAATTAGATTAGAATAGAATAGAATAAAATAGAACAAATATAGCTGTCTTCTGGAATTTGAACTTTCGATTTAAGAATAGCAAATATACAAAACAAATCCAAACCTCTCAAAATCCGCAGGTGCTGTTAGCGAGCTTTGTCATAGACTTCTGTGGAGGCTTTGGAGATGCTTTGAAGCACCAAGAAAGCGACATGAGGTATTATTTTTGAAACGAAGCAACAGAAAGTTGGAAACAGGACTGTAAGTTTACCTTTTTATTTAGTGACAAGTGCTTTCATTGGCATTCAGAATACTTTAAAGCGGAGTTCCGGGCACAAAAAAGATTTTTTTTTTTTGTGCCCCTCCGCTAGGTATGCCGCACCTGAAAAGGAATTGGATAGTTATTTTTTTTTTTTTTGTTTACTCACCTTTTTATTGACGATCGTAAATACTCACCTATGACAGCTTCCTCCTCCAGCGCCGAGGCTCACCCCGTCACTTCCTGCCTCGCGATGATTCCTGGGAGCTAAACGTCATAGTTTCCAGGAATCAATGCGCCGCACCGGCCCCGCTCGTCATTTCCGGGCGACGCCGCATTCCTAAACAGCTTCTGGGCATGCCCAGAAGCTGTTTAGCAGGGGAATGCTGCACCGGAAGTGACGAGAGGGGCCGGTGCAGTGCATTCTGGGACACGAAGACGCGGAAGAAGACGGAGAAGAGGACCGCGCCGGCTTCAGCTGCCCACAACAGAGATGGAAACGCTGTGGAAGAAAATTTCTAAGTAAGTATTTCTTCTAAAAGGTAAGTGCGAACCGGGACAGATCAGAGGCTAGCCATTGTGGAATGTGCTAGCCCTAACTGTCCCGGGGGTATGTTCATCCAAAAAACGTTTCTCTGCCCGGAACTCCGCTTTAAATAAGTGTGTCCAATGCCACATTTTGAAGCAAGTGTAAACAAGCACTAATTGTGTTGCTTCTGTTGTAAATGATAGTAGCACTGGTTATGCCATTTTTTTGATTCCGTTCATATCTAGCTGGATATTCCAAAACAAATATCTTTGGCCTTGATAATAGCCATGGTCCTGCTGTATATTGACAAGTATTTTATTCTAATCTTGTTGGTTAGAACAAGATTAGAATAAATTATTTAATTCATTATTTTACTTGTCATACTCCATGAGGATGAGTTGATTTTTTCTTTTCTGTGTTTATCTAGCTAGATAACACTGAGAAACCAGATCACTGAATGTCAGATGACTGTTATGTGCAGGATTAATGATATTGGTGCCCACAACAACCAAGGAGTATGAAAAGTGATGGTGATCAATGAGTTCAGTTAATTTTCTGAAAATATGTAATGCCCCCCACCCTGGGCTGGCCAAAATGTATCTGAGCTAAAGCCAACTAAGCTGTGATTTGCATTTTATGTTCTCCCTAAACCTGGTGGTTGAACACTCCTGATGTTGGAAGAATGTTACAGCAATAGTGTGGGAGGGTCAGCCTCTGGGGTATGAATGTTTTTCTGTCCCTAGCCAATCCCTGGGAGGCTGATCCAGTAAACATAGCTGTGGAAAAGATAAATATTTAGGAAGGGCTGATCAAAAGTTCTCTCCCCTAGGACTTCCTCCCCTGGGAGGAGGCATGTGGGTTCCAGAGAAACTACTACTAGGCCTCAGCAGGTGCTATGTCCTGGGGGCCTGAGAGATGTTACCTGTTAGGCCCCTTTCACACTTACAGTTCATGAGTTCAGTCACGTCAAAATGTATCAGTTTTCCATCCGTTTTTCATCCATTTTTCATCCGTTTTTCATCCGTTTTTTTCGTCAGTTGTCATCCGTTTTTCGTCAGTTGTTATCCGTTTTTCATCCATTTTTCGTCAGTTGTTATCTGCTTTTCATCCGTTGTCATCCGTTTTTCATCCCTTGTCATCCGTTTTTCATGCGTTGTCATCCGTTTTCATCCATTTTTCATCCGTTGTCATCCGTTTTTCATCCGATCCGTTTTTTTGACGGATGAAAAATAGGGCATTCATCCGTTCAAAAAAACGGACATTGACGGAAGCGGATGAAAACGGATGTTAACGGATGATCACCCGTTGTCATCCGTTTTTACATAGAGATACATTGATGTCTGTTTTTTATCCGTCAACGGATGGATAAAAAACGGACAAACGGACAGCATGTGTGAAAGGAGCCTTAAAGTTGGGAGGGAGAAGGAAACCTTTGAGGAAAAATGTTTCAACACAGGTGGGCAGAAGCTGCTGCCTGAACATTGTGAGTAGAACCTTTTTCCTGTAGCTCCAACTACTGAAGTACTCATTGAGGTTCAGATGCCAGGAAGCTGGCATTTAGGACTCTAACCTTCCACAAGATATCACCAAATTAACAAGTTGTCCAGAGACAGGACTATTTGGGACACCTCTGGCACCAGTCATGCAGTTCTTGATTCTCATTGTCATTGTGTCATGACAAGTTTCAGGTGGCAGGAGTTCAGAGAGTGGTGGTTACTTTGTATAAAAACCTCTGCTTTGGAAACAGTTCTCTACATTGCCCAGATATACAGTATATAAAATATAATCCTTAGTTTTATAGGCACACATTTGCAGGGCTTTTTTTCTTAGACAATAGGTACAGGCAGGGGCGTAACTACAGGGGTTGCAGGGGTTGCGATTGCTACCGGGCCCCATGCTCCAGGGGGCCCAGTAGCAAACCAGTGGGTGAACTTCCAGGATTGCAAAAGTCACACTTGCGACCGGGCCCTGGCATTGCACCACTGTGGGGAGGCCCCAAGATTGCAGGAAGGGAGCCCACTGCAGAACTTGTGAAAGGATCCTGCTGCGGGACCGTAATAAAAGGCCATGCAACGAGAGTAAAGAGCCCCAGGATTAGTGGGAAGAGCCCTGGGCTTGAAGGGAAGGGCCCCGGCCAGGGATCTGGGGGGGGGCCCTTCATGTTTTCTTGCATCGGGGCCCTGAAGGCTCTAGTTACGCCTCTGGGTACAGGAACTCCCCCTTTCTGAGTCACCCCTTGTCTCCTCTCCCTACCCACCTCCTGCACTATTCCTTGGTTCCACCCCACACCCACCTCCCATTACTGCCACTTTTAAAGAGTACAGAACCAAGTAACAATTGTGGTACTACGTAGTTGGTATAAAATGTGTGCATGATAACCGGAAAAGCAGTAAAATAAATCCTTTGCAGCCAGCAACAATAGATCCCCCCAGCAACAATGGACCACCAGCAACAAAATACCCCCTCCCCCAGCAACCAAAGATCCCCAGCAGTAATAACAGATTTCCCTGCAGCCAGCACCAATAGACTCTCCAGCAGCCAGCAACAATAGACCCCCCAGCAACAATGGATCACCCGCAACAAAATACCCCTTCCCCCAGCAACAATAGACCCCCAGCAGCAACAAAAGATTTCCCTGACCCCCAGCAACATAAGACCAACCCAGCAGCAACAGTAGATCCCCCACCAGCAGCAATAGACCTCCTTAACAAAAATAGAACCCCCCTTCCCCGCAAAAACACATTCCCTCCAGCAACAATAGATCTCCCAGCAGCTAGCATCAATAGACCCTGATCCCCTTACCATTACATACATTCAGTTCTGGAGGTGGCGGAACTGCATTCCCCCATATTCCTACTGAAAAAAATCCCTGCACATTTGAGAACTTTATTACAAGAGATGCCTTTAAGGTCTCCACAATAGCCAACAATGGTAAGCTCATTTATTTCTACTCATAATCATTAGTCCATTTCCCCATTCAAACAGCAAACTATAAAAACATCTGCTTCTATTGCTATTGTCCATGCTACAGTGATGAAGATCACAGCAGCTGGTTGAGGGGCGTTTTCCTTTATACTGTTCTTCTGGGCTTGGCCTGTAACTAAAATATGTGACCTATAAGTCATCCTACAACCATTTGTTTACCTTGTTAAGATGCTAGTGGTACAGTCAATGTGATACTATGAAGTCAACTTAGTCTTCTTCTGGAAATATAATGAATGCAGTCAGCCAGGTGGAGGATTCATATCCCTCACATCTACACTAACAAATGGGTCCTTGCACTAATCTACTGCTAATAGCGCTAGAATGTGGCTTGCTTTTTTGAGTTCTTGTTGTAGCCACAGGTTCATTGCTGTTAACACATAAAGCAGCATGTGCTCCCAAGAAAATAACTGCTCTTTTATGGGCCATTGGATCAATTTAATTGTCGTAATGATGCATCACAATTGTAGGTCTTGGTAACACTGTCACAAAGGCCCAGGTTGAACTTCTACACAATACATCTATTCCTCTTCTACATATCTTCTTTTTTCAACATCAAAAATCACAACTGTTGCTTGTCCTAACAGCGATCTTAAGGGCAGAAGCCATACAACTGTTGAGTTGCTACCACAAATCCAATAACTAATCATCCCTATCCCTGCTTTTTCTAAATGGGCAATTTGGTAGGGAACAATGGTCAGAAGATCATTAATGCTTTAGGGTTTGGCATATTGATGAGATACATTGTTTGGCCTTTATAATTAATATCATGTTGCAAAACCTCTTAGAATTGAAATATGTGAAGGTCATGACCAAAAGATTTTGCACCCATTTTATCAGATGTCATATTTATTACTTTCACAACTTTACTACACATGGAACAATCTCTAATAATGAACATGTTTCAACAGTATAACAAAACCATGTTTTCATATCAGAGCTAAAAATTAATATGTTCAGTGTCTCACTTACCATCATTTTGCTATCAGTGGCCCCGTAAAGGAACAACGAAGCAGAAAAAGAAATGGAGGAAGAGAAAAGTTCATGCATATGATTTTGAGTCGATGCTGTACTTAACGTATGTTTAGGACCACTGGTTAAACAGATATTTCAGCACTGACCACGATAATGTTGATAAGGAAGGATTATGTTGGGCAGCACCAAGGCAAGCATAACAATATGCAGATTTACTGTATTTTGGATTGTTATATGTAGGGGGGGGGGGGGGGCTGTTATGATAAATGTCCCTCCCTAAACAGGATATTATGCTAAACCTGTAGGTAAGTAGGAGAACCATAACTTTTGCTCTTAGATTTTAACCAGTATTCTAATGAACCATGAATGCCAACATGCACTGTGACATACTGAAGCAGTGCATGATCCCCTCCCTTCAGGGACTGGGCCTCAGGGCAGTATTGCAACATGATAAAGACCCCAAACACAATTCCAAGACGACCACTGCCTTGCTAAAGAAGCTGAGGGTAAAGGTGATGGACTGGCCAAGCATGTCTCCAGACCTAAACCTTAATGAGCATCTGTGGGGCATCCTCAAATGGAAGGCGAAGGAGCGCAAGCTCTCTAACATCCACCAGCTCTGTGATGTCGTCATGGAGGAGTGGAAGAGGACTCCAGTGGCAACCTGTGAAGCTCTGGTGAACTCCATGACCAAAAGGGTTAAGGCAGTGGTGGAAAATAATGGTGGCCACACAAAACTTTGACACTTTGGGCCCAATTTGGACATTTTCACTTAGGGGTGTACTCACTTTTCTTGCCAGCGGTTAAGACATTAATGGCTGTGTGTTGTATTATATTGAGGGGACAGCAAATTTACACTGTTATACAAGCTGTATACTCACTACTTTACATTGTAGCAAAGTATAATTTCTTCAGTGTTGTCACATGAAAAGATATAATACAATATTTACAAAAATGTGAGGGGTATACTCACTTTTGTGAGATACTGTAGATGCACACTAGTATGGAAGTATTAGTACATACACTATATTACCAAAAGTATTGAGAAGTCTGGCTTTACAAGCACATGAACTTCAAGGACATCCCACTCTTAGTCAGTAGGGTTCAATATTGAGTTGGCTCACCCTTTGCAGCTATAACAGCTTCAACTCTTCTGGGAAGGCTGTCCACAAGGTTTAGGAGTGTGTCTATGGGAATGTTTACCCGCTTTTCCTTGAAGCGCTCATCCATGTCTTTATGGAGCTTGCTTTGTGCACTGGTCCAAATCATTTGGATGGAGGGAGTGGGGGGGTTTTGGTGTGGGTTTTTTTTTTTTTTTCAGGGGTCGTGCTTGGCCCCTTAGTTCCAGTGAAGGGAACTCTTAAGGCGTCAGCATACCAAGACATTTTGGACAATTTAATGCTCCCAACTTTGTGGGAACAGTTTGGTTGTTGGCCATTCCTCTTCCAATATGAATGCACACCAGTGCACAAAGCAAGGTCCATAAAGACATGGATTAGCCAGTTTGGGGAGGAGGAACTTGACTGGCCTGCACAGAGTCCTGACCTTAACCCAATCAATTAGAGCGCAGACTGTGAGCCAGACCAGACTGAGGGCCTGACCTCACAAATGGGCTTCTGGAAGAATGGTTAAACATTTCCATAGACACACTACTAAACCTGCAATGCCCATAATGTTTATGTTCGTGTAAAGGCAGGTGTTCCAATACTTTTGGTAATATAGTGTATATCCAATGTACAAACAGGTAGCATCAGCAAAAGTCCTGGTGGAATTGTGCTCATATACCCGGATGTGTATTGATATTAGTAAAGATACCCTCAGATGAATGTTGTAGCAAAGTTCACTTCTTTCTTGAAGATGATTGCGATACAGCATTCGCCTTAGTGTTGGAGACCTGAAGACAAGATCTGCGGTTATAGGAAGACCCTCCAGCCATTGTCCATGCAGTTTGGAATGCAGCTTCTTACCTGCAGAAACCATTGTGTGGCCCCGGTATTCAGAGTCAGCCTATCTACTATTCTCTTTAGTCCCTAGCAGTTTCTATTCTGACATTCATCTGGACCTCCAACTACTAGAAATGGCAGTCAGATATCTAACCTGTCTCTGGCCAATGCTGGTTATTGAGCCCTAAGCTAAACCTATCTATAGAAACCCAGACTAGAAGGAACAGGGTAAACTAAAATAACAGGAGCTGCATATAAACTATATTGCAATAAATGGGTTTACCTACTAATATACATCATGATGACCACTACACACATACAGTAGGACACACCAAGCTATCTGGCACTGTGCATGTGAGATAATAATATTAGAACAGAGATACTCCTGTCACAAGGATTTAGATGCAAACTTACGAAGCTTTGGACAGCTTTGGTTAAATGATTAGAACATAGGAATGCTTGCCTAATAGCATCTGCTTCTGGTCTGGGTGAAAATACAGCAGCAGTAGCTGCTTCTGTCTGTGTATATGGTCATGTGGCTCAATTCTCTGTGTTCCTCTCCACTTTCTCCTGTTGTGGTTCTGAGCCAGACACATAGACACAGAAAGTGATGTACATAAATAAACTCTATAAACAATAAGCATCAAAGCCACTTACAGACAGTAGGAACCAGCATATCCCTACACATGTATATTGTAAAAGTTGTTGCAAACCTTCAAATTTACCCAGTGGAATGACTAGCATCAGATGATATGCAGACATGAAACAAATCCTCCTAAATACAAAGCTCCCAGCTTTCCATAATTTCGAGGGACTTTCCCTGATTTGGAACAAAGTCCCTCTATCCCTCTTTGTTTTACAGTGCTTAACCTTTCTTCTAGTTTCTAATTTTTTGCATTTGTATATTTCAAAAGCCAATAAAAAGGAATAGTACTAATAAAAAAAGCACATGTGGGTTTATCTAATCATTTCTTTTTTTTCAATAATTTTCCTTTAAGGGGGCGTTGCAGGGTGTGTGTCCTATGACTACATACTGTTGTTAATAGATGTCCCTCATTCCCATCTCAAAATGTTGGGAGGTATGTAAATAGGTTTTACATATTCTTCTGAATCCGTTTCTTTTCTACAGCTATTTAAAGTCCAGCATTTACACATGATCTCTCAGCTCTGAAAAGCAGGGGTGGGGATCTGAAGTCTCACAGTGCAAATCTCAGTGAGGACAGCTCTGAGCCCTGATCAGAGAGAAGGGACACAGATCCCTTCACACAGTACAAGAGAACATGCAGAGTTGAGGATATTAGTCACAGGTTGTGTGCTGGAGCACTGTCAGAAATGAAAACAACAGAGGAATGAGGCAGCAGAGACAAATCACAATTAGTGCTTTGGATAGAGGCAAGTACACAGCATGGAAGGATATTCTGTGTTTTTATTTCAAGTTTGAGGTTTACAACCAATTAACCGGTTGCCGACCGCCGCACGACTATATACTGCGGCGGTCAGCCCCGGCCAGGCAGAGTGACGTATCGGTACGTCACTCGCCTGTCACTGACTTGCGAGCCTATAGCGAGCGGGCGCGCGCCCGCCGAGGCGCGCGCCCGCCGCGGCTCGTTCACAGGCAAGTCAGTGCGTGTGACCGGCGGACTCGATGTCCGCCGGCCACACTACGATCGCTCCTGTGAAGGGAGAAAGACAGAGCAGCTTGTGTAAACAAGCTGCCTGTCAGTTCTCCCTGTGTAAAAGTAAAGATCTGACCGTTCTACTATGTAGAACGGTTGATCTTTGCTTTTACACCAATAGCAATGTCCCTACACAGTAGAAAGCACGCCCCTAGGACACACTTAACCCCTCCCTTCCCAATAAAGTTAACCCCTTCCCTGCCAGTGTCATTTTTGCAGTAACAGTGCATATGTATAGCACTGATTACTGCAGTAATGTCACTGGTAACCCCAAAAGTGTCAAAAATGTCAGTCAAGGGTCCGATCTGTCCGCCGCAATGTCGCAGTACCGAAAAAAAAATCGCAGATCGCCGCCATTACGCGTTAAAAAAAAAACACCAAAAATGACAAAAATCTTTCTCTTTGTTAGTAAACGCGGTAACTTTTGCGCAAACCAATCAAAATACGCTTTTTGCGATTTTTTTTACCAAACATAGGTAGCATAAAACAAATTGGCCGAAAAATGTTAAAAAATTTTGATTTTTACTTTTTTTTTTGGGGAATTTCATATAAAAAAATGTGAAAAATATTGTTATTTTTGCAAAATTTACGCTCTTTTTTTGTTTATAGCGCGTGATCAAAAAATCGCACAGGTGATCAAATACCACCAAAAGAAAGCTCTGTTTGTGGGAAAAAAAGGACGTCAAATTCGTTTAGGTACAGCGTCGCACGACCGCGCAATTGTCCGTTAAAGTCACGCAGTAAAAAATCGCAAAAAAACCCCTGGTCCTTTAGCAGCCAAATCCTCCGGGGCTTAAGTGGTTAAAAAAACAGAGCTAAGACTTCTAGTTAGTCATGCTTCTGGACTCTGTTTTGAGGTCATATGAAATAATTTATTCAGAGCTTTGATTGGGAAGCTAAGTTAAGACATAATCAAGCTGTACTGGGCAGATAGTTCTAAGTTCTGATTCTATGGAGTCTTCTTTAGGATTTCCACTGATTGATCATCTCCTTTCCTTTAACAGAGGAACAACTGTGGTATTGAAAAAGTAATTCCCTCATTGCTGTATTAGAAAAATACTGCAATTATTACATTGAGGTTGTTAGCAGGTGTTAGAGCCCCTTAGAATCGGCCCCTCTAGTATGTCTTGGGTGGAGCTGACACCCATATATACAGTATATACCACCTGTGCGTGGGGCCCAGAAATAAAAAGTATGGGAGCAGGACAACCCTGGTGTGTCAAGATGTAAACCTGATCTGTAGCTGCCATAAAGGACCCTTGGCAGGGCTGGTACACAACATGTGGGGATTAGTTGGAGTTTCCTTGTCTACCCCTGACCTTTTTCTGTGGGTCTGGCAGCTTGGTGCCTTTGCCCTCTGGGCCAGGCAAGAGACCTCTATTGAGTTTTAGAACAGAAAACTTGGAATAACATTAGATACACTATGTTTTCAAAAGTATCGGGCACCTGTCTTTACACACACATGAACTTTAATGGCATCCCAGTCTTAGTCTGTAGGGTTCAATATTGAGTTGGCACACCCTTTGCAGCTATAACAACTTCAACTCTACTGGGAAAGCTAGCCAAAATGTTAAGGAGTGTGTCTATAGGAATGTTTGACCATTTTTCCAGATTGTGCACATTTGTGAGGTCAGGCACTGATGTTGGACAAGAAGGTCTGGCTCGCCGTCTCCACTCTAATTCATCCCAAAGCTAGATAAGGGTTTTACACAAATGAATTAAAGCTGACCATTGTAAGTACCTCTGTCAGTGCTAAATGGTTTGTCTCAACCCTCTTACTACCACTCTGTCTGGACAGCTCGATCTGTTGAAGTAAGTTAAACAATAGCAGAATTATTGGCCGGATCATCAGGTGAAGATAAAGGAAAAAAAGCCCGAAGAAAACTGATACAACCACCATATCTAGGAGTGAGTAATCTGCATTGTATTGTTTGTTTTTTGGTTTAATACCATTTTCATTTTCTTGTAAGTTGAGCATGAGGAGAAGGAGGTTTTACCAGGACACGATGTCAAAGCTGACCCCCAATCTTGCAGACAAGCTAGTTGATAATCAGAGGAGTAGAGATTGATAAAACGGCCCCAGACGCAGGTAGCTTCTGAGAAAAAAGCCCACTTTGCTCTCTATTCAACCACTTCTGCCACCTACGCCTGTAGCACCAGGAGCTGGAGCAGCAGTCATTACTGCTTGTTGTACACAGAGGAATTGTTTTCTAGCCTCACCAATAAGTCCAAATTAGGAAAGCTCTCAGAAAAAATAAAAATGGTCTAACAAAATACACGTTTCACTAAATATTGTCATCTTGAAACATTTCTAGTATTTCAGTCAAGAACTGTGAATTCAGTAGGGAGTACTGAATATAGAAAATATATACAGTACAAATACAGTACTGTACAAAAGTTTTAGGCAAGTGTGAAATAATGCTGTAAATTAAGAATGCTTTCAGAAATAGAAATGTTACTAGTTTATTTTTTAGCAATTACCAAAAAGAAAAGTAAATGAACATCTACCACTCACCAAGGTATCAATGTTCTTCCCCCAGTTAGTGTACAAGCAGCCAGGCACTCAGTCATGGGTGTCCACAGAACTTTTTTTAGGGGGTGGGCATCATTATAAGGTCACCCATACTCTGTTCCTTCTCGACATTGTCATGAGGGTGACATTAGTCAGCCCGCGAGCCACGACTCGTGAGTATTTATTTTTAAAAGGCAAACGGCAGAATTTATTTTTTAAGGGTTTGTTAACCTAAAAAAGAAAAAAACTGACCCTGTTCCCTTAAAGAATGTTATACAGCACAGTGCTTGTGTTGTGTAATTTGGCCCCTTCTAGCACCTAAAATACCTGGCTGATCCTGCCTGGCTATGTCCTTCCTTCTGTAAAATGACCACGGTTTACCATGGCTGCTGAGCCCTGACACTGTGGTCAGTCTACGGGCCTCTGTCATCCGCAGCCCTCCTGCCCTCCTCTGTCCTCTTTCCCTCCCTGCCTGTCTGCTCCTGTGTCAGTGCCCACCCCTCCCCTCCTGCTGCTTTAGTTTAATTTAAAGTTTAATATCCTGCCTACAGTCTTTTTAATAATCCTGTATGCCCCTATGTCTGTGGTTAATAACATAAGCCATTCTTTACCAGTTTTCAGAGCACCGTTCCCCTCTCACGTGACCCACCGCCTCTCTCCTCCTCTCAGCCTCTCCTCCTCCCCTCCCGACTGACATCAGCAGGGAATCCTTAGCCCCGCCTGCTGCAGGGAGGTGTCAGACAGGGGAAGGAGAGAGCCAGTGGGTCACATGAGCAACGATCGGCGCTCTGAAAACTGGTAAATTACGGCTTATTTTATTAAAACACAGACACTGGGGCATGGGCACACATGATTTTTAAAAAGACCAAACAGGATGGTATAAAGTGGCTTAAAAAACACTTTAAAGTAGAAGTTGAGATTCCAGGGGGCACTTGCCCCATCCTCCCCATTGCGGATGCACATGCACTTAGTCACAGTTACTGTGGCTTCTTCTGGCTCAATCAACAGGCTAGGGGTATCCTCTTTGATGCTTTATTCAACTTCAACTTGGATTAGGCACAGTGTAACTGTAGAACAAAATAACAAGTTCAGGACACCTCTCACTTCCTCAAATGTTCTAGTTTTCACAGTCCTTGCAGCAGCAAATGATGAACTGGGATGCACAGGGAAACCATAAGGGATGTCTACTTTTAAGCACAGGCTGACTATTCCAGAGAGATAGCAGCAGCACACAGTCAATGGGATCTCACACACCAGTCTCCACTCACAAATGTCCTTGGATATTTGGAAGTCTCCTTCCAATATCAGCCAGACCTGTCTCCTGTGGGCTTTTTAGACCAGTTCCCCAGACAAATCTCTCAATCAGCTCCAGCAAAATTCTGCCATAGCTGGATGAGCAAATGATAAAGTAAAGCTGGACTGCAAGATGGGTAGCAGCACTTTAGGCTGGGAACTGGACAAAAAGAATCCCTCTGCTCCCGGCCTCAAACTATTTATGCTAACTCCTAGCCACCTACTGGGCAACACCCCCTCAGGATTGGCTGGGGCCACATAAATATTTAGACTGTAGATTAATCTCTCCCACTCCACTGCTTTCCAGAACCATTGAGAAGGTGGGGGAAGCAGTCAAACCCACAGTCAGTGAAACTCAGAGCAGACCAGAGCAATCACAAGCAGCCTCACTGATTGCAGAGGAACTAAAGAACTACAGTAAATGTACTTTTAACTAGCTAGCACCTGCCTCCTGTGGCGCGCGTGCGCCGCCGAGACTACTAGGAGTCCAGTGACGTAGACCTAGGGCAGACGCACTGCCACAATAGGATTACTGTCGGCAGTCGGCAAGTGGTTACATTTCCTTGGCTTATAACTGTGTCTACAGTCCTCAATGTTGTTGGTTTCTTTGTGCTTCTTCAAAAGAGCCTTAACAATACATCTTGACACCCCAGTATGCTTTGATATCTTTGCCTTGGAGAGACCTTGCTGATGCAGTATAACTACCTTTTGTCTTGTTGCTATGTTCAGACTTGCTATGGTGTATGATCTGTGACATGAATCGATTTTCCACAACTTCACCTTGGTAGCAGAGTTTGGCTGTTCCTCGGCCAATTTGAAGCCTCCTACACAGCTGTTTCCATTTCAGGTAATTATTATAATAAATAACAAATTGTTAAAATTATTTTTTAAAAATTGTAATTCATAATTGTAAAACATTTTAAAAAATAATTAAAACAATTAGGAGCTCATTCACACGGGTTCTCTGGCTCATGCAGTGAGAATAAGTGGTTTGTGCGGCTGGAGCTGTCTGTCACTGTATGAAGATGCAGCTGCTATATAACCACAGCCGCGTGTCCTAATTTGATAAGTATGTAGGTGCGGGTGAGTGGCCCCGAATGCACACGGTCTGTGTTCAGGGCCGTACACCTGCACCCACATGCTTGTCAAATTAGGACCTGTGGCTTTGTTCATACAACTGCTGCATCCCCATAGCGTAACATACCATAGTCTGCATGCACACAGCAATAACCACATTGAAAAAAACCCCAAAAAAAAACAAAACACTGATTCACACTGTACAGGCCACAGTACTTATGTAAATGAGCACCATTACCTCATTTACACAGAACTTTATTGATTACCTTGTGCAATTTTATCTTTTATATTTAGCAGGAATTTTGTAAGTTATGTTATGTTTGTGTCCACTAATAAAGATTTTTATGTACTTTTAGTGTAAACATCATTTTAATATTTTTTTTTTTTTTGGGGGGGGGGGGTTGGTTAGGCTGGACAGGGTCCTGTGATTTCTAACAGCAGCCCTGTGTGTAGTACCCTCCTAGTTAATTCAGAATACGGGGGGGTATAAAAGGTGCCACACCCTATTAGTTACAATTGCAAAATACTAAAGCATGAGGGCTTTAAAAGCACCGGGTATCAAATAATGAAAACCACATGTCAACATACATCATTTTATTTTTGCCTAATATCAAAGGATTATATATAAAACACAAAAAAAAGAAGGGGAAAAGATTATGAATCATTGATTTAGGTGTACGCAAAACAAATATCAAACCCTCTACAAGCTTTTTACAATTGTAAGTCAAAATAACCAACAGCTCTGTCCAAGTACAGTACTATAAATAAATTATATAAAGAGAGAGGGTCAGAGATGATCTCTATGCATTTCACAGTCCAAGCTTCTTCATCAGGAGAAGTAAATATCAGAATCTTTATTACAATCTATAAAACAAAAACAGTAAGTGTATACAATAACAGAATACAGTATCTCACAAAAGTCAGTACATCCCTCACATTTTTGTAAATATTTTATTATACCTTTTCATGTGACAACACTGAAGAAATGACACTACCCGCTACAATGTAAAGTAGTGAGTGTACAGCTTGTATAACCGTGTAAATTTGCTGTCCCCTCAAAATAACTCAGCACACAGCCATTAATGTCTAAACCGCTGGCAACAAAAGTGAGTACACCCCTAAGTGAAAATGTCCAAATTTGGCCCAAAGTGTCAATATTTTGTGTGGCCATCATTATTTTCCAGCACTGCCTTAACCCCCTTGGGCATGGAGTTCAACAGAGATTCACATGTTGCCAATGGAGTCCTCTTCTACTCCCCCATGGTGACATCATGGAGCTGGCAGATGTTAGAGACCTTGCGCTCCTCCACCTTCTGTTTGAGGATGCCCAACAGAAGCTCAATAGGGTTTAGGTCTGGAGACATGCTTGGCCAGTCCATTACCTTTACCCTCAGCTTCTTATGCAAGGCAGTGATTGTCTTGGAGGTGTGTGTTGGGATCATTATCATGTTGGAATACTGCCCTGCAGCCCTGTCTCTGAAGGGAGGGGATCATGCTCTGCTTCAGTATGTCACAGTACATGTTGGCATTCATGGTTCCCCTAATGAACTCTAGCTCCCCAGTGCCGGCAGCACTTATGCAGCCCCAGACCATGACACACTTGTCTTTGTACTCCTCACCTGGTTGCCGCCACACACGCCTGACACTATCTGAACCAAATAAGTTTATCTTGGTGTCATCAGACCACAGGACATGGTTCCAGTAATCCATGCCCTTAGTCTGCTTGTCTTCAGCAAACAGTTTGTGGGCTTTCTTGTGCATCATCTTTAGATGAGACTTCCTTCTGGGACGACAGCCACGCAAACCAATTTGATACAGTGTGCAGCGTATTGTCTGAGCACTGACAGGCTGACCCCCCACCCCTTCAACCTCTGCAGCAATGCTGGCAGCACTCATTCGTCTATTTCCCAAAGACAACCTCTGGATATGATGCTGAGCATGTGCACTCAACTCCTTTGGTCTACCATGGCAAGGCTTGTTCTGACTGGAACCTGTCCTGTTAAATCGCTGTATGGTCTTGGCCACCATGCTTCAGCTCAGTTTCAGGGTCTTGGCAATCTTCTTCTTTTTAAACGGTTTTTATTAAAGGCAAAAGAAACATGGTACAGCAATATGCAGTGGAAACAGTAGGTACATGCCTAGATAAAACAAGGCGCATTGAGATACAAAACTGCTGTATATAACACACAAACTACATGTAGCAAATGAATACGTATATGGGATCAACCCAGTGTCTCGTCTGGGATGCAATGAGGGTGCGTTCAAGCTGTAGGTGTGGCCGAGGCCACGCTGCGTGGATGGCTTGGCAATCTTCTTATAGCCTAGGCCATCTTTATGTAGAGCAACTATTCTTTTTTCAGATCCTCAGAGGGTTCTTTGCCATGAGGTGCCATGTTGAACTTCCAGTGACCAGTATGAGAGAGTGAGAGCGATAACACCAAATTTAACATACCTGCTCCTCATTCACACCTGAGAACTTGTAACACTAATGAGTCACATGACTCCGGGGAGAGAAAATGGCTAATTGGGCCCAATTTGTACATTTTCAATTAGGGGTGTACTCACTTTTGTTGCCAGCAGTTTAGACATTAATGGCTGTGTTTTGAGTCATTTTGAGGGGACAGCAAATTTACACTGTTATACAAGCTGCACACTCACTACTTTACATTGTAGCAAAGTGTCATTTCTTCAGGGTTGTCACATGAAAAGATATAATAAAATATTTACAAAAATGTGAGGGGTGTACTGACTTCTGTGAGATACTGTATATATATATAATTAAGTTGTGAGAACATTTGTGAATTGCAGACCATATTCACAATACAAAATAGACTGGAGAGAGGTGAATGGGGCGAATCGTGGGTAGAGTGGCTTATAAGTACACCACTCTTATCTAGCACTGGCCCTTGTTGCAGATAGCCTTTTTGCCAACAGTAACTGCAGACAATGGCAGCAAGTTGAATGGGAAAATGATGGAGAGGAAACAGTATAATAAACGCCACCCTTGGCAGCATAATACAACAGTATATTCCTGCTAAGATTGTTACAATAATGCTTAATCACACCATATCATTGTAAATGGCCCTCATTTTGTGTTTTGCTTGAGAATGCTATATGGGCTGTGCACTGATTGCAGGATATCTGCTTATCCCAGCAATGTGTACACTTCTGTTTAAATAAATAGTAAAACAGTGCATTTGCATTGGCTGGCAGAAAAAGGCTTTGTGTAGCGTACTGAGCTGAGACTTGATATAAATGTCTGTTCGCTATAATCCTGCCACGCTGTGTGTCCCGTGGGAGGGACAGTCTGCCACGCTAACAGGACCTATGAGCTGTGTCACACACAACTCATTGCTTATCAGGATTAGCACGGACACAGACAAAATAGTCAATTAAAAACAGATTAGCATAAATGATACTGATTGGGAATCCACAGCCCTGTTTATCTGCATAGCAGAAGAAAGGACTCACTGTCTGCCTGGATACATCAGCCCTACTGAAAACTTGTTCCTGCCCATTTTCTTTTATTTCTTGCATGCTTCGAAATTTATAGTAAGTACATCTCTATCACAGCCGTCCATGTAAATTAACCATTTGTTTTATATACACTACCCTTTTTTATTTTTAATGTAAAGTAATATGGCTATATTTTGCCAAGTCCAATAGTTTTAGTACCACCTAGGGCAGACCCATCATCAGATTTATTTATTTTTATGTCGAGTGCATTCATTCTAAGTAATTAAATAGATTATTGTACTCCCCCTGATAATACTTTCACATTCTTTTCTCTCCAGAAGGATGGCAACATAAATGCTTAGGCATCATCCAGGTTCAACATCTACGCACAAGACTAAGATGCTGCCCCAGAGAGGAGATGTATAATGTAAACCCCTTGTACACAGGGCTGGCACAAGATATTGTGCTGCCTGGGTCTAAGAATGAAATGCTGTTATCTTCTTCCACAACTCAACACCCGACCGGTCCACCAAACACCCTCTGTCTGTCCTCAGTCCTCCTGTCACTCCTGTGCCTGCCATGACCTAGAAGATCCAGCCTGCCCTGTGTGAGATGGAGGGCCCTGAAGTCTGACGTCATTGCGCACATCACGATCACGCAAGGGAGGTTCCAACATGGAGACGCTCCGCCTCCTCATACTCATCAGTTTGCACCATGGGCGGCAGTATAAGTAGGGGAAATGCCGCCCGTAACGTGCTGCAAACTAGTGACACTCAAAACTGCTGGGGAAAAAAAATCTTAGGAGTCAATTTGCCGCCCCTCTCCAAGTTTTGCCTGGGTCCAATGGACCCAGTGGGACCCATTATAAGGGCCAGCCCTGCTTGCACATGTACTTGTATGTTCATAGCTGTGTGTAAATATGACCCATGCAGATTACCCTCCCTGCTGCAGCCACTTACCTTTTAAGCTGCCACAAAACTTACCTGTACAGTCTGAGAGCTCAGGCCGACACTGGTAGACCTTCTTAACATGGCCACTTGGCTGAAACTGAAGAGTAAAGCCCTGTACACACATAGCTATCGTCGGCCGAACGATCGGCCGTCTTTTGTCCAGGGCTGTCCTGTCGGTTGAAAACTGCAAAAGACTGCACACGAATTTTGCCGGCCAACAACAGCCGACTGCAGAAGTGATGTCATGTGATGGTTAACTTTCCGTGTGTTTTTTCTTCTCTGAGCATGCCCAGTCTTGCAAATCTGCTGTCTGTCGGCCGAATTCTGTACTGACTGGCGAACAATCGGCCGTTCTGGTGACGGCCAACAAATATTTTAAAGTCTGCACAACAGATTCTGTTCGGCCGAAAATGCGCTGTCGGCTGTCGGAAGCATCATACTAACAAGCCTACAATCGGCCGATCGGTCAGCGGCCGAATATTTGCGGCCGACAATCGGTACGTGTTTACGGGGCTTTACTTATACTTTTGTGTTAGTGTATTTACATGATATGCATACAAACCCACATTCCTAAAGGGCAAAGATAAAGATAGTGCTTAAAAACACTGAAGTGCATATTATTATTTTCTGCTTAGAAACAAGAAAATAAGGCTCCATTCACACCTGAGCGTAGCAATTTACTGGCATTTTTCAGGCATTTTTTTTAAGTGTTTTTACATTTTTTTTTTACAAACTTTTTAAAAAGTGTTTTAGAAATGTTTTACAAGTGTTTTAATGGCAGGCGTTTTGCGTCAGGGAACAGAGCGCTCAGATGTGAACAGGGGTCATTGAAATTAATGGGATTTGGCTTGTTGAGCGTTTTAGAGCTACAAGCTTCAAGCTGAAAATCACTCAGGTGTGTATGGGGCCTTAAGGTTTACATTGATCAGGAAAGAAATCCACAGTATATTTAATAAAAAACCTTTTACTTTAAAAAAATAAACTGGGAAGGTACCATAAAAGAGTGTCACGTGATCCTGGTGGGCTACTCTCTATTTCAAGATGCAGTCCCGGAGATGAAAATGCATGAAACAAGGAGGTGCTATGCTTTCAATCAGCCAATAGAGACGAAAGAGAACTGCTAAAGTATTCGGAACATTCCAATGTGTGGTGGCACAAGAAGTGGTACAATTGCTGTAGGTTTATTGTGGCACCACCACTATAGCAAGTAGGAACTTTTACCCATGTTGGACTATTGGTTAAAATGTATAGTAATAATTTTAAAGGAAAAAAATTGCCTTGACTGGCACTTTATAGTGTTAAATGTAAACTGTGCAGTGGTAATCCTTTCTGTAATGGTCATTTAGCAATCTAGGCAAGCAAATTTAAAGTAATTCTGTAAAATCACTTGTAATACTGAGTGATAATTATAGGGAGTGCTAAAGCTGATATACAGGAAAAACTATTTGGGGCCATTTGCTGTGTGAAAATACATTACCCCTATTGATCTCTGATTGCATGTGGGAAAGATGGACTTCACAATCTCCCCTTCTCCAATCACAGAAAGCCTTGCATTCCCGAAGAATACAATGGATTTGTGGAATTTTCTGAATGGAGGTGGTGTACAGTGATTGTACGCCAACCAGAAATGTCTTAATGTTGGATATTCAGTGCTTACACTACTGTGGAGGTTGAGTGAAAGTAACAGTTTTACCAAACAGTAGTGATGGGCTCAGGCATGTTCGGGATCTAAGTTCCAACCCACCTGAGCAATCCCACCAGGAAGCTGAGACTACACACTGTCAATCATAGGCAATGAGGCATTTCCCAGTCCGCAGCTGCACAAGCCGGAAAATGCCTTATTGCCTATGATTGGCGGAGTGCAGCGTCGACTTCTTGGTGGGATTGCTTGGGTGGGTTGGGACTTAGATCCCGAACCAGACTGAGCCCATCACTACCAAACAGAGCAGCAGCTAAACAAGAGTCAAGCATTAATAGAGGTGATTTATCCTTACACAGCAAATGGTCTGACATTGTTTTTTTTTCCCAGGGTTCAGCTTTACAATGTTTCTGAGTTTACAATTCCTATTAGCAAGCACTAAATTTAAAGAGATTCTGTCATAGGGAAAATATCAAAAAGGGCTGTAGATATACTATTAAGACATTTAGATGCACCTGAATATACCTGCAGCAGCCTTTCAAACCCTCTCATTATGGCCCAGGCCATCCTCACAGGGGACATCTCAGGGTAGTTTTGGAGCTTGCTCCTTATTACCACCCTACACATTTTTAGTGGCCCACCATTATGAAAAGCAGTTTCACTGGTCAACAGTAATGTGCAAAAAGCATAATTGGATGGGAAAACTTTGGCGCTCACAGAAGTGTTCAACTTTCCCAGTTAAACCAGCTTAGCTCATCTATGACAGGAGGGTTTAGGAGCCAGGTATGCTCAGATACTTCTAGATGCATGCGCTTTATACCTGAAGCAGTTTTGTTTTTTTCCCCATGACAGAATCTTTAGATTGTAAATGAACTTACCTATGGTGGGCCTTGATGTCATCCTCAACAGTTCTGGAAAGTCATATACTTGGCACTGTGAAGCAACTTTTTCAGGATTGTTCCAGTTAGGTCCTGTTGCTGTGACCACTGCCCCCTTTTTTTCAAACTATTGATGAGCCGAACATGTCAAGTGGAGGTTCACTAAACTGTGCTGAAGTTCTAGACATTAAACTGAACATTATTGAATTAAATGGGATCCAACTCTTTTCTATCATTTCTGGCCATAATTAAGACTAATAGGTAAGGCAAGGGATAGTCAAACAAAGGACATATCCAGCTGGGTACTGCTTTGAGTGACATATGTTAACATATTAAAATATACTGCTTGGTGGGAAGAACATGCCAGGGTTTGGCCAGGCTCGTCAAACTGTGCTGAAGTTCTGAACATTATTCAGAACCCTGTTTAAGTCACTAGAAGCTAAATCTTTAAGGCCCCTTTCACACAGCCCGTCCGTCGGACGGACTCCGTTTATCTCAGCGGGGGGGGGGGGGGTTTATCCGCCGATCCCCCACTGAGCAGGAGGATGACAGCTGTTCTCCGCTCTGTGTGTGCGGAGACACAGCTGTCAGTTCCCCATACATCTCTATATGGCGGAATCAGATGGGAACGGACCGTCGGTCCATTCTCATCCGATCCCATCCCATCCGCTGGATGGATGGAAAATAGGATTTCCATCTGTCCAGTTTTGATGGATCGGATTGGATGTCAGCAGACATGTCTTCGCTGACATCCGATGCCCCATAGGGATGCATGGAGGGGCCGTTCAGATCCGCAAAAAAAAAACGGACAGGTGGATATGAATGGTCCGCCTGTGTAAAAGAGCCCTAAAGGATAAGTTCATCTTTAGTAGCATGTTACACCTATATTTAGGGTGTAACATGTAACATGTTATTAACTGAGCAGCCCCGCACTCTACCCACCTGGCGGCGTCACTCATTCAGCCTTTTTGGCTGACCGATTGTGGTTCTCAATGAACTATCAAGGTGCTGATGAGTGCTCTAGGTAGTTCACTCATCCTTCCTGTCATTCAGTAACTGCCTGCTGGTACAAGGTACAAGGCAGCAATGTGGACAGTCTGCAGGAGCCTGGGATTGCACCTGTGATGTGCTGATCGTAAATGCAATACCTTGCAGACACCTAATGAAAAAAATAATACATGCACATTTTTTTAACCTGCAAAAAGATGTGTATTTATTTATTTTTGAATACACCTTTAATATCAATTCTTACCATTTTTAAGGCTAATAGGGAAGGGATTGTAAAACCAATGGTATGGGGCTAAAAAATTGCTAAGTGCTAATTTTACTACAAAATACTGTTTGTCAGGTAGTGTTTTTTTTTTTTTTTATATATTGCTTAAAGTGGATGTAAACCTCATTTGTGAAATTTGACCCGGGCACATCTATCTGCAGTGTTTACTTATCTCTCAAGCCCTAAGTCCAGTGTCTTTCTGCTGCTCCATTCCTCTGTTATTAGCATGATAACTTCTAACAAGTTCTCTGACACAGGAATTAAAAGCAGCTGAAATTTGTGTGGGGGTGGGTGTAAAGAGGTAGATTAGTAGAGAGCTGGTCTATTCACAGCACAGCTCTGCCTCTGCAAATGTGGAGGGGGGTGTGTGCCTTTTCTCCAATCAGCTGTCACATAGTATATTCCAAGACTCCCCTTCCACTGCTGGAACAGGAAGAAAATAGTCTAACACGATGTTCACTTTTTAAACAGTGTACAAAGTTGAAGACAGCAGATATACAAATAAAACGTACGTAGGGAGATTTGTTCAATCTCTGTGTATCATTTGAGGCTGTTCACTTCACTGGGTATATGTGAGGATTTACATCCACTTTAAAGTGAAACATTAAAAATTTCACATTTTTAAAACAACATGGTTTGGGGATGCTCCAAACCTGTGAGCGAAGTGGCCCACTTATGGCACACTTATACAATGGATACAATGTACTTCATCAAAACTGACATTTGCAAAGAATAACAAAATGCCATTTAAATTGCCAGCAAAGACTCTAAAGGGCCGGGTATGTATTTTTAGGGACCTTTGAGGGATTCCTATGCTATTACAAAAAAAAAAAAGAAGAAGCAGAAGAAAAATATAAATTACCAGCACATTTATTTCCCTTTTAAAATGTCACTTTTTCTATTACACATCCCACAGCAAAAATGACAAATAAAATAAGCGGAGTTTTCCATAAAAATGCATACTAAACCTTTATGCTCAATGAGGGTCTGGTATTGATTTAAAGGGGTTCCAGGCAAAAAAAATCTGAAAAAACAGCATGGTATTTCCAAATTCTGTATCAGAACCAATGACATAGAACCTCTTCCCCATGTTGATGCATGCAGGTGCCTTTTTGCCATAACCCTGGCCATAACACACACACTCACACACTGTTTACATTCACCTGAATTTTGAGCCAACAGCTAAATGGGCTGAGCAGGCATGTGTCACTCGCTGACTTCCTAACAACCAACTTGAGTGGGAAGCTGTGACATGTAGCAGTGGAAGTACAATAATATATCTGCTAAATGTATCACTTCCTGCTGCAGCAGTTAATCATATTATAATGGACATCTGCACGGCTGTTTCTGCATCTTTTTTAAATAAAACCATCATCTTTAAAAAAACAAAACTCATTCGGTTTAAAAAAGAAATAAAAGGAAAAACATTTGTGTATACATATAAAAAAACTATTTGAATAGCTTTTTTTTTTTTTACTTTTTATAAATGATCACAAACCCTCCATTCTCAGCTGCATAAGGAGCTCTAGGAGCTAGGGAAGGAGGAACAGCAGAACACTGGTCTTCCCAGTAAATGGTTGTACAGGTTGGCAGCAATGTGAGATCTCAGTACAGCCAGAAACTGAGCGTGCTGTGTGCTCTCATTCCTAGTGTGGTCAGTTTTAAAAGGAAAGCAGAGGGACTGGCAGGAACACCAGGTATTTCACACAAAGAAGCAATACAAAGAGAACACAGTACTTTTTTAGGCAGGCACATATCAGGAATATGAAAAATTGGAGTAACATTTTTTAAGCCTCAATTTTCTAACATCCACATAAACATTTTTTTTTTCTACTACTTAGATATATAATAACCTTTCCCCTACAAGACTATATACCAGATGGAACAACATGATTTGACCTTGTGACATTTCATATCTACTGAACATCAGAACTTTATAATTTATCTAGCTTTTAGCCAGGGGCACAATATGGGTGTCTGCTAACATAAATTTAGGAATGAAAAACATGTTAATTGTCTAATGTCTATATAAAATATGTACTTTCTATATGCCATGCTGTAATATAATAACCCAGTCATTTTGGGACATGTTTCAATAATATTGATGTTTTTTTTTTTTTTAAATTAAAAGGAGTAGAAAGCCTCAGACCAATTTCCTTATTCTAATTGTTCTAACACATGTTAAATTTGTAATTGACATAGCAAAAGGTCTTTGTTCCTGAAAGAAGAATCATCCATCCCGGATGAGATGGAGGTTCAGCCCGGTGGGCGGGTGAATACAGAGCAGGCAAAATTCAGACATAATTCTAGTTTGCTCCAAATCTGAAGCTCATCCCTTAAACCAATAGAAAATCCATACACAATTCCATATCAGCATATGCCTGAGTTACTTGGGGAAGGATCAGATCTACTAGGGATAATTACGCTATAAGTCATGGGAGGGAGTAATTATAACCAGTTTTCTAACCTACTACACTAAGTTCTAGATGAGAAACACAAAAAATGGCCAATTTGGGAGACTAAAATCACATATCTGTAGCTCCCTCCTCTAGTTAGGTAGTTAGGTGAAATTTAGTTTTTGGTTTCACTGTAGTGAATAGAGCAGTGATTGATTGTTTTTGTCTGTTCAGGGCTTTCTGAGCTGATAGTTTGATTCCTCCCATCTGCCTCTCTTGGGGCTGCTGACCCTGGAAGCAGCATAACTAAGACATAAAATTGCAGTGTGGGCCCCAGCAGCTGCTGGGCTGAGCACTTCAAGAAGATTTCTAGTAAATATTTGCTGAAGGGTGTAATGATATCCTGCACTGGATATCCAAAAGCTGTCGCAGGCAGCCATGTTGTTCAGAAGCAACCATTTTGTTCAGAGCGGCCATGACAGTCTGGCAGCTTAGATATACACGTAGTGATATTCTCCCCCCTCCCCACCTCAATTCACTCAGGGAATGCAGGGTTTTACACTTCAAAGAACCGTTATCTCAACTCAGAGACATGAAACCTCTAATTGCTACCTGGCAGGATATCTGTTCTTCCAACAGGCCTGTCGTAAACCTTTGAACAAATCCATTAAAGATGACCAGAACTCAGTCGTAAATAGCACTCAACCAAGCTGTTCATTAAAAAACGTAACAGATACACACACGTTTCATAAATGCAGACAGGAACATGACACATTAACAATAAATATATATTTGGATGAGAAATGCTATGCAAGACCACCCTATCACATATAGAATAGAAAATAGAGGGCGGATATTCCCTGTGTGATAATGTTATCTGACCTTATCTGTGTTTGGTATCTCTTGATGCCAAATTACATGCTGAATGATAAACTAGCAGTTTAAAGAATGTAACCAGTACATAGTTTGAGATATGACTAGTGGTATACATCTGTATGAACATTTCTGTCTGTGGTGACAGTGCGTGTTACAGACGATTATTCTAAAATCATAATTGGTATTTCTAAAATTACGAGCGTCCTCTGAGCTGATAACGCAGAGGTGGTGTCAGTGAAAGGGTTAATTGCTTAATTAGCCTGGGGACAATCGCTTCCAGCCTGCTGGCACCTAGATTGTGGTCCTGCAAGCCGGAAAATCTTTGTGCAGGGTGCAGCTGAGAGTGGCATTGTTACGTAAGTGACAGCAGGGTGTGATAATGGCTGGTCCTTTGTCACGACTTAGTGAGAAGGGCAGGGATCTGATACCTGCCTCCATCACAAAGGGCACTGCAGTAAAATCCTGATCTGGAGAAGGATCTTGTTATCTACCTCACTGATGATCTACCTGTGGATGCTGGGTGGCAGACAGTTCCTGGGACGCTGTGAGTAAATCCTGTGCTGGGGACTATTAGTTGTGCAAGTACCTGAAGTGGCTATATGGACTGCTCCTGTAGGGTCTTAGATATACTAGCTTTTTTCTGTTCCTCCAAGAAGAGCTACTGTCAGAACATTAGTAAGAAGTTTGACCTCCCAATATTGTTATTGATCATTTTGGAGTATCATGTGACCCTTAATCCCTCTCTTGTTAAAGTTCTTCAGCAATAAATACTAAAAAGGCATCCCCTAGACCAGTGATATCGAAACTTGGTACCCCAGATGTTTTAGAACGAAATTTCCCATGATGCTCATCTTCACTGCAGAGTGCATGAGCATCATAGGAAATGTAGTTCCAAAACATCTGGGGTGCCAAAGTTCGCCATCCTAGACTGAGAATGAATTGTCGATGTGCATGGGACTGTCTTGTTTGACTTCAATGACTCCTGATAATTATCTGTCTTTGATGAACTGTGAAGTTTTATAAGAAAGGTAGCAGATTATAATAACTATTTAAATAACATTCAATAAGTGTGATACAAGTTATCAGATTAATGTATCCAGTTCATGATCAATTTTTTTGGGAAGAGACAAACGGCATTGTAAAACGTCTGTCACTGCAGGAACACACAGAAAACAATTGTTTATTATGTGCCCCATTCAAATTGCAATGCTGCACTGAATCGAGCACCGCACTGCTCCCTAGCACAGCCAGCAACACAGAGTGGCTGGGGCAGTGAATAGCTTTTTAAATTCTTTTTATCTGGCAGGTAAATGTTTTATCCTTTTTAAGTTAAAGTCACAGCATACTATATACTGTACATAGTACTATGTTTATGCATAGTATACATAGAACATTTCAGTCTTACAGTATAGTATATGGTTCAGGTCTCAGGATTATTCAGACAAGGTGAGTCCAACGTGTTAGAAAACATATTTAAACATCAATGTAAATCCTGATGACATTTTTCAATAGGGGAAATCAGATGTTGGGGAAAAAAGTCTCCTTAAAGCGTTTGTTAACCTAAAATAAATATATATTAATATACTGGTTCCCTTAAAGCATGGTATACAGCACAGTGTTTGTGCTGTGTCATTTGGCCCCTTCTATCACCTAAATTACCTGGCTGATCCTGCCTGGCTATGTCCTCCACTCTGTAAACTGACCACAGTATACTATGGCTGCTGAGCCCTGACACTGTGGTCAGTGTACGTGCCTCTGTCATCCGCAGTTCTCCTGTCCTCTGTGCTCTCTCCCCCCTTCCTACCTGTCTGCTCCTGTGTCAGTGCCCCCTCCCCTCTTGCTGCTGAAGTTTTATTTAAAGTTTCAAAGCATCCTGTCTGTTAACTAATCCTATGTGCCCCTGTATCTGTATTTAAAAAAATAAGCCGTTCTTTACCAGTTTTGAGAGCCCCAATCACTGCTCATGTGACCCGCCGCCTCTCTCCTCCTCTCCTCCTCCCCTCCTCCTCCCCTCTCAACTGACGTCAGTGGGGAATCCTCAGCCCCACTTGCTACAGCTGTCAGACAAGGAGAAGAGAGAGCCGGCGGGTCACGTGAGTGGAGATTGGCACTCTGAAAACTGGTAATATTTTGGCTTACTTTTATAAAACACAGATACAGGGGCACATAGGATTAATAAACAGACACGGTTGTATAAAGTGCATAAAGTGGATTTACAACAACTTTAAAAGTGTATATATATATATATATATATATATATATATATATATATATATAGCCCAAATATTTTATTTTTTTAATAATAGATGAAACCTTAGAGGAGATTTCCAAAATTAAGAGAGTCCTCCTTTTAGACAGTTCTCCCCAAAACAGGTGTCCCAATGGTAATATTCCCCTTACCTTTTGAAATGTTAGATTTCCCCTTACTTTTTGTTTCAGGTGCAATAGTCACCAGTAGTGATTAGAGTAATAGACCAAATGAAGCCAAATCTTGTAATTTTTTCTAGCCCTTTTTAAGGTCAATTTGAAAAAAAGGCATAGATAACTGAGCACCGCTATGGAGGATATGTACCAATGCAAAAAAACATGTATAAGATCAGGGGGCTTTTTTTTCAAATGCCATTAAAATAACATGTTTGGGGGGGGGGGGGCTAAAACCTGCATGTGAGGGGTGCATCTGCAAGATGTACTACAGAAGAAGTGACATTTAGAAGAAAATTTCTCTTACCACTAAGTGACATTTCCCATCTGGCTTTGTTCTGTTTGTAAACAAAGTGGCAAAGAGAATCCCCCCACACATCTATACCAGAACCATGATAATGACACCCCACAAACCTGCCAACATATACAAGTGCATCTCATAAAATTAGAATATCATCAAAACGTTAATGTATTTCAGTATTTCAATTCAAGTCAGGGGTAATTTGGGGAGTCATATCATCTGCTGGTGTTGGCCACTGTGTTTTATCAAATCCAAAGTCAGCTCAGCCCTCTACCAGGAAATTCTAGAGCACTTCATGCTTTCCTCTGCTGACCACTTTTATGGAGATGCTGATTTCATTTTCCAGCAGGACTTGGCACCTGCCCACACTGCCACAAGTACCAATACCTGGTTTAATGATCATGGTTATCACTGTGCTTGATTGACCAGCAAACTCGCCTGACCTAAACCCCATAGAGAATCTGTGGGGCATTGTCAAGTGGAAGATGAGAGACACCAGACCCAACAGTGCAGACGAGCTGAAAGCTGCTATCAAAGAATTTTGGGCTTCCATAAAACCTCAGCAGTGCCACAGGCTGATCGCCCTTTATGCCACGCCCCATTTATGCAGTAATTAATGCAAAAGGAGCTCTGACCAAGTATTTAGTGCATACCATACTTAGTGCATACCATACTGTACATGAACATACTTTTCAGTAAGCCAATATTTTTTTATTGGTCTTATGTACTGTATTATTCTAATTTTCTGAGATACTGAATTTTGGGTTTTCACTAGCTGTAAGCTATAATCATCAAAATTAAATGAAAGAAATGCTTGAAATAAATCCCTATGTGTGTAACGCATCTATATAAAATATATGAGTTTCACTTTTTGAATTTAATTACTGAAATAAATTTACTTTTTGATGAGATTCTAATTTTATGAGATGCACCTGTACATGTCCTAAGGCAAACCTCTCTCATTAATACACCATCCCAAATGGCAGCTCCTCACCTTGGGTAAGGGTCTGGTAGGAATGTTAATTTTTTTTTTTTCCATGAGGTTTCCCTCACAATCCATACTAGCTGTTATCTGGCATGAGTAATGGGTACAAAGTAGGCTTGGTTACAAATTCACGATAAAATGTAAGTAGTAAATAACATACTCACACACGTTTGAAAAAGTATTTTTTTTTTTTTTGAAAAAAAAAAAACTAGAGTCATAAGTTGTAAATGCAATGTCAGTCATCCATGGTAAATTATGATAAATTACGTCAAAGCAACCCCCCAACACAAACACGATAAAGTGGTCGGTGGTGATGCTGGATGAAGTCATTAACCAAATATGGTCAAGATCACATTTGGTCAATGATGTCACCCAGGATACCCTTTGGCATACTAAGTGAAACAAGCTTATGGAAAGGCTAGGAAGTTATTAACTTAGTAGCAGTAGTAATACAACAACTAAATAAATCATCCCTGGCTGCAACAGCAACTAGAGGTTCAGACAGGCGAACAGGCCTAATCTGGAGATTTAGTTTGATGGACACAGCTGCTTCTCCTTTATGTCAGTATCAGTGTTATTGCGTCGGTGGCTCTGCTGTTCCGGTAACTGAAGGGTGCAGTTCAAGGGTCCACCAGCAGGTGTCTCCCTGCAGCTGGACTGTACCTTTAATTAGGCTGCACCTGAGGAGAACTGCTGTGGGAATATAAGCCCACCCTTCACTAAGGTTCAGGGCTTCAGCATTCTTTGCTAGCCTTGTCCCTGTTTGAGCTTGTTCCTGAAACCTTATCCTGAACCCTTCTCTGCTAGCCGTATCCCTGTCTGAGCTAGATCCTGAACCTGTATCCTATACTGGTATCCTGTAACCTGTACCCTTATCCTGAGCTCTGATCCCTGTACCCTATTTCCTGTACGTGGCTCCCCACTTTCCTTGTCTCCTGTTCCAGTCCTGTCTTGCTATTGTTTGCTCCATGTGTAGTTAGTTTGTTAGGTCACTATTGGGGTTTGCTGTTACGTTTATATTTTGGTTATTTGTCCACTGGTGTTGCTATTGGAATATGTCACTTGCTTATTAAATGTATTTGCACCTTATTCATTTGTGTCCTGATTCCTTAGTGCAACCAGCTGATCTAATCACCCTTGAGGGATACCTACAGGAGGTAACCCTGACACTTTATCTATGACAAAACAGAATTTTATAGCCCCACCTACAGGAGTAGGATACTAGGTAGAAAAAAAGACTCGGCACCTCCTATGGGCAGCCCTCTATGGGCATAAAGCCCCCTCTCTGTTATAGGCCTCCAGTCATTTTGCTTAGTGTCTTCAGGAGTATGAATGTGTTGTTTTCTACTGGGACTTGTGGTCCCACAGCTTTTTTCCCTTTTTTATGGAATTTTGGATTTTTTCCTGCGGAGATCTTCCATCAGCAGTCGGGCTGGGCGACGGGTTGGATAATCTAGATCCAGTGGTCACCCCAGTCTGACCAGGCGCAATGATGCTCCACAGACCGGGGCAGCCATTAAGTTAAACGTCTCGCGGGGACAAATATGACCGAGGATTTTATTCCAATCTGTCACAGTTCAAAAGGCCGACAGTGTTCGCCTGATCCCGGATCTAAAGGCCCAGAGTGTATTTGTGTGGGTCTGGGAGATGTAATCCATTCACATGGTGGTGGCCTCCCTTCACCAGGGGGATTTTTCTAGGCATTCATGGATGTCGGGGATGCCTACCTAGACATCCCTATCTACAAGGGACATCAGTATCTCCTACGCTTTACTGTCGGGGAAGCACATAATCATTTTGTGGTTCTGCCCTTAAATCTGGCTTCTGCTCCCCTGGAGTTTACCATGGTCTTGGGAAACAAGGGTTTGCTGTGATTGGTGACCTGGACGGCTTGCATCTGCAGTCTGGGACTTGTTCATCCCTGTTGGAAAGCGTGGAGACCACTATGCATTCCCTTGAGGACCTTGGGTGGTTCCTGAGCTTCAGGAAGTCTGTGTTGATGCCATACAAGCGATTGGAGTATCTGGGACTTATCCTCAATTAGGAGTGGGCCAAAGAGTTCCTCTCACAAGACAAACTTTGGAAGCTCTGGTCTTCAGTCTGGCAGTTCTTGACTTGCAGGTGGCCCTCCCTCCAATTTTGCATGCAGGTTTTAGGACTGATGATAGCTACCTTCAAGGCAGTTGTGTATGCACCGTTCCATACGAGAACACTGCAGAAGAAGGCAATCCTTTCTAAATGAAACAGGTCTCTTGCTTCCTTGGTTATTTGGATTCACCTGGAGTGGTCGACGAGAGCCTCTCTCCTCTAGTGGTTGCTGTCTCTGGCCCTTAGGAATGGAAAGCCTTTCCTTTCTCTTTCGCTGGTCTGTGATCACAACGGAAGCCAGCCTGTCATGCTGGGGAGGAGCCCTGGGATCAAACTTGGCTCATGCTGGGGAGGAGCCCTGGGATCAAACTTGGCTCAGGGTCTCTGGACCCTGGAGGGAGCCTGTCTACCTATCGGGGTCCTGGAGCTTTGGTCAAGCAGATTGTCGCTGATGCATGGGACAGATTATCTAAAGGGCTTGCCAACCAAGATTTGGTTGAACAATGCCACCATGGTAGGGTAAAGCTGAAGGAGCGCAGCTGCAGTGCTTGAAACGTCTCACATCCTGCGATGGGCGGAAAGGTTTGTTCTGGCTCTGTCCACTGTGCTCACTCCAGGTGTCGAAATCTGGCAGGCAGATTACCTTAGCCGTCAAATGCTGGATCGAGGCAAATGGTTCCTACGCCAGGTGGTGTTCCATCAGCCCTGTCTTCGCTAGGGAACACCAGACATGGATCTCCTAGCATCCTGCCTCCACTGGAAGTTTCCCAGGTTTGTGGTGAGATCATTGGATCCTCTGTTGAGTGCGACAGATGCGCTAGTGGTGCCATGGGATCAGCCTTACCTACCCAAAGTCCAAAAGGAATCCCAGTCATCCTGGTGGCTCCAGACTAGCCTTGTCACCCAACTGTAGTGCGATTGGTGGCAGATGTCTTTGAAAGTACCTGCTCTCCCAGGGGCCGTTGTTCCACTGAGTGCCGTTGAAAGCCAAGTTCTGAAGGACAGGGCGTTGTCTGCTTCAGTGATCTCATCTCTGTTGAAGGCTCTGAATTCTACCTCACAGAAGATTTATCATCGCACCTGGAGAGCCTATATCGTTTGGGACGAAGCCCTGGGGTTTCATCCTTGCTCCTTGGTGGCTTGTGCTTACTGCAATGTGGTGTAGATCAAATGCTGGCTTTGAGCCCTATCAAAGATCAAGTCTCTGCTCTGGCTGTTTGGCTGTTTTCTTCAGCATCCTTTGGCCACACACTCTTTGGTCTGCACTTTCAATCGGGGGGATTCGTCATGTGGTGCCCTCTGTGCATTCTTTGTTGCCACCTTAGGCCTAAAATTTGGTGTTGCCAGCTCTGCAGAAGCCTACTTGTGAGAGCATCTGGGATATACCCCTGCTCATGCTTTCGGAAAAAGTTGCCATTCTAGTCACTATCACTTTATAAGGTGTGAGAGTTTATCCTGTAAGCTTCCTTCTTTGATTTTGCATAAGGACAAGGGTGCTGCTTCGACTTTCCCCTTAATTTCTGCCGAAGGGGTGTCAGATTTTCACTTGAAGGAGGACATTGTTCTTTTTTCTCTTTTTCCTCAGTCTTCACATCGTAGGGAGGTGGACTTACACTCCTTGGACATGGTTTGTGTGATTTGCGTGTACCTTTTAGTGATGGCGGCTTTTCAGAGGTCCATTTCTCTATGTGCTTACGGATGGTTCAATGAGAGGCTGGGCATTTGCTGTTTGATTTGGCCACTGATTGTGCAGCAAATGGCAAATGAAATTAAGGGGCGGAAGCCTCCCTTCCCTATTACTGAGCTCCCCATCAGGGGCGGTTAGTGCCTTCTGAGCGTTCCTTCAGCAGGTGTCTATTTCTGCAAAGCAACAACCTGATTGTCTATGCACACTTTACTAACTGTAAAAAAAAAAAAAAAAGACTTTGCTGTGTTGTCATCCTTGGGTGCTAGTTTTGGCTGCAACATATTGCAGGCAGTTGTTTAGAATTCTCAGGCACCCCTTGGGGTGGTTCGTAGTGTGGGTTTTATGCCCAGAGAGGTTTGCCCATAGGAGGTGCTGAGTCTTTTTTTCTGCCTAGTATCCTACCCATGTAGGTGGGGCTATAAAACCCTATTTTGTCATGGATAATGACAAAGCAGCTGTATCTGTCAATGAACTCAGAGAAAGAGATTTTACGATGAGTAACAAAAAATCCTGTTTTCCTGTACAGCTAACCCCAAACATCCAGTGTTTGAGTCAAACTCATTGTCGACATGAACCCAAAGCTTATACCTATTTATCAAGACAGACAGATTAATAAATATCCCCAATGGGGATACAGGCAGCATAAAGGACTCAGGGGGAGGGTCTTACCTTTCCCCATGTCATCCAAAAAAAAAAAAGTTGTACACCTAATGTATCGGTGATAGCCTGAATTGACTTGACCTTGACTTGAAATCCTGCATGTTTGTATCAAATTCAGAAGGATTGTATAATTTAATCGAATGTCTATAGATATCGTTCGACTGCTGACAAATGGGATGAGGGATATAGATCTTTGATGCAGGGTAAGATAGAGATTATTTGATCTCAATCCTCTGGTCTGAAATCTTAAAGAAAATGGTTGTAGGCTATTCTTAATATTGATGAGACAAGCATAGAGCCATACAGTAAGTTCTTTAGAATCCCATCATGAATCTGTAGGTCTTATGATATGAAATGGAGTCCCTTGATAGTATTTTAACTGATATTTTATCCGGTTATTGACATTACTTATGAATGATTTTTAAAAAGAGCAATAATACTAGTACTAAATTATTTCATGCTTAAACAAAAAGCCCTTTATGCCACCACTGTTAGGAGAGCTTTGTAGCTGCAGTATAATAACATCACAGCTTACAGAATCTGTCTCTCTTATCCATCTCTTGTTATTTCTTCCCAACTTGTCTCGTTACCATGCTCTCGTTCTGCATGCTGTGCTGCCTAACCATCCATGCACCTATCGTGTCCGTATCGTGCTTACATGTCTGTCACTGCTGCCGCGTCTGCATCTGATGGCACCCTCTCAGTGCTGTATCTTTCTTACTGATGTTTTTTTTTTTCTGATTTCCCATAAAACTCATAATGTACTCTAATAAGCCTTCCCTTCTTCATTTTCTTTTGCTTTATATTAGATTTGAAGAATACTGTGTATGATGAATGCATATTTATCTATGTGTTGTTTGTCATGACAATGACATTCTCATGTGAGTGGCAAGATTCTATTTCTCCACTCTTGTGACATTTAAAGAGCATGGCTCCCTATCTCCTAGCTTGTTAATGAGTATTGTGGAGGAGCCTTGCTAAAGTGCCTCTGCAGCCTCACCCTTTTTCATCCACAAAGAGCTAGGTCCCTACTAGATGCTGCTAGGTCTGCACAAGGCCCCAAATACAATTAATCAGCTGCACAGTAACAAGTCTCTAAACTACTCCCATACCGAAACACAGCAACTCAATTAACCTTAGGGCAGTGTGTTGCCCAGACCCACTAAACTAGTGTATACCTTGAGTATATCTGCCTTTGTCGATCTTATTATAGGAAAAATACAAATGTTTTGCCTCCACTCATTTCACATTTGTACTAATAGGAAATGTTTTAAGGAGTTTAGATAACTCCTTTCTTGGTAAAATGTCATGACAATAAAGATAGTGTAAGCATGTGATGATTGCATTGCTGTAAAGATTTTTCTCGTTATTAACTTTTTCAATTATAGTGAGTTAACAGATGCCTTTTTTTTTCATAAAGAGACATTATAGCAGACATAATGGGCTTCACAGGTTGCCAATTCTTGCCTTTAATTCCTGATGAATTTAAATGATATGCATTACGTTTTTGATGAGCGAGCTTCTTGTGTTAAAACTTGAACAATATAAATTGCTGTCCACAGTAAACTCCTCCCTGTTGTATTTTGGCCTAGGCCAATAAGGCCCAGGCCTAGGGCGGCACTTTGCAGGGGGGCAGCAAAAAAGCCGCCCCTCCCTCCACCTGAGACTCTATTGGCCACTGGTTGCTAGAGCCACCTCTCTCACCCCCCTCTCTCTCTCTCACTCACCCCCCTCTCTCATCTCCCTCTCTCTCTCTCATCCCCCTCTCACTCTTATCCCCCCTCTCTCTCATCCCCTCTCTCACCCCCCCTCTCTCTCTCTCTCATCCCCCCCTCTTTCTCTCTCATCCCCCCACTCCCCCCTCTCTCTCTCATCCCTCTCTCTCTCTCATCCCCCCTCTCTCTCTCACCCCCTCTCTCCCTCATCCACCCCTCTCCCCCATCCCCCTCGTGAGATCTCAGGGGTTCATGCTGGGACTTGTAGTCCTTCAATTTTGGAGGGAGTCACATCCATTAAAAAAAGGAGTGGGGCAACGTTACATAGGAGGGGGGCACCCCATTTTAGTCTTGCCTAGGGCAGCACAAAACCAAAATACACCACTGTTCTGGACATGTGTATGAATTTAACAAACTGGGTCCACACACTGGCAAAGTTGGCCGTGATAGGAAGAATAGAATTCTGGCTTCAGATCATTTTCTACTATAGTATATATATTTGAAAATGTATCAATCCTGATGTAATGACGGCCTATCTAATTCTTAAAATATCAAGACAATACAAATACCCCCCAAATTACCCCTTTTTTGGAAAGTAGACAGTCCAAAGTATTTAATAACCACTTCTGGAACAGAAGCTTTTACCCCCTTAATGACCAGGCCATTTTTTGCGATATGGCACTGCGTTATTTTAACTGACAATTGCACGGTCGTGCGACGCTATACCCTAATAAAATTGATGTCCTTTTTTTCCCACAAAGAGTTTTCTTTTGGTCGCATTTGATCACCTGTGCGGTTTTTATTTTTTGGGCTATAAAAAAACAATATAGCGACAGTTTTGAAGAAAAAAAAAAAACAATATTGTTTGCTTTCTGCTTTATAACATTCCCAATAAAAAGATGTAAAATCTAATTTTTTCATTATTTTAGACCAATTTGTATTCTGCTACATATTTTTGGTAAAAAAAAATGCCAATAAGCATATATTTATTGGTTTGCGCAAAAGTTATTGCGTCTACAAACTAGGGGAAAGATTTATGTCATTTTTATTTTATTCATTTTTTACTAGTAATAGCAGCGATCAGCGATTTTTAGCGGACATCTAACTGACATTTTTGACACTTTTGAGGGGACCAGTGACATTACTACAGTACTATAACATAAAACTATCAGCGCAAAACCTGATCCGTGATATAAACACCAAAATAAAATAAATCACTGTGCGTGAAATATGTGCTGAATAGTGCTTATATATCAATGTGCATGTAAAATATATATATAACCGGCAGCATACACCAATCGTGTTCACACCTCACAATAAACTCATATAAATAACAAAAACGTGATGCGCCAGAAGTGCACCAAATAACTCATAAGGTGACAATATAATATATATGAATAAAGTCCACAAAGAAAAATCCACTGTGGTCGTGCTCAAATCCAATAAATGTGTCCAAACAGAAGATTCAATCTCGTGAGAAATAAACAACAATTGTGAAATCCCTCCACCTGATAGATTGGCCTCTCACCTCAATATGGGACCCAGACGGGCCAGCATAAACATGTATGAGGATATTGGACTCCTAAGATGACTCTCCAGCCTCTCACCTCCGGAGGTCACGGGACGTGGACTTTATTCATATATATTATATTGTCACCTTATGAGTTATTTGGTGCACTTCTGGCGCATCACGTTTTTGTTATTTACATTACTACAGTAACCAGTGCTAAAAATATACACTGTTAATGTACTAATGACACTGGCAGGGAAGGGGTTAACACCAGGGACGATCAAAGGGTTAACTGTTTTCCTAGGGGGTGCTTTCTAACTGTGTGGGGGATGGGCTTGCTGCATGAACACAGAGACCTGTGTTCCTAAATAAGAGGAACACAGGATCCCTGTGTTCATTACTGAAAGAACAGCGGTCTGCCGTGTTTTACAACAGCAGAACACCATTCTGTCTCCACAGGGAGCAATCACAGGTGCCCAGGGGACATTGTGATCCACTGATTGGCTCCCCCTGTAGCCAATCGGTGTGTGCGCGCCCCCATTAGCGGTCCCGCGAAGCAACATACAGGTACATCATTTTGCGGGACAGAGCCGACCTGCCACAGTAAGATTACGGCAGCTGGTTGGCAAGTGGTTAAAGCGAAGTTCCGGGCAAAAATTTTTTTTTCAATAAAAATACCCCTGGGACAGTCAGGCTTAGTGCATTTAAGCAACAATAGCCTCTGAACTGTCCCCTGTTTAACTTACCTGTAAGAAGAAATACTTACCTTGAAAATGTCTTGTCCAGCGCTGCCATCTCAGGTGTGGGCAGCTGAAGCCAGAGCGTCCCTCTGCGCGTCTCTCTTCCTGGATGTCGGAGTCCCAGAGCACCCTGCCTCGTCACTTCCGGTGCAGGCGCATCATCCCACAGCTCATTGCGCATGCCCAGAAGCTGTTCAGCAGGGAATGACGCGCCTGCACCGGAAGCGACGAGTGACACCGGTGCAGGCGCATTGACTCCTGGGATTGATGATGCTCATCTCCCAGGAGTCAATGCAAAGGAGGAAGTGACGTCAGGGGCCGTGTCCACAGAGGGAGGAAGAGGAAGGAAGGTAAGTTTATTTTCATTAAAAACAAGGTAAGTGAAACAGCGAAAAAAATTTAATTATCCAATTCTTTTTCAGGTATTTTTACTTTAATTGATGCAGCAAAGTTAAATTTTAGGGTGGAACTCCGCTTTAAGAAGCATAGTGAGCTTTTTGAAGTTGAAATTTTTCCAACACCTTTGGAAAATTAACAACTTAAATAATTTTTTTTTTTGTTTTCACAAAGGTGTTATTTTACCAAGTTATTTCACACACAGTATAGACATACTTATAATTACACTCAAAACACATTCTGCTATACCTCCTGAGTATGGAGATGCCATGTGTATGAGACTTTTTCAGAGCTTATAGGGACCTAAATCCAAGGAGCACGTTTGGGCTTTCACGGAGCACAAATTACGCATCTAATTTACTGACTACCTATCACATTTTTGGAGGTCCTGGAGCAGGACAGTGGAAACAAAATGACCACTTTTTGGAAAAGCAAACACACCAAGGTATTTTGTAAGAGGCATTGTGAGTCTTTTGAAGACTTCTTTGTTTTGCAACAAGTTTTTGGAAAATAAAGAAAAAAAAATGAAAATTTATTTTTTTACACAAAAAAGGCAATTTATTAAGATATTTCTCTCACACTGCATAGGCATACTTAGAATTACAACTCAAAACACATTCTTCTACTCCTCCTGAGTATGGAAATACCACGTGTGAGACTTTTTCACTTTTTTTTGCTGATTATGCACTGGACATTTTATCTTGTGTGTGACACAAATCAACCAGTATCAAAGCCAATGAACTGATTGTTCATTGTGATTGTAAGTGGTGCAAGAGTGATTGGACAGCGATGATCAGGGACACTGACTGGCAGCACTGGTCTAGGGACATTGTACTGCTGTGGCAGTGATCAGAAATAATGGCTGGTAGCAATGACATGTAGTGATAACAGAGCAGCCAGCCATTGTACATGATAACTGCTGCAGCAGTTTGATGTCACAATAGTGACACTGCACTTGCTCTGGTGACAGTATTTTTTTTTTTTTTTACAATTTTTTTTTAATTTTTCCCCATACTGTCACCAGAGTAGTGTTGCCATATTGACACTGTACTGCTTTGGGGAGTAATCAGGATTTTTTAAATTCTATGATTGCTTATAAAGTGTTTGGCATCCATTCATGATGCCATTGTTTACTATTGTGATAGCTCTAATTGGCCACAGCTATTACATGGTACAGGGCCAATGGGATTGTCCCCGTACCATATGATCACTGTGATCAATTGCAGAGGTCACAGTAGTAAGCAATGGTTTCATGTATGACAGCCATTGTTTATTACTGGGATTGGTCACAGCGATCACATGGTACCAGAGTGGATCACAGCGACCTGGTACCGCAATCAATCATCTGTTGGGTCCGATGGACAAAGTGGTCACCAATTGTGCTGCTGTGAATGCCTGGGGCATGCACAAGGCATTCTTCTGGGAGGACGTACCAGTACATCTTCCTAGAAAGTGCTTGTCCCACAAGGCTGTATTTATACAGGCCAGGCAGGAAGTGAGTAGTCTACAATTAAGCCTATCAGGGTGAAATGCATCATAGGGGTGGGGCCAAAGGGAGGGGATTGAGTGGAAGCTGGAATTCTGCTCATTATGCCACTGTTGACTTAACCAGTGTGCGGCCCTTTCTTGTTAAATTTATGCATGTATGGAGCGAGGCGTGGTCCCGGGGAGGAAAGGCCCCTGGGGCAGAATGCGGCAGATGGGGAGTATATATGAATGTCATTAATGAAAGCCTTCATTTAGGACTGGACATGGGATCGCTGGTATTGCTTACAGCGAACACATGGTACCAGGGTGAATAACAGTGACCCGGTACCGCAATCAATGATCTGCTGTGTCCGGTGGACAATGCAGTCACTTATTGTGCTGCTGCGCACACCTGGGGTATGCACAAGGCGTGCTTCTGGGAGGACGTACCAGTACATCTTCCCAGAAAGATGCTTGTTCCGCAAGGCAGTATATGTACAGGTAAGGCAGGAAGTGGTTAATCTCTGATTAAGCCTATCAGGGGGAAATGCATCAGAGGGGTGTGGCCAATGGGAGGGGACTGAGTAGAAGTTTGAATTATGCTCATATTATAACAGTTGACTTGACCAGTGTGCCGCACTTGCTTGTTAAATTGATGCATGTATGGAGCGAGTCGCGGTCCTGGGAAGGTCAGGCACCTGGGGTAGAAGAAGACTCATGGGGAGTAAATACTGTGGCTTAAGAGCAGTGCCATTTAGCGTTACCATTTCTGGGCATGCATTACAATTTTTTTCCTGACATCCAATTTTATTGTTAGATTGCTTATACAATAGTGCCACGCATGTATAAAGTTGTACAGTGTCCTATACGGACAAACATAAGAGTTTTTAAATGTTTTTATTAAATAATGATATACTGTACATACATAATTGCTGAGTTTGATTAAAGCATTCGAAAATTATGATACAATTTTTTTTTCTTTTGTTTATATGATCCAAACCTGAAACCGTTAATCTTGCTGTACAAGTGCATTGTGTGCGACAACATACAGTATATGTGTCCTTAGACAATGTGATATTTCCATATTCATGCTCTTTTGTATATGTGATTTATTTTTTGTGCACATTCATACCTTAACCTGTCATTACGATGCTAGAAAGGCATGATTACACTGTATCTCATGCAAATACAGGTGATTACTGCATGTTTATTACAGAAATAAAAAGGACTATTTGAATATTAAAGAGAATTTTACCAAACACAAAACATACCTTACAATCTGTTTGGATTTATTATAACATTTCCAACTAAAGCTGGCTAGGCATGGAGAGAACTTCAGCCAGATCCTGATGAACTGGCCGAAATCTGTTTAGCGGGCAGCACTGTCAGCCACCTCCTGCCCAATGTTCCTCAATTGAAAAAATCAAAAAAGCAGGGTGGACATTTTTTGGCCGAACAGCACCTGCATCCAATCAGATACATGCACTGTTCGGGCATTTTGACAGCTGGCGGGCCAGCTGTCAAAAGAAAATAGCCACAGTGGGAGATTTGTCCATCTGTCCTGTGAAACATGGTTGGACTAAAATGATCACTTTTAGAATCTATATGTGTATGACTAGCTTCACTGTTTCAAAGAACCTTAGTAATTGCAGGTTTACCAGCCTGCTTTGCTGCATTCTTCCCAAAGATCTGTCATTCTCTTCTGCAGCTGCTCATGGAAATGAGGTCACCAAAATCATCAGTATCCATGTCATGTCATGTCTACTGGTATTTTAAAGGATGACAATACTTTTGTAAAACTAGCCAGCAAAGGACCCCCTCAACATCCTAGGCAAAAATGAAATAGTAATGCAAACTTCAGATTGCAACTTTACAGAATTCCTGCTGTATTAACTTGTCTGCCATAGCACCTTCTGGAGAAAGAATCCTGCATGCAACAGCACATGTCTGACACATCCCTGCAATATCAATGAATAGAATACCCTGCAGGAGAAGGGTATTCCATCCATTCTTATTACACTAACCTTTGCATGTGAGATGAGATAAAAAAAATCTAAGCAAAACTACAGAGAAATAGTAGTATAGAAGTAAATGACAGAAAAATAATGAATGTCCTTTCTTGTATTAAGAGAGGCATGGACTCCAGAGAGAGAGAGATATCATTTTGCCCCTGTACAAATCATTAGTAAGACCTCATCTAGAATATGCAGTTCAGTTTTGGGCACCAGTTCTCAGAAAGGATATCAGGGAACTGGAGAAAGTGCAGAGAAGGGCAACCAAACTGATAAGAGGCATGGAGGAGCTATGAGAAAAGATTAGAGGAACTGAATTTGTTCTCTCTTGAGAAGATGAGATTGAGGGGGGATATGATCATAAATACGTAAGGGATCCATATAGTGAATTTGGTGTTGAGTTATTCACTTTAAGGCCATCGCAGAAGACAAGGAGGCATTCTTCACGTCTAGAGCAGGGTTTCTCAACCAGGGTCCCTCCTGAGGTTGCTAGGGGGTCCCTTAGCAATGAGCAATTTCTGCCTCTCAGATAAGTTTCCAATGACACCATTGTTCCTTTAAGCTATCTGTAAGGGGGTAATTCTTCCCAATGATGACAAGAGTAAGGAGCATTCTTCCCACTGACTGTCACACTAATGTGTCATGAGTTGTAGATTTAAAATTTTTAGCAGGGGTTCCCTGAGACCAGAAATTTATTTCAAGGGTTCCTCTGTGTTGAAAAGATTGGGAAAGGCTGATCTAGAGGAAAAGAGGTTTCATCTCCAAATACGTAAAGGTTTCTTCACAGTAAGAGCTGTGAAAATGTGAATTAGACTCCCTCCAGAGGTGTTCTGGCCAGCTCAGTAGATTGCTTTAAAAAAAAAGCCTGGATTATTTCCTAAATAAACATAATATAACTGGGTACTCACATTTATAGGTAAAGTTGATCTAGGGAATATCCAATTTCCTCTCGGGGGATCAGGAAGGAATTTTTGCCCTTGCTGGAGAAAATGGGATTATGCTTTACTGGGGCTTTTCGTCTTCCTCTTGATCAACTGTGGGTATAAGATTGTGTATATGGGATTCTATGGTTGTTGTTTTTTTGTTTTTTTTATTGGTTGAACTAGATGGACTTTTTTAACCCGACAAACTATGTATGTATTGTTTTCTTTATTTAAAACCCACCAAATCTTTCAGTATGCTGGACATTTTAATACAGCATTTAAAAATAATATTCAGAAGGAGGAGGAATAATTATGGACCAGGAAGAATTTACAACACCATTTTACAACTACAGACTAATAAATCCCTTTTCTTCTTCGTAGGTTAAATTGGATAAAAGATTGACAAGGACATTTCTTTGTTCTCAGGGCTATAAGGGACATTATAAATGAATTAGCTAAAATGAATGTAATTTTGCTCTCTTTTACACTTTTTAACAGTCCAATTACAACAGCAAGCATGTGCTAAAGATTTAATGACTGGTCTAGTCTTGTTATGGAAGAGTTAAAAAAAGGGCTCATCCTGTTGGCACCCACACAATTCCCAAAGAGCAGGGAATGCAGCAACTTGCTCCCATTTGACAATGTCAGAGGTAAAAGACAAGAAGCTGGTTGCATAGATAAAAAGAACGCTTTGAATATCAATGACATCAAAAGCTTGGCTGGCTGCAGGATGGGCAGGTGAGGGTTGTAGAGAGATGTGGGGAGCAGTCTGGCATTGTTTGCCTTCCAGCTGCTCCCACCAAGATGTCACATTTAAGGTGCTTCAGTTTGCTGGCATTCAGATAGAGAGCAGGTGGTTATGATATCACTGGCTCCTGCAAACCAAGAAAAGGACAGAGAATAAACCAGCACCCATCTCTCATCTGATTTTTCGTATAGCCAAACTCAAGTCATGTTAGTCCTAGAAAATGGTGCTTTCCTTGGGTCCTGTTTCACTCAATACAAATACTTTTTTGCAACACGTAAATAATAAAGGGCTTATTTCCCATCACTATTGATGATAGATCTGTTATAATCCTAAAGCATTGTCAGGCCAAAAATGATATGGAGCTTGTGCTATGGCACAGGGTACAATCTGTATGAGGTACCTATAGATGGTTTTTTACTTCATTTTTTATTTTTTTATTGTTTTTAACCTTTTTTTTTTTTTTTCCAAATTTTTTTTTTTTTCTTTTAATTGAAGAACAAGCATAACTTTTAGCAAGATGCAAATCTTACAAGCACACCAAGATTGATACACATGGAGATGATATTTGAATTAGAAGAAAGTTAGGTAAAGGCCAGTTGTACACTTCGGCCTGTCACGGAATTTCCTTATGTACTGCCAAATTAGTAGAATGTAGGAGATTATGGATAAAGATCAGGGCAACATAGCAGCCAATATGGTTAAATACTATAAACTGGTGGCTATTTTATGTTTAAGTGGATAGGGAGTGTAGGAATGATTCCCATAATTCAATTTTTTTTTTTGGTAGGGATGCCTCTATCAATTCTTATTCAACTTCATTATAACATTTGCCGTAGGTATTTCTGGCAAACCATATGCAGATATTAAGCATATCAGAGAAGGGTTTATATATAAAGCTTAAGCTCTGTTAAAGCTAAACTACAATCCCTACTGCAAGAGTAATTTGCTCATTTTGTTTAGGTTAAGGAGCTCACAGCAATCCTTACCTTATTCCTCATTCCCCCAGCACTTTTCTGCACTCTGACTCTCCTGGTACGTATTTGGGTGGGCCCTTGAAGTCCTCATAAACAATGTAGGACTGCTGATCTTGCATTATACATGATGACATCAGAGAGCCAGCAACTGGTCGAGCTGCAAATAGAAATGGCTTCAAGGGTCTAGTCATACAGCAGGGAAGTCTGTGTGAGCAAGGACTAAGGACTGCAATTAACCCTTGCAGTGCAATTAGGGGGTAAGGAATGGAATTACAGTATTGTGTGAATGTTTAAAGCTGACTGTAATTCAGCTTTAAAAGTCCACTGTTGTGTTTTGGCTATAGTGAACCCAAAGATCAGGGCCTGGATTTAAACCCAGAACCTCTGCTGTGTTAGGCAATGTCTCTTCCTGCTGAGCCACCCGTAATGCTGGACAGCTCCCTGGACAGTTCCCTGGACAATTCCTTGAATGATCCTGCCTTGAACCTTGTTTGTCTTGAACCCTGAACTCTTTGCTCCTCCCATGAACTTCCTGATTTAACCACTTGCTGACCAGGCCTTTTCTGGGACTTTTTGTGTACAAGTTTACATTATATTAGCATTTTTTGCTAGAAAATTACTCAGAACCCCCAAAAGCTTAGCATACACCCTAGAGAATACAATTGTGATCTTAAACTCACTCATGGAATGGTGACAAACGACGATACTTAATCTCCTTAGGCGACGCTTTAAACATTTTTTTACAGGTTACCTGTTTAGAGATACAGAGGAGGTCTTGCACTAGAATTATTGCTCTCACTGTAACGATTGTGGTGATACCTCACATGTGTGGTTTGAGCTCCGTTTACATATGCGTGCGCGACTTACATATGCATTCACTTCTGCGTGCGAGCATGGAGGGACGCGGCGCTTCACATTTTTTTTTTTGCAATTTATTTTGCTTTTTTTTTTTTTATTTTTACACTGTCTCTGTATTTATTTATTTAGGAGTTAAGGAATCTGGGGTCCAAAAGAGCAAAGATCTCGTATTTGCCTTTAACCACTTGCCGACTGCCTAACGACGATTTACGTTGGCAGTCAGCCCCTCACAGGCAAAGTGATGTAGTACTACGTCGCTAGCCTGTGAGGCTCTAGGGAGCGAGCGCGCGCCACTGGAGGCGCTCTCCTGCTCGCTCACGGACCCCCCCGCGCGAGTGAACGGCGGACCCGATGTCCGCCGGTCACTCGCGATCCTCGGTTACACCAGGAGAAAGGCAGGCGGCTAATGTAAACAAAGCCACCTGTCTTTCTCCCCTGTGTAACAGCAGAGATCATACGGTCCTGCTATGTAGGACCGTAGATCTCTGCTGTTACACACACACAGCCACATCCAATCACAGTTAGAAGCACGCCCCTAGGGACACACTTAACCCCTCCTTCTCCAATAAAGTTAACCCCTTCCCTGCCAGTGTCATTTTTACAGTAACAGTGCATATGTATAACACTGATTACTGTAGTAATGTCACTGGTACCCCCAAAAGTGTCAAAAAAATGTCGCAGTCCCGCAAAAAAAAATCGCAGATCGCCGCCATTACTCGTTAAAAAAAAAAACAATAAAAATTACAAAAATATTTCCCTTAGTTAGTAAACGCAATAACTTTTGCGCAAACCAATCAAAATATGCTTTTTGCGATTTTTTTTCTACCAAAAATATGTAGCAGAAAACAAATTGGCCTAAAATGTTAAAAAAATTTGATTTTTAAATTTTTTGGGGGGAATTTCATATAAAAAAATGTGAAAAATATTGTTATTTTTGCAAAATTGTCGCTCTTTTTTTGTTTATAGCGCATGATCAAAAAATCCCACAGGTGATCAAATACCACCAAAAGAAAGCTCTGTTTGTGGGAAAAAAGTACGTCAATTTCATTTGGGTACAACGTCACACGACCGCGCAATTGTCTGTTAAAGTCACGCAGTGCCGAATCGCAAAATAGGACCTGGTCAGGAAGGGGGTAAAATCTTCCAGGGTTTAAGTGGTTAAAAGCACATGAAAAATTTGAAAGCATTTTTACTTAAAAAAAAATTTAATATTTGTTTTTGCCCGAGAACTGGAAGTGATGTCAGAGGTTGTTCTGGTCCTCCCAAGGGCATAGAGACCAGTGGTGGCCATCTTACCCTCACTCATCTTCCTGTCCAGCAATTGGGCACGTCAGATCCCTTCCTGGTTTGCTGATGGCTCCGGTAAGCTCACCTGTAGGTTAAAATACAAATGGAGAGCTTACCGCCACTTTAAGCCTCATGTGACATGTTTATTATTATTGGTTCTACTATTGAAATGAATGTAGAATATGCACTGTTACGACTCTTTGGATATATCAGACTGAGAGACACAACTGATTATTAAGCAGACATTTCTTCATACATGCCTGTAACAAACACTTTGGGTTTCCAGTTGGGGCTTTTTTTTCTTCTTAACCTACTTCTCAAAGCTGGAAGACTGTCCTGGACACTTCTTTAAAGCTACATCCTGTATTGCTGTTTGCATATAGCTCCAGAGTAAATCAGTACTAACTAAATTCCACCTATATTGACTACCTTCTTCTGATGGACAGTGGCAAAAGCAAATCTGTGTATTTGGGGGATATGAACTTGTAAATTCAGCTAATGGTTGCCTTACATTGTGCTGTGAAAGAGCACGGAGTCATTATTCTTAAAGCCAAATCCAGTAGTAATACTGTAGTCGCAAGGATGAAAAGAAAGAGTAAGTGCCGGTTCGCACTATTGCGATCACAGACATCGCATATGATTCGAAGCGCACTGCTCCTAAAATCACATGCAATGTCTGTGCGGTGCGAGTTCAGCCATACAGTTTGTGTGGTTGAATTTGCATTGCAATCGCAGTGAACACGCACAGGACCCTTTTTTTGTCCCGCAGCAGAATCAGATCGCATGGTGGTTCACACCAGTGCGATCCGATTCCTGTGCGAAGTGTCAGATCGCACTGCGATATGCAATCTGATCTGGGGGTGTCGTTAACTTCGAATTGACACCCCCAGCATATCACATATGGCAGTGTGAACTGCCTGTGCTGCGGATGCGATGTGGGAACACGCAGTATATTCGCAGAATCGCAGTGTTCCCGCATAGCAATAGAGTGAACTGGCACTAAAGCCATATACTATGTGAAGGATGATGGGTGGGGCAGGGTCACCCATGAAGTAAATTTTGCCAGATTCTTTGGGAACCGGTTTGGTAAAATTTGGTTACAATTCACTTCATTCGTGGCTCTGCTAGCCCTCTCCAGCCGGACACCCTTCGTCTGAAAAATTGAAGGACCCAGGCAGAAGATTGTGTTCCAAACAGCTGCATCCAATCAGATGCAACTGCTATTTGTGTTTTCTTACAGCCACCTGTGGGGGATTCCTTCATCTGCGATGTTTAGCACTGATTTACCCCGCAGGCTGAAGATAGAAATATATTGGCGTATGGCCAGCTTAAGTGTTCTACTGGAGTGGAAGTCACCATACTAAAACTCAGCGGAAAGAGCCATATAACCTATGACTGTCTCTGAAAAACAGTAAAATAATAATGCAAAAAATGTCCTATTAATTTAAACAAGGCTTTGTTAGATCTCATTAGGTAGGTAAAAGAGGTGAAGGCTGGGTAATATTGCATGTATTTCACATTAGTCATAAGTATTAAGGATTTTTTTAGACATAGTGTATATACTATACACTATATAGTACAGTACATAAAGCCATAGTAAGACACATACAGTATGTACTGTATCACCAGAGCGTACATGGCTAAGTGCAATAATATACTGAGAAAAAAGTACCAGTGTACATATAATGTACAATGTAATTAAATCAAGACAACAGTAGACTTTCTCCATAAAAATCCTACAACCCTGATCGACAAGAGCATAATCAGTTGTTAGTAGTGTCCTATCTGATTTAAAGGAAGCCACAACAGGGGTTAACCTCTGTAAAAATGTATTGCTGTGTCCACATTGGGGAGACCCCATTTCCTATTGAGATGGCAGAACAGGAAATAAAGAGAATTCTCCCTTATGAGGACACGGACAACATTTAAAGGCTGACAGAAGACTTTTTAAAATTTAAAAAAATATGTTTTGACTGGCGTTATTACCAGTTTCAAGAATGAACATTTAAACTCTATGGTAACCTATTACCCAGAATCTGCAGAAACACGTCTTTGTAACTCATTGTAATATTGATATTGGTAAGTGCATAGCAAAAGACTTGCTCCTCTTCCCTGATGAAACATCTCTTCAACTGATTGAGTCTAGAGCTGATTGTGTTATGTGTTACACAAAGTCTGATTATCACTAGTGATGCAGATGATTCCAGCATCAGTATTCTAGCATATGGTCAGTCTAAGCTGATTAAAAAAGTGCCCTTCATTTTATCAAATGCCACATCTACGCCTACTGCAACCTGTTTTCCAAAGTTGTGCTTTTTTTTATTCTACGCATGCTCAGTTAAAAGATCTGTGCCTATTCTACAAAATCTATTCTGACTTCTAATGCAACTAAATGCTTCTAGTTTCATAACCCTTGCATTACTTGATTATTACTAGCAATGTTCCGTTAAAATCCGAGTTAAAATTCCGAGCTAAAATGCAATATTTATTAATATAGCTAACGCATACCTCTCAACTTTGTGAGATGGGAATGAGGGACATGTATTACCAAAAGTATTTAGGTATAGGACACACACACCCTGCCAAGGTCCACATCTGGACCCCCTTAATGACCAGGCCATCTTTTGCGTTTTGGCACTTTGTTAATTTAATGGACAATGGCGCGGTTGTACGATGCTGTACCCAAAAAAAAAGGATTTTCTCTTTTCCCACAATTAGAGCTTTCTTTTGGTGGTATTTGATCACCTGTGTGATTTCTATTTTTTGCGCTATAAACAAAAGCGGCAATTATGAAAAAAAAAAAACAATATTTTTCACTTTCTGCTATATAACATTCCCAATAAACATCTAATTTTTTTCATCCTTTTAGGCCAATTTGTACTCTGCTACATATTTTTGGTAAAAAAAAAAAAAATCCCAAAAAGCCTATTTTGATTGGTTTGCGCAAAAGTTATCGCGTCTACAAACTAGGGGAAAGATCTATGTCATTTTTATTTATTTGTTTATTTATTTTACTAGTAATGGCAGTGATCAGCGATTTTTAGTGGGACTGTGACATTGCGGCAGACAGATCGGACCCCTAACTGACCTTTTTTTTGGGGGGGGACCAGTGACATTACTACAGTAATCAGTGCAAAAAATATCCACTGTTACTGTAATAATGACACTGGCAGGGAAGGGGTCAGCTCAGGGGCGATCAAAGGGTTAAGTATATGCCTAGGGGGTGTTTTCTAACTGTGAGAGGGATGTGCTTGCGGAATCAACACAGAGACCTGTGATCCTAATTAGGAGGATCACAGGCGCTCTGTGCTGATTTCTGAGAGAACAATGGTGTTTACAACAGCAGACCACTTTTCTCTCTCCAGAGGGAGTGATTGCGGGTGCCCGGCAGCTTCCCCACTTCCCCACTGCCTACTGGGGGCATGAGCGCCACCTCCGGTGGCACGTGCACGCTCCCAGGAACGTTTCCGCGAACCGCCGTACCTCGCAGCTGACCCTGCGTGCTGCAGTATATCTGCAGCAGGCGGTTGGAAAGTGGTTAAATAAGAATTGTACAAAAAAAAAAAAATGATTGGTTGAACCCACACATGCTTTTTTACCACTACTATTCCTTCATGCTGGCTTTTGGAATTTACAAATGCAGCAATTTAGAAATTGGATAAAAGGTTTAGAACTGGGAAACACTTTTTTGATAGATATGTAGTGCATTTTTACTATATAGATCAGACCACAATGAGGGACAAATGAGGAGGAAAGAGGGACTTTGTTCTTAATGAGGGACAGTCCCTGAAAATCGGGGACAGTTGGGAGCTATGCTAGCAATTAGCATCCAATCTCATGCTGAAATAAGACAGCTCAGCTATTGGAACTGGCACATACAGGGTTACTCTATCCCAACTCTACCCAGAGGCTCATGGATGGTTTACTTTAGGTTTACAGGAAATGTTGTCATAAAAGCCAATTTATTGTCCTCAATTTATTTACATCTTATAGCTGAAAGCAAAGAAATTTTCATTACATTCTAGACAGTGCGTGCAAGCTGCAGATACTTTACAAGATGTTAGGATTAAATCACAAGGAGCAGATCTATATCTCAGCTTCTACAAGCATGAAGGTCCGTGTCTTCTAGTTGCTGGACTGGATATGCCTAGTTGACCATAGATGGGTCACATTAAACTGTCATTGTGTCCTTATGCTATGCTAGACACTCCAGGTATAAACAAATATTTACAACAAGAGTAATTGCCTTGGGCAGCCATAGAATACGGGACTCACAGCGATAGGCAGTTAATGTAATAAAAATGTCCAGTACATGGAAAACTTTCCGTGACCTTGATGCAGAGGTGGATGCTAATCATTGTGAACCTTGCAGAGATCTCATAGATAGCTATGACATTCATATGGCCTTCTTTAAATGTCCCTAAGGCTTTGCAGCATTTATTTGGTTAATCAGCCCATTGCAGCAATTCTTTTTTATCTCTTTTTTGACCTGTCGCTGTTCAGCGTTTAGGATTGCAGCCAATGCTGTCCAGCTGCAGAATGGCAGACGAGAAGGAACCTGAGTGCGGGCTGGGCATGTATTACCTAGCTCTGATGCCTCTTGGCAAATGTCCGGCTAGTGTCTAAAGTACTGTATTGTTAGCTGGCAAATGAGATTCTGTTGGTCCAAATTGCAGTCCACCACAACCTCCGTTTTCTCACCGGTATTGCAGGCAGCAGTGTGCGAGAGGAAGGAGGCAAGACAAAGAACCTTTCTATCCTCTCCTAGAAAATTCATTGATGTACAAAAGACATTACATTCTGCAGCTGTTACTGGGTATATATGTACAGTATAGAGCTGCCTCACTGAAAGAGCAGAGGAATTAACTCATTCATAACCCTCTTTCCATGGTCTCCGAGCAACACAGGGCCTGGATTATGTGCCAATTACTCCTTTGAAGAATGAATAGAAAAGCTTCACCTGCTGATAATTGAACCCATGCGGTGTGTTAGCACCATTAAAGCCACGTACACCTGTCACTGTCTTGTGAAAGATTATTTGGGAGATGACAGAATGTGAATATATGCTGTTTTCCAGCAGTTGGCAATGTAGGGTCAGGAAAATGGTTAATTAATAACAAGTTGAATGTGATCTGCAATTTTCCCTTATCCACAGGCTACCATACATGAGTAGAACTCTCACTGAGAATGATGGGCAGACCTGGCGGACATAAGAATGGAACATAGGTGGAGTTAAAAGAAATGCGATACAGAAAACATTGAAAGCAGGGACAGGCAAATAGCATTTTCAGATGAAGGTTAGCGATGATGGTCTAGTCAGAAAATGAAGCCTTGCTAGATCACTTCAGGCTGGCCTATTTTGCAGGTATAGCTATGTAAAGCATTAAAAATAAGTGTCTATACTATTTAAAATCCAGTAATGCTCTGCATATGCTCAATTGGTCTCCATTTTTAGGCACTGTAGAGTTTTTAGAGGCTGATCTGCTAACTGCCTTAAAGCAAAATTAAACCCTTCTTTCCTTTACAGCCAAGGAAGCTGCTTTTGTTTGATCTGCAACTGCCATGGTGCTTCACATGTGATCAGTTATGACACCAGCCGTTTGATGGTTTGACAGTTTGGTTGTTGATACAAGCAAATATGACAGTTAGCAATCCTGACATTCCAGGAATGTCACTGTTTTTTGAAACCATTGAATCAGTGGGTTTAGTTCCACTTTATGATTTGCTGCTGTTTCGGGGCTCTGGGCATTAACAAAAATGGCAGCCTCCAGCAAGAAGAAACAGGAGGCAATTTACAGCACACATTCATTTTGGTAGCATAATTAATAATGTGGAATGTATGTTCCTGCTTAACCACTTAAGCCCCGGAAGATTTTACCCCCTTCCTGACCAGTACCTATTTTGCGATCCGGCGCTGCGTGACTTTAACGGACAATTGCGCAGTCGTGCGACGCTGTACCTAAACTAATTTGACATCCTTTTTTTTCCCACAAACAGAGCTTTCTTTTGGTGGTATTTAATCACCTGTGCGATTTTTTGATCATGCGCTATAAACCAAGAAAAAGAGCGTCAATTTTGCAAAAATAACAATATTTTTCACATTTTTTTATATGAAATTCCCCCCCAAAAAAATGTAAATGTAAATCCAAATTTTTTAACATTTTCGGCCAATTTGTTTTATGCTACATATGTTTGGTAAAAAAAATCGCAAAAAGCGTATTTTGATTGGTTTGCTCAAAAGTTATCGCATTTACTAACAAAGGGAAAGATTTTTGTCATTTTTGTTGTTTTTTTTTTAACGCGTAATGGCGGCGATTTTTTTTGCGGTACTGCGACATTGCGGCGGACAGATCGGACCCTTGACTGACATTTTTGACACTTTTGGGGTTACCAGTGACATTTCTACAGTAATCAGTGCTATACATATGCACTGTTACTGTAAAATTACACTGGCAGTGAAGGGGTTAACTTTTTGAGAGGGAGGGGTTATGTGTATCCCTAGGGGTGTGATTCTAACTGTGATTGGCTGTGGCTTGAGGTGTAGGAACAGTGATCAATGGTCCTACATAGTAGAACCGTATGATCACTATTCCTACACAGGGGAGAATGACAGGCAGCTTGTTTACATAAGCCACCTGCCTTTCTCCCTCTGCACCGCTGATCGCCGATCGACATCGGGTCCACCGGTCACACGCGCGGGGGGGGGGGGGGGGGGGTCCGTGACCGCGCAGGAGCGCGCCTCCAGGGGCGCGCGCTCGCTCCCTAGACCCTCACAGGCTAGCGACGTAGTACTATATATACTATATACTACTACTATATACTATATATATTATCCCATTCATTTAAATGAGCTGTTACTGCACAAACAAAACATACCTACACTGTTTTGCCCATGCAGCGCAACTGTGTATAAAAATCACACCTGTGTGTTAGTGCACTATAACACAATTTTAAACTTGCTGTGCATGTAAGCATGTTCTCCACTGAAGTTAGCAATCAACCGCAACACCAATGCAGATGGGGGAGGAAGTCGAGAGGACCTTAGTTCCTGTATGGTTTCCTTGGTCACAGGGAGGAAGTTATACGTATAGATGCTGGCACCTCATGTGACTTTGGCCACCCATCTAGGGTGAGGGCAGAACCTATTTAAGGCCCTGGATCCCTGCTTTGGGGCACATTTTGTGAGTGGCTAGAGTAGGGACAGGTCAACTGTCTGTCAGGGACAGTGCTTAGCATCATGGATAGGTTCGAGAGGAGTATGAAAAGTGCAGGGACATGCTATCCTTCCTAGAAGCCTCACTCCTAGGATACAGCCAGGCCACATTCTGCTCTTCAAGACAGATACTGTCGGCATCTCTGAGTCTTCAATTTACAGTCTCATTACTGTTACAACTTTTGAGTGTTCCCGGTTGGGTTTCCTTCCCACGAGGTCTGTTGTGTAATACTGGACTTCTGTTACAATATATTCTTGTTACTTCACTTGGACCCTGTGTGTTTTTTCCCCACTGTGCAATAACATTAGGGATAGGGTTTGTGGCCGTGTAGGAAATTTTCATGTTCACAGGTCAGTGAACAGGCAAACTCTAAAAAAAAAAAAAAAAAAATGTCCCTGCCCCAGGGGCTGAATGTAAACAAAGTGGACGGGTATCCTGGATGACATCATTAACCAAATAATGTCATGATTAAGATATCTATGGTCTTACTTAAGACCAAATACAGCGCTTGCTTGTAATTAAGAATACCTATTGAAGGTTGAGTGCCGGTTCACACTAGGGCGACCTGTGAGGCGACCTGGTCGCCTCACAGGTCGCCGCAGGTCGCCTCCCATAGGGAAGCTGCCGACCCGTTCTAATAGGAGCGACACAAGTCGCTCCGACCTAGAAAAAGGGTCCGGAGCTTCTTTGGGGCGACCCGGAGGCGACCGCCATAGACTTCAATGTTATGAAGTCCGTGGCGGCCGCTCCGAGGTAGCGGCGCGCTGCTCGCACCGCGACCTCGGAGGTCGCGGTGCGAAGTAGCGTCGCTGCAGTGTGAACCAGCACTTACCCGATTTGTTGTTAATTTATTGATACCAGCACATAATTTCTAAAATGCTAAGAACAAATAATAAATAATGGTGCAAAATATATATAGTGATGCGAAAAACCAATGGTGTATAATAAATAGTGTAAAATTAATAATTACTTGACTGATTATAATTCCATAGGTAAAGCTGCATATAATATCATAAAAATATATAAAGGTGACTCTGTGCTCAAAAACATAAACAGCATATATAGTAGGTACCGTGTCCTTAATAAATGTAAAGTTCAAAAATGTGGATGTTTAAAAGTTATATTATTAGTGTGTTCCAAAATTAATAAATAGTCCTTGATAATAAAAATAGTGAATATTCAATCAAAGGTGCACGTGCTTGATCAGAAGAAACTGTGACATCAAATAATGTCATGTCCATATTTTGTCAGTGATGTCGCCAAAATCCCTGCCTCTTTGTTTACATTTTTGGCTATGGGGCCAAGAGCTATCTTTTGCAGCAACCAGTCTGTTGGGAATTTATGTGTCAGCATGCTTTTTTTTTTTTTTGGTGGGTCAGTGGGCATCCTTCATCATCATTAATGTGGATCTACATCGCTAGCTGACAAGATTGATGATTGATTTAGAGACTTTAGAGAAAAAAAAGTTTTGCTCAATAACAAATAATGGGTTCCATTATTATAAAGGGGCCTAGAGATTCTGATACGTCTCCCACTGCAGGCCCTCACAATGATCGGGACAGGATGGTAGGGAAGAGGCCCTTTTCCTCATCAGCATGTTTTGCCAGGGGGGTCCCCTCTGGCAAGGTACCCTTCCCATGTTGAGGGCATGTGGCATGGTAAGGTTCAGAAGGAGGAGGGCTATGCTCATTGCTCTCCCCTTTCTGGCCAGCCAGACTGCATCCTCGGATAGGGGTCTGATCTTGATTTTTTAGAGGGGGGGGGGGCATGCTTTTTTCTTGTTTTTTTGCGCGGGGATTTAAAATTTAGGGTCAAGGATAGGGGTCTGGCATGCATTTAATGGGTACCCTTATATCTTTTCTTTGTGGGGTCTTACAACCCATAGCAGATTCTCATCTAGAATAAGGGTCTAGTGTAGGTGTTGGGGGGACTACCCACTGCTTTGTTTCCAAACAAATTGGCTTGGAAATACAATTAGCAAGTAGCAATTTAAATGGTATTTTATGTCTTTTTAATGTCAGTTTTGGTTGTGTACATACTGCAGATATGCAACTTCACAGGCAGGATTAAGGTACCCCCAAGCATGTTTTTTAAAGGAAAAGTGTATTATTTTGTTACCTGTTAAGCCTTATAAAAGAGCTGCTGCCTGCCGAATTATATTTTTTTAAACTTTTTTATTTGCGTTGGTACATTTTCACCAGGCACTGTTCAGTTTCCCATGCCTTTATTTTGGGGGTCCCAGGACTGTATTTTACAACAAAAAAAACAAGTTGGCAGGAAATAAGTCATTTAGTGGCCAGCAATTTAGATGGTGCCACTTCACAGACAGATGACTTCATGGGCTGGTTTAAGGTAGTGCACAAGGCTGCTATTTAAAGGAATTTTTCATTTTCATGTTGCTCTTTAGGCCTTGTTAAAAGAGCTGCAAAGAGCCCACAAAACTGCAGGACTTTTATTTTGCATTAGTATATGTTCCCCTGGCAGTGGCCAGCTCTCCATGCCCTTCGCTTAAAAATTCCTTGCCATATTGATTTTCAGGATTTGCCACCCATTGACTTCCATGGGGGTTAGCATCAAAGTTCACAGTTTGCAGATTTTTTGGATTGTGTTTAGTGAAGCTGCCCTCAAATCAAACCCAAGGAGATATGCCGATCTCCAATTACCTGTATTGCTGTAAAATGTGTATTTTACCTTTCATTACAGAAATTCATACTGTATGTGTGAAGGAGCCCTATGGTAACTGTAAATAAAATAAATATATATGAAAAAATATATATATATTAAAAAAAAAAAAAATATATATATATATATATATATATATATATATATATACTGTATATATACAGTATCTTACAAAACTGAGTACACCGCTCAAATTTTTGTAAATATTTTATTATATCTTTTCATGTGACAACACTGAAGAAATGACACTTTGCTACAACTTAAAGTAGTGAGTGTACAGCTTGTATAACAGTGTACATTTGCTGTCCCCTCAAAATAACTCAACATTAATGTCTAAACCACTGGCAACAAAAGTGAGTTCACCCCTAAATCAAAATGTCCAAATTGGGCCCAATTAGCCATTTTCCTCCCCGGTGTCATGTGACTCGTTAGTGTTACAAGGTCTCAGGTGTGAATGGGGAGAAGGTGTGTTAAATTTGCTGTTATCACTCTCACTTTCTCATACTAGTCACTGGAAATTCAACGTGGCACCTCATAGCAAAGTACTTTCTGAGGATCTGAAAAAAAGAATTGTTGCTCTACATAAAGATGGCCTAGGCTATAAGAAGATTACCAAGACCTTGAAACTGAGCTGCAGCATGGTGGCCAAGACCCTACAGAGGTTTAACAGGATGGGTTCCACTCAGAATAGGCCTCGCCATGGTTGACCAAAGAATTGAGTGCACATGCTCAGCGTCATATCCAGAGGTTGTCTTTTGGAAATAGACGTATGAGTGCTGCCAGCATTGCTGCAGAGGTTGAAGGGATGGGGGGTCCGCCTATCAGTGCCCAGACCATAAGCCGCACACTGAAGCAAATTGGTCTGCGTGGCTGTTGTCCCAGAAGGAAGCCTCTTCTAAAGATGATGCACAAGAAAGCCCACAAACAGTATGCTGAAGACAAGCAGACTAAGGACATGGATTACTGGAACCATGTCCTGTGGTCTGATGAGATAAACTTATTGGGTTCAGATGGTTTTAAGCATGTGTGGCAGCAACCAGGTGAGGAGTACAAAGACAAGTGTGTCTTGCCTACAATCAAGCATGGTGGTTTTAGTGTCATGGTCTGGGGCTGCATGAGTGCTGTTGGCACTGGGGAGCTACAGTTCATTGAGGGAACCATGAATGCCAACATGTACTGTGACATACTGAAGCAGAGCATGATCCCCTCCCTTCGGAGACTGGGCCGCAGGGCAGTATTCCAACATAATGACCCCAAACACACCTCCAAGATGACCACTGCCTTGCTAAAGAAGCTGAGAGTAAAGGTGATGGACTGGCCAAGCATGTATCCAGACCTAAACCCTATTAAGCATCTGTGTTGCATCTTCAAATGGAAGGTTGAGGAGCACAAGGTCTCTAACATCCACCAGCTCTGTGATGTCATCATGGAGGAGTGGAAGAGGGTTCCAGTGGCAACCTGTGAAGCTCTGGTGAACTCCATGCCCAATGGGGTTAAGGCAATGCTGGAAAATAATGGTGGCCACACAAAATATTGACCCTTTGGGCCCAATTTGGACATTTTCACTTAGGGGTGTACTCACTTTTGTTGCCAGCGGTTGAGAGATTAATGGCTGTGTGTTAAGTTATTTTTGAGGGGACAGCAAATTTACACTATTATACAAGCTGTACACTCACTACTTTACATTGTAGTAAAACGTAATTTCTTCAGTGTGTCACATGAAAAGATATAATAAAATACTTTTGTGAGATACTGTGTGTATATATATATATATATATATATGTATGTATATATCATTAAATGTATGTATTTATACACAGAGCAAGCAATTTTGTTCTGGGGTTGGCTCCTGTTGAGCTTCTGTTGCCTTGTTGGCTCAATTTTTTTCTCTGGCCTGGTTGACACGTTGCCTTTTCTTTGGTTGCGTCTTCCCACCCCTTACACCTGCACTGCTTTGGGACATCCCAATGGTGAAGGAATACTGAACAGGCTGCGACTGTCAAAGGACGTAAGAGAAAATAGAATTTTTGTAAGAACTTACCGTAAAATTCTTTTCTCTGAGCCCTCTGACAGTCGCAGCCCTCACCCCTCTATTTTTTGGGGTTGATTGTCTTTCTGTACTGCTTGCTATGAAACTGAAGAGCAGCACCAAGTGGCTGATGGGTAATGTCTGAGGGACAGCCCCCTAGAGGTGTGTCTGTACAGCAGCACTCACACTAAAACCAGTATTGAAATAAAAAAAGAATTTAAATTAAATATTTTTTTTGGTAACTATAAACACTAAACATAATGTAGCAAACTATATTGTGTTTTTTTTTTTTTTTTTTTACCTTTTTCTGTTTTGAAAATATTTTTGTAAGCCTTGTCAAAAAAAATGTTCTTTCATTATTACTACTTGAGGCATCTTGTGTTGAAATAATATTAACCTGCAGTCCTGGCACCCCCCTTTAGTGTGTAATGGAATAGCGGTGAGCTCAGGCATATTTGGATCCTAGTCAAAATCCACGTGAGGGAGCTTGCCAGAAAGTTGTTACCTGTACTGGGCAAATTATCTGTGGCCTGGGCAGTTCCTAGCTGTGTGTACATAAGGGGAATGTATATATACAGCTGCAGGGCAGGGAATGCGTAAGTCTCAAATGATTGGCCCAGTACAATGGCAGATTTCTGGTGTGCTTGCTCACATGGATTTAGACTAGGATCCAAAGTTCATCCTTGCTCGCTGATAATACAATGCTAATTGCAATATATGCCCATAAATTGACTTATAGCTCTGACTTAAATTTTTCACAATGCCCCCAGGATAACATTGCTGCAAGAAAGTGATATTATACGTTTAGAAAATACATACAACTGCATATTGAAATGGAAAGGTAATTTGTAATAACATTAAATTACAAAAGTGCTTGTGCTGAATTTTTTGGTTACATTTTCATCAAAAGTGCACTTTTTTATTTAAAGGTGTATTAAACCCAAAAGCAAACATTTCTTATATTGCAGCCTTCCAGTTCTTAGATGTGATGGCTACACTAGTTTTTTTTTTAGTCTTTTGAGGCTAGGTTCACACTTATGCGATGCGGGAAACACAGCGAATCCTCTGTGTTTCCCACATTGTATTGCAAACGCACGGCATCCATGCAGTCTGCGGTGGTGTCAATGGTATCTTAACGACACCCCAAAACAGGTTGCAAAATGCAGTGAGATTGCCAAAATCACATCGCATGGGTGCCGCCCGAAACCGCATACAGTGTGTATAGAAAAGAATAACCCCCCTTCCTTTCAAAATCACATTTTGTTGCTTTATAGCCTGTACTAGGGTAACTTACAGTATAACATCCAAGTGAAAGATATAACAGCAGTGACGTGGCGGGTCTGCCAGCAGCCGGTCATCTCGCCCCGGGCGCAAAATGTAGGGGGGGGGGCGCAAAATTATTCCCCTGCCGTCCCGAGGGTCTGTGCTGCAGTGTGTTGCCTCCTCTGGACCCCTACACCTCTGGTGAGGCAGTAAGGCATTTCTCTCGGCGGCACCCTATTCCAGCTCCCCCTGCCCCAGGGCTCCTTTGGTCCAGCATGTCCCTCTGGTACGGCCTGTGAAACAGCGGAGGGGGAGGGGCAGTGCTCGGAGCAGATTATGGCCAAGGGAAAGGTGCAGTGGCTGCTAGCTGACCTCCCAGCGGCAGGGATACCAAGGAGCGTCTGGATGCCGGAGACTCCTACAATACTTCCCACCTGATGCTGGGGAGAGCTCTGATCAAATGGATGATGAGGCCATGGAGAGGTAAGGAGGATAATGGATCCACCATCTACATTGTACTGTGTTTTGGGGATGGGGGTGTGAGTAGTGCAGGACGTAGGTGTGTAAGGTAGGTCAGTATAGTTGTCAGGTAGGTTAGTGTAGTGGTCAGGTAGGTTAGTGTAGTGGTCAGGTAGTTCAGTGTAGTGGTCAGGTAGGTCAGTGTAGTGGTCAGGTAGGTCAGTGTAGGGGTCAGGTAGGTCAGTGTGGTGGACAGGAAGGTCAGTGTGTTGGACAGGTAGGTCAGTGTAGGGGTCAGGTAGGTTAGAGTGGTGGACAGGTAGGTCAGTGTGGTGGAAAGGTAGGTAATTTTAGGGGTCAGGTAGGTCATTGTAGGGGTCAGGTAGGTCAGTGTAGGGGTCAGGTAGGTCAGTGTATGGATAGGGGTCAGGTAGGTAGGTTAGTGTAGTGGTCAGGTAGGTTAGTGTAGTGGTCAAGTAGATCAGTGTAGTGGTAAGCTAGGTCAGTGTAGGTAGGTTAGTGTAGATGTCAGGTTAGTGTAATGGTCAGGTTGGTCAGTGTAGGAGTCAGGTAGGTCAGTGTAGTAGTCAGGTAGGTCAGTGTAGGAGTCAGGTAGGTCAGTATAGGAGTCAGGTTAGTGTAGGTGTCAGGTAGGTCAGTCTAATGGTCTGGTAGATTAGTGTAGGGGTCAGTGTAGTGGACAGGTAGGTCAGTGTATGTAGGTCAGTGTAGGGGGTAGGTAGGTCAGTGTAATGGGCAGGTAGGTCAGTGTAGGTAGGTTAGTGTAGGTGTCAGATAGGTTAGTGTAATGGTCAGGTAGGTCAGTGTAGGGGTCAGGTAGGTCAGTGTAATGGGCAGGTAGGTCAGTGTAGGTAGGTCAGTGTAGAGGTGAGGTAGGTCAGGGTAGGTCAGTGTAGGGGTCAGGTAGGTCAGTGTAGGGGTCAGGTAGGTCAGTTTAGGGGTCAGGTAGGTTGGTCAGTTTAGGGGTCAGGTAGGTTGGTGTAGGGGTCAGGTAGGGGGCGCAAATAACTTGCCTTGCCCCAGGTGCTGACAACCCACGCTGTATAACAGCAATATGTCAGAAAAGATTTTAAAAAATCTGACTATAACACCTTTTTCCATGTGATCTCAGAATCTTCAAGGTGCGTTTTAAGGTGGAAAGACGAGACTAAAATTAAATTATTTGGTCTAAACACTGAACAATATGTCTGGCGGAAATCCATTACAGCTCTCTATCCAAATAATACCATTCCTATGGGGGTCTTTCTCTGCAACAGGGACTGGAGCACTTGTCATTTAGAAGAAAAATGAATGGGGCAAAATACCATCAAATTTTTAGGAAAATCTGCTGCCCTCTGCCAAAAAGTAGTCAATGACGGTTTAACTTCCAACATACCAATGACCAAAATTACACAGCAAAAATGACCACACAGTGGTTGAAGGAGAAAAAGGTGAGTAGGGATGGGCTGAACACCCCCCTGTTCGGTTTGCCCCAGAAAATCTTGAACAGGGAAAAAGTTCTAGCGAACATGCGAACTCCATTAAAGTCTATGTGACACGAACATGAAAAATCAAAAGTCCTCTTTTTAAAGGCTTATATGCAAGTTATTGCCATACAAAGTGTATGAGGACCCGGGTACTTCCCTGGGGGAGATGTATCAATGCAACTTTTAAAAAAAAAAAAGTATTATTTTTACAGGAGCAGTGATTTCAATGATGCTTAAAGTGAAACAATTAAAATGAAAAATTCCTTTAAATATCGTGCCTGGGGGTTCCCTTAATGTGCCTGTAAAGTGGTGCATCTGGACCATGTATAGAGTCTGCTGCAGCAATACTGACATTTCTAAAGGAAAAAATGTCATTTAAACTTGCTCACAGCTGTATTGTATTGCTGGCTCCCGACAATACAGATAACAAAAAAAAAAGAAAAAAAAAATGGCGTAGTGTTCCCCCCCCCGCCCCCAGTCCATACCAGGCCCTTCGAGTCTGGTATAATTTTAAGGGGAACCCCACATCAAAACTTAAAAAAAAAACAGCATGGGGTCCACCCCAAAATCCATACCAGACCCTTATCTGAGTATGCAGCCTGGCGGGTCAGGAAAGGGGGGGGGGCGAGCAGCCCCCCTCCTGAACCATACCAGGCCACATGCCGTCAACATTGGGTGCCATTGGGGACAAGGTCCTTTTCCAGACAGCCCTTGGGGTCTTCAGGTGGGGGGCTTATCAGCATCTGGAAGCCCCCTTTAACAATTGGGCCACCAGATCCTGAGCCCCCCCCCATGTGAATGGGTATCGGGTACATTATACCCGTACCCATTCACCAAAAAACCACAGGAAACAGTGTTTGACAAGTCCTTTATTAAAAAGAAAAAAGAAAAAAAAATAGTGTCCCTCGATGTAAATCCACAGTCATTCATAATGCCTGCCGGACCCAAAAATATAAAAAACTAAAAAACGCTTCGCCTCCTAAGAGGCTACCCACCATATGCCCACTCTTCGCTTTGACAGTTCTTCTATAGGCAAGGGGTGGGGCCACCCGGTTACGTCACCCAGTGGCACCCCCCCCTTCTGACGTCACGTGATATCATGTGACATCAGAAGGGGCGAAGCAACCGCGTGACGTAATTCGGTGGTCCCACCCTTGCCTATAAAAGAACTGTCCAAGCCGAAATGCGGGCAGATGGTGGGTAACATCTTAGGAGGGAAAGCCCTTTTTAAATGTTTTCTATTTTTCGGGTGGCGTGATTTAATAAAGGTATACAGAAAATCCTGGCGCTGTGGTGCCGGTAATCAGAAGGCGGGGCTGGAACAATAAGATCGGACAATGCCCAAAGGGGTCCACCATGAATTACATGTCCATGTCCGGGCTGCTGCCTACCCTAACCCAGATCCCAACTGAGAAAAGAAAGTAGCAACAAAAAACGGGTATGATGGCGCTCCCGGACAAAATGGCACAAAAATAACTTGGATACTGCTCGGGATCTTAAATCATTGGACTTGTTTATTAAAATCAGTTAAAAATAAGTTAAAAATAAGCTCCTAGACAGAAAAAAACAGTGGTATGCCCAGGGTGCAGCACTCAGCAGACAGGTGTAACACCGGAAGAGACACCTCAAAAGCAAGGATGTGCTCCCACATCCCTCCGGCGGCCGTAGAAGCTACATCGGTGCTGCAGTCCCCGGTGCGCATGTCTGCGCCAGGCGCCCGGTGACGTCATCTTCCGGTGCCACGTCAGTAGGGTCCGACGAGCAGCGGCCGCTGCCGCCTCGGGAGTGCACCGCTACCGCAGCTGTCTGTGGGGGTTGAGTACTCTACTCCCCCCCCCCCCAGCCTCTTCTCTACATCTCAGGCATCGCCCAGCCCGGAGGCACAGCGGCAGAGAAGTTACCCGGCTTGATCGAGGTTGTCATTCCACCCACAAGTGCCATACCATCCAGGCTCCACAGGTGGTAAGACGTTGCTTCCCCGCTCCTGGGTCCTCCTTGCTTTTGAGGTGTCTCTTCCGGTGTTACACCTGTCTGCTGAGTGCTGCACCCTGGGCATACCACTGGTTTTTCCTGTCTAGGAGCTTATTTTTAACTTATTTTTAACTGATTTTAATAAACAAGTCCAATGATTTAAGATCCCGAGCAGTATCCAAGTTATTTTTGTGCCATTTTGTCCGGGAGCGCCATCATACCCGTTTTTTGTTGCTACTGTGATTTAATAAAGGTCTTGTTCTGTGGTTTTTAATTTTTTACACTTTTTTGGTGAATGGGTATGGGTACAATGAGTACGGGTACTTCCAGATACCAATAAGCCCCCCGCCCGCAGACCCCCACAACCACAGCCCTGGATTGTTGGGAAGAGGCTCTTGTCCCCATCAACATGGATGGCCCCTCACCTTAGGTTGAGACCCGTGTGTCACCACTGGGTCATAAGCGCTTATTATCCTGAGGATATATGCAGGGTCACGCCTCCAAGTTGGAGTCCTGAGATGCTGCAAGTGTTAATGGAGGACTAGGGCTCCCCAATCCATTGTCCCAGTTAGCAGTGTGTGTTTAGAAGGAAAAGGAGAGGGAGATCTAATGCTCTCTGTATAAATCGTTTATTTAAAATATATATAAAGATACACTCACATAGTAGGCACAAAGGCTGTGCGCAAAGGTAATAGAGACATATCCCAACAGACTAAAGGCTTTATTAAATCAAATGGTGATCTAGCAAAATACTGACATAAGGGGATGATCCTTTTTCCAACTCACTAATTCTGTTTTTTTTTTCCAGACATATTGGTGTTATATCTTTAACTTGAATGTTAGGTTGCACCAGTCAATACAGCTAGATACTGTAAAACAAAAACTGTGTCTTCAGTTCAGGCTGCAAAGCAAAAAATCTGATTATGTTAAAGGGGGGTGATTCTTTTCTATACCCACTGTAGATGTGAGCTAGACTTTAGAGGGATTGGGGCTAACCATATACAACTGACAGGAGTACTTAAAATGTTCAGCTTTTATTTATTCAAGTAAAACCTTTATCCCAAAATGTTGCTGTAACTGTTTGCTAAGTATTAGTTGGAATTGTAATTCAATTGTTTAGTGTATCTATTTTTTTAGTGTATCTAAATCTGCTAGTGCATCTTACACCCCCCTCCCTCAGACTGTCAATGCTGCTGTCCAAAGGTGTCTCTGTTGCTCCTCCATTTAGAGTGGAGACACTCTAATGGCTCATGCACACTGCAGTTAAAAAAAGCTGCTTTTACAGGCATTTGAGCTTTTATTTCAGCTTGAAGAAGCTTGTTTTGTTTTTGGGCTCTTTTGCATGTTTTTTGAGCATAAGTGTTTTTTTTTCACAAACCCTCCCCTTAGCTAATTTTTCCATTTTTTTTTGTGTGTTTTTGAGCTTCTTTATGCACTTTTTTGCACGTTTTTGGGAACTTAGGCGTCTTTTCTGCTTGAAAGTTCCTCTTTAACCAATTCCGGACCACCCGCCGCCTTTTTACTGCGGCAGGGTGGCACAGACAGGCAAAGCGATGTGGGTCTATGTCGCTCTCGTGAAGGCCGCTAGAGGGCCCGCGTGTGCCCCCGATACTCAGCAGGGAAACTGATGCGGGTGTCAGGCGGCTCCGATTGACGCCTGAAACCCCTGATCTCTCCCTGCTGAGAGGGAAGGACGGTCAGCTGTTGTAAACACAGCCGATCGTCCTTCTCCCTGCAATGATCACAGAGCTCCTGTGATCCTGCTATGTAGGATCGCATGTCTCTGTGATCACTTCACAAGTCCAACCCCCATACAGTTAGAATCACTCCCCTAGGGTCACATTTAACCCCTTGATCACCTATACTGTTAACCCCTTCCCTGCCAGTGTCATTATTACAGTAACAGTGCATAATTTTAGCACTGATTACTGTAGTAATGTCACTGGTCCCCCCAAAAGTGTCAAAAATGTCAGTTGGGGGTCTGATCTGTCTACTGTAATGTCGCAGTCCTGAAAAAAAAAATCGCAGATCGCCGCCATCACTAGTAAAAAAAAAAAAAACATTAAAAATTAGATAAATCTTTCCCGTAGTTAGTAGAAGCAATAACTTTTGCGGAAACCAATCAAAATAGGCTTATTGTGATTTTTTTAACCAAAAATATGTAGCAGAAAACAAATTTGCCTAAAATGTTAAAAAATTTGGATTTTTAATTTTTTTTTTGAGAATGTCATATAAAAGAATGTGAAAAATATTGTTTTTTTTTTTTTTTTCAAAATTGTTGCTCTTTTTTTGTTTATAGCGTAAATCGCACAGGTGATCAAATACTACCAAAAGAAAGCTCTATTTGTAGAAAAAAAAAGGACGTAAATTTAGTACAGCGTTACACGACCGCGCAATTGTCCGCTAAAATAACGCAGCGCCGAATCACAAAATAGGGCCTGGTCTTTAAGGGGGCAAATCCTTCCGGTCCAGAAGTGGTTAAAAATGTTAGTTTGGTGGGTTTTTCTTTTCCTGCCTGTAAGAGCATATGGCTGTAAACTCCTTAAAAAGCAATAATGTGCATGGACTTATTGGATAACATAGAGGGGTGTTTCCAAGCAGAAAAAATGAGAGCTCCAAAAACCTCAAAAGCCTGTAGGAGCAGCTTCTTTAAGTTATTTTGAGCTGCAGTGTGCATGGGCCCTAATACAGGAGGTGTGTTATTGGCAGGATTGCCAGGTAAAAACGGAGGAATGCAGCCAACACAGCTAAAGATAAGCTGCCTTATATTACATTTTTGGTTTTGGGTTTAATACAGTCACAAACATGCAGATCTGTCAGCAAGTACAGTGAAAGATGGAAAATGGAAGGTCTCTGTCAAGCTGCCGAACCAGCAATGACTTTTTCATTCTGTCTATTCTGTTTTCCAGTACATGTGCAGTAAAGGGCTTGTTCCTTTTAACTATGGAGAAAAGCGAACAATCCTTAATTGGTCACAGAGATTTTTCAGCTTGCCAGAAGATCCCTGTGACCAAGGCAGAGCTTTTCCAACATTTGCGTGTCCTTGCTGTTGCTTGGTCATTAACCCCTACACTGTCTATTGCTAGCATTCCAAAAAAGGTTGAAAAACTACCCAAAGAGAACAGTGAATGAAGCAATAGTGTTCTATTTATTTTACATACAACACTTTATATATAAGATGGCAGTGGGATGCTCATTCAATATTTATGAAAGATGAAATATACAACACAAGCTAAATTACAACAAAAAAAATACACATTTTTTTTAATACATTTTGGACTATCGTAATTCTAATGAATGGATCTCTGAAAGGATGCCTGTGATAGACAGTCTATGGCAATCCCCGCCATGGCTTTGTCTTGTTTACAATGCTGTGCCTGTTCTTTACACTCCTGTACACACATCCACCTGCAGCTCATTTTCCAGGATGTTCTTGATTTAGGTTAAAAACGTATTACTATTGATCCAAAATGTGCTGCTGTCTGTGCAAAAAAATCGAAGATGAAAATAGCAGAAAATAATATTAGTTTCCAAAATAATAAATGTGTTTTGTGCTGGATTTTGAATCCAGAATTTATGGATTATCTAAATTCTAGGGGACTTGATAGGTACTAGACAGTATTATGAATGTGCCTGCAGTGGAGAAAACTGTATTAGAGGCTTGGCTGATATTTCCATACACTAACAGGAAATGACGCTTCATTTAAACTTTTCACATATGTAATCACAGTTATGGCAGATTGCCCAGGGTTGTCTTATAGGTATTGTTGTTATTCCTTATTATAAATCAGTTATGAAAAGTCACTTATCAATCTAAATTGTATAAGCCAGTAGAAAGTCTACTTATTCAATTTTATTGTCACATTGAAAGTACTACTGATAGTGTATAGTGCAGCTATGCTCAATTATATAGAGCAGTGGTCTCCAGCCTTTTTGGCACTAGGGACTGGTTTTGTGGAAGATAATTGTTCCACTGTTGGGGTGGGGGGGGGGGGGGGTTGAGGGGGGCGCTTGCAAGTTTGAAGTTTGAGGGGAGTCGTTGTCAGGTTTAGAACGATTCTGTTGAAATGCAGAATTGCATTTCGTGCAACAACTACCGTACAGTATCAGTATTTAGTAGATGGCAGTGTTTAGAAGTTTGTAGCTGCATCTATGGTAATACTCTATGTGTTTTCTCTAGACAAAGTTCCTGTTTCCTGTCTGCAGTTAAGCAGCAAACCCATGTGGACTGTGCACGGTCGGTCTGTTCTATAGGGCTATATATAGAATTTCTAACAGGTTATGGGTCCAGACATAACCCAGACAAGAGAAAAAAACGGGACACCTAGTCAAAGCCAGCTACAGCAGATAAGTGCAAGATACAGCAACAGAAAGAAGACTGCCACAGATTAAAAGAAAATGGACAGTAACAGCTGCAACAAAGCTTTCATTTGCAAATCTGACAAATCAAAACTACCAGTCTTGGAAATTCTAAATGAAAATGTTGCTGATAAGAGAAGGTATGTGTAAATGTATAAAAGAAGTCAAGCCAGAACACCCTTCAAGTGGATAGAGAAAGACCAAAATGCTACGAGCACAATTTCTCTTAGCATAGATGATGATCAAATTATATATAAATGTAAGTGTGAAACAGCTAAAGAAATGTGGAAAGGATTACAAAAGGTGCATGAAAGAGCTAATCTCAGCAATAAACTGTATTTGATTAGAAAGCCATGCCAAACCAAGCTGATGAAAAGCCAGGATAGGCAGGCTTACATAAGGCACACCTTGGAAATTATTGAATGCCTGAGAGTTATAAGAGAAAAAATAAAAGATTGTCATGTCGCAGCACTATTACTCAGTGGCTTGCCGGAAAGTCATGAAACCCTTGTCACTTGATGCTTGTCGGGATGAATAACTTACATTGAAATCGGAAAGCTAGAATGCTTCTGGAAATCTGGAAAGCTAGAATGCAAAAACAAACTAAACTACAAGAGGCCAAAGATGTGAAGGAATAAAATGATTTTGCTTCAGATAATTAACATGTTTTTCAATCCAAAATTTGCACTTTATCTTTGCAGGCATGGTTTGTTGATTCAGGAGCTATGAGTCACATGACAAATTTCTTTACTCATCTTGAGAGAGTAAAACAAAAACAAAAAACCAATGGGCAAATAATATAATCATAAGGAACAGACTATTTTCTTTACTGTCCTATTTCCCAGAGTGTCACCAGAAAGATACCTGTGAAAAAAGTTCTCTATGTCCCTGCTCTTGAAAATAATCTTTTGTCAGTGAAGAAGCTCACAAAACAAGGCAATGTAGTGATCTTCTAAGATGGCGGTTGAGCCATCACAAAAGGGGATATCTTACTTGCAAATGTGAAAATTATAGATTACCTGTATCAGCTGAACTGCAATGGGGTGGTAAATACTGCCAAGAAGGAAAAACATTCAAACTGTATTCACACATGACACAGACGTCTTGGGCACTGAAGTTCTTACATAATAAAGAAATTAGCTGAGAATGACTATGCAAGTGGAATAAAAATAAGTCCATGTGATCAAACAATGATATGCACCATATGTATAAAAGGTAAAATGACAAGAAAAGCCTTTCCAAAGCAAAGTAACAGCAAAGCTAAAAAAACGCTGAACTTAATCCATTCAGATCTTTGCGGTCCAATGGTAAAATTGACTCCATGAAAGAATACTGTAGCTTCTGAGGACACTTACCTGCCCCTAGATCCAGCGCTGTCCTCACCTTAGCTGATTCTTTAATCAGCTTCGGGTGCAGGTGCCAGCATCTTTACTAAGGGAAATCGGCATGTGCAAGGCACGCTGTGCTTTGTGATTGGTCCCACTGTTTTCTGGGACCTGTGATGTGTCCTATAAGGCTTCGGGAGAAGGGGGGGGTGATAGGAGCGGAACCCCATCCCTGCAAATAATTTTATTAGTGCAGGGATGGGATTCCGCTACTTTTACACCTATATGTGTGTATGTGTATATATACATATATGTGTGTGTGTATATATACCCCTACACAGAAGTTCAGATGTCATGCCTGCCTCCAAAGACGTCCACAAAAAAGCCCAATAAACGCCTGAAACAAAAACGCCAAGGTGTGAAAGTAGCGGAGCCCCATCCCTGCTCTACTGCAATTCTAAGACAAACAATCTTTTTCTTATGGTGGTCACCCTGACATGGATGAATTCGGTCACCCGGGCATACAAGGAGCGGAGCTCCATCCCTGCTCTACTATTAATTCTAAGAAAAATTATCTTTTTCTTATGGCGTCACCCTGACATGGATGAATTTGGTCACCCTGGCATACAAGGAGCGGAGCCCCATCCCTGCTCTACTATTAATTGTAAGAAAAATTATCTTTTTCTTATGGCTGTCACCCTGACATGGATGAGTTCTGTTACCCTGGCATAGCAGTCAGAGTCAGTTCACCTTACACTACACTACGGTCACCCTGACACTTAACACTTTCCCTACAGAAACTAGATTATTGAATCTAACTATAGTGGTATATAGAACCCTAACTACACTAGATATCCCTTTCCTCACACTAATAATTGCTAAATGACACTTTTGCAGCATTAGTAACAGAACTGCTTCCACTCTCTTCCACAGCCCCTGTATTACAGTGCTAGAGATTTGGCGGGGCTATGTTATATACTGGGGGGCATATTCACTACTGATTGGCCTCTGGACCCCCTAGTCACTCCAATCACATTCCTAGCATCCTCCTGCCCCCTCAATTGGCTTTTACTGATGTTTCTGGTCCAATCACGGGCTTTTAAAGCCCAGTTCCTGTCCCATTGCATTTTGGTCGGTTCTGGTTGCCGAATTCCAAACTTTTTCCCGCAAAAAGTTCGGAATTCAACACAAATGCATGCTACTAAGTCAGTAATGGCAAATCAGGTATATTTGCAGTCTCAGATGCAATTCCAGCTCTTTTTAAAAGTTACACATTATACATTCTAGAGCTTACATCGCAGGAGCCACTGGTGCTGAAGGGTCCTCTGTTTTGCTACGACACACTCGATTAGCTGATCCAGCCATCGGGTCCTGTAGGCTTAGTCTCTCAATGTTCGATCACCCACATGGCTCAGATTCTGGCAAGCTCTAGCAGATTCAGCAGCAGGTCTGTCCTCCCTCTAATGCAGGGGTTCTCAACTAGGGTTCCTCGAGAGTTTGCTAGGGGTTCTTTGAGAAATATGGTAGAGATACCACACTAAAAAATGTAGTGGCTGCTCACCCAATAATGATTACTGGAAAACAATTGATACCGAAGTATCGACCCCCAGTGGGTTTTTAGGCAGCACCGTAGATAGTAAAGAAGTAAGAGAGTATGATAAAAATATATACTTTATTAACAAATAACATATACACTTGATAAAACCCCAGATAGGGGAAACATGAAAGCTCCAGTTACATCCAATAACAATTAATCTCAATAAATCTCATAACATATCATGACATCATGGCATGGTGGTATACTGCATCAACCCCAGAATGGGTGCTGGGGGAGCACACACCCCAACGCGTTTCGACCAACAACAGGTCTTCCTCAGGGGGGCTGTATTGTCTAAAAAGAACACATTATAATTTACAATATGTCTGCACAGCAAATCAATGATGTTCATACAATTTGCATTTAAACTTTACCATGAGAGTGAGGTCTATTGAGGATCAGGGAGCAAATAATATCGTTGTATCCTCTACATAAGAGGTATAAATTATACATTTTTATCATACTCTCTTACTTCTTTACTATCTATGGTGCTGCCTAAAAACCCACTGGGGGTCGATACTTCGGTATCAATTGTTTTCCGGGGTTCTTTGAGAAATTAGCAATTTCTGCTTCTCAGGTAAGTTCCTCTGACACCATTGATCTTTTTAGCTATCTGGAAGAAGGTAATTATTCCCAATGTCCAAAAGTGTAAGGAGCATTCATCCCACTGACCATCACACTAATGTATCATGAGTAGTAAATATAGTCATTTTTGGCAGGGGTTCCCTGAGACCTGAAAATTATTTCAAGGGTTCCTCTGTGTTGAAAAGGTTGAGAAAGACTGCTCTAATGTTTGCAGACATGCACAGTAGTGAGTCCTCTCTGTGCGACTCTCTCCTTGGTGTGGCTGTAGCCTGTCTCGCAGCAGGTCCTCTCAGCACAGTGCCCTCTTGCCCAAAAACCCCAGTATGTTTCTTTTGCGGGGAAAAGCAGCCCTGTCTTTCCTCCTCTGTATAAAGGAATCTTGGCTCCTGCAGTTTAGAGTCCATCTTTCCTTCATACACTTGCATTGTGCTCTCCCTCTGAGGAAGAGGAAACTACACATCCCAGTGTCCATAGTTTCTGCCCAACAAGTTCTTTCTCTTGTTTCCATTGGCTTTGACTCTCCTTTCCTCTCATTGGGTCTGATTTGTCTCCTTGGGGGGGGGGGGGCTGGGAAGCAAAGGAGTGAGCACTGCAGAGCCTTTGCTGGTACACAGATACTAGCATGGGGCGAAAAGCACACAGAACCTGTGGCCATTAGGGATGATCGAACGGTTCGGGTCCACCAGCGGTTCGGCCCGAACATTGGGTGTTCGAGGTTCGGCCGAATTTAGAACTTTTTGCCCAAAAAGTTCGGAATTCGGCAACCAGAACCGACCAAAATGCAATGCTTCAGGAAATGGGCTTTAAAAGCCCGTGATTGGACCAGAACCATTAGCAAAAGCCAATTGAGGGGGCAGGAGAATGCTAGGAATGTGATTGGAGTGACTAGGGGGTCCCTAGACCAATCATTAGTGAATACGCCCACCAGTATATAAGATCGCCCCCGCCAAATTCCTAGCATTCTTGTACGGGACATGGAAGAGAGTGGAATGCTGTTCTGTTCTAATGTGTTACAAAATGTCATTTAGCTATTTTTAGTGTGAGGAAAGGGATATCTAGTGTAGTTAGAGTGCTCCTTTACACTTAAGTTAGCTTCAAAAATTTAGTTTCTGTAGGGAAAGTGTTAAGTGTAAGGGGACCGTAGTGTAGTGTAGGGTTAACTGATAGTGACTGCTATGGAAGGGTGACAAAACCCTTCCATAGCAGGGTGACCGCTATAGAGAAATGATCATTTCTCTGATTTGCTTCGGGACAGGAATATGGCTTCTCACCAGCCAAGCATTTTTCATGCTGCAGGGGCTGCCACTGCCAGTGCTTTTTTGAGGACCTGTTTGATGTCAGACATGACATCTGAACATGTGTATAGGGGGTATATATACACATATATGTCTGTATATATACCCCTAGACATATATAGGTGTGATAGTAGCAGAAATATATGCTTGCGCTAATGTAATCATTTACAGTAATATATTTCTGCTACTATCACACCTATATATGGCTAGGTGTCTATATACATAGAATTATGTGTGTATATATACCACTATACACAAGTTCAGATGTTTTGCCTGCCTCAAAAGAACCCCAAAAAAACGCCTGCCTCCAAAAACCATTTTTTGGGGGTTTTTGGAGGCAGGCAAAACATCTGAACTTGTGCACAGTACCACTATACACAAGTTCAGATGTTTTTCCTGACTGCAAAGATCCCAAAAAAATGCCTGCTATTAAACCGGCAAGGTGTGAAAACCGAGAAGAGAAGCCAACCCCCTGAGCTGAAAGTGTTCTAATACAAACAATCCTTTTTTTTATGGTTCTGGACATGCTACAGAGCTGAAACTTCACAGGTACACCTTTTAGACCCCCCAGATACGAAATCACACAAAAAAAGTTCTTAAAAATTGTCATTTTTGATAAAAAAGCCAATTATTGAAAAAATTTAAAAAAAAAAAAAAGAGATTTTTGGATTTCAGATCTGGGGGGTCTAAAAAGTGCACATGTGAAGTTTCAGCTCTGTAGCATGTCCAGAACCATAAAAAAAAAAGATCGTTTGTATTAGAACACTTTCAGCTCAGGGGGTTGGCTTCTCTTCTCGGTTTTCACACCTTGCCGGTTTAATAGCAGGCATTTTTTTGGGTTCTTTGCAGTCAGGAAAAACATCTGAACTTGTGTATAGTGGTACTGTGCACAAGTTCTGATGTTTTCCCTGCCTCCAAAAACTCCCAAAAAATGCCAGCAAAAACACACCTGGGCATTTTTTTTTGACGCTAGCGTTTTTTTTGGCATTTTTTGGGGTTCTTTTGAGGCAGGCAAAACATCTGAACTTGTGTATAGTGGTATATATACACACATAATTATATGTATATAGACACCTAGCCATATATAGGTGTGATAGTAGCAGAAATATATTACTGTAAATTATTTCATTAGCGCAAGCATATATTTCTGATACTATCACACCTATATATGTCTAGGTGTGTATATAAATATATGTGTGTGTGTGTATATACACCACTATACACAAGTTCAGATGTTTTGCCTGCCTCAAAAGAACCCCAAAAAATGCCAAAAAAAACGCTAGCGTCAAAAAAAAAAAATGCCCAGGTGTGTTTTTGCTGGCATTTTTTGGGAGTTTTTGGAGGCAGGCAAAGCATCAGAACTTGTGCACAGTACCACTATACACAAGTTCAGATGTTTTTCCTGACTGCAAAGAACCCAAAAAAATGCCTGCTATTAAACCGGCAAGGTGTGAAAACTCCTGTGCTGAAAGTGTTCTAATACAAACGATCTTTTTTTTTATGGTTCTGGACATGCTACAGAGCTGAAACTTCACATGTACACTTTTTAGAACCCCCAGATTAAAAATCAAAAAATCTCTTTTTTTTTTTTTTTTTTCAATAATTGGCTTTTTTATCAAAAATGACAATTTTTAAGAACTTTTTTTGTGTGATTAATAGTTAATGGGGCATGACCCAGAACCCATGGGGCTTTTTAGGGGCATTTATTGGGTTTTAGGGCTTAAAAATGGTGTTTTTTGATTACCGAAGTTCGGGTCCCATTGATTTCAATGGGGTTCTGAAATCCGGGCCGAACTTTCGGGAAGTTCGGATGTTCTGGCCGAACCAAACTTTTCAAAAGTTCGGTCATCCCTAGTGGCCATTAGCCGCCCTGCAGCTCTAACACACTCACACGGCTCCCAGTAGCAGGGATTGTGAGCTAGGAAAGATTGAGCCAGCTCACAAAGCGCATGCAAGGTCCCCAAGCTGTGTACAGAGTGAATCGGTGGGAGGGGGGGGGGGAGGGAAAGCAGGCAGACTCATAGCCGACAGCGCTCAGCTACATGCGGTACTTCTATTTTTTACTCATCCATGTTAAAATGCAAATGGAAACAGTTTTGTTCAATTTTACTGTTTAAACTCTATTTCATCTAGAACTTTACAAACTCTATCCATGAGCCCTAGGCATTTCAAATATATATGCCTGTAAAGCACCATACAACCAGCTGTGCCAAGTTTGCCATCAGTAATAGCCGACAATGCATTGCTTTTTCAGGTTATGATTTCATTCTGTTTCACCCTCACAGAAGTCTGTGTTTAATGGGAAAGAATCAAATTTCTTTTTAACAAAACAACCATTCCTTATCAGGCCTGGAGGGCCACCAAGAGAGCACTGAAGAGTCTCATGTGGCACGAAGGCCATCAGCTCAGCAATACTAGTGTAACAGCTTATGCAGTTACTATCGTGACAGATAAAAAGAATAAGAGCAACACACACGTACATATAAATATATTTACAGTATACATCATTTAAGTTGTTAGGAGTATGTTTAGTTTGGAATATTGCTTGTTTCTTTTCAAATGTTTATGTAGATACAAACATTTTATCTGGGGTCTTCTGGCTATGATGTCTTTAGGTCTTTCTTTTCTACTTGTGGCAGCACCAGGTAGTCTTTGTTATGATGTCATCACAGCTCTATCCACTATTATACTGCCCAGGCTGATATGTTGACAAACCTGCCACAAAATACATCCAAGACAGTCTGGACTCACCGCATGTGGATTTTTTTATGCTGGCCTTCATTCAACCTTCAGTGAAATTACCTTAGGGGGACATCATTGTAGACAAGACGAGTATTGTAACAAGAACTGCATTTTTTTATTTTAAAACCACTCTGCATTTTATTTTATTTTTTTTTTTTATGTAAAAGTTTAGAGTTACTTAAAGTTACTTTTACATGAACTAAGACTGTCATACACTCCAAGAGATTTTAGTGCCTTTCTACAACAGGTGGGAAATGAATGGGTTTCAAGCATGCTGAGCTGGCACTCTCTAGGCACCAGGTTGGCAAAAATGGTTATTTCAGCAGTTTGACACCGAATTAACCCTCTGTATATTGCTTTCTATTAGAGATGAGCTCAGGCGTGTTCGAGTTGCTATGTGCCTGATCCCACCAGGAAGTCGACAGTGCACTCCACTAATTACAGGCAGTGAGACATTTCCCGATCTGTGCAACTGCGGATCGGGAAATGTCTCACTGCCTGTGATTAGCGGAGTGCAGTGTCGGCTTCCTGCCAGGATCGGGCACGTACGAACTCGAACACGCCCGAGCTCATACCTGCTTTCTATCCTTACATATTTCTAGCAATCTTTGCTAAAGCAGGAATTCCTGGATCACATATACATGTTCAAGCTTGTATAGGGGACCACGATTGGCTGTATGTTGGCGCCAAACTGCTCAGGTCCCTGTTCTGCTTCTTCTTGGATAGGACAGCTACCCCCCTGCAGGTACTTGTATCCCTTCACCATACTAAACATACTCATACAGTGTAGTGCAACCAAATACACCACCATAAACTATTATATAATATGTGCTATTGATCAAAGTCCTTTTATATGCATAAAAGTAAAAGAATCTATGAAAAATTCCCTCAAAACAAAGTCCCTAAATGAATGTGATCCATTGCAGTGTTCTTCAATCACCCTTCAATTTATGACACCAAAAAGGGCACATCGGCTGAAAAACCTTCTCACCTCAAATTTTAATTCAATCAGCATTATGCAAAAATCACAATATCCTCCTGCGAACTCCTGCGAGTTGCAATACAGCGACAACTATTTTTGGCTTTTTTTTTTTGTAATTTTTTCATTTTTATTTTTGTAAATTTTTTAACACTTTTTTTGTAACTGTAAAAAAACTTTAAACATTCCAGGCTAGGGTCTCTCAAAATGTGATAGCCATCTAACATCTTTCAAGATCCTGTGTGAAAGTGTGCCCTAGACTGTGCCATGCTGTACCCTATACTAATACTCCACTAGTGTGTGGTAGCAACAGAAACAGTCCCTGATGCAGAGACCAGGTTGGCCAGGACAGGAGGGACAAAAAAAGCAATTGTCACACCTATATCCACATTTTCTACAGACATTACATCTTCTTTGGGGTGCTCTTTGGGTCGAGATACCTGGGAGTACATTAGGAAAATGCCTCTAATGCAGCCAGCTCACTGCATCTGGATTGTGCATTTAGGCCACAGCACCTTCTGGATACAGAAGGGCTGTGATGATTTTTTCCTGGAATTTTAGGAAGGATCCACTTCTTCCTGACACTTTGTATTGCACAAAAGCGTTCAGCAGAGCCAATTGGAATAAGTATACAGGCACTTTCTTGTACCAGCATCTGGCCTTACGGGCAATTAAGTACGGCAATATCATCTGGTTAGTCCACTACTCCCATGTTGAGGTTGTATTTGTGGACACAGAGGGGCTTCTCAACAACAACAGTCGCCGTTGCAATTTGGACAGTCATATCTGCGTGACTGGAGGACAGAGCGAAAACATTCCGTGTGTCCCTCCACTTCACTGCAAGCAATTTATTACACTTCAAGCAGGCTCTCTTCCCCTGTCTAAGTTGGGAATCTACAAGCCGTTTGGGGAAGCCCCGGTGATTAGGTTACACGGTGCCACATGTGCCAATTCCAGAATCAAAAAGGTGACTATAAAGTGGCACGCTTGTGTGATTATTTTAAACGTATAAATGGTACCCTTTTCCGAATAAGGGTGACATCAAGTCCCAAACAATCTTGCTGCTGCTGCCTATGTAGTCAGGGCAGTTGGGGGGCTCCACATTGCTATCTTTTCCCTTGTAAATCTGGAAACTACATGTAGAGCCTGTTGCCCTGTCACAGAGCTTATACATCTTGACCTCATGTGGCATGCTTGCTGGGGAGAAACTGTTTGAAAACAAGGCGGCCAGAAAATTTAATCAGGGACTCATCAATGCAGACAGCTTGTTGGGGCGAATACAAAGCTGCAAACTACTGATTGAAGTGATTTACGGGGGGCCGAATTTTGTGGAGCCAGTCATATCCAGGGTCACCCCGAGGGTGACAGTGTTCATTGTCACTGAAATGCATGAACAGCAAGATTTGCTCGTATATAGTCCTGGCCATGGAAGCAAAGAACACAGGCATATGATAAATTGGGTCAGTGGACCAATATGACCACAATTCACTCTTTTAAGTAATGCCCATGAGGAGGAATAGGCCAAGAAATGTTTTGAATTCAGGAACAGGGTAATGTTTCCATTAAAAATCTCTTGCAAGGGTCAAATTTGGATTTGCGGTGATAAATTGATCAGCATATACATTGATTTGGTCCACAATAGATCTGTATAGATCTTCCGTGAAAAACAGCTCATAAAAACCAAGGAGAGTAAAATCGTCTGTTTCCACCTGAATTCCAGGTTGGGCAGTGAATGAGGGGAAGTACAGGTGCTGCAGAAGTGGTGGGCTCCCAATCAGGATTTGCAAGCACATCAGGAAGGACACTATGGTCTCTACGGGCCTGTCTTCAAATTTTTGGTGGCTGCGGGACACTACTTGTGCTAGCCACTGCATGAGCTTGAACTGCACTTATGGGACTCGCCACATCACCAAGTGTTACTTCAGTGCTGGTTTGACTATGACCAAAATGTGCTAGGCCGCTGGTGCTTGCCAGTTCACCAGAAGGTTGAGCGGCACTAGTACTGACACTCTGCTGCATACAAGAACCCTGCGATTGTTGCACCTCAGCAACAAAATAACTGGGTCGGGTATGCCTGACCTTAGCAGGGACCACTACTCCATCGTCAGAGCTATCTGTCAGGGTTCCGCTGCTCTCTTAAGTTTGAACACTGAGCCTTATTCTGACAGTGAGGCTTCCCCATTGCTCTCATCTGTCATGCTCAGGATGGTGTAGGCCTCTTCACTAGTGTAACTCTGTTTGGACTTTTTGGCCAATAAATTTATAGGTACCTAGTGTGACTCAGGTAAAAAAGGACTGTTTGAACCGCTACCAAAATATAGAACTGCTAGTAGTAGCAGAGATCAGGCCTGACTCTGCTAACATTGCGATTTAGTGTGCTGTGTATCGGAAGTGACAGTAATCTGCTGATACCATACTTCTTGGGGGCTGGCAGGTGTCGGGGCTGATCCTGCTAACGCTGCATTTTGGGAGCACGATATTAAACTATTGGGGACGCCAATATAGGCACAGGCACAGGACGTTCTGCCATTAGTCTGAACCGATCACCAGGTCCAGGGCATAAATCATTGGCCTGGACCTGATGACTGATCAGTTCCGAACCGAAGCAGCACATCATGGGTACGGCTGGCGCACGCGCCCCCTACCCCTGTGCGCTACCGATGTACAGGTACTTCAGTTTGCCCAGCCGAACCACCTTGCCGCAGTAAAACTGCTGTGGGTGGTCGGCAACAGGTTAATGACTGTGTTTCAACCTACATAGGAAATTGATGATCATTAGCCCTCCTTGGTATAATTGGTTAATCATGCACCTGACTCCAATCCAAGAAAATTCCTGACTTAGTGAAAGCGTACAAAGTGCGCAAGTGTAAGAATTGATGCTGGTTTAAAGCCAAAAGGGGAGTCATGCGAAATATTGATTTGATTTAGATTTTTATTTTCTTTGCTCACTTTGCATTTTTTAAATTGATGAAAATAAACAATTAAAATATACATTTTTGAAAGCATTCTTACTTTGCAGCATTTGTTTACACCTGCCAAAAGCTTTTGCACAGTACTGTGTGTGTGTGTGTGTGTGTGTGTGTGTGTGTGTGTGTATATACTGTATCTCCTACCTTCTCTTCTTGTCAGGTACTACTGTAACACTACTTGTATTTAAAAATACATTTAGCTGCATTTGTTTGTGTATTTGTATATTTTATATACAGTATGATTTACAAGTCTAGGAGACTGTTATTTAGAAACGTTTCATCTTTTCAGTTGACAGGAACTGTATAAATGAATTGCATTTGTGTGTTGATATCCAGTGAAAGGGTTAAATGGCCCTAGGTGATCCTGCATGCATATTTTGAAGGGCATGCATGAATATGCACACATGATCAGAGTCAGGCATATTGCTTGTTCAGCTTTTGCTCCTCCATAGGGGTTTAGGGGACTGCAAGGGCTATCAGGAAAGGCTGCGCCAGATAGATGCTTGCCTCTGCTTTAATTGAGAAGCTTTGCCTCAAAAGGCTGGCGCCGTATAGATGGCACTGTTCAAGGGCAACCTGTGGTTGAAAGCATTTCCAATGTAGGGGATATGTATTTGAAGAGAACCAGTCATGACTGCAATGATCTGAACATTTTCTCTTAAATTCTAATTATGCAGGCTTACTTTAAAAATTGTTAAGCCCTTCTTAAACTGCATCTAAAGCCTTTAGTTTTATTTTCTCAGAGTGTTGTTTCAATCCAAGTTGGCCCGTGAAACATCTTAAAACAAATGTAATTTCCTCTGTTTTAGACATCAGTCACGCAGTAATTTAGCCGTGGATAGTTTGCCTCTGTTCAGCCACTGATGCTGTTGTTTAGAAGACCATAATACTATATAACTGAATCCCCTGCAGGCCTGTCACTGTTAAACCACATCACTGTTAACCCCATATTTTGCTGTGGCACAATGTACTTTGATTTTAAGCCACCGTCCCCACCTCGCCATGACGTGTTTTGTGCACTGCTATTTTCCCCTTACCTTTCCATACCCTTTCCATACCTCTCACCTTACCACAATCCTAGCATCAACAACTTTGCTTTATTCTTTAGTATACGTACTATTAATTTTCTGGCAGTGTCCATTTATATGGTGTATGTGCTTTTATGTAGAACTTTATTTGTTTTTATGTTGTGGACACTGCTGCCTTTAAGGCCTGGTTTACACTATTGCAATTTCTGATGCGACTTATGTCACAGAGGATTGCATGACAATGGAAATAACATTGTTTTCAATGATGCCCATTCATATCAAGGCAATGTAAGTTTGGGGAAGGGGCCTGTGCTACTTTGTGCGATACAGTTACAGATACAGTTACAGATACAAATGTTTTGCCCCATAGACACAAAGTAGCACTAAAAATGCATGTACAGCCTTGGCCAAAAGTTTTGAGGATGACACAAATATTAATTTTCACAAAGTCTGCTTCAGTGTTTTTAGATCTTTTTGTGAGATGTTACTATGGTAAACTGAAGTATAATTACAAGCATTTCATAAGTGTCAAAGGCTTTTATTGACAATTAAATTAAGTTTATGCAAAGAGTCAATATTTGCAGTGTTGACCCTTTTTTTTTCAAAACCTCTGCGATTTGCCCTGGCATGCTGTCAATCAATTTCTCGGCCACATCCTGGCTGATGGCATCTCGTTCTTGCATAATCAATGCTTGGGATTTTTCAGAATTTGTGGGCTTATTTTTTCTCACCCGTCTATTGAGGATTGACTACAAGTTCTCAATGGGATTAGGGTCTGGGGAGAATTTCCTGGCCATGGACCCAAAATTTAGATGTTTTGTTCCTCAAGCCACTTAGTTATCACTTTTGCCTTACGGCATTTTTCATTATGGAACAGGCATTGTTCGTCACCAAACTGTTCTTTCATGGTTGGGAGAAGTTGCTCTCGGAGGATGTTTCTGTACCATTCTTTATTCATGGCTGTATTCTTAGGAAAAATTGTGAGTGAGCCCACTCCCTTGGCTAGGACGCAACCCCACACATGAATGGTCTTAGGATATTTACTTCAGGGAGATCATGTCAAACAAATCTTATAGATTTTTTTGACTGGGTGACTAAAATAATAGACGGTGGAGGTGCAGTAGACATTGCATATCTAGATTTTAGTAAGGCTTTTGACACTGTCCCACATAGAAGACTTATCAATAAACTGCAGTCATTGAGCATGAACTCCCATATTGTTGAGTGGATTAGGCAGTGGCTGAGTGACAGACAACAGAGGGTTGTAGTCGATGGAGAACATTCAGAACAAGGTCATGTTACCAGTGGGGTACCTCAGGGATCTGTACTGGGACCAATTTTGTTTAATATCTTCATAAGTGATATTGCAAAAGGCCTCGATGGTAAGGTTTGTCTTTTTGCTGATGACACAAAGATATGTAACAGGGTTGATGTTCCTGGAGGGAAACGCCAAATGGAAAAGGATTTAGGAAAACTAGAAGAATGGTCAGAACTCTGACAACTGAAATTTAATGTGGATAAGTGCAAGATAATGCACCTGGGGCGTAAAAACCCAAGGGCAGAATATAGAATATTTGACACAGTCCTGACCTCAGTATCTGAGGAAAGGGATTTAGGAGTAATTATTTCAGAAGACTTAAAGGTGGGAAGACAATGTAATAGAGCAGCACGAAATGCCAGCAGAATGCTTGGATGTATAGGGAGAGGTATAAGCAGTAGAAAGAGAGAAGTGCTTATGCCGCTGTACAGAACACTGGTGAGACCTCACTTGGAGTATTGTGCGCAGTACTGGAGGCCATATCTCCAGAAGGATATAGATACTCTAGAGAGAGTTCAGAGAAGAGCTACTAAACTAGTACATGGATTGCAGGAAAAAACTTACCAGGAAAGGTTAAAGGACCTTAACATGTATAGCTTGGAAGAAAGAAGAGACAGAGGGGATATGATAGAAACTTTTAAATACATAAAGGGAATCAACTCAGTAAAGGAGGAGAGCATATTTAAAAGAAGAAAAACTACCACAAGAGGACACAGTTTTAAATTAGAGGGGCAAAGGTTTAAAAGTAATATGAGGAAGTATTACTTTACTGAGAGAGTAGTGGATGCATGGAATAACCTTCCTGCAGAAGTGGTAGCTGCAAATACAGTGAAGGAGTTTAAGCATGCATGGGATAGGCATAAGGCTATCCTTCATATTAGATAGGGCCAGGGACTATTCATAGGATTCAGATATATTGGGCAGACTAGATGGGCCAAATGGTTCTTATCTGCCGACACATTCTATGTTTCTATGTTTCTATGCTTTACTGTTGGCATTACACAGGACGGATGGTAGCGCTCACCTTTTTTTCTTCTCTGGACAAGGTTTTTTCCTAATGCCCCAAACAATTGGAAAGGGTATTCCTCAGACAAAATTACTTTACCCCAGTTCTCAGCAGTCCAATCCCTGTACCTTTTGCAGAATATCAGTCTGTTCCTGATGTTTTTCCTGAAGAGAATTGGCTTCTTTTCTGCCTCTCTTGACACCAGACCATCCTTCAAAATTCTTTGCCTCACTGTGTGTGCAGATGCACTTACACCTGCCTACTGCCATTCCTGAGCAAACTCTGCGCTGGTGGTGCCCCAAACCTGCAGCTGAATCAACTGTAGGAGACGTTCCAGGCATTTGCTGGACTTTCTTTGGCACCCTGAAGCCTTCTTCACAAATGCAGTGGAAATGTTTTTTTATGGGATTAACTTCACTTTCATGGCAAAGAGGGACTTTCCAATTAATTGCAATTCATCATAACATTCTGGAGTATATGCAAACTGCCATCATAAAAACTGAGGCAGCAGACTGTGAAAATTAATATTTGTTTCATTCTCAAAACTTTTGACCATGGTTGTACATTCGTTTTTTTTGGTTCATTTTTGCCTGCAATTTCTGTTAATTGTTAAGTACTATGAACACTTACTGATTCACATAGGGGCCCCCTTGTTAAAGGGGGCTTTCAAATTCTGATAAGTCACCCCGCACCCCTGCAACCCCCAAAACTACTGGGCCAGGGTTGTGCGGAAGAGGCCCTTGTCTTCATCAACATGTTGAGGCATGTGTCTTGCTACATGCCACTTTTTTTTTTTCTTTTGCATTGGGTTCCCCTTAAAGCCATAAGGGCACCTTAAAACCCTTACCAGACTCAAAGGGCCTGGCATGGATTGGGGAAAGAGGAGGGGGCAGGCTGTTTTTGTTTTTTTAATGCCGGCTCTTTCTTTTTGTGTTCTTCTGACAGCAGGGATGAGTCTCAGTAGTAAATGCATATACATTGCATCAAAATGCATCAAGTTGCACTGCATTTTGTGACAGAACATTCAGCACCCAGCCTGGGTGCATCTGTCAGTGTACAGCTTCCTCCAGTCTGAAACCAAGAACTAGGTATTTTATCTGAATATTACACCCAAGATATAGACAACACTAGCTTAGGTGCAAACTGTTACTCCCTTTATTGAAAATCCACACAGAATATATAACCCACAAGATTAGGTAGAGCCTGATCACATTACCCTAACAATGCAAACTGTAAACAGGAATATAATTAACATAGCTAAGGAACAGACACCATAAACATTAAGCTAATTAAACAGTAAGCTATTTAACAATTAGTCACTTAAACAAGCCTAGGTGCCCAGACTGTCTGGCAACAAGCCCACAACCCTGGATACACTAAGTACATTACACATTATCATAAGCATAAACATATAAACATCTCACAATGGTTCGATCACAAGGTAAATTGGACACAATGTTAACCACATCTCCAAGAGATGAGCAGACAGACAGAAACAATAGGTGAGTCAGTTACAAAGGGGAATTCACACCTAGGAGGCACACAAGGGGGAAAAGATGATGGAAGACACCTTAGTAAACAGATTATAGCAGGAGACCCCAGCATCAGGTTGGTTTGAGCTGATCATATAAAAAGCGATTGTAAAGTCTCGTTTCTTTTTTTTTTAAATAACAAACATGTTAAACTTACCTCCTCTGTGCAGTTGCTATTTGGCCCCGCCCCATCTCTCCCCTGATTGGCTAACTGACTTTGATTGACAGCGTGGGAGCCATGTGTCCCAGCCACTCAGGTGGGAGAGTCCCCAGCAGCTGAGGGACTCATGGAAATCCCTTGGACAGAGAAGGACCTCAGGTAAGTATTAGGGGGTGCTGGGGAGGATGCTACACCCAGAAGGTTTTTTTTATCTTTATGTAAAGAATGCGTTAAAATAAAAAGCCTTCTGACTTTACAACTCCTTTAACATCTGCTCTGAGATTCACAGTCTAAAGCAGTCATTGCTGGTTTGGGCACAGAGGCCCCAAATCTTTATCCAGGTCCTAGGTTCCCAAAGTCTGTGTCTTTTGGGGAGACATGGGTCCGAATCCAAAACAAGACCACTCCAAGGGTCCCCCAGGCACACACCTCCAAAGAATAGAGCACCCTCAAAAGCCAGGGCTCATAGTCAGTAGGCAAGAGGCTACCCTGCAGTCCCCTCCAAAAGCCCCATGTCCCCGTTGTGTCTGTCACACAATTGCTTTACAAAATCGTACTGGAAGTTAGATCAAAGATACACCTTATTATTGTGAACCAAACCTAAAAATGAAACAACATTTTTAATAACTCCTTGAGGGTCTGGTATGGTATTTGGGGAAGGGGAGACCCACGTCTGGCTGCCTTAGCAGGAAGCTCTCACATTTAGCAGTGGTAACAATATTGCTGTTAAATGTTTTTCTACCTGCTGTAGGCAGAGGTTTGGCCTGGCCAAACACCTTATTTAGTTGGACTATGTGCCAAAAGCCATGTAAAATTTAGACTGAACATGGGTCAACATCCCTATTAAACACTTTAGAGGGAGGCATATTACAAACACCAATGGTTACGGAGAATGAGGGAGGAAACAGAGATAAGAGATTTTACAGACTTTCTGAGCACTATATCCCCCATGATCCTCAGCGCAGCGAAAGAGGGGTGGTGTACTTTGTCACCCTTGAATTAGTAATAATTATTAGTAAAAATAATTAGTAATAAATCAGTAAATATTAACAGATATATATTTAGAGAGAAGACCCTATCCCAGCACCGACTGCATATGGCTCTACTGCGTTACTTGGTTGCCAGCAATATCTATATATTAAAGTGGTTGTAAAGGCAGAAGCTTTTTTAATCTTAATGCATTCTATGCATTAAGATAAAAAAACCTTCTGTGTGCAGCAGCCCCCTAATACTTACCTGAACCCATCTTTATCCATCAATATTACAGGAGTTTCTAAGCTGCCTGAGACTCCCCTCCTTATTGGCTGAGACAGCAGAGCGGCACTATTGGCTCCCACTGCTTTATAATAATAATCATTCAGCCAATCAGGAGAGAGAGGCGGCAGGGCCGGGTTGCGGCTCCATGTCTGAATGGACACAAGGAGCTGTGACTCGGCTCAGGTGCCCCCATAGCAAGCTGCTTGCTGTGGGGGCACTCAACAGGAGGGAGGGACCAGGAGAGTCAAAGAGGGACCTGAGAAGAGGAGGATCTAGGCCAGTGGTCCTCAACTCCGGTCCTCAGGGCCCACTAACAGGCCAGATTTTAAGTATTACCTTGGGGAGATGCAGACTAGAGTACTGCAATCACTGAGCAGCAAATTATATCACCTGGGATGTATTTCGGTTATCTTGTAAACCTGGCCTGTTAGTGGGCCCTGAGGACCAGGGTTGAGGACCACTGATCTAGGCCACTCTGTGCAAAACCAACTGCACAGAGAAAGTAAGTATAACATGTTTATTATTAAAAAAAAAAACAAGACTTTACAATTCCTTTAGCATTACTAGAAGGTAATTAATTGCAATGTGAGTTAGTTAGTCACCTGACAGCGATCACCAAAAGTTGAAAAAATTTGATTACAAAGCCATAAATGAACTCAGCAGAGAGGGTTAATAAATAAACGAATACATATAATATAAAAATCATTTTAAAACAGCGGCTTATAAAAACACTATAGTACAAAACATCAATGCTGCAAAGTCCAGATGTGTATGACTACATGACGCAAGGTGCAAAGATACACAAAGGAAAAATGTGCGTACCAGCCAGCCTGGCAAGGATATATTAAAACAAACAGAAATCTAGATAAATGTCAGTAGACCCTCCATAAATCCAGGTCACTGACAGACGTAGTAGCTGGAGTAGTGCACTGGGGGGTTGTTTCTAATATTAAGATATTAATAATTCTAACATGTACACTTCCTCCTCTACACCTGCTCCTAATGCAGCTATGTAATTATAAATCAACTATAATTATGTATCAAATATATCATGCCGTTTCTTTGTTTACACTTCCCCTCCCCGTTCTCCCTGTTACATCTCTCTAGTGTTTATTAATGGGGCTCGCATTTGTTTGTGCCTGTTCATTTTTCCTGACTTTCATTACGGTTTAGGCTCAAGATATATATGTCCCTCTGTCTTTAATTATTACACATGCCCATTAAAGTTAACTGGATATGCCTCTTAGGAAGTTTAAATACACAATACTATAATTCTATTAAAGTGTATGCGAGTAAGCAGCCATAGAACGGGAGAAGTTTGCTTTCTTTTTATTCTTTAACAAGTGTGCTTTTTCGGTCCTGATTTACAAGGTAACCGATAAAAGCTGTTTCACTTTCATGACACACACATACAAAGAAAAATGAAAGGCAAATTCGCAAACGAGCCACCAAGGAAATTAAACAGCATGCTAGGACCTCCTTGCTGAATACGGCACAGACATTGCAGAGCTTCTGCCATATAAACACTAAGCACTTAAACTGTTATATTTACAATAATTACCTTTATCTTTAATGTTCGTTCTGTTCAAAGGTTGGCATGCTTCCCTGCTCTGTGTTTAAATGGATACATATGGCATTATTACCAGGCCTGTTCTAAGCTTGTACCGCCTGAACAACTTATGATGACCTAAACACATTCCTAACACAGTGAAGGTCATTTACTTACCAATATGTAGGCAGATGCATTTGTACGACTGTGGTTGCTAGGTTACTTTCTGTACATATTTCTTAAAGTGATTCTAACTTAAGAACAAAAATGTATAATATGCAATATATATACACTATATTACCAAAAGTATTGGGACCCCTGCCTTTACACGCACATGAATTTTGTCCGTAGGGTTCAATATTGAGTTGGCCCACCCTTTGCAGCTATAACAGCTTCAACTCTTCTGGGAAGGCTGTCCACGAGGTTTAGTAGTGTGTCTATGGGAATGTTTGACCATTGTTCCAGAAGCGCATTTGTGAGGTCAGGCACTGATGGGGATGAGAAGGCCTGGCTCGCAGTCTCCGCTCTAATTCATCCCAAAGGTGTTCCATCGGGTTGAGGTCAGGACTCTGTCCAGACTAGTCAAGTTCCTCAAGCCAAAACTTGCTCATCCCCATCTTTATGGACCTTGCTTTGTGCACTGGTCCAAATCATTTGGTAGAGGGGGGATTATGGTGTGGGGTTGCTTTTTAGGGGTCGAGCTTGACCCCTTAGTTCCAGTGAAGGGAACTCTTAAGGCGTCAGCATACCAAGACATTTTGGACAATTTCATGCTCCCAACTTTGTGGAAACAGTTTGGGGGTGGCTACTTCCTTTTCCAACATGACTGCACATCAATGCACAAACAAGGTCCATAAAGACATGGTTGAGCGAGTTTGGGGTGGAGGAACTTAGAGAGGGGAAGGGAGGGAGACAGGGTGACCACTCTGGTGTAGTAAGTTCCAAGAAAGTTTATTTACAAAGAAAAGTTCAAAATAAATACCCACAAAGTATAAAAAATACTCACAGTATAAAATCACACATGTACTGTATATATGGGAGTCCACGGGAGAGTGTAAGCCTGTGGTGGAGGCACAGTCCTAAAAGGGTGCAGCTGGATGGATGGATAGATGGATGATGAGCTGCTATGGGCACAAAGTCCGGATCTCTGTGCCACTGGCTGTTAATGGGGAAATGGCTCTGCCAGCCCAGTAAGCATGTGTAGTGCTGTGGCTTCCTTGTTCCCAGTGTCAATGAATGGTAATGTCCTGCGGGAGTCCAGGGTCACAAGATGCATTTTTAGGGACCTTCCTCTTCTTCAGCTGACACCAAATGTGCTAGCACTATTCCTGGTGTTGGGGAATAATAATATTTTTTTTTTTTAGGTTTAGGTTGGGGTGGAGGAACTTAAAGCGGAGTTCCGGGCAGAGAAAACATTTTTCAATGAACATACCCCCGGGACAGTCAGGGCTAGTACATTCCACAATGGCTAGCCTCTGATCTGTACCGGTTCGCACTTACCTTTTAGAAGAAATACTCACTTATAAAATTTCTTCCACAGCGTTTCCATCTCTCTTGTGGGCAGCTGAAGCCGGCGCGGTCCTCTTCTGCGTCTTCTTCCGCGTCCTCTTCTCCCAGACTGCGCCTGCACCGGCCCCTCTCGTCACTTCCGGTGCGCCACCCCGGAAGTGACGAGCGGGCCGGTGCCGTCTCATTGATTCCTGGGAGCGATGACGTTCAGCTCCCAGGAATCATCGCAAGACAGGAAGTGACGGCGTAGCCGCAGCTCAGAGGGAGGAAGTACACTGAGGTGAGTATTTTCGATCTTCAATTACAAGGTGAGTAAAAAAAAAAAAAAAAAAACCTAACTATCCAATTCCTTTTCAGGTGAAGGAGAACTAGCGGACGGGCACAAAAAAAAAAGATTGATTTTGTGCCCAGAACTCCTCTTTAACTAGCCTGCACAGAGCCCTGAGCTCAACCCGATAGAACACCTTTGGGATTAATTAGGAGCAGAGACTGCGAGCCAGACCTTCTCGTCCAACATCGATGTCTGAACTCACAAATGCTCTTCTGGAAGAACAGTCAAATATTCCCATAGACACACACCTAAACCTTGAGGACAGCCTTCTCAGAAGAGCTAAAGCTGGTATAGCTGCATAGAGTTGGCGACCTTAATATTTAACCCTAAGGACTAAGACAGGGATGCCATTAAGGTTTATGTGCGTGTGAAAGCAGGTGTCCCAATACTTTTGGTAATATACTGTATAGATACTTAGCAATTTACCAGTCCTTAGATGTGGTGGCTGTATTCCTTTTCTTGATTTAGGCTTTCTCTTCTTTTATTTTCACTTTTATTTGATTCACCCTTTATTTTAACACTCACTTATTGTACTGCATCTTTTCTTCTTTTCCATAGCATACGAGAGAGGTGTTCTGTCCTAACATTTACCTGTAGCTGGGAACAATGCTTTTACATAATTATGTACTGTAGTTACATAGTTAGCAAGGTTGAAAAAAAAAAAAAAAGTTTTCCTAGTTCAACCTATATATAAAAAAAAAAAAAAAAGCATGAATAAATAGAAAATCTCCATATACAGACTCCCATACAGTTAATCCAGTGCAAGGCAAAATCCAGTGCCGGTCTAAGGGCACTTGTACATGTGAGTGGAACCTTTTTATGTTTTTTTTTAATTAAATAAATTTGTATGTTGCGCAATGATGGCTATTTATCTGATTACATGAGTACATGAGAGGGGAGCTTGTTGAAGTGACCATAAACCCCAGGGTAGTATTTTTGTGGACACCTGGAACCCCACAGGAAAGATCCCAACAGTGGAATAAAGATCCACCTATTTACCAGGCTCAGAGAACACTGCCATTTGGTGAGTGTGATTTTTGGAAGGTGGTGGATATAGGCACGTTAATTTTGGGTGAATCACCATTTAAGCAATTATATGCAAGATATCACTATTAGCACAGAATGGAATTGTTAATGTACATTTTGTTATTTTCTCATTTTGATAACACTAATAATTTTTGGTTTGCTATACGTCACAAGTGTTGAATATCTATGGTTTAAATATCTGTGCTTATGTTGATTTGAGATCTATAGCATTGCTGCCTCTAACTGCTAGTCTCTCAGGAATTTGGAGTGAGATGTGATGATGTCACATTTTATTTTAATCTCATTTTGATAACACTAATAATTTTTGGTTTGCTACACATCACAAGTGGTGTTAAATACCTATGGTTTATATATCTGTGCTTATGTTGATTTGAACATTATTAATTTATGTATTAGTTAGCTCAGCTACTTAGATTTATTTTGTATACACTTCTTAGTGAAGTCACTCTAGCTGCAGCAAACCATACATTGGGTGTATTTTCACTATTTGTTTTGGGGCCGGTGACACACATAAAAAAATGCTATAGATCTTACACAGCAGATACAGAGCTATGAGGCTGTAGATACAGGTGCACAAAGACACATTTGAACAGAGCCGGCCTTTGGGGTGTGCGAGCTGTGCAGCCGCACAGGATGTCATGGGCAACAGGGGCGCCGTGCGGCCATCACAGCTCACAGATGATCAGGCCACACAGCGGGAGGTAAGCAGCGACTGTGGCCTGGAGAGGGTTAACACCGGCCGCGGCTGCCACTTACCTCCTGCTGTGAGGGTCTCTGGTGTAAGGGGGGCTTCTGTGAGGGTGTCTTATGTAAGGGGGGCTCTGTGAGGGTCTCTGATGTAATGGGGGGCCTCTGTGAGGGTCTCTGATGTAAGGGGGGCTCTGAGGGGGTCTCTGATGTAAGGGGGGCCTCTGTGAGGGTCTCTGATGTAAGGGGGGCTCTGAGGGGGGTCTCTGATGTAAGGAGAGCTAAGTTACATAGTTACATAGTTACATAGTAGGTGAGGTTGAATAAAGACAATAGTCCATCCAGTTCAACTTGTGTAGGTGTGTGTGGCTGTAATCATCTCACATACCCCTGAATGTTCTAATCCTTGAGATGTAAGTCTAAGAGTCTTTTGAAAGCCACCATACTACCCGCAGAAACCACCTCTTGTGGTAGAGAATTACACAATCTTGTAGCCCTAACAGTAAAGAACCCCCCATGTTGCCTGAGGTTAAAACGCTTCTCCTCTAATCGCATTGTATGCCCTTGAGTCCTCATGCAATCCCTTCGAATGAACAGCTTTTTTTCTAAGCTGGGATCCCCATTAAGATATTTATAAATTGCTATCATGTCCCCCCTCAGACGTCTCTTCTCCAGGGAGAATAAATCGAGCGATTGTAGACGCTCTTCATAGTCAAGGTCCTCCAATCCCCTAATTAGTTTAGTTGCCCTTCTCTGGACTCTCTCCAGCTCCAACACATCCCTCCTGAGGACTGGCGACCAGAACTGGACAGAATACTCCAGATGCGGTCGGACCAGAGTTTTATAAAGTGGAAGGATTATAGTCTTATCTCTGGAATACATCCCTTTCTTTATGCATGCTAATATTCTGCTGACTTTGGCAGCTGCCGCTTGACATTGCATGCTGTTGCCTAATCTATCATCAACCAAGACTCCCAGATCCTTCTCCATTTTTGATTCCCCCAAGGGTTCCCCTCCTAACGTGTATTGTGTTTTTATGTTTTTAGTCCCCAAGTGCAAAACCTTACACTTCTCAACGTTAAACCTCATTTGCCATGTCGTTGCCCACTCTGTAATTTTGTCCAGGTCATTCTGTAGGATATCTGCTTCATGCTGTGCAGTTATTGCCCTGGCCAATTTTGTGTCATCTGCAAAAACTGATATCGAACTACTGATCCCGACCTCAATGTTGTTTATGAATAAATTGAACAAGGTTGGTCCCAGGACTGAGCCCTGGGGCACCCCGCTTACTACCTCAGACCAGTCTGAGTATGCGCTGTTTATTACCACTCTTTAGACACGCCCTTTAAGCCAATTCCGTATCCAAGAGCAAACCCTGCTGTCGATACCTGCAGACCTTATTTTATAAATTAAGCGCTTGTGGGGAACTGTATCAAACGCCTTAGTGAAATCTAAGTACACCACATCCACTGGTCTCCCCCTATCTAGCTCACAGCTCACCTCCTCGTAGAATGTTAATAGATTGGTTTGACAAGAACGCCCATTTGTAAACCCGTGCTGATTACTGCTGATGATGTTGTTGTCTTTAGCAAACTTTACGATATAGTCCCTTATCATCCCCTCCAGAAGTTTACATACTATTGATGTCAAACTGACAGGCCTATAATTTCCCGGGATATGCCTCTGGCCCTTTTTGAATATCGGAATCACGTTAGCTTTCTTCCAATCCCCTGGTACATCTCCTGTCCTAATACTGTCAGCAAAGATCAGGAACAGTGGTCTGGATATAACCTTACTGAGTTCCTTGAGTACTCTCGGATGTACGCCATCCGGGCCTGGTGATTTGTTTGTGTTAAGTTTATCCAGCCTTTCCCTGATTTCACCCTCTGTTAGCCATAGTGGCAAGTCCTGTGTATTACTACTAACCATACAGTCATGGTCAGTGTACCCCTCCGTTTCCTGTGTAAAGACTGACGAGAAAAAAGCATTCAGCACGGTTGCTTTTTCAGTGTCCTCTGTAACCATCCTCCCATCATTGTTAATTATGTGTGCAATATGCTCTGCCCCAGTTTTTTTGCTGTTGATATATTTAAAGAATTTCTTTGGGTTTTTTTTACTATCCTCCGCTATTTGTCTCTCAAAGTTGATTTTAGCCATCTTGATTTCTTGTTTACTTTTCTTATTTGCCTCCTTGTATTGCTCGAAAGTCGATACTGTGCCCTCTGATTTATACTTCTTGAAGGCCAATTTTTTTCCCCTAATAAGTTTTTTGATGCTACGGTTTAACCAGCCTGGTTTGGCTTTGTCTCTTCTAAATTTATTTCCCATAGGAATGCACTGCAAGATGCCTTTGCCTAATATGTTCCTAAAGCATTCCCATTTTTCCTCTGTGGTCAGGGATCCCAGGGTTTGGTCCCAGTTTACCCTTTCCATCAATGAGTACAATTTTGGAAAGTTTGCCCTTCTGAAGTTTAGGGTTCTTATGTTCCCCACTTGCCTTGTTATATTGTTATTTATACTAAATGTGATCATCCTGTGATCGCTAGAGCCCAGGTTGTCCTGGACTCCTACCTCCGAGATTATGTCTGGGTCATTAGTGATCAATAGATCCAGGACTGCATTTTCTCTAGTGGGAGAATCCACCAACTGTGACATGTAATTATCCAGTAAGGTTTCCGTGAATAGGCGGGCCTTCTGTGAGTGTGTAGTCCCCTCGTCCCAGTCAATGTCGGGATAATTGAAGTCCCCCAATATGATGACTGATCCCAATTTTGCCACTTTACTCATTAGTGCTAAGAATTCCAGCTCTACCTCCTCCCCTTGGTTAGGTGGCCTATAGCAAACCCCCACAATTACTTTCCCCTTTTCTCCTTCCCTATGGAGTTCAACCCACACAGATTCTAAATCCATGCTCATCCCATCCGTAATGTCACTCCTTTCTATCACCTTTATATTGTTCTTGACATAGAGACATACCCCTCCCCCTCTTTTTCCTACCCTGTCCTTCCGGTACACCGAATACCCTTGGATATTGGCCAGCCAGTCATGTGAGGGGTCGAACCAAGTCTCTGTTATTCCCACAAGGTCTATGTCCTCCTCATGTACCACTATTTCCAACTCATCCATTTTATTAGCTAGGCTCCTGGCATTAGCATATACCCCTCTTAGTTTTACGGAAGTTAAGCGCAATTGGCGGTTATGTTTATTCCTGTTTGGTCTGAGATTTTCCCGCACAGACCTGCCAATTGACATTGTGGACCTACTGTCGCTGCTGACCCTACAGCTGCCTTCAGTCCTCTGCTCCCTCCTGACTGACTCTACTTCTGAGCCCTCCCCCCCGTCTCCTAGTTTAAAAGCCCCTCCAACTTGGTGGCCATCTTTCTCCCCAAAAGAGCTATTAGTGATCAAGTCAAATAAAGTGAAAAAAGGTGCAAGAAAATGTGCAGGGGGGGGGGGGCGCGCCACAGGATTAGCTTGCACAGGGCGCCTGAACACCTAAGGCCGGCACTGCATTTGAATATCAGGAATGCAGTGCTTTTTCTCATGAGGAATTCAAGACAAAAGGTACCAATTTTTAGGGTACTGCTTAGGCACAATTAACATTTCTAAATGTTCCCTTTAACATTGTAAATCTTCACTTTTTGAGTTCAGGTCAACTTAAAGTTTACTTATCCAGCAGTAGGTATTGGGTGACTTTTTATTTTTTTTTTTGATTATGCACATACTGCAGATGCCCAATAATTCTGTTGATACTCTCTTGTGGAGAACTAGCCAAGAAGGATAGAGAATGGAAAACCTTTCCCAATCTGGTGTATAAAGTTAAAGGGTTCATCCATTTAAAGCTGATATTTCTGTTTTCAGTTGCTAGTAAAGTGATAAATTATCTATAGGATTCTTACCTCTCCAGTGATGAGCTCTTTGTGCCTACCTTCCTTGGTCTCCACACCAGGAAACAATACAAAGTGGTACTTCTATTTCAATTTATTATTTATTATTAAGGATAGAAAATCAAAAATACAAACATTTGAGGCAAGAGCACCTCAAACTCCGGAGTGGAAGAAAACAGCTCCAAAGGCTATGCCAAGGGCCATTGTGTGGGCAAGACTCACTAAACAGTGACAGAACCAATCCCCTTAGTGGGAACCTCTTAGGTGAGTGGGAAGAATAGTTAAAAAATTGTGGGTGATAGGAAACAGGGCTAAGACCTATGCCAGGAGTGGAAGCTACACATTGTAAGCAGGAACATTCAAAACTCTAAGGTGGGGGGAAACAATTAAAGAATCAATGTCATTAGTGGAGGGAGGGGACACACACACACCAAAACTCCAAGGTAGGAGAGAACAAGGCAAGGCCCCATGGCAGGGAAGTCTCAGAGATCCCAATGCTGACAATACAAGTACTGATAAATTAACCATCCTAGATTCAATTATTTCAAACAGTCACTTGAAATGATCATTTAACACATCAAGGAAAAAAATGGTTTAGCCGAATTTCAATGGAATTTCCAACAGGACCAGTCATTATTTCAAGAAAAGAAATGCTATTGATCAAACCACTTCAAATCAATGAAAAAGGCCATCATGTCAAAGATCTTTTTTTGCAATGACTATAGCTAGTATAAAAGACATAAGAAGTTAGTAGTCCAATGAATACCCCCTATAACTGAAATATTACTTTTAGAAGGACATACTTTTAACAGTAGATAAGTTCAATTATAATGCAATGTAATTGAACAAACAGGGCCATTGACAGAGACTAAACAAACCCTAGAGACCAATAAATGCACAGACTCTCATGGAAATCACTGACAGTCAAGACATTGCTCTTCATTTTAGGTGAAATCAATACATTTCTTGAAAGGTTCTGATTAACTGTATGGGTCAACAAGAGTCAACTGTGCATTGACTGTGTACAGAGTCTGTTCAGATTAATTGTACAGATATAAGACAGTTGATATCTTAGAAGTTACCCAAGGTTCAGAAAGATAGTACATTTATAAAGCCATCCATTAAATGAATCTAATTAGTAATTTAAAGCATTAAGGTACTTTTTTTATTTCAATAATTTTTATTGAGATTATAATATATATAAGGAACAACAAAAAGGAAAGGGAGATTAGGGAAAGGATTAAATAACAAATATAAGTAGCCACGCAGGGCAACATGTATATACCAAAGATTAGTCTGTGAGTACATTCGCCAACTTGTAGGTAACATTGTTGAAGTAGTAGAATATATATGTCAACAGTTTATTTCTTATACCACTCGACCCATGGACACCATGCATTTTCGATCGCGGGTAGTGAGTTTGCTCTATTTTGGAAGCGGAAAAAAGGGCGTTGAGTTATTGAATGTGGGATTGTGATAAAGAGGGTAGGTTTAAATCCGCTAAGAAACTAGCAATATCAGAGTCCGAGGGTTGTGGCGTGACAGGGTCATTCTGAAGATTTTACAGTAAAAGGAACTATAGTAATCTGCAAACGCTTCTGCTATTCGCTGGGGCTTGAGCAATTTTTGGTTAGTGGAGGGGTGGAAGAGGTAGAAAATTTTGGTTTTGTTGCACTGGGCTTTAAGTCTGTTTGCTAGAAACTTAATTTAATGAAGAGCATACATTTTTCATGCTGTTTAAACAGCAACCCTCTGTGCAAAGTTTGAGGAGGGAGGAGGATGTAGAATGGTCCAGATTTTTTTATTTTGGAGTTCTAGGGTATGAATTTCTGCTAACAGGGCGTTAAGCCTTGAGGTAGATTTTCTTTTGGCATGAGCCCCCAACTTTATAAGTATACCTCTCATGTATACCTTATGAGCACACCATAGGGTAAAGGGAGAGATGTCATCTGTGTCATTGGTTGAGAAAAAAATCGTTGATATGCTGAGAGAGCAAAGCGCCGTCACTAGGGTTTTGAATGAACTTGTTGTTACATTGCCACACCTTTAGTGGAGGCAAAGTGTTCTGCTCCAATATTGCGAGAGTAATGGCAGCATGGTCTGACCGCATGATAGAGGAGGTAGTGGAGGAGGACACTTGTTGCAAAAGCCACATCATACACGTCTTTTCTGTGTAAAAGCGCACAAAGTGAGGGCACTCGGCCTTTGGGCGTAGAGGACATATCGAGATGGGGGTCAACTGTGATATTGAAGTCTCTGCAAAGGATGAAATGTCCATATTATTTTGTTATCAGCTTTTTGAACACTTTACGCAGGAAACGTAGTTGGCCAGTGTCAGAAGCATAGATGCTTGCTAGAGTTTAAGGTTTGTTGTTGATATCACAGTGTAGAATAATAAAACTGCTATCCAGCTCAGTGATTTTAGTGTGTAAGGTGAAGGCCACAGTGTTCTTGACTGCTATTAGAACACTGCGTTTCTTTGTTGAAAAGCTGGTGAAGTAGATTTGTTGGAAGTCTTTGTGTTTGAGGGAGGGTACATAATCAGTCTGAAAATGTGTCTCCTGGACTGCTAGAATGTCAGCTTTGTGGGTCCTAGCTTTGCACCAGAGGGATGATCTCTTTGCTGAGTGGTTGACGCCACAGGCATTGATTGACAATATTTTTAGTGTCATGGAGGCTTAGGAGGAATAGATGTGCATTTATATAGACTCACATGTATCTCTGAGGAGTTGGTGCCCCGTGGATTGGCGAGGTAGGGTTGTATTGTCTTGGTTTGTGGTTTGCTGGTGAGAGATGGTCGAGTATGATGGTATATTTTCTGGTGCATCAAAGTGGAGGTACCACAGATTTTGGGCGGAAACTAAATTAGAAAGGAGAATAAAGCAAAGGAAGCAAAAAACAGTATAGTAAGACCATGGCTGCAAGGTCAACAGGGGAGCCATGGAGTTTGGGTAAAAAAGAGAGTTCTATAAGAATTGTGGGCAGTGAATCTGCAACACTGAATGGGGGTTGTAACAGTGTTTGGATGTGAGAAAAGAAAATAAACTTTGGTAGGGCTCCAAGAGCCAAGAGCTCATGTGGTTTGCAGCTTAAGGATCAAAAAGGGATCATGGCCCCGACCCTTACGGGTTGCGTTTCTATTTGGAGCGTCTGTAAGAGACTACTTGCCAATCTGCCGACACTGGAGATGGGGAGGTCTTGGTTGTAGTAGTAAGTTGATGATTAGGTAGTATGTCCCATGAGCGTAGGAGCCTGAGGCCATCTTCCAAGGTTGTGATAGTGAAGTTAGCACTGTCACGTGTGATGACTAATGTGGCTGGGTATTTCCAATGATATATGATAGAGTGGTTCCTCAATGCCTTAGGCTCCACTCACACCTGAGTGCCGCAAAAAAAGGCCTCAATTGTCTCACAAGGGTCACCCACAAAGGGAAAGGGGATCAAAGGTCCCCAAGGGAACTATTCCATATTGGGAAGGCCAGGCGGTGTTCACAGTAGTTGACCGTATCTCTCAATCCCAAAGGGCCTGGCTACTACTACTACTACTGGCGGTCAACTACTATGAACACCGCCTGGCCTTCCCCATATGGAATAGTTCCCTTGGGGAGGTTTGATCCCCTTTCCCTTTGTAGGTGATTCTTCTGAGACAATTTGGGGCTTGATGCGGCACTCTTGGCACTCTACCTGGTATTAATTTTGACATCCTTTTCCCATTGAATCACAACTGAACTTTGGGATCCGACCTCCTATAGTCTGGGCCTTTGACTACAAGTTATATAAGAGAAATCCTTCCCATACACGCTGTGAATCCCTATGTCCCCTCTAGGGGAATTTTTGACCCTCTGGGGATCCTGATATGGCCAATAGGACATTTTGATGCCTGACTTTCCATCAATACCTACACATCTACTTAAGACAACTCTGTGCTACCCTTTTCCCTGATGAAGAGATCATCTTAGGATTTCGAAACATGTTGGGACTCCTTGGTTTGAATCACTATTTACTAGGCTACTTCTGTGCTGTTTAGTCAATTTGGTATCCGTGTGGCACAGACATTTGTACTTTGTTGTCATTTGAAATGATATGTAATTTTATGAGGCTTGGAGTATTGTTTAATTCACTCAGCCTCCTTTCTTTCCTTTTTTAAATGTTTAATAAATATTTACAACTTTGTATATGAATATCTTCTATTGTCTGTTACTCCCATATATGTAAATGCCTTGCTAAAACCCCACTAGGACCATTTTCTCCTTAATCACTATATGCAGTGCCGATTCCCCTACTGCCTGGGCTTCCCCCCGCCGGTGTTGGCCCCCTTTCCCACAGTGCTACTGGCTTCCTTTCTCTATTCTCCTTCCCCCAGCTGCTGCAGGGGATGTTTCAGGATGGGGAGTGGGAGAAGGGGCTAGTAAATATGTCATTTACTGGTGCCTTCGTTTTCTAAATGAACACAGTGAACACACTCACTCACTGTGTACATTCATAACTGAAAGCGGAGTTCCACCCGTTTTTGTGTTTATTAAAAGTCAGGAGCTACAAAAAGTGTGTCTGCTGACTTTTAATAAACACACACTCACCTGTCCCACGATCCAGCAATGCGGCCAGGGGGAGCCTCGGTTCTCTCCCTCTTTTCCCTGCTGCGCCGGCATCTCTAGTGTGGGCACCCAGCTGTGACAGCTTGCACGAGTTGTGCTGCGCATCCTGAGTGGCCAGGCAATTGTTTGGGATGTGTGACGTATTCCAGAAGATTGCAGGAGGGGAGGGGGAGAGGAAAACTCCTGCTTGAGCTGCCTAGGCAGCCCGAGCGGAAGTGGGAGCGGGTACCTGTCAAATCTAGGTACCCGCTCCCCCCCCCCCAAAAAAAAAATGACATGCCAAATGTGCCATGTCAGGGGGTCAGGAGGCCTTAAAGCATAAGTTCCACTTTTGGGTGGAACTCCACTTTAAGCATAGTAAACTGTGTTTACTATGCTACAGTTTGTAAATGAACAGGAAGTCGCTCAGCACAGAGCACTTCCCATCCATTCACTGTCCCGTGCAGCTGAGGCTACAGAGAAAGGCATCTGTGTTTGAGTTTGGGGTGCACACCCTAATGCAATAGGCTGCACACACCTATGTGGGTGGTCTTGTTAGGTCTCTCCCACAGCTCTGCTCTGTTTACAGGCCATTTGCAGCAAAGTGATGACGTCACCAATACTTTTACAAGGCAAAAACGGGGCTTGCAAAGGCATTTTAACTGAGAATTGTACGCTCGTGAGATGCTGAACCCAAAATAAAAATTGATGTCCTTTTTTCCCACAAATAGAGCTTTCTTTTGGTGGGATTTGATCACCACAAAAAAAATAGCCAGTTTTGAAAAAAAAAAAAAAAAACAATATTTTTTACTTTCTGTTATTAAACATTCCCAAATAAAAAAAATGTAAAAAATCAAATTTCTTCATCAATTTAGGTCAATTTGTATTCTGTTACATATTTCTGGTAAAAAAAATCCCAATAAGCGTATATTGATAGGTTTGTGCAAAAGTTATAGCGTCTACAAACTAGGGGAAAGATTTATGTCATTTTTTATTTTTTTTTACTAGTAATGACAGCCATCAGCGATTTTTAGCGGGACTGCGACATATTGGACACTAAGTGAAATTTTGACACATTTTTGGGAACCAATGACATTATTACAGTGATCAGTGCTAAAGATATGCACTGTTACTGTACTAATGACACTGGCAGGGAAGGGGTTAGCATCAGGGGCGATCAAGTATGTTTATAGCTGGTGCTTGCTAGCTGTGTGGGGATGATCTGACTGGATGAAGACAGAGATCAGTGTTCCTGCTTAGCAGAAACACAAGATCTCCATCTTCTTCCCTGTTAGAACAGCGATCTGCCTTGTTTACATGGGCAAATCGCAATCCTGCCTCTCTAAGGAACGATCGCGGGTGGCCGGCAGACATCGTGTCCGCCAGACCCGTTGATTGACATCCCTGTTAGCCAATCTCAGCGTGATCGCACCTTAGGCGGTGTGATAACGCCATCTAGTGGCTATTGCACAAAATGACGTACAGGTACATGATTTTGTGCAATAGAATGGACCTGTCGCAGTAAATGTACGTTAGACGGTCGGCAAGTGGTTAATATATAGCATAATCTATACTTTGTGGAGAGACTAATGGGGAGTGAGAACACTTTGTCAGCTTGACAAGGGCTTCTTGCAGAACAAATAGGAAATGAGGGGCAATGGAATTGTGAAAGTTTTAAAGTGACTAGGATTGCCCTTGCTATTTAAAGGGTAACTCCACTTTTGTTGGGGAAGAAAAATAGCATATACATGTGCGACACACATGTTGTAATTGAATGCTTTCTTTTTCAATCTGCAGCTCTGTAATTGTCTGTAAAGCGCAATGTAATATGGCTACCTGAATGTGTACACCCATGCGATCAGATTCTGGTGCAGACCAAAAAATGGTCCTGCGCGACTTTTGGTCCGAATTTGATGCAAATTCAGCCATATTATCTAAATGGCTGAATTTACATTGCACAGAAATTGCATGCGATTTGCATAGCAGTGTGGTGCAAATCACATGTGATGTCTGACATCAATGTAGTGTGAAAAAAACTTAATACAGTGTTTAAAACCTCCTATGTTTTATATCTAGAGATAACAGACACATGGTTATAAATGACAGTTTCTCTAATGCTGTGAGCAGCTGTGAAAGCATAATGATGTGTACTATAGGGTACTATAGAATGATATAGGTGTGGAACAAATTCAGAGATAGCAAGTCATTTGTAACTTTCTCATTATCCACCTAACAACATGAAAAGTCTCAGTGGTGTAATGAGGGACATCTGGGAGGAAACATCCAAGACCATACAAACAGCCACTGACTATACAGTGCTGCACATGATCACACCAATACTGGAGGAATAATGCAAGACTCTGTGTCACTCACTTGCAAAAAAATACAACAGCACCTGCAGATTTCATGCAACCCATGTTAGCCAAGTTGCCGCTATATCCATTACACCACAGATCGTTTGCATATTTTACAATAAAATATGTAGAAACAGGATAATAACTTTAAACCTTAAAAGTCTGATTTTAGTGTCAAACACAAATATTTCAAGACGTTTTCCCTTCTTTTATTTTTTTCTAGTGTGTAAGGCCCCTTTCACACATATGGACTGTTCGTTCGTTTTTCATGCATCCGTTGACGTTGCATTCCTATGGAAAAACTGATGTAAATGGATGATCATCCATTTACATTGGTTTTTATCAATTTCTGTTAACATCCCATTTTTTTGAATGGATGAAAGCCCTAAGTTTCATCAATTAAAAAAACAGATCGGACAAAAAAGGATGAAACAGATGAAAAATGGATGGCAACAGATGAAAACGGATGAAAAACAGATGAAAACGGATGAAAACAAATGAAAAACAGATGACAACAGATAAAAAAATGGATGAAAACGTATGAAAAAAGGATGAAAATGGATGAAAACGGATGACAACAAATGAAAAATGGATGACAACAGATGAAAAATGGATGACAATGGATAAAAACGGATGACAACGGATGAAAACGGATAAAAACGGATAAAAAACGGATGACAACGGATGATAACAGATGAAAAATGGATGGCAACGGATGAAAAACAGATGCCAACAGATGAAAACAAATGACAACGGATGAAAAACAGAAGACAATGGATGAAAATGGCTAAAAACCTGATGACAAAGGATGAAAAATGGATGACAACGGATGAAAACAGATGAAAAACATATGGCAACAGATGAAAACGACTGAAAAACGGAGGACAACGGATGAAAACAGATAAAAACCTGATAACAAAGGATATAAAATGGATGACAACGAATGAAAAATGGATGACAATGGATGAAAATGGATAAAAACCTGATGACAAAGGATGAAAAATTGATGGAAATGGATAAAAACCTGATGACAAAGGATAAAAAACGGATGACAACAGATGAAAACAAATTAAAAACTGATGAGAACAGATGACAACGGATGAAAACGGACTAAGGCTCCATGTACACGGGACGTTGTTAAAAGTCCCTTTGAATGCTGGAATTTTTAGGACGTTTGAAACGTCCGTTCAGTCGCGTTTGTACCCGCGTTTAGTGGGCGTTTAGAAGCGTTTGCGGGCGTTTGCGTTTAGAAGCGTTCCTAGAGGTCATAAAAATTATTCCCCTTTAAAATGGAAAAACGCTAAACGCGGGTCATCGCGTTCAGACACGTTCGGATGCGTTCAGACGCGTTTGTGCGTTTGAAACGCCGGGAAACACACGTTCAAACGCAAATAATTGCGTTCTAAAAACAGTCCCTGAACGCAACTGCCTGCAAATGACTGTAAACGACCTGGTGTACATGGACAGATAAGATAAAATGTAGATGTGTTCAGGGGCTTCTGAAAAAAACGCCCAACTGCTCCTAAACGGCCATTTCCAGTGTCCCGTGTACATGGAGCCTAAAACAGATGAAAAACGAATAAAAACCTGATGATAGAGGATGACAAACGGATGACAAGGGATGAAAAACAGATGACAAAGGATAAAAACGGATGACAAGGGATGAAAAACAGATGAAAAACGGATGACAAGGGATGAAAAACAGATGAAAAACAGATGACAACAGATGAAAACGGATAAAAAACAGATGACAAAGGATGAAAAACGGATGACAAAGGATGAAAAACGGATGACAACAGATGAAAATGGATAAAAAACAGATGAAAAACTGATGAAAAATGGATTACAACGGATGATAAGTGTTAGGCCGCAGGCCTGCATTTGTGGGAGGAGCTAGCGTGCCTTTAAGACGCTGCTTCTCCCCTCCCCGCCTGCCGCGTCACATGCTGTCACCCCGGACAGCCGAACTTCCGGTCCTCCAGGCACCGCACCGCAGCGATGAGCAGCAGCCTGACGTCCCCGCCGACCCCGCCGACACCGCCGCCGTTTCCCTCCGGCCTGCCTCCAGCCTACTTCCAGCCTCCTGCACTGACATCATCCGCTCGTGCGGCCGTCCATCCATCCGGCCGCCGGGCGGCAGGTACCGTTGGGGGAGGGTTTCCTGCGGGGGCTTGATTCCTGCCTTGCCTGCACCAGGCCACGGCCCTGCTTCTTCGAGGGTTTCTGGGGGGGCTGGAGTCCTGCCTTGCCTGCACCAGGCCACGGCCCTGCTTCTTCGAGGGTTTTTTGGGGGGGGGGCTTGTTTCTGCCTTGCCTGCACCAGGCCACGGCCCTGTTTCTTACCTTTCCCTACACTTACTGTCTTTACCACTGGTTTTAGCTGTGTACTTCTATACTGTTATTTTACTACTGCTACTTGTGTACTGTTGCTCTGCCTATGGACACTGCTTTGTTACTTTGGGTACTGCTACTCTAATACTATTGTGACTAGGGGTACTGTTACTGTTAATACTTTTTTTCTATGTGTATTGTTACTCTTATACTATTGTTACTATGGGTACTGTTACTCTAATACTGTTGTTACTAGGGGTACTGCTACTCTGCTCATACTATTTTTGCTATGGGTATTGTTACTCTAAAACTATTGTTACTATAGGTATTGCTACTCTTAATACTATGGTTACTATACGTACTACTACTCTGATAATACTATTTTTTACTATGGGTACTGCCGCAATGTTACCGTTATTCTACTGTTACTGCTGATACCTCTTGGACTATCACTATACGTGCTGCTACACTCCTGTTTCTGTGTACTACTGTTTAAACAGCTACGCTGCTATACTGTTACTACCACAACTAACCGCGTACTGATACACTGCTATGCTATTACGTGCACCATGGTGGTATACTGCTATATTATCGATTACTACCGCTCGTGCTACTGCCTTACAGTTACGGACGCGGTGCCAATACCATCACCTTACGTGTACTATTGCCATACATGCCGTCACGCATGTCACTTCTGTGGACGCTACTATACGGCCACGCTACATCACGGCTGATACTATTACTACCATATTTATTGCCATACACTATTTTCATCACTACCATTGCTGTTACTACCGCCTGTGCTACGGCCATATACACTGCTACACTACATGACTACTAGATACCGCGTGTATTACCGCTATTTATACTACTACACTACTTATGCTACTACGTTGTGTACTACTACTACTTATTCGCTAGGTTTGTTGCACTACCCCTTCGTCAAGCCCCCCGTATAGGGTTAGAGAACTGGCTATTTAGGGCTAGGCGCTGGCCTTAGTCTCCCTGGTAGCTGGTCCCGCGAGGCCAACTCCCCAATCTCAAAACAGAGATTTTTGCCCTCAGGCCAAATCATAGTTAGTGCCTCGCATCCACCCATCTCTTGGGGTCATAGTTAGGGCCTCACCTGTCACGGCCACTCGTTTTAAATCTTTTACCGTCACCGAGAGGCCAACCCCCCGCCACCACGCTAGTGGCTCGTGCCCCACGCCCAAATCATAGATAGAGCCTCTCACCTGCCGCTCGACAACTAGCAGGGCCTCACCTGTCACGGGGTAGTCAGCTTTTCGCCTCAGCACTAGATAGCCAGCCAGTTCTGTTTTAGCTCTACGGTGTTGTTTAACCAAGTTTTCCTTTGTGTGTTGTTTTCTCTTTTACAGCGTGTCTCAAGCAGCCTACGTAGGTGAAGGGTCGTCTCCCCCAAGCACACCCGCTAGGCCTACCACCCCTGTTAAAACTGGTACCTCCTGGGAATTCCGAGAACCTTCCATGCCAGGCCCCTTTAAGACCCTGGACCATCCCCAGGATTTTGTCTGTTTTGCACCACAGGGGCACCCCTTTTTCAGCTACGGCAAGAAGGCTGAACTCTACGTACGGCTCTCAGCACATCATGGGGATCCTGGACTGGGTACCAGCTCTGGGGGGGGGGCTAGGACAGACATACAAGGGACGCTAGACACCATCTTGTGATCACTACAGTCAAACAGTGACAGACTGTCCAACTGGAAACGCTGGCCATCCCACATGGTCCCACTTCAATCTAGGCTGTTACAGGCTCTCGCTCCTAACAGCTGACAGGGTAGGCCCCCAGCCTCGCCATTTTTCTCCCCTTCTGCTTCCCCAGTCATTCCCCCAGCACACATGGTCCCCCTAGCCCTCCGCAAGGACATCTTAGATGGAAAGGACATGTATCCGGTTTCCTTGCTGATTGTCTCCCAAGACGTTGCAGGAAACTGGGTGTACAATTACGGTGATTTGGCCTACGTAATGAAGGACAGAGACCCAAGACTCAACAAAAGCTTACCATACCAGTTTTGTCCTAGCCTTCGGCATCTACAGGGACATTGCGTGCTCTGTGCGTCTGCTATGCCGGGAGGTATTAGATTTATACCTTCGTGAAGTGGTTGACTTAGGCCACAAGTACGGGGGTTTTTCTTGTTCTACGACTTCCACAAGTCTGTATCAGCAAACAGTTGCAGCCTTGGCCCAGTTTAACATCCGTTCTCACTGGAGCCTCTTGGGCTCGGAACTCTTTTTTCAGATATTTTGCAGGCTTAGTGCCCCGTCTTGTGCAGTCTGCTCTTTCACCTCTCATACTGCCGACCTGTGCCCCTCAGAGGCCGATCCCTCCTTTCCTGGTTCCTCGGGGGGAGCTAGTAAGCTTGATCAATGTGGCCAAAGGGACAAGCTTGGTCGTCCCGTTGTTTATTTGGCTCATTTATGCAATAACCTTAATGGAGGTGCCTGTAATTTTAGCGCCTGCAGACTACTGCACGTCTGTTCCATATGCTTTCGGGCCCATGCCAAATCCATGTGCCCTTCTAAGCCTCCTGGCGCACAACCCTGTTGGGATAGCCACTAGCGTATATTACAAAAGTAAAAAAACATCTTGTCATTAATCTGCTCCTTGTTTGTCCACTAACCCGAGCCTGAATTGCCCTCATTCCATCTACCAAATTCTCTCTTTACTATATCACCGTGGATAATGCCATCCAAGCAATCTTGAAGGCAGGTAGGGCCGCATGGCTCAGTTAGTTCGATAACTCCAACGCCTTCAAATTGTTACCCGTTCGTCCCTCCTTAAGGCATGTTCATGGTGTCAAGGGCAGAGGAATGTTACTTTGCTGTTAGTCTCACGTTGGGGCCAAGAGTAGCCCGAGAGGATTCAACACATTTGCTGACACTCTCTGCTGGTTCCTCCTCTATGTCTCGAGGTGCCCCACAATGTTACATCATGTGGATGGTTTTCCTGTTGGTCGTATATAGCGGCTGCAACCCTGTCAGTCTCAAGGCACTGTAGCACTGTTACTACCTTAGGCATCCCCCTGTTACTAGACAAGACTACTGAACCCACCACTAGTCTAGTCTTCCTAGGCATCACACTCGATTCCGTCACCACGCAGTCTAGTCTCCCAGTGGACAAGCTCGGGCGCTTTTGCAAGGACGTAGTCAAGTTCCTACAAGTTGGAACTTTTACTCGCAAGGATCTACAATCCTGGTAGGTTCTTTGTTCTTGCGATGTGCGTTATTCCCCAAGGTAGGTCATTTATTTCTAGGCTATTGGGCTTATTACCAGGCCTTCCAGATGAACTTTTGGTCACTCAGATTCCCCGGCTAGGGCAGACCTGGCATGTGGATGGAATTCCTGGAACAATGAAATGGGGTCTCCATGTTCATCCCACCGTTATCCGCCAATCCCCAGTTTCCGGACGGACGCAGCCGCCGATGCCGGGTTTGCAGCAACATATAAAACTCTTGGTTAAGAGATTGTTGGCTGGAAGAGTCTCTTGGCTTACCTGCCTTTCGTGAGACTTCGGCCTTATTAGGAATTTACCTGATAGTGACGGCGGCTTTCGCATGTGGCAAATCCTGGCCATGAATGGCTTTGAAGTGTTACAGTGTCAACAGGGCAGCCTGTGACGTAATCAATTAGGGCCGTTCATCTTCTTTGATCATTATGAGGCTAGTTCACTGGCTGACCTGGTTCTAATCATCATTAATTAACTGACCACAAGTGTTAGGCCACAGGCCTGTATTTGTGGGAGGAGCTAGCGTGCCTTTAAGACGCTGCTCCTCCCCTCCCCGCCTGCCGCGTCACACGCTGTCACCCCACCCACCTTCACCCTTTTCCTTGGTACATTATCCCTCGGGGGGCCCTCTTTTATTTACAGGCCTACCCCCTACGTCGGTTCCGGCACACCACATCGACTTAACCATACTCGCAGTTCTAATCATCATTAATTAACCGACCACAGTGGATTAAAATGGATGAAAAACAGATGACAACAGATAAAAAACAGATGAAAAACTGATGAAAAATTGATGAAAAATGGATTACAACGGATGATAATGGATTAAAATGGATGAAAAACGGATGACAACAGATAAAAAACAGATGACAACGGATGAAAAACGAATGGGAAAATGTATCAAAACAGTTTAGCACATTAGCAAATGATAAATAAATATAAGGAGTTATAGTTGTTTTAAAACATATTGAGTTTTTTGCAAACTATTTTAAAGGAAACTGTTATGAGTTTCTTTGTACAATTTTTTAACGGTCCTTTTACACGTTTGAACTGTTAAGCTAATCTTCTTATATCTTTTTTTTTTTTTAACACACACACATCCTGTTTTATAAGCAAACATATAGTACAAAGGATTCTTGGAGCTCATGGGTTAGCTATGTGCACACAGAGTGTCAGACCAACTTGTGTCAAGTGGCTGGTCAAACTCACACCACACTGTCATTGATATGTGGCAATGACACTCTCAGCCCCACCCTGAACAAAGATTTTCCAGCTCACAGGACCACAATCTAAGTGGCAGCAGACTGAGAGTGATTGTCACTGGGTTTCTTTAAAGTGGTAGCGGTAATGAACACCCATCCCTATGCAGTCTAGTATCCCCAGCACATTCTGCTGTCCAAATACTTCTTCCTGTCGCCCCTCTACATGTAGGTCGTGTGCAGCCTGTTCAATTTTCAGCATATTAATCATTCCAAATTGTTGAACTGGGTGCTCTGTGTGGATCGCTTCCTATCTTCTTCCCTTTCAGTAAGATTTTTCCTTTTCTTAGCAATGACATCATCAGAGCATGCACTCTTTGTCACATTTTTCCTGCCAGCTCTTCATGCCGGAAAAATGGTGTTACATCATTTCCTTTGCCCGGCGTCAGCTCCAAGATCTCGCGAGTAATACAGCAGCAGGTCGGCTTAGATTCATGGAACACGATTGTTATGGTAATCCCGCAAAAAAAAGGCTTGGCTTGTAAAGTACTGCGCATATGGACAGGGAGAGGGAGTAAGGCCGTAAATATGAAACGTATTGGACGCAGAAGACAGCGGTCACTATGGCGGCGGCTACAAACGAAAAGGAGCTGTCCAAAAATAAAGTTTATTCGAATAAGATGCATTCTATATACTCTCCCTATATGGCGTAGTACCTAAAAATTATGAAATTAATTTCATTATTTGAAATTTAGGGTAGATTTCCTGAGTTTACTACCGCTTTAACTAAATTATTACTCTGCCACCAGGTATTAATTGTAAATACCAACACTCACAATAACAATTATGCCTTTTAATAAATGTCTGTAATACCCACTGCCACCACAGACAGGAATATTCCAGAGATTTACAATACAGTAGCACTTTTCAAAGAAACAGGGATTCTTTAAGTTCTGTGTTAGTGCATTAGATTTGAAAATATTGTTTAATAAAAAAAAAAAATAATAATAGTAAAAATGGTGCAAAATATTTACAGAATAAGGGCATTACAAAGAAAAAGACAATTATGCAACAGGAAAAAAAAAGGTTTAAAGCGCAACTCCACTTTTGTTAAGAAAAAAAACATTCCCCTCTGGGTGATCTCTGTACATTGCAGGGATTTTAACAAACTTTGTTGCAGATTCCTACCTTTTGTTATTCTGAAGAAATCATTATTTGTTCCTCTGTGCTGAGTGGGTCAAATGGGAGGGGTTTCATAATTAGCAATCAGCTGTGGCAGCTGCAGGGCTCTAATGAGTGAAGCTGCTTGGCCTGCATCCCTTTAGACATGTTTCTATTGGGAGTATCTCACCAAAAATGACATTTTTATTGCAGGGGATGCCTGAAATCTGACTTGTATCTTAGGCAGACTTCTGGGAAAATTGGTGAGCCAATCACACAAGCAGGAAATTATGTTTCTGGGGTGTGGTCAGTATACATTCTGTGTACAGAACAGCTCCAGGTAGCCATATTGCATTGCATTTTCAGAAAATTACAACAGCTGCAGATTGAAAAGGAAAGGTAATCTCTAATAAAATGTAATTACAATATGATTTGTGTTGCAATTGTATACGCTATATTGTTTTTTCTTTATTTGCTATTTTTTTTGCCATGAAAGTGGAGTTACCCTTTAACCACCTGACCTCCCGAAGGTTTTACCCCTTTCAAGACCAGGCCATTTTTTGCTATTCAACACTATGCTACTTTGACTGGCGACTGACACTGTACGTAAATGAAATTATTTTTTCCACACAGATAGTGTTCTTTTGGTGAAATTTGATCACCACTGTTTTTTATATATATATATATATATATATATATATATATATATATATATATAAACAAAAAAAGACTTAAAATTAAAAATAAAAATATATATATATTCTTTAATAACTATATTGCAATGCAGGAGAGGATCAGGAATGGCTGCTGTAGCTGCTCTGACACCTCCCAAAATTATTTTGATATCCGTCTTGGCTATATCAGGGGGCTCATCTCCCCATTTCACCTCTGTGACCAATCTGGCCATTTGTGAAAACTGTGGATACCAGGATCGTCTTTAGGCTATGTATGTATCGAATTTACAATAATATTTGGCCGGAGATTTCTTTCTCCTTGGGCGCTGAACTTCTCTTGCTTTATGTATATTATTGTATTTATGATTACATTTCTTCTTAATAGATATGAACACAAGTTCTTTATAATTATGAAACAAACTCTTTGTCAGGATAAGACCCCTGAAGAAGCGGATGACATACGGCGAAACATGTTGGGCAAGATCTACACATTATGTCCATAGTGGTAGCATGAGAGTCTGTTATTCAAGTTATACTTGATTTTAATGTACTATTATATGTATCTGTATTTGTGCTTCTCTTTTTTTTAACTTGATTTAATAGATTTTCATGTTTTTATGATCTGATAGCTCTACTTTACCGTACCTTTAAAGTCCCCCTGCCTCTCAGAGTTTCCCTTTCTTTCTATCCTCTCAAAATTATTGAGAGAATCCGATCTGAGTTATTTTTTATCTTCAGTGGTTATTTTAAAATGAATGCACCCACAGGACCTGTTATCTATGAGTGTGCATTAAATTTTTCTTTTCTTTTTTTTGTGTGTCCATAAGACTGATATATAAAATCCCCTGAGAAAGTTCAGTGATAGATAGTGTAGTGCAGGACCAAGTGACATCATTGCATTTTTTTGATTGCATCCACCAGTATTTGTCATGACATAACTTATTACTCAGCCTGTACTAGTGATTGTTTATAGAGTGCTGATATACAGTATGTATGTGAGTTTCCTTAGCTTTTTTTTTTTTTTACAAATGAACATTTTAAATATACTATTGTGAGCATTCTTCTTCTTTTTTTTTAATATAGATGATTTACAAACTGCATAGTAGATTTACAAACTGCATAGTAGTCGTTTCATTATAAAAGGAATTTCTTTGAATATTGACATGGATACACTAGAAGCTGAACTCCAGAAAAAAAAAAATTGGACCATTAGCTGTATATTCCATTGATGCCTTCTGTTGATGCCTGTCCCCCGTTTGGTTAAACTGTTACTTCCATTCAGGTTTCACAGTACTGCAAATGTCAAACCTCAAATGTCCAGTGATAAGTTGTAGTTCCGGTTGTAGTGCACTGATTAAAGTTGGTCACTCATTGTACACCTCCTTCATTCAGAAAAAGCCATGTATTGTATTTTCACTGAATGCAGGGCTTTCAGTGTTTGGAGTAGGGGCCGATGAACATACCAATCTCTCCTCCTCCAATCACAAAAATTTATTTCACTAATTTATTAGACTTTTACAGTGCACTCCCTTTTTATTTATCAATAGCATTTAATATTATTTGCACTTACTGTATATACATTGAGCACTTCCTTTATTTTTTATGCTGTGATATATAGACTATGTATACAAGTTCTTTACGCTTGTTGATTAATGCAGAATTCCACTAGGTGCAGAATAGGGATGATCGAATGGTTCGGCCAAATGCCCCCAAAAAAACGCCTGCAACAACACACCTGGGCGTTTTTGTTGCAGGCGTTTTCTTGGGGCATTTTTTGGGCATCTTTGGAGGCAGGCATAACATCTGAACTTCTGTATAGGGGTATATATACACACACACTTATATGTATTTATACACATACACACATATAGGAGCGTAGCCCTATGCCTGCTAATAATTTCATTAGCGCAGGAATAGGGTTCTGCTACTTTCACACCTATATATGTGTATAAGTTCAGAAGTTCAGATGTCATGCCTGCCTCCAAACACGTCCACAAAAAAGCCCTATAAACGCCTGCAACAAAAAGCCGGGTGTGAAAATAGTGAAGCCACTATCCTGCTCTAATGCAATTCTAATACAAACAAACTTTTTTTTCTGGTTCTGGACATGCTACAGAGCTGAAACTTCACAGGTACCCTTTTTAGACCCCCCAGACACTAAATCCAAAGAAATCTCTTTTTTTTTTTAATAATTTTTTCAATAATTGGCTCTCTATCAAAAATGACAATTTTTAAGAACTTTTTTGTGTGATTAATAGTCCCTGGGGCATGACCCAGAACCCTAGGCACTTTTTAGGGGCATTTATTGGGTTTTAGGGCTTCAAAATGGTGATTTTTGATTACCGAAGTTCGGGTCCCATTGATTTCAATGGGGTTCTGAAATCCGGGCCGAACTTTCGGGAAGTTCGGGTGTTCTGGCCGAACCAAACTTTTGAAAAGTTCGATCATCCCTAGTGCAGAATACATTTGCCTTAATCTCAACAACTGCTGCAGAGATTAGGAGTGCTTTTTCCCCACCCCTTTGTTCTCTTTGATTCTAAAATGCACTCTGAGCTCGTTTTTTTTTTTTTTGCCCAATATAAATCTTTGAAGATCAAATCCTGTGTGGTCAATGTGCAACCATAAACTACTACTCCAGACCAGAAACTCCAGGATGCAGTCTCTTTTCTACTCATGGTCTACCATATATGTACTTTACTGTCTCCCGAGTCCCCAGTCCTAATCACCTAATCATAGACATGCCCAAATGCCTAATCCACTCACTGGGCATCACACTCTTATCCGAGTACAGGGTTTTTAATGATAACTAAGCAAAAGCTAACGCAAAGAGAAAATGTCACAAAATCTCATGTATACTTGTGTTTAGGTGTTGACTTGCGGTTTACTGGCTGATACAAGATTCTGATAGTTCTGAAATAATCTTCTAATGCAAAAAAAACAGCATTTTTGCTTGCACAAGATTGGATGATGGAAGTCAGCAGAACATCTGCTCATTTACTAAACTCTGAAGCAATTGCACTTGCAGAGAGCAACTGCAGTTTGCAAAGTGAGTAGTCTTATTTGCCTTTAGTAAATCAACCCCTTAGTCTCTTACAGCATTAGACGGTTATTTCAGAATGATCAGAATCTTGATTTGTCCAGGAAACCACAAGTCAACACCCAAACACAAATGGGCTTCTCACATGGACAGAAAGCCTGCAGGGCTTCAGGGAGCAAGCCTTAAAAAAGGACAATTGAGTGCTGCTTTCTAAAGTTTCTTGACTACACACAGACCACACCAGATTAGTGAGTAGTCCCTTATATCTTTCATTACTTGCCTAGACACATTGATTGGCCAAGAGACGTGTGCTGCTTAGAGCAGTCTCTTTAATGCCACCAATTAACGGCGGACATGTTTGAAATACCATTAAACAGTATGTATAGGCATTTTCTTTTTTTTTTTTTTAAGTTTTGGATAGAGTGGGGAAATGTGAAAAAAAAAAACCTTATTAGGTTATTTTTAGCTTTCTGTGTCCATTTGGGGAGATTTTTCTTTAGTTCCTGTCTTGGGTAATGCTAAATGAAATGAGAAGACATCACAATTAAGCTGGCAATAGAGGAATCAAAATGCATCTGGTTCAGCAGGGACTGGTTGGATTTCGATCTTACGATTGACTTCTGTCCAATGAGCTTAGTGGAAAATATTTCTTGATCAACAGCTACATCCAATGGGATGCAGCCACCGATCAGTGTATTCTGACAGTGAAGAGTCCCCACTGTCAGGGTACAGTGTCTCATCTGGGAGGTTTCCTCTATCCATCTCGCTTGTATGGCTGGAGGTATGTGCTCTTTTTTTTTTCTGGCCTGCTGGCTGCCAGCCTTGCGTGAGCTCAGAAAGTTGTCATGGGAGCATTTTCCCCCATTGAAGGATTTTCCCTTACCTCTTACCCTGATGAAAATTGTCATCAGAAAATATAAAAAGGGTGAATGTTCCTCCAATCCACCCTGACAGCAATAAAAAAAAACCTGAAGGATTCTAATCCTTTATTATTTTAAAAGACATTTGCCTTTACACATACTTTAACAAGCAGAACGGGCATGACCACCAAACTTTTGTATCCTAACACCCTCCGACTCATGTACTCTTCTACTTGTATAATAATTTTAGTTAAGTGTTTCTTTTGCTAAACAGTCCTTCCTAGTAAATGCAGTGTTATGCCAAATGTGGATTAGTGTAGCACCCTCCTAGGTAGGTGCTAGTGAGAAAGTATAGTTTTGAGCTCTGTCTGCTTACCAGAAGGGCTGCAGGTAAATCTATGTTGTTCTCTGCCTACCAGAGAGCAGGATCTATTAGTGAGGTCTGCTCATTGTGCTCAGTATGCAATTCATTCAGTCTAGAGAGTGTTTCACACTAGTCCAATAGGGAGGCATGTTGGATAGTGGGAGGAAACCTGACGAATGGGTGCATAGGCTTTTGATACAGTCCTGATGATTGGCAGAGGGCATCTCCAATGGTGAGAGGTTGGATTCATCCTTCTTTTTATGGATAGTGTAGGACCCACTGACAATGAGGTACTTTGACATAGTGGTGGGCTTGAGCAAGATATGGCCATATGGTGGGACCACATCCCCATTTTTTGCCTTTATTTTTGATAGTCATTTCTTTTGGATGTGTGCGCTATTCTTTGTAAATACGCATGTCGCTTGGTTCATAGCTGCCCCAGCTTTAGAAATGCATGTTCAGGGTGTGCCCCCCCCCCCCCAGCTCTTTGTTTGTTTGGCAGAGGACAGGTCGCCTCGGTGCATGTTGGGATACTGTATAAAAGCCTGAAGCACATGTGCTCGAGGTCTTTCGTTGGAGAGCAGAGTCCCAGAGGGAGGGGGTGGCTGCCTCCTCATCTGCAGAGGTGCCATGCAGCCTCAGGAGGTCGTTCTGAGGGCTGGAAGAGTAGCAGAGAGGAGCTGAACCCAGAGGTCCAGGGAAGCTGACTGAGAAGGGAGACACCGGAGGTCCTGTTTCTGCAGTATTGCGAGTACAGGAACTTGTGTCAAGGGGCCTGACCTCAGGGGGGGTGGCATCCCTGCCCTTGGATAGTCAGTGGACGGGCGTCAGCTGAGAGGGGATGCTAGTGAGAGTGTCCTGAAGATAAAATATCATTTACCAAGTCGTCTTGTCAGAGAGTAAAGAGAGCAAGAGACTTACCCCCATCTACACTTGTGGCCGTGTGGATTAACAGCCTGGCTGCTCCTATCACTAATGAAGTTCTGAAGGTATCATCATTCATCATCTATGTGAATAGTTCAATTGGAGTATCCTACTGTTCCCTTCTCCTATCCCAATTAAAAAATAAACAAAAAAAAAAACACCCCTAGCCTGTTTATTTCTGTGAAGAACCAACAGGAGCAAGGAGGGATTCAAGAACTCTAACTACTTATAACTGTGTGTTGGTAACCAGGGGAGCCCGCAGAGGTAATATCCAGCAGTCCCTGAGGGGGCAGTGCTACAAAAGTTGAAAATTATGTTAAGTGCATGTGTTACAAAAAAAACCCCACATAAGTCAAAGTCTGTATCAGCTAATAAATACTGGTAGGTCCTAGCTTTGGTGATCACCAACATATTAAGAGGGGATCAGGTGCATCTTTGGAGTCCATTACTTATTACATTTCTTTAGTATTAGTTTCCTTTGAACATACACATGTAGGCTGATTCTTCTCATCAAACAACATATAAATGCACCATAGTTCTTTTTTTTCTCTAATGAAAATGTTATCAGATATATTTGCACCTCTGTCACTGAATGATCTGTGAACCTGTTTCCCTATTTTTATAGTTCGTTTCTAATATTAGACCAAGGGATTTTGCAGCTGGTTGAAGAATTCAAACAGTGTAGTATCACTATGGTGATTACCGTACTTAGAACCTGTCAAAAGGTCTGATCTTTTCTTTCTCTTTTCTATAATGATAGAAAACTGACATGTGCTGTACAGCATTTTTTTTCTCTAATAAAGTATATAAACATGATCACCCTAATGTATCAAAGTGCTGGTTCTTTGACCTGGGCTTTCATAACACCAGGCTGTTTTCTTCTGACGCTTCATTTCTATAAGAACCAGTGCTGGATAACCCACAAGGCAAACTAGATGTGTGCCTAGAGCCCAAAGACTGCTGATGGGTTTGCAAGTAGAAATGAGCAGGAGGGTTTACAGCTGCAAGAATCACATTTTATAAACATAGAAAGCAATAATAATGTATTCACAGGCTTTTCAATGTTTAGGTTTTGGACAGCTATAAAGCAGTCCAATCACTTCCAACTGTGGACATTGTTGCACCCCTACCGACCTCAACATTTACAAAGTTCCTTTTGAGCTTGGAAGCCCTGTAGGCCTATTCAGAATTGAGATCGGTGTGTAAAAAAAAAAAAAAAAAAAAAATGGTCAAGGTGGGAAATTAGTAGAGTTAGTTCCTTTCCAGCTTTAATGAACATTTTGCAAAAAAAAACACCCATTCCCATGCAGTCTAGCATCCCCAGCACATCCCACTCTTCTGATGTCCAAATACTTCTTCCTGTCGCTCCTATACATGTAGGTTGTTTGCAGACTGTCAGAAGAAACTCCCTTATAGTTGCCCCCCCCTTAGAGGTGTGCCCCCAGTGGCCTCTCTGGCTCGTTCAAACACTGCGCATGTGCAGTGCATTCTTTAGCCATCCTAAGTGTCTGAGCTGAGCCACTGCTGCTATCGAGGGATCACGCTGTTTAAAGTGGCTCTTCAGTCATTTTTTTCATCTTTCCATCTATTAAATGCTCTGCCCTTGTTGTTTTTACTTTTGATAGTAAAACTTTTTTTTTCTGTCAGTAAATACCTTCTACAGCCCACTTCCTCTTTCTTGTCTGGTAATTAGCCTAGGCTAATGATATCATGCACAGCTTTCTCTTCTCACTCTTGTGAGAGTTTGCCAGCAAGGGAGGAGGGGTGAGTCATAGAAGAGCTGCAGAATTGGAGGGGACTGGATGAGGGTGGAGAAAACAGGACACTGCAGAGATCCATGAGTATTTATCCAGAGAGAAGAAATGGGCAGGCAAGCAGTGGTGTGAGTGTGTCAGTCTGTCTGTATATACGTTTGTGTGTGTGTTTGTGTGTGTGTGTGTGTGTGTGTGTGTGTGTGTGTGTGTGTGTGTGTATATATATATATATATATATATATATATATATGTGTGTGCGTATATGTGTGTCTGTGTAAATCGAGAAAGTGAACAGGCAGCAGCTTCAGTCACCCACAGTTAAAATGGCTGCAGCCAGACTTAGTGCAGGGAGAATTCTGCAGCATATTTGGCAAGTACAGGATCACAGTATATATAAAATAATATGCAATGTGGTTGGAGGAAAGCTTCAGGATGGCAAAGATGCTTTTATTACATATTATGTGAGCAGTTCCTCTTTAAATGAGCCAGATTATACCAACGTGTGAACACTTCTAATATTCAGCCAATGGCAGAATTAGAGGAGGGCAGGCTGCTAATGAGGTTTTTTTTTTTTTTTTTTAGATATGTATGGAGGGGGACAGGCACAACTATTTGAATACCAGAGGAGTGATATGTAATGTTTTGGTGAGTGATATGTAATGCTGGAATGCATGGGGTTTTTGGGGGGGGGGGGGGAAGGAGAACTAGCCCTTTAAAAGTAGGAGGGTTTACCAGGCTACAGCTCATTTTTTTTTTTTTGCAGTGGCTGCCCTCCATCCACAAAACCTCAGATTCTTATCAGTAGAGCAGCTAATTCACTCTGACAGGCTGAAGCAGTGAAAGTAGTGAAGAGCAATGTAAGGATCCAACAATCAGCACACCACTGCCCCACTTCAGTCTGTCAGAGTGTACTAGTGATAAGCAGAAGAGCTTGCATTCTGTTTGGGTATAAAGGAGTCTTACAAAATATGGAAAGGTTTAAACTCTTTTAGCATATACAGTGGGTACGGAAAGTATTCAGACCCCCTTAAATTTTTCACTCTTTGTTATATTGTAGCCATTTGCTAAAATCATTTAAGTTGATTCTTCTTCCTCATGAATGTACACATAGCACCCCATACTGACAGAAAAACACAGAATTGTTGACATTGTTGCAGATTTATTAAAAAAGAAAAACTGAAATATCACATGGTCCTAAGTATTCAGACCCTTTGCTCAGTATTTAGTAGAAGCCCCCTTTTGATCTAATACAGCCAGGAGTCTTTTTGGGAAAGATGCAACAAGTCTTTCACACCTGGATTTGGGGATCCTCTGCCATTCCTCCTTGCAGATCCTCTCCAGTTCTGTCAGGTTGGATGAACGTTGGTGGACAGCCATTTTTAGGTCTCTCCAGAGATGCTCAATTGGGTTTAAGTCAGGGCTCTGGCTGGGCCATTCAAGAACAGTCACGGAGTTGTTGTGAAGCCACTCCTTCGTTATTTTAGCTGTGTGCTTAGGGTCATTGTCTTGTTGGAAGGTAAACCTTTGGCCCAGTCTGAGGCCCAGAGCACTCTGGAGAAGGTTTTTGTCCAGGATATCCCTGTACTTGGCCGCATTCATCTTTCCCTCGATTGCAACCAGTCGTCCTGTCCCTGCAGCTGAAAAACACCCCCACAGCATGATGCTGCCACCACCATGCTTCACTGTTGGGACTGTATTGGACAGGTGATGAGCAGTGCCTGGTTTTCTCCACACATACCGCTTAGAATTAAGGCCAAAAAGTTCTATTTTGGTCTCATCAGACCAGAGAATCTTATTTCTCACCATCTTGCAGTCCTTCAGGTGTTTTTTAGCAAACTCCATGCGGGCTTTCATGTGTCTTACACTGAGGAGAGGCTTCCGTCGGGCCACTCTGCCATAAAGCCCCGACTGGTGGAGGGCTGCAGTGATGGTTGACTTTCTACAACTTTCTCCCATCTCCTGACTGCATCTCTGGAGCTCAGCCACAGTGATCTTTGGGTTCTTCTTTACCTCTCTTACCAAGGCTCTTCTCCCCCCGATAGCTCAGTTTGGCCGGACGGCCAGCTCTAGGAAGGGTTCTGGTCGTCCCAAACGTCTTCCATTTGAGGATTATGGAGGCCACTGTGCTCTTAGGAACCTTAAGTGCAGCAGAAATCTTTTTGTAACCTTGGCCAGATCTGTGCCTTGCCACAATTCTGTCTCTGAGCTCTTTTAGGCAGTTCCTTTGACCTCATGATTCTCATTTGCTCTGACATGCATTGTGATCTGGAAGGTCTTATATAGACAGGTGTGTGGCCTTCCTAATCAAGTCCAATCAGTATAATCAAACACAGCTGGACTCAAATGAAGGTGTAGAACCATCTCAAGGATGATCAGAAGAAATGGAAAGCACCTGAGTTAAATATATGAGTGTCACAGCAAAGGGTCTGAATACTTAGGACCATGTGATATTTCAGTTTTTCTTTTTTAATAAATCTGCAACAATGTCAACAATTCTGTGTTTTTCTGTCAGTATGGGGTGCTATGTGTACATTCATGAGGAAGAAGAATGAACCTAAATGATTTTAGCAAATGGCTGCAATATAACAAAGAGTGAAAAATTTAAGGGGGTCTGAATACTTTCCGTACCCACTGTATAGGGATTATACAGACATTGAAAAGGCTTACGGACAGTTACAGTGTAGTAGAGTAACACAGAAGGTGAATGATTTTACTGATCATTAGAGAATATAGTAGTATAGATTTCTTTCAGGTAAAAGCATTTTTGTGCTCTTTGTCTAATATTATTGGAACACGTGAACAAGGCACACAAATAGAAGGTTGCTTGGGGGGTTGGAAGGCTATAAGTTGCTTTTGGAGCCTTTATCTTAGTGAGTGTACTACAGTTTGACTCACACTGGTGCCCACTATGGACAAGCTTTGGGTTCAAGTCAAGCATAAGTTTGACCCAAACCCACGTGGTTCACAAACTACAGAATAGGCCAGATTTGGCCTGGTCGCTTGAACCTCTGCTACATCTAAAACTCATTCATTTAGTGGTGTCAATAACACTTCCACCAAATGACAGCTTCTGGCAGCCTGCCAGCTTATCTAAAAATTTAAACAAGTCAGCAAGCATCCCAGGTGATTTTATTTCCCTCAGTTTTCTGGTCAGCAAGGCTGCAAGCCTGGATAGGGGTCTTTTAGGGATTTGGATGGGGGGCAAGCCATGTTTATTTATTTTTTTTTTGCATTTTGCATTGGATCCCCTTCAAAAATCCATACAAGAACCCCATCTATGTTATGACCACATACAGTATCTCACAAACGTGAGTACATCCCTTACATTTTTGTAAATATTATATTATATCCTTACATGTGACAACACTGACGAAATGATACTTTGCTACAATGTAAAGTAGTGAGTGTACAGCTTGTATACAGTGTACATTTGCTGTCCCCTCAAAACAAATCAACACACAGCCATTAATATCTAAACTGCTGGCAACAAAAGTAAGTACACCCCATAAGTGAAATTGTCCAAATTGGGCCCAATAAGCCATTTTCCCTCCCCAATATCATGTGGCTTGTTCGTGTTACAACGTCTCAGGTGGGAATGGGGAGCAGGTGTGTTAAATGTTGTGTTATCGCTCTCACTCTCTCATACTGGTCACTGGAAGTTCAACATGGCACCTCATGATAAAGAACTCTCTGAGGATCTGAAAAAAATAATTTTTGCTCTACTTAAAGATGGCCTAGGCTATAAGAAGATTGCCAAGACCCTGAAAATGAGCTGCAGCACGGTGGCCAAAACCACACAGCGGTTTAACAGGACAGGTTCCACTCAGAACAGGCCTCACCATGTTCGACCAAAGAAATTGAGTGCATGTGCTCAGCATCACATCCAAATATCCCATGTCTTTGGTAAATAGACGTTTGAGTGCTACCAGCATTGCTGCAGAGGTTTAAGGGGTGGGGGGTCAGCCTGTCAGTGCTCAGACCATACACAGCACACTGCATCAAATTGGCCTACATGGCTGTTGTCCCAGAAGGAAGCCTCTTCTAAAGATGATGCACAAACAGTTTGCTTACGACAAGCAGACTAATGACATGGATTACTTGAACCATGTCCTGTGGTCTGATGAGACCAAGATAAACTTATTTGGCTCAGATGGTGTCAAGTGTGTGTGGCGGTAACCAGGTGAAGAGTACAAAGACAAGTGTGTCTTGCCTACAGTCAAGCATGGTGGTGGGAGTGGCATGGTCTGGGGCTGCATGAGTGCTGCCAGAACTGGGGAGCTACAGTTCATTGAGGGAACCATAAATGTCAACATTTAGTGTGACATACTGAAGCAGAACATGATCCCCTCCTTTTGAAGACTGGGCCGCAGGGCAATATTCCAACATAACAACCCCAATAACACCTCGAAGCTGACCACTGCCTTGCTAAAGAAGCTGAGGGTAAAGGTGATGGACTGGCCTAGCATGTCTCCAGACCTAAACCCTATTGAGCATCTGTGGGGCATCCTCAAATGGAAGGTAGAGGAGAGCAAGGTCTCTAACATCCACCAGCTCTGTGATGTTGTCATGGAGGAGTGGAAGAGGACTCCAGTGGCAATCCGTGAACTCCATGCCCAATAGGGTTAATGCAGTGCTGGAAAATATTGGTGGCCACACAAAATATAGACACTTTGGGCCCAATTTGGACATTTTCACTTTGTACTCCCTTTTGTTGCCAGCAGTTTAAAAAATAAGAATAGCTGTGTGTTTAGTAATTTTGAGGGGACAGCAAATTTACACTGTTATACAAGCTGTACACTCCTTACTTTACATTGTAGCAAAGTGTCATTTCTTCAGTGTTGTCACATGAAAAGATATAATAAAATATTTTAAAAAATGTGAGGGGTGTACTTACTTTTGTGAGATACTGTATATTCATGACCATATCTGCTTAATAATGTCACCCAGGATCCCCTACTCACATTGGTTTCAAAAAGTAGTTGTCAGGGTAGGAACTGTCATTTAATGTCAATAGTTATTTGTCAGTACATCCTACAGGTGCACCATTTTACGTACAGGTCATGTTATAAGGCACCCTCTTAAGCATGTTATTTTGCTCTTGCAGCTTTATAAAAAGACACACTTCCCACTGAACAGTATTTTATTTGCACATTGGTTGATGTCCCCATGGCAGTCTCCAGCTACCCCTTGTCTCCTTTTTTACCAAAAGCTTTCAAATTGGCTTTAAGAAAAAAAAAAAAAAGGCCACCAAAACACAAGATTCATCTCCCATAGACTTCAGTGGGGTTCAGACATTATGTTTGGTATTTGTGAATTTCAGGCTAGGTTTGTGTATCCTCCCATGATTAAAACCCAGGCCAGTTTGCTCATCATTAATGCCTTCTACATATTATTATAGTACGCATAGAGGCGGTAACATGTTATACAGTATGTGATAACAACTATCAACTTTTGATCCACCACTTTTAGCTCATTGGCAGAAAACAAAAAGGATGAGGAGTCTACATCCACACAAGCATGAATGCCTGTTTCTGAAAAAAAAAAGAACGAAAAATCTAGAAATTAATTTAACAGCTTAGAATTATTTTTGTGAACAGCAAGCAATGTTATTCTATCATTCTATGAAACTGATCAAAGCAATTAGCACTGTTAGCAGGTCATGCCCTGATACCTGCAAAACAAACAGTAACTTGTAATAAGTCTGAAATAGAAAATGGGTTTGAATGTAAAACAACCATAGACCACTTGGCAGCCATGTTCTACACTGGCAAAAAGCAGCAGCTAACATTATTTCACATTTTGAGAAAGACAAATCAGGACAATTGATCTATTCAGGCTATTGTAAAAATAAGATAACTGTGCTTTTTTCATATATAGTAAATGCATTTTTACAATCTACATATCAATTGATGCACAACTCTAAACTTTTTATATTTAGGAATGTTGTTCCAGAATATCTCATTAAATGTGAGATGCAGTTAGTTATCACAGGAAATCTGTTAACAAAAAGCCACATGAGCAGTTAACTAAAAAAGATAAAATAACATGTTTTTGCTAAGTTTTTAGTGCACAATACATTTTTACAATATTGTTTTAAATGCAGAATCAGTTTCTCCAGTGCTTAGGTGCAGCATCCAGAACTCTCTTATATAAGCGGGTTGGCGCTGTATAAATGGAAATATACATAGAAGGTGCCAAAATTGCTGATTTTCTCTGCTAATTTCTTATTAATGGAAGTGTGAATTTGAAATGTAAAATTGCATTGCTTCAGTCTACATTACAATATTGATTCATGTTACAGATTCATTTTTAATTCTACTCTGGTGAATTTAAACTATTTAAACATGTAAGGGCACACCAGTAATAATCGAAAATTACACCATGTAATGGAGACAGGTAATGCAGCCTGCAGTGAAGGTTGCTTGGTTTTTATCCAGGCATATCTGTAATACACCAAGTCACTACATTCCCTTTGGGGGTAATCTAGTGGTCAATGAGCAATTTTGACTTTCCGGCATGCAGGTGGATCTACATAAGGCAGGAATGGGCTGCCTGGGAACAAATGGTCACAGGGGAGCCAATACCAGCCTGCACCCCTACCACATACTGTATGTCAAATACTCCACCCCAAATGAATGTAGTGTGAGGCATCGGTAGTGAAGTGCCAATTGACTCACCATTCTCAGGTGCAGGTGAAAACTCCTTTCTTTTTTTTTTTTTTTAACTATGCAAAATTGTTTTCCTTGAATATTGAGACTTTTTAGGCACTTTTATGTTTGATCATATAAATGAAAAAATGCTTATAAAAACTTATATATTTTATTAATACATGCTAAAAAAATGGTTATTACATATACAAAGAATACATGACAATGTTCACACAACACAATGTGTACATATTACGATGGACTGCGAATACACCAACGATAATGAAGTTAATGGTGGTTAATTCAGAAAAACAAATGAAATACTTGAAACCCTTTGGGTTTGCCTTCTGACCAGGAAGGGATCTTCCCCTAGAATTGGTGTAGTATACAGATCCCCAGGACAGACTGAAGATTAGGATAACTTATTGATTGATTAGGTAACTGAAAGGGCAATGGAGGGATAGGTTTTAACATGGCTGACATAAGCTGGAATTCACAAACTGCTTTTACAAGCAAGAGCAGGAATGTAATGGAAGCAATAAATGTGGTTTCTCTGGAACAGTTGGTAAAAAGCCAAACCTGAGGTGATCATAGTCTAGAATTAGTACTGACAAATGGGGATTGATTGTCTGATGTTGAGGTGGGTGAAAATTTGGGTTCTAGTGATCACCAATGTGTATGGTTTGATATTAAAGGGATTGTAAAGGCAGAAGGTTTTTTTTACCTTAATGCATTGTATACATTAAGATAAAAAAAACCTTCTGTGTGCAGCAGCTCCCCTCAGCCCCCTAATACTTACCTGAGCCCATTTTCATCCAGCGATGTTGCAGGAGTTTCTCAGCTGCCCAGTACTCCCCTCCTTATTGGCTGAGACAGCAGTGTGGTGCAATTGGCTCCCACTGCTGTCAATCAAGTCAGCCAATCAGGAGGGAGAGGTAGAGGGAGCGGGGCCGGGTCACAGCTCTGTGTCTGAATCGACATAGCAAGCTGTGACTCGGCTCGGTTGCCCCCACAGCAAGATGCTCACTGTGGGGGCACTCAACAGGAGGGAGGAGCCAGTAGCACTGAAGAAGGATCTGCGAAGAGGAGGATCTGGGCTGCCCTGTGCAAAACTACTACACAGAGTAGGTAAGTAAAACATGTTTGTTATTTTAAAAAAACTAGATATTTACTATCACTTTAAACAAGAACTGAAAATGGGATGGCAAGCATCTATATTATAGATTTAATAAATAACTTACACCAGACAGCTTTCTTGGATAATAACTTGGCCACGGCCTTTATTTATTGGTTTATAAATTAATTAACTCATTAATCCATCAATCAATAATTTTTTCACTTTTACCATTAGCATAACTTTGCAATACATAACACAACTACCCAGCTTTGACGCTCGGGTTATCACTTAACCATATAAAGACACCTCCATATTTTTGTCCCCCTTTCGAAAAAGGTGACCCTACCACATAAATTTATAAGGCCGTGACTTAATAATATTTGGGCGGGCGGGCGGGAAGCTCCGCTCTGGCTGGTCTTCTGAGGCGACTGACTCCACGCCCTCGCTCCCACTCCTATATATAGCCTGCCTCGGTTCCAGAAACTTCGGTCACCTGACCTTCCGCAGGCAGCTATTTTAGCCAATCAGAATCCTCCAAACGCTCTATACAGGGGGGAGCTAGAAACTGCCTATCTGCAGCCCTCCCATGAGGAAAAAGTAGGAAAATGGGGTCCTTGAAACCCCTTTCCCTTTTACCATTCATGGGATGGCAAGCATCTATATTATAGATTTAATAAATAACTTACACCAGACAGCTTTCTTGGATAACAACTTGGCCACGGCCTTTATATATTGGTTTATAAATTAATTAACTCATTAATCCATCAATCAATAATTTTTTCACTTTTACCATTAGCATAACTTTGCAATACATAACACAACTACCCAGCTTTGACGCTCGGGTTATCACTTAACCATATAAAGACACCTCCACTAAGTCAGGAGGTACTAACCTCCTGACTACCCCACCAGCCCGCGGCCAATTCTATAGCTGTCTGTAAGCCTAAATTCATTATATCCAGACCTATATCCGAAAGATGTATCCCATCTTTCCAATACAGGCCCGGAATACCCCCTTCCAAGTCCATATGCCTAAAGGATATGCCATAACCTATACTCATGAATTTCTCTATTCTATGATTGATTTTTCTCCTCATCTTCTCAAACGCCTTTCCTACGTTATCTTGCAACCAAATAAGTCGAGGGATGATCTCAGAAAATACTACAACCGTACCAGGTGAAAAAGCCTTCCATTTTTTGATAACAAAACATACTTTAAAGAATAGGCTCACTGTTTTTATTCTCCCGATGTCATTACCTCCTAGGTGGATTAACAGTATGTCCGGTAATGGCCAACCATAACTCAGTCTACCTAGCTCGGTCATCAGATTGTCCCAGATCATCCCTCCCTTACCACACCAATATAATTCAAATAAACTTGGGTCCAGATCCAGATTGGTTCCATAAATTCTTTCTGCAGCTCTTTTGTGGGCCCAGCGGACATAAGAGTGCCCAACGATCCAAACTATTAACTTCTTACCTGGAATTAGAATGCACATAGTTAGATCTGACATATCTCTGATAGACATTTGACTTCCACCTGCCAATTTTCTTTATGTTATCCTCTCCCATTCCTAAGTTTGCTGCAGCCGTGGCTGCCCCAATTCTGAATGAGTGGCAAGATAAACCTTTATTGCACAGCCCTAAGACAGCTAAAATTTTTCCAAAGATCCTTCGGAACTGAAACCCAGTCAGAGGAGACGAATCTCTATGAATAAAGAGCCGTGACCCCTTTCCAGGCCTCACCTCCAAGTATGTCTTCAATGTTTTTATCGGGCATATGGATTCCACTGTACACTTTCTTAGTAATATCCATGTCCCCTTACCTGACTGGTCTGTCTTAGACTTGCGCAAAAATAATTTTAATTTATCTTTTTCGAAAACTACATCCTCAAATAACAAACCACCCTCATCTCTTTTCGATCTAGGAACCAATTCTGATATTCGCAAGGCTGCAAAAAAACAAACAGAAAATGCTGCTCTCAACAATTTAACTTCATATTCTGAAAAACATACTCTATCAGCATATTTACAAATATCTCTTTGGTTATTCACAGAGATTGGGCCTTGATAATTTATCCTAGTTTGTTTCTTTTTGTATCCTTTTAAAGCTTGCTGAACTGAAAAGAAGGATAATATAGACTCAAAACCCTTCAGTTTCATAAAATACGATACTCCATATAAGGTTTTGTTAACATGTGACCAAGACCATTTCTTTTGAAGTAAAGATTCAAGGAAACACAATACCAATCTCTCTGAAATTGCCATCCGTCCATCATTGGTCTCATGTAAGAATGATAACCACAGTGACCAGGAGCTGCAATAGCTTTTCCATGTTGAGTACGCCAGGGAGTTACGAATATTCTCTTGGACTAAACTAAGTCCCATAGATGCCCGGGACATTTCATACCCACTTTGTTGGCCTCCGGCACCAGTTCGAAGAATTTGCTCATCTGTAAACGTGAGAGAGCGTCAGCAATAACATTTAGTTTACCTGGAATATAGCGAGCTTTTAACCAAATGTTATACAACAGGCACCTGGAAACTAAATATCGAATCATTGAAATAACTGGTTGTGATCTAGAATTTAAACAATTTATTGCGAATAATACTCCCTTATTATCCGTACTCAGTAGGATTCTCCTGTTCTGAAACTTCCGTCCCCAAATCTCTACTGCCACTATGACTGGAAATATTTCCAACAATACAATGTTTTGTAACAGACCTTTTACTTTCCATTTTTCCGGCCATCTCTCCGCACACCACTCATTTCTCCAAATGGCAGAGAACCCGATAGAACCTGCTGCATCCGTGAACAAACAGAATTGTGAGTCTGTAATGAATTCTTCTTGGATCACTGTTCTACCATTGAATGTTTGCAAAAAATGTGTCCATATCAGCATATCCTCACGAATATCCTGAGTCAGCCTAATATGCGAAAATGGACTTTTCAATCCTGCCATTTTAAGATACATACGCCTTGAGTATATTCTCCCAACTGGCAGGATTCTAGTAGCAAAAGCCAGATTACCCAAAAGCTTCTGTAGTTCTTTCAGCAAAACCTTTTTCTTCCTAATCAATATTAAGATGAGATTGTAAATTTTATCCAACTTGTTCTTAGGTAATCTAAATTCCATGCTATTTGAGTCTATCAAAATTCCCAAAAATTCTAATGTTTGAGAAGGAGGTCCAGTTTTTTCTTCAGCTAGTGGGATGTTGAACTGGGCACACATATCTCTGAACGAGTTTAATAGCTGTAAACAGCTACTAGAATTTTTTGGGCCCAGAAATAAAAAATCGTCCAGATAATGCATTGTATATTTGGAACCTGATTTTTCTTTCAAGACCCATTCCAGAAAGGTGGCGAATGTCTCAAAATATGCACACGATAATGAGCACCCCATAGGTAGAAACATGTCAAAATAAAATTTATCTTTGAACATGAAACCTAGCGAGTTGAAACAACTCGGGTGAATGGGTAACAACCTAAATGCTGACAAAATATCAGCTTTGCTCATCAGTGCTCCCTTGCCCAGTTCCCTCAATAAAACTATCGCCTGTTCGAATGAAGCATATTCCACCGAACAATCGTTCGGGTCTATCTGGTCATTAAGGGAACTGCCCAAGGGAAAAGATAAGTGATGGATTAGCCTAAATTTATTCAGCTCTTTCTTCGGCAGGATACCCAAAGGAGAAATTCTAAAGTTATTAAATGGTGGATTACAGAATGGGCCTGCAACCCTACCCGCTGCAATTTCTTTATTTATTTTGTCTTCTACTATATGCGGTAATTCCTCAATTGACTTTAAATTTCTCACCTTTATACAACCTTTTCCTTCAAAGATAGGTAGTCTAAAACCCTCTGCAAAACCCTCATAAAGTATGTTGGCCCTCTGTTGATCTGGGTATTTGCACAGCCATGTTTGCATTTCTTGCAGGTTCACCAGGAGTTTGCCTCTTAAGAAATGTCTCTTTTCCTGATTGCGTATTGGCTGCCATTTTTTTAAAACATTTAGACACGCTATGTGCTCCAGCGCAAAAAGCACACTCGTGTCTAAAACGGCAATTATGTAGCCACTTACAATTAGAATCATTAAATGCAAAGCATATACCTTTCTTATAACTTGTGACCTGATTTGTTCCCATACTTACTGGTCTGGCAATTTGTGGTCTCTGTGGGATTAATAGGTTAAGCCACAGACCCACATCTTTACAACCCCACTGTAACTCTTTATGCACAGACAACTTTTGCCGGAAAGATTCATCGTATGAGAACCAACCAACACCTCCAAAATTCTTGTATGCCTCAAGAATGATTTCCACATGATGGAAAAGGCCTACTGCTTTACTAGGCTGTTTTTCACACAATACACCTGCAAATATGCAGAACGCCTGCAGCCAGTTACTAAAAGTTCTAGCAACCGGTCTTCGCCTATCCTCATCATTTTTCTCCGGCTTTAGGAATTCCTTGCTAGATGGAAGTAGGGATAAGATATCCACGAATTCCCCATTCCAAATCTTTTCTTTAATACCTGCACCCAGGTGAAAGCCCAGAGGAGAAGGTGAACAGGGCATACTTTCCTTCAACACAATTTCAGGTACTTTCTCCCTGAAACCTGTTGATTTCTCTGGCACCAATTTCCCCTCCTCAGGGTTTTGCCACACTGAAGATACATTCCCCGGTTGAACTTTACTGTGTAAACTATTTAAGGAATTGACTATAAGATTTAAGGACTGGTTCAAGTTTTCAAATATAGCCACATTTAACTCACCCGGCCCGGCAGTACCCGGTTCTTCCAAAACCTGCATTTCTTCTGCCGGCCAATACAAAGGGCTGTCTTCTCTATCGCTCCTCCGGCAGCTGCCACTGAGGCCAGCAGTGGACCTCCCTGCGACAGCTCCGGCCTCTGTTACTTCATGTTGCCATGACGCTGCACCCGCCTCTTCTTCTCTCACTGCTTCTTGACTTCCCCGCCTTCTACCAGCCTTCCGTTCTTCCACCGGTGGGCTGTATTGTCTCCTTGGCGTCCTTCTTCTCTTCGGCCGCTCTTCGGTAGTTGCGGCACTGTCTTGTTGTTCCAGTCCCGGTCCTGTAGTATTCTGGTCCGTCATGTTTTCTCCTGCAGCCACCTCCTTTTTGCCCCGCCGTCCTCCGCTCGGCCTGCCTCTCTTTCCGCCTCTTCTTCCGTCACCGCTGGCTTCTCCCTCCGCCGTCCTCTTCTTTTCTTCAGGCAAGTCTCTTCTTTGCGGCCGTCCTTCTTCCGTCTCTTCTTCTGCCGTCAGCTCCAAGCAGCGCCGCAGCCACTTCTCTCCACCCTCAGCTTCAGCCTTCTCCAGCAGCTGGCGAAGTAGTGTCTTCATCCTGAAGCTCCGCTCTGGCTGGTCTTCTGAGGCGACTGACTCCACGCCCTCGCTCCCACTCCTATATATAGCCTGCCTCGGTTCCAGAAACTTCGGTCACCTGACCTTCCGCAGGCAGCTATTTTAGCCAATCAGAATCCTCCAAACGCTCTATACAGGGGGGAGCTAGAAACTGCCTATCTGCAGCCCTCCCATGAGGAAAAAGTAGGAAAATGGGGTCCTTGAAACCCCTTTCCCTTTTTCCATTCATTCATGTATAAAAACAAAAGTTTTAGACTTCAAAAGGACAAATTTTGCTGAAATCGGGGAATTTATAAAAAAATAATTAGACGTTTGAACTAAAACAACAGGAGTCAGTAATCAGTGGGCACTGTTAAAGTCTATCATCCTGGAGGCAACTAGATTATATGTCAGGCAAATTAGTGAGAGTAAATTGAAGAAAAAAACAATATGCATAACTAAAGAGGTAAGGAGGATAGTAAAGGAGTAAAAAAAATTATATACAAAATTCAAGGATATGGTAAGTGTAGCTGAAGGAGATGTGTAAAAAAATCAGTGCTGTCAAAGCACAAAAAGATGAGGAAATGGCTAAATCTAATAAGAAAAGAGACAACCCTTTTTAGAGTCATCAGCAATGGAAGGAAAAAATACAATGGAATCACTAAAATTAAAACTGGAACAAAAAATTTGGTTATGGGAGTCCTGGATGTAGCAAACCATTTAAACAATTATTTCTGTTCAGTCTTCTCAGAAATAAATTGCACTAACAATAATAGGCCAATGACTGGTGAACAACTAATATTGTACCCATCCACAAGATGGACAGGAGGGTAGATGCTGCTATATATAGGCCTGTGGGTTTAGCATTGTTTGTAGTCAAGTTAATAAAATCACTAAAAAGAAGAATCATGGATTACTTAAAAACACACTTGCTGGACCCAAAGCAACATGACTTTACAGAGGGTTGATCATGTCAGAATAATCTGATCAAACTTTTTGATTATTTCACTAATGCTTGGACCATGGTGGTGATGTGGACAAAGCCTATCTTAATTTTAGCAAACAAATTTGATACAGTTCCACATAACGATGTAATAAAAAAGTTGCACAAGCTAGAACTTAACCCTTGGGTGGTTTCATGTATATCCAGTTGGCTAAAGGATAGATACCAGAGTGTGGCCGTAAATGGGGTTCACTCAGAGCAGATACTAGACATTAGTGGTGCACCACAAGGCTCTGTTCTAGGTCCTATTGCATTTAATCTACAGGTATATGTAAGTGATATAACTAAAGGGTTGGTGGGTAGGGTATGTCTTTTTGCTGATGATACAAAGGTGTGTAATAGGGGTGATATCCCTGGAGCTGTCTGTAACATTGAACACGATTTGGCATTGCTGGAAGTCAGCACCACAGAGGCAAAAGATTTGGGGGTATTTATCTCAGATGATTGCAAAATGAGCAAACGGTGTAACCAGACAGTGGGAAAAGCAACAATAATTTTAAGATGCATCCCTAGAGGGATCACCAGCAGGAGGAAAGAGGACCAGATTCCCCTATATAGATCTTTAGTTAGACTTCATTTTGAATACGTTTACCAGTTCTGGAGACCTCACTTACAAAAAGATATTGATAAGATAGAACATTTCAATAGATGGCTAACAAAAATGAAGACACTAGTCCATCCAGTTTATCTTGTGTGGGTGTGTGTTCATGTCAATAATCCTTTCCCATATCCCCGTATATTGTGTTTGCTAAGATGTACGTCCAAGAGTCTTTCAAACCTATCGATACTTCCTGCTGACACCACAGATTGTGGAGAGACTTCCACATCCCTATCGCCCTAACAGTGAAAACCCCCCTATGAAGCTTAAGGTTTAACCAGTTCTCCTCCAATTTCACTGTTTGGCACCATGTCTTCTTACATTTCCTGAGACTGAATAGTTTCCTACCTACGCTGGGATCACCATTGATATATTTGTATATCACTATAATTTCTCATCTCAAGCGTCTCTTCTCCAGGGAGAATACGTTTAGTGCTTGTAGCCGTTCCTCGAGTGCTTGTAGTCGTTCCTTGAGTGCTTGTAGTCGTTCCTTGAGTGCTTGTAGTCGTTCCTTGAGTGATTGTAGTCGTTCCTCGAGTGCTTGTATTCGTTCCTTGAGTGCTTGTAGTCATTCCTCGAGTGCTTGTAGTCGTTCCTCAAGTGCTTGTAGTCATTCCTCGACTCAAAAGATAAAGCTGGCTTCCTTGTTTTTTTTTTTATAATGTGACGGGGGCATTGTATATATGTCTGAGGTGGGAAGGGAACAAAGCGGTAATTGTATATTGAGGTAGAGATGAGGTTCTAGTTCACCACTACCGTGAGTATGCAGTAGATCTCCAGAGTTTGTAAAGTTTGCAAATTGTAAATTTTTTGACTAAAACCTTTCACTAATCCCTAATCAGGGCAGATATGAATATGGGTCTGGGTTCACACCTGGGTTTGCCACCTTGGATATCTCAATAAAGGCATTTGGAACTCCAGTGATGTGCGGCCATTTCTTCTTATCTTGCAGGAATGCGTTCCAACTTGCTTATATCTCGAGAAAAGTCTGAACTGCACCACTGGTTTCAATTTTTCTTACAATGAACAAGACCATGGACTAGTTGAGAATAAAGTAAATATATACTTTCACTCCAAAGTATAGTGCTTGAAAGGGATGAAATGAATGACAGCTGACTTTTTTATCCAAGTACCGTTTTTTGAAAAGATGGTGTTGTAAAAACACACAAACATTATTTATTTAGCATCTTGTGTATCAAAAACACTGTGGTAATTGCTCTTTATTTCTTATTTTTTTTTTTTTTAATTAGTAATAGATTCACTGGAAAAAAAAATTAGAAGAAATAAAATGCAATAAAACCTGTTCTTGGCCCAAAATCCTCTATATACTGTATATAAATATATATTATTTTTTATTTTAGCAATTGTTGCTACAGTTCGCTGGTGCTTGCAGGATGTAGTTCAGGGGAAACAAGAATTACTGTTCATTGGAGTTTATCTCATTTAATAGAGGTGTTCTCTTGTGATCCCCAAAAAGCAAGTTTTTCAAACATAATAGAATGTTTGCATTGTAATTGGCTGACCATCACCCTGTGGCAAGTAATCTTTTTTTTTTTTCCTGTACAAAATTGCACCTTTCAGAAAATGAATACTATTGTTGTGTCTGTCCTGACTAATCTCATAAAGCTATTTTTGTATAGAAATCAAATAAACACTTTCTACACTGTTATCTGTACTCTAGCTTTACCTACAGTTTTATAGTTTTATAGTATTCAGTGACAGATATCATGTTTTATTAATTGGCTGACCATCACCCTGTGGCAAGTAATCTTTTTTTTTTTTCCTGTACAAAATTGCACCTTTCAGAAAATGAATACTATTGTTGTGTCTGTCCTGACTAATCTCATAAAGCTATTTTTGTATAGAAATCAAATAAACACTTTCTACACTGTTATCTGTACTCTAGCTTTACCTACAGTTTTATAGTTTTATAGTATTCAGTGACAGATATCATGTTTTATACGTTATTGGAATTCTAATTTATAATTATCCTTTTAATTAGGTATAGCCCTGCCCCCTTGGGGGTGGCTTGTAGCATGAGTGTCCTCTTCTTCACTTCTTACACCCTGAGCCTGCTCCAACCCATCTGACACTATTAGTTCGGTCATTGCGAATAACTGAGACCACAAGTGTTGCAGTGGATAAACAGTTTACTGCTTTTGACTTATATAAAAACAGGAATATGCAAACAGAATCAGAAATAACACAGACATTGCCAAAAGGATAGATCCTGAATTTCCAACCAATGATTTAGGCCTTTTAGTTCAGCACTCAGGATCCAGAACGCAGGCCACACATACATATGCACAAACAAATGTGTATGTATGCTAGAGGATTGTGCTCAGCAACAATAAACAATACTTAAAATAAGCAATTAGAGAGTGACCACAGATAAGAATAAATACACTTGATAACTTGAATGCAAAGTAAAACATATATCAATATTGGAACAACTATCAGAGTGCACTCTGTGTACTAACAGGGCCCCCTTTATGATGAACTGCAATAGTTTCCTGAAAAGTGAGGCTTCATTTGTCTTTACCAGCAAGGAATTCCCAACAATCCGAGGAAAGTATTTGTAATCCAGTAAGGGTAGAGATGATGAACTGTATTCCCCAAAGCAATCAATAGTTGTAATCCACAGAGAGGCAAACGTGACAACTCCTAATGCGTCACAACAGACTGAAAGCCTAGGACTGAATTTAGGTCTTAAGGCCTAGTTCACCCACCTCGCACTATATTGTTATCTGCAGTGTCCAGTGGTTCAACTAAATGTCAATATGGCCTTTATAAAGTACACAGTCTATTTGCCCTTCACTTGAATCAGTCTAGGTCTGTATTTAATAGAGATGTAAATACTGGATGTCTCTCACCCAACCGGGAGATCCGCTTCCCTCTGCGACCAGGCTCCGCTTTGCTCAGCGTCTCTGTCCACCTGTCAGCAACCTTACACTTGGTCACGCCACCGAGACTCCTCCGCACACTCACACCGCCGACTTCACTCCGGTGTCCGCGACTAGGCCTCGGCCTATGTTCCTGCGATCCGCAGCAGCTCTTCCCCTTCTATCCAGTGCGCTGCCCTCGAGGAAAGAGAGCGAAGCAAAGTCCCACCTCCTTTTATATAACCACTCCCAGCCTATGTTCCTGCGATCCACAGCAGCTCTTCCCCTTCTGTCCAGTGCACTGTCCTCGAGGCAGGAGAGCGAAGCAAAGTCCAGAACATCTCAAACAGGGAAACTCTATTAAAGTCTATGGGACACAAACATGAAAAATCAAAAGTCCTCCTTTAAAGTCTTATATGCAAGTTAGTGGCATAAAAAGTGTATGGGGACCTGGGTACTGCCCTGGGGGACATGTATCAATGCAAAAAATTTTTTTTTTTTAAACAATTGTTTTTAAAGGAGATTTTAGGTGATTTTAATGATGCTTAAAGTGAAACAATAAAAACGAAAAATTCCTTTAAATACCGTGTCTGTGGGATCCCCGTAATGTGCCTGTAAAGTGGTGCATCTGTACGATGTATGGAGCCTGCTGCAGCAATATTGACATTTCTAAAGAAAAATATGTCATTTAAACTTGCTCGCGGCTTTAATGTATTGCCGGCTACCGGCAATACAGATAGGAAAAAAAAGAAAAAAAAAAAAAAAGAAAAAAAAAAAGAAAAAAAAAGAAAAAAAAAAACAGTGTGGGGTCCTCCCCAAAATCCATACCAGACCCTTATCTGAGCATGCAGCCTGGCAGGTCAGGAATGGGAGGGGGTCGAGCAAGCACCCCCCCCGAACCATACCAGGCAGCATGCTCTCAACATGGGGGGATGGTTTGGGGCAGGGGGCCTGGCATGATTTTACCCCACCCAAAAGCACCTTGTCCCCATGTTGATGGGCTGTCTGTTTAGACCTCTGATATCTCACCAAAGCCCCCCAACAGGGCTGATAAGAAAAGAAAAAGAAAATAATTGCAATAAATAATAATAATAAAAACCATGTAAAAAAAATGACTGCCCCACCAACACTGTCCACTGCCCCACACAGTCTTTAAGACATGCCCAATATTTAGTTCACTTTAAACCACACCCACCTTTTGCCCACTAGGCGGGCCACGTTTTTTAAAATTAATTATGCCTAGGGCCCACTTTTGATCTTGCACACGGGCCCACTGATTTCACGATATGCCCCTGTGTGTTGCCATTGTAATATTCATGGCAGGCATTGAAGGAAGGGCAGTTATGAGGCTTTACAAATTCTGATTAACTGCCACTTAGACACATGGTAGAGCCCTTATTCTCTTACTGCTCAGTTTAACTCCATTGAGCGAAAGGAGATTCCTATGTAAGCTATGAGTCATCAAAGTTGTCGTTTATACAGGACTATGAACTCCCCACATTACAACACTGATTGGCTCAGAGCTGTAACAAGGACTGAGTCAAATGCTTCCTCATACCTAGAATACCCAATTCACATTGTGGCACCAAATTGGGCATCAGGGTAGTCAATGAAAGGTAAGTTCATTCTGATGAGGATGAAGGGAGTAAAGCAGATCTTTTGCTTTGCCTGAAGGTGTTGCTATAATTAATAAATACTGCAAGGCTAGTTGTACTGGTTTGCATGCCAAATGGTAATTCTATAATGCCTAATTTTTGCAAATTGTCTAATTTGGTTGGCAATAAAGGTGGATAACTAAACCCCATTTAGTCAATTTTAACTGTTTTTCTTTCAGATTATGCCACTGTGGCCAATACTGGGTTAAGGAAATCATAATAAGTACATTCTTACATGTTAATTCTGTGCCATTTAAAGAAAGGACACAGAACCGAGGAGACTGGAATCGAAAGTTTCTTACGTTACTTTTTCAATGTAATCTAAGCATGTGTGTGAGTAAATGGCAAAACGCTAGGCAATATTCTTGAGCGCCTTAGGGGCTGGTTGATCATAGTGCTTGAGAATATAGAGAGAGTTCTTCCTGAGAACGGTTGAGAGTTTGCCCAAGAAATGTAATTTCTTCCCAAGAGTTGTTGACATGTTGGTTGTTGATATGGTGTCTGCTGTGTGGGAAAACTTCCAAAACCAATGATGTATACCAAGCTGTTAAAAGGCATATTTCCACTATTTTGGCCTCTGTGAAACTTACATTATTTTGCGTTACTTCAAAAACACACAAATTATGTATATGTTTGCAGAAATATGTATTTTTGGACCTTTGCCACTTATTAATGCCAAATAATGTTTGCCCTCAGCCAGGAAAAATAAAATTATCAAGGAACTTGGGTGAACAAGTGTTTCTAAACCCATAACCCACAAAATCATTCTGTGTATGTAGCATGCTTGTCAAAATCACTGTGGAACCTAAGGGGTTAATCCTCTGCATTGTGTAAAGAGACTGTTTGATCCAACACTGAGCCGTTAGGATCAAATGCGTGGTGCTCTTGTTGTATGTCCCTATGGGGCTATTTTGTTCCTAAAAATCACCTAATCTACTCTTATATGTTCATCTACTTTAAATCAGCATGCCCTTTATATAAACCCAAGTATCATCGATTGGACATAGCCATACATGGTGGGATCCGCTCTGATTGCCTCCATCTGATCACCACTGATCCCCTGTGGGTTCTTCAGCCCACCTCCATGTCAGGACCCTTATAGGATGTGCTACAGCTGCTTCTGTTGGTTTTTATATCTGGTTTATCTCTTTATGATTGCTCCCACCTTTATTGACCCTGAAGAAGGCTACATCTAGTCGAATTGCATTGGGAGATTTTGGTGAATATTCCATTTTTACAATACATGCAATTATCTCTGCTCCCTGTGAGCCAAGCATGAGATGATTTTCACTATCAGATCAGGATATGGATTGTATAGACCAGTTTTTTTTAACCCATTGTACAATAAGCATTTTTTACTTTTGATAAAACATTTACAGTACTTTGTTTGATTCCTATTGCTGCAAAAAAGTCCCATGGGAGATATTTTTGGTTTCAAATTTACTAGGGATGGAGCAGCTATCCAATCCATGATACAATCACTGCCTTTGCCACAATTATGTAATGACCATTATCACTTTATTGGATAATCCTTTTAAAGATGGTTTGTTTCCACTTAGTAGTGTGGAGTGCAGCGTGTGGTGTATAGTAATGGTTGAAAAGGTACAACCATTCATATCAAGATTAGCTTCCAGGCTTTTGATCCTTTTACAAATCGCTCTATAGAAGCACACTGTAGAGAAGAATATAAACACAATGCTTCTTTATTTTGTTTAAGCTGAAGTGTAGTGACATTACGAATGACATCACTGCATTTCCTGTTAGTACATAGGCGCAACACTGTCCAGTCTCTCGCTGCTGTAGTAGATCGCTGTTATAGTGATTTATTGCTAGCTGATTGCAGCAAGCAATATAGATCACTATTAGAAGTGATCTGCTGCTGAACAGGTGCATGGGGATTGGGAGATCTGGATCAGTTGAGTGTGTGTAGTATGCTTAGACATAGACTGAACTGGAAGGCCAGCAATTATTCTAAGCATACTACACACTACTGGATGGGGATATTTCATGCCATTCCTGAGCACCAGCGGGACAATATACTGTATATCTTTGTTTTTTACTTAGAGCGGCACTAGAAATATAAGCAAGTCACAGTTCAGAATTTGTAAATCTGTGTGTACACTATATTACCAAAAGTATTAAGATGCCTGCCTTTACACACGCATGAACTTTAATGGCTTCCCAGTCTTAGTCCATAGGGTTCAATATTGAGTTGGTCCACCCTTTGCAGCTATAACAGCTTCAACTCTTCTGGGAAAGCGGTCTACAAGGTTTAGGAGTGTGTCTATGGGATTGTTTGACCATTCTTCCAGAAGCGTATTTGTTTAGTCTAAACACTGATATTGGATGAGAAGGCCTGGCTCGCGGTATCTGCTCTAATTCAATCCCAAAGATGTTCTATCAGGTTCAAGTCAGGATTCTGTGCAGGCCTGTCAAGTTTCTATACCCAAACTCGCTCACCCATGCGCAGTCATGTCGGAACAGGAAGGGGCCATCCCCAAACTGTTCCCACAAAGTTGGGAACATGAATTTGTCCAAAATGTCTTGGTATGCTCATGCCTTAAGAGTTCCTCTAATGGAACTAAGGGGCCAAGCCCAGCCCCACACCATAATCCCCCCTCCACCTAATGATTTGGACCAGTGCACAAAGAAAGGTCCATAAAGACAGGGAGACTCAAATCATCCAGTGGTTCCCCTTTTTCCCAGCTATCTGGTAAGCGCAAACCCAGTGACTGGAAGCCCAGCTCAAGTCAGCACACCGCCACCATTACTATCAGAGGTGAGCCATGGACTTAACCCCTTACATGCCAACAATGCCCTGCACAATGCACTGCACATAGATGCCATGCATTTTGAGAACCCACAATGCAAAAGCATACTGTACAAGTCTGAATAGGCTCTTAAGGTTTCACTAACAATTTAAACAAACTGTTTCTTTTCCCCTTGCATGTATCACAATTTAGCATTGAATGTGCAATAAACTTGCAATAAATGTGCAATATTACTATATTACATAAAAGTCATACTAATATGATATCATTTTAATCAGTAAATTATGTAAATGATGCAATGAGAAACATATTCCTTTTAAAAACCAAGTAAATAAAACATACTGTATGCATCCAGATTGAAAACCAAATTAAAGTCCTATCTGTATACTGTGTGGTATCTAGATGTAATCAAAGGAAGAAATAAAGAAAAAAAAACCTACAGGGACACAATAAGATTTATGGGAAAAAGGCCTGGTGATTCAAGTGGTTAATGCTTTGGGTTTGCATTAAGGTACCCATAGACAATGGATGACACTCTCTGTTGATTCAAGCTTTCTAGACCACCAAATGTTTAGGAAATACTCCTAATACTAATCTACGGCTGGCCATACCTCCAAAGCCTCAATAGGATTTTGTACCACCAGTGCATTCTTGTTTTCTTTGACCACCTTTAGATATGGTTAGATCCTGACAGAGTTGGAATTGATCCTGATAACCAAAATTCACAAATGAGGAAATTAAAAGAGGAATGACATTTTTAAAGTTTTCTCCCTATTAATAATAAAAAAAAAATATATATAATATTACTTTAATTTCTTTCATTTGTCTTTAAAAAGATTTGACTTTCTGAAGGAAGCATAATAGGAATATATTTATATAATGAGTAATAGAATCTAAATGGATCTTTGTTTAGGTAGAAAGAGCCAATGACATCCAAATTAGCTGCCATTCAGTGTCACTCTGCTATCTCTCTGGCTGCAGACAGAATAGATCAGAATGGGGCCGAGTTAATATGCAATCCAGATTGCCAGGATGAAAACACATTGATGAAACTATAGAAAAGGCTGTGCTTAAAAGCTTAAATGGGAAATCTATGGGGAAAGCTCAGCTTAGTTGGACATAGAATGTTGCACACAAGACATTGCTTATGGAAAGAGCTTTTTGTTGTACACCTTAAAAAAACAGACCTGGCAAAAATAAACATCATAAGCATAGGATTAAATACTGATGTAGCATAATGTGGATCATAGGATACATTTTAACAATGCTGTCATTTTTGGCTTGAAAATTTGCTCTGAGAATTCTCAGTCTTACAATGCAGTGGCGTATATTATTGTGATATAGTCGCTGTGCCAGTTCAGGCTTTTTTAATGCTGCACCTGTAGCTGATTAATATTGTCTGGAACATTGTTTTATCAGCAGTTGATAAGAAAAGTCAAGACGTGCTGTTGCTGCTTTATTTGAATCTATAAGGTTTCATCACCGAAACAGTAGGGGTTGGCATATTCTTCCTTCCTACAAACAGTGGCTTCTCCATGTAATATGATGACCTCATTTTGTAAATCAAAGTGGCAATAAATCTAAAATATGGTCTGGCATGTATAAACTAGAAAGGCAATAAAATAGTTTTCGGACAGCTCTCCTAATGACCTCTACAGCTTAGAGTCATGCATGCATACTACAGCAGTAGCGCTTGGCTCCACCCAGGTGGTAAACATTGCCTATGGTGGAGGCAGTAGGAACCAAGTCCAGCCTGCATATGAGGTCTAGAATAGTATTTTTTGTTTGCTGTTGGGTGTGGGAAAGTCACAGATAACTTTTTTTTAAGTGTGCCCATAATTTAAAGAGGTTTTCCACTTTTGAATTAAGATTATTAGGGCCATGAAAAAACAATGCCCCTCCCCCCTATGAAATTGTCACCACTGTCACCCATTTGCTTTACATTATTTATATGGGACTGTATATGGGACTGCAGACAACATACTATACTAAATAAATTACACATAACAACATTTTGGATAAATAACTTGGCAAGCGGCCGTTTATTATTGGTTTTACTCACTTAAACAAATCTTTATTCACATACAGTAATATCATAAATAAAACAACCACTTAAACAACAGTTTAGTCACTATGACTCAAGCAATATAAATCAAACACTTATATTTAATAAAACACTAACTTAGTTATCCTAAATCAATCTGATTCAAGCTGAAAAAATCCCAAAATTTCAGAAAAGCCTATGTGGATTGTGCACTGTTTGTTCTGTAGGGCTATATACAGAATTTCTAACAGGTTATGGACTGAGGCATAACCTAGACACCCATCCAGAGAAATGCTGAGAACTCAGTCATAGCTATCTACAACAAATAGTGCAAGATACAACAACAGAAAGAAAACCACAAAAGAATAAGAGAAAATGACCAGTAATACAGATGCAACAAAGCTTTCATTTGCAAATCTGACAAACCAGAACTACCAGTCTTGGAAATTCAAGATAAAAATGATGCTAATAAGAAAAGGTCTGTGGAAATGTATAAATGAAGTCAGGCCAGAACACTCTTCAGATGAGTGGATAGAGGAAGACCAAAAAGCTCAGAGCACAATCTCGCTTAGCACAGAAGATGATCAAATCATACATACAATCAAACACCTAAAGAAATATGGAAAGGATTACAAAAGGTGCATCAAAGTGCTAATCTCAGCAATAAACTGCATTTGATTAGAAAGCTTTACCAAACCAAGCTGAAAAACAGAAAAGCGCATTAATAGTAACATGCAACAAGAAACATGTGAATGTTTTGTGTGCAAGAAAAAAGGTCATTTACAAGCAGATTGCAGAACCTGGAAAGCAAGAATGCAAAAACAAATGGAATTCTTCCGATAACGTAGAAGAGATAGGCCTGGAGCTGGAGGAACAGCTTAAATGAAAGGCCAACATGACTAGGTTTGCAGTTAGGCTAGAGGGATTGATAGGGTTAAAATAAAAGTGCATTTTTTTTAAATGTCAGGTGGTCTTACCTGACTGGGAAAGGCTGGGTGTAGCAGGGTGTGTCAGGAAGCGGCAGGGTGGGGCTGTGGTGGTCTTAGGAGTAGTCACTTGCCTCATGGTCAGTTGGAGCAGGATTGGGACAGGCAAGCTTTTCCATCCCTTCCTCCCTCCCTTTTATCATTTTGGAATGTATTGTTTGGTTTTATGTTTGAGGACTTTTGGGCTAGCCAATTGAGTTCTCTAACTACACTGCTAGTCCTGATTCTAGTTTCGTTATTTCAGAATATTGTCGTAGCAGCTGCCAGGGGTCTTAGGGGTCTCTGAAGGTGGATAGATGGTAGTTAAAATGTGGAAAATAAGGGGTTGGGCCTATCACAGGTTTGGGTACCTACAATGTTTAAGCTAAGGCAATAAGGTGCCAATGCTTAGGTGGCTGCATCAAGGAATGGAGAGTTAAATTGTCCTTGAGTCAGTGCAGTTGTGGCTGAGAGACTTGAAGTGGAATGGTGGTGGATACAGCCGGTTAGTAAAATAAATGTGCCTTCAAAGACCCTAGACCAAAAAATGTCAATCATTATTCAGGAATATTTGATATATATTTTCAGAATGAAAATAGATTTTTAAAAAGTTGTATTTTTGTACATTTGTATTTGAATAAAATGGCTGCTATGGCCCTTTTCAATCCCACAAAGGTTCAGAGTTGTTTGTTTTTGGGATAAGAGAAATTTAGTTGGGTGTGGGGTTAGTATTAAGGTCATTCAGCTGTAATACAAGGCAATACCTTAGTCATGTTTTTCAATCCAAAAGTTGCACCTCATCTTTGCAGGCGTGATATGTTGATTCAGGAGATACGAATCACATGACAGATTACATACATTTCTTTATTCATGTTGACCAGAGTAAAACAGAAAAAAAATCACCACAGCTAATGGGCAAACAATGGAATCAGAGGAACAGGAAACAGTTTTCTTTTCTGTCCTATTTCCCAGAGTGTCACTAGAAGATACCTGTAAAAAATGTGCTCTATACCCCTGCTCTTGTAACACATATTTTATCAGTGAAGAAGCTCACAAAACAAGTCAATGTAATGACCTTCCAATATGACAGTTGTGCCATCACAAAAAGGGATTTCTTACTTGCGAAGTCAAAATTACAGATGATCTGTATCAGCTGAACTACAATAAGCTTGTTGATACAGCCTACTGAGGAAAAATGTTCAAACTGCATTCACACATGCCACAGATGACTTTGGCACATATGTCCTGGCATGATAAAGAAAAAAGCTGAGACTGACTGGTCAAGTGGAATGAAAATGAGTCCATGTGATCAAACAATAAAATGCACTAGCTGTATACAGTACAAGGAAAATTACAATAAAGCCTTTCCAAAGCAGACTAAGAGTCGAGCTAAGAAACTTCTGGACCTAATTTATTCAGATCTTTGCAGTTCAATAGAAAAATGTACACAGGAAACAAGAGGTAATTCCTCACTTTTATAGATAATTACTCCAGATATGCTACACTATATCTGTTACAAAACAAAAGCGAAGTACCAGAGAAACTTGAACAGTATTTAGCTCAAGTAGGCAAATATGGCAAAATGCAGAGTGTATTGTGCACAGACAATGGAACTGAAAATACAGGTGATAACACACAGGTAATTCTCAGAAAGCATGGCATTATATTTCAAACCACTGTACCATAAAACCCAGAACAAAACAGGGTTGCAGCAAGAATGAACCATTCTCTAAAAAAGAATGGAAGAACCATGCTGTTTGATGCAGATATGCCAACCACATACTGGATGGAGGCAATTATGACTGCCTGCTATCTCCAAAATCAACTACCAGGAGAAAACTCCATATGTACTGTGGAATGGAAAACACCCAAATTTGAACCATCTAAACTTTGTTGGAAGCAAAGCCTATGTGCACATCTCAAAAAGTACAAAATGGGATGCTTGGGCAAAAAAAGGTGTACTTGTGGGGTACAGTGAATCTCAAAATCGATACAGAATTCTAAACCAAGACACAAACAAGGTAACCATCAGTAAAAGTGTAATGAAACCTCAGTGTGGTCAACATTTCATGAACTAATATGAATACCTCAAACTGAGGAAAAATCCACATCAGTGTCACATGAAGATAAGTAACAAAGTGACAAAGAAATATCAATTAACACATGCAATACAAATGCTGAAAAAGAAGAAATCAGGCCACAAGAGGCTTCAATCAGGAAATCCACCAGAAGCAATAGAGGGTATACCAGGCAAACATTATCCTATGTTGCTTGCATTAAAACCAGAGCCAGATTAAATGGATGAGATGCAAGGACTTCCAACTTATGGGAAACAAAAGTGGATCACAGCACTTGACAAAACTGCTTACAAGAAACAGATTTATAGAGCTGAGATCCGAAATGGGACTAACATAAGGAATAGTTGTTGAGTGGGGGTGTTGGATTACATTGTTCATGTATTTTGTGCAACATAAGCTAGTACATGGCAGTGTTTGTAGCTAATCTCTGTGGTAAAACTCTGTGGTATGTCTTTTCTCTGTATAATTAAAAGTTCATGTTTCCTGTCTGCAGTTAAGCAGCAAAGTCCATGTGGACTGTGCACTGATTGTTCTGTAGGGCTGTATATAGAATTTCTAACACAACCATTTTTTATTTATTTTTTTTAAATAATATTTTATTGAAGTTTGTCAAAATAACATGGTTACATATACAGTATCGCAAGAATAGTAAACAGCAATAGGGTTTAGGATAAATCACTGTAGATACACAAAAGATACTTTGACGAACCTCATGAATATCCTAGTAAACCTGGTATAGTATAACAGAAGTCCAAACAAAACCATAGAACACCTTGCAGGCCGTGATCAATAGAAAAACTTCATATTATAAACATGTGAGATTGTGGAGGCCTACAAGAGAGGGGGGAGGGGATGTGGGAAATGGGTAGAGAGGGAATGGGAGAGAGACAGGGGTAAGGGTGAGGCAGATGTAAAGGAAATAGCAAGATATAGGTTAATACCACAAAAAATCAACTGGGCTGATTATTAGTACTCTGGAGCCAAGACTACACAAGGTTTGAAATATAAAATATATGTGGCACATCCCAAAATATAGTAACTAGACATAGTATAAGACATAACGGACAGTCACAGGAGGTGATGATTTCAGATACCTGTTATAGCCTGATGGCGGAAAGTTGAACCATAAGGTGCGTCGAAGGAGGAGATGAAACAGTTCCATTTGTGCTTGAAGGCCTTGTGATTAGGCGTATGGGTACAGGTTAATTCAAATGTATCCTTACTATACAGTGAAAGTAGTTCAGAGCGAACTTCCGCGATAGTGGGTGGGGTAGGAGTAGTCCAGTGTTTGAGAATAGCTCGTCTGGCAGACATATAGCAGGTGGTTAACCAAGGCTTGTGGTGTGACAGAAGTTCCTGCTGCTCTTTAAGAAGAAGCGAGATTTGGATGTCCAGGTGCCCAAATAGAAGGGCATATATTTCCTTTTGGAGTTTAAGGGCTATGGTGTGATGGATGAAATCAAGGATCCGTGTCCAGAATAGAGATATTGGTGGACATAGCCACAGCTTATGTAGGAGGGAGGGTTGAGGAGAGTTTCATAGCGTACAACAACGGTGGGCCGAGTTTGAGGACCATTTTAGGTAAGGTATATGAGCTCTGTGCAGAGTTTTGATTTGTTGCTCTCTCAAGACTTCATTAAGTATATAAGAACATGTGGTGTTGTAGCCTTTGATAATGAGTAAGTGTGAATCAGATGATTTCAGTTCCTTGTCCCAGTTTTTAGCTATTCGGGATACCGTTCCCTGAGTGATAACACAACCATTTTAAGGCTTACCTAAATCTAAAAGTAAAAACTTTATAATATTGCAGTTTACCAGTCCTTAGATGTGGTGGCTGCATTTGTTTTCTTTCTTTTTTTTTCCAGGCTTTTTTCCTGGTTGCCCCTGATAATACTGCAAATAACACACTTACTGTGCCTTTGTGTCTTCACTAAGATCTCTAGTATTAAGTAACTTCTAGATAATTCTAGTATCTATGGAAGGAACTATGTTTTTCATACACAGATAAGCCAAAAAGAACACCAAACGACCATCTCAAAAGTCTTCTTTTAATATAACAAATATTATAGTAATGCAAAAGGCAACCAACGCGTTTCAGGACCAAAAAGTCTCCCTTCAACAGGGCTAAATAAAAGCAATATATTAAGCTATAAATGTAAAAGGTGGGCTTGGAGATACTAAGCACCTCCGTAAACATCTGTTGGACAGGGATTGCCTTACTGGTTGGCAGCAGGAGGACATAATGGTGGGTCTTCCACTTTTTTGTCTGAAGGGGAAAAACTGAAAATATTTGGGAGTTTTCAGCTTGTTTAGTAAGACAGAGAACAATATGCAAAGTGCAATAAGCTATAGCAGCTAATTATTATCATTGTTTGTGCAGAGTATATTAACACCTACCCACCCGGCCAATAGCAAAATGATGGCCGAGCGGGGGTTTCAATGTTCTGACTGGATGTCATATGATGTCCCTCAGAACAAGCCGTCCGTGCGCGCCTCCGTAGTGTAGAGATCGGTGGTGCAGTGTGTCACTCTGACACACCACATCTCTGATCACTGTAAAGAGCCTATGACATAGGCTTTTTACCATGTGATCAGCTGTGTCCAATCACAGCTGATCACAGTAAACAGGAAGTTCCGGTTATCGGCATTCCTCTACTTATGCTGACAGCAAGTGAGTAGAGTAGAGCCGATAAGCAGCTTTCCTACCAGGGAGGATGTGCACTGATAATCAGTGCATTGATTATCAGTGCAGTCCCATTAGCAATGCCTGCCAGTGCCCACCAGTGATGCTCACCTATGCCCACCAGTGATGTTCAGTGATGCCAATCAGTACCCATCAGTAATGCCAAACAACATCTATCAGTGCTGCCTTTCAGTGCCTCATCAGTGCCACCTATCAGTGCCCATCTGTAATGCCCATAATTTTCACCTATCAGTGCTCATCAGTGCCCTTAAAGGCTGCCCATCAGTGCCTATTAGTGCTGCCTTTTAGTGCCCATCAGCGATGCCTGTAAGTGCCTCCTAATCAGTGCAGTCTATAAGTGCCCATCAGTGCCGCCTATCAGTGCCATTAGTGCCCATAAGTGTCCACCAGTGCACATAAAGGCAGCCCATCAGTGCTACATATAAGTGTCGCCTATCAGTGCCAATCAGAGCCCCCTCATCAGTGCCAATGAGTGCAGCCTATCAGTGCCTGTCAGTGCAGCCTCATTAGCACACATCAGTGAAGAAGAAAACTTTTTTTTTTCAAAATGTTTGGCCTTTTTTTATTTGTTTAGTAAAAAATAAAAACTCAGTGATGATCTTTAAAAAAAGGATAAACATTTTGTGTGGGTACAGCATTGCATGACTGCGCAATTGTCATTCAAAGTGCGTCAGTGCTAAAAGCAGAAAATTAGCCTGGGCAGGAAGGGGATGAAAGTGTCCTGTATTGAAGTGGTTAAATAACAATACTTTGGCCGATAGATTCTAAAGGCAGTAGGGCAAGGAAACAACTTCATATATGATTTTATACATTGCTAAAATAGACATAACTACAGTAAAATATTCTAGAAACAAGTTGAAAGTCATGGATTAAAATATCGCTCATAAACAGGATATTAAAAAAAAAAATCTAGAATAACAACCAATTTAATAACAGCAATTTCGATTCTAATAAAAAATAAATAAAAATAATATAGCTGCTGTCATTTTTTATTTTGCATTTCATATAATCTTGGTCTCCACTGCACTTATGTTTGGTCCTGTGTTTGACTGGTGGGTTCTTGTCCTGGTTGCCCCCTCCTCCCTGCCCAGTATCTTCTGGCTCTATGATATGTGAGATATGTGAAAATACTGTGACCTCTGCCCATTTGATAGCTTATCATTGAATAAAACAAAGTTTTGAAAATTGTTCAAACATTCAAAAGATTGAGGTTGTAGGTACTTTAGGGTTTTTATGATATAGACACATTAATTTGACTTATGGGAGTCACAACAACTAACTATAAAATAATGTAGTATGTTCATCCTTAAAATCTTACATTACTACTGTATAACCAACGAGTCCCCAAATTGGCTTTAAAAATAATATTTTTTTTAAACATACCAGAATTACTAATGAGCAACACCTTTGTAAGACACTAAAAGCAGATGCTACTCAGAGTTTTGAGAGCCTGCCATGGCTGATAATCAGCTGCATAGAAAATGTTAACAATGTAAAATCTGTTACAACCATTGACGTCTTTGACAATTTACTGTTGTAAGCAAGCTTGTATTTTAGATTTATTGGTCATTCAATGGCTTATAAACAGAGCAATATTTTGAGTTCATATTGCCCTAGGCACAACTGAATTATGATGCCCATTCATAAAGGCATTACCTCCAACTCTTTCTTTCCGTTACTGAATAGCGTAATTATTAAAGGAATCTGTTCATAGACAAAACACCTAGTGAAAAACGAAGCAGCCATTCCTATACAGAGTAGAGAGGTACAGTATATACAACATCATTTGAGTTACTGAGAGTCATGTGACTCCTCTTAACAGCACCTGCACCCCACTAAACTTCTTCTGCCACGTTACCAAAAAAAAAAAACAGACAAAAGGGAAATAAAAAGAATAAAAACAGAAAATAAGTGCCGGTTCACACATATGCGATACAGGAACCTTGCAAATCCACTGCAGGCTCCTGCATCACACTCGACTCGCAGGCAGCTCACTCTGCCATATGCGAATCGCTGGGGGTGTCAATACAAAGTTAATGACATCCCCAGATCAGTTCGCATATTGCAGTGTGAACTGTCAGTTCGGACGTGAATCGGATCACATAGGTGTGAAAACCCATGCGATCTGATTCTGGTGCAGACCAAAAAAAGCGTCCTGTGCGACTTTGGTATGAATTCGATGCAAATTCAGCCATGCAATCTGTATGGCTGAATTTGCAACTCACAGACATTGCATGTGAGTGCGCTGCGAATCACATTCGATGTCTGACATCGCTGAAGTGCGAACCGGAACTAAATGATAAATAATATACTTTGACAATGTTAAATTACAGGACTGCTTTACAACTGCAAGCCATGCGTTTGGCTAGGGTTTGTGATGCAGCCCCCATTGATCTCACAGGCAGGGCTGCTGTTAGAAATTGCGGGGCCCCGTACAGACTACCTGGCAGGGCCCCCCCCAAGAAAATATTAAAGATATATTTAAGTGGGGTACACACTAGTAGAAAATCTGCCGAGAATTCCCGCCCGATGTGAAATCGTCCGATTTTCGCCTAGTGTGTACACAACTTTCAGGAGCTGATGCCGACATTTTCACCGAAAAAAAACGGAGGGACAAACACCAAAATTTTTATCGTCCGTCCCCAGACAACCGATTTTCGGTTAATGTGTATGCAGTACGTCCGTGAAAAATTGGATACGAAAGACCGTGCATGATCTGAAGTTGCTGATAACCCAGAAGTCTAGGAACAAATGTGCCAATAAAAAAAGAAAAATCGGACGAGAAATTTTGTGAACATTTATGCACTGTCGACTAAAAACGGTAGTGAACGCTGAGAAGACAGAGAAAAATCGGAGGATATTTCGTCCGATTTTCATCAAGTGTGTACGGCCCTTTAGCTAAAATTACAACAAAATCACTATTAGCAGACACAAATATAACAAAACTCGCATAATTCCTGCTAAATCTAAAAAAAAACTATGTTAAATAAAAAAGATGAGATGAGAAAAGTATACAGGCTGGGCAAGTTGGAGCTCCGGGATCAGAGAGACAGAGAGAGAGAAACAAAGTTACAATTTACAAATAAACTCCTGAGCAGAGAGAAGTGCTGGGAGGGGGGCCCACACAAAGGAGGGGGATTAGTGAGGGACAACTGTCTCTTTCTCAACAGATAAAAGCTGATAGCAGGGAGAGGGACAGATCAGATTCAGGTGCTGGAGGAAGATTTCTGTATTTGTTGTCCATCACTAATCCCCCTCTCTGTGTGGGCCCCCCTGTCTGCTCGGGCCCTCTACAAGAGGGCTGGTGGTCCCCCCTATCAGCGGCCCTGCTCACAGGGGGGTACCAACTGTCAAACTCTGCACTGAAGCTAAAATTACCATGGTCGCAAAGGCAAGCATCGTGATCGCAGCATGTGTACAGCCCTGTTAGGCTGTATTGTTAGAATTCTGGTAGGCAGCTGGGGTGGGGGGGGGGGGGTCGCAGTTCAGCCACCATGTGAAAAAACCCTTGGGGACTTGTTACAAGGTTACACTGGGAGAGAGGTGACTAAGGAAATGTTTCCTTCCGCCTGCAGCAGACTAATTATATTTCCTTAGCCCATGGAAAATCACTAGGCTGGAACTAAAGAATTGCTTTTAATGATAAAAGAAGTGCCATTTCTAAAAAGAAATTATTAAATTAAGTCATGCAGACTTATAAAAAGGTAGTGAAAGCTCCATTTTACCGTAACAATAACAGCACAATACGCAGATTCTATTCCCTCTACTGAAATTATTAACATGTCATGGGGAAAATGGTACATTAAATGTTATAGCCGATATTAATTTTTTTAATTGCTTTTATTTATGCAAGCCACATTATGCTTTGCATACGCCGGGTACTACATTTTCTGTACTGTGTTAAAGGTCAACTGTAATCACAGTGATAACACGGTATGCAAATGTATGCAAGTGCTGCAGCAATAATTGTGATTTAGGCAGATCAGGGTGTCACAGTAATACTGCATTTAATTATTTCCTGTTTATTACAATGTGAATTACCTAATGCTGAAAACAACGAGCTACAAAAGTTGTTCACTTTCTGTTTTCCCACCTGTCGAATGTATATTATAAATGAGTGTTAGGATGGGCCTATTGATTGCAGAAAGCTACACTATGCAATGCTAGGCTTACCCGGTGCAATTTTTAAAGTGTTACTAAACCCACAACAGTAAAGTCAGTCTCTATATATACAGTAAAGCATGCTTGTTATACTCACTGTAGAACCTAGGGGGTTAATCCTCCTCACTGTGTAAAAACGCTGTTTGATCCTGTCATCTCTGATCCTCCCCTTTTACCACTGTCCCCAATCCATCTGCTGATAGTACAGAGCTTTGGAGACACTCTGCACATGCTCGGTTTGGTGTGTATTGCTAGAGAGTTTTTTTGGGGGGAGAGTGCATGTAATCAGCACAGGGCAAATCAGCACTGTCCATACATAGGACAGTCAAAGCAGAATGAAAACTCCTCCTACAAGCTTAAACCAGTGGTTGGCTGGACACTGATAGAAGTCATATAACTGTTATATACTGCCGCTGATGAGAAAAAGTATTTAGCAGTTTATATTTACTAAAACTATTGAATTTCCATGTTCTGTGTACTGTGGAAGGCCAGATATAGTGAATGTAGGCTCCTGGGTTAAGTAACACTTTGCACTAAACACTAATGCAGAGTAGAAGCAGGAAGCATTATGATCAACCGATTTTAGTTTGTGAAACGCGTCAACTGGCTCATCTGCTGATTCATGTAAGCAATAAAGAGATATACTTTATCTTTCATATGCTGGAGTGCGGTCAAACCTTCTTTTGTACTTTGGACTTGCTCGAACCGCGGACTGGACCTGCACCCAATCTTTGAAGGGTGGATCTCTCTCACCTGGAGCGGCGTACACCCTGTTCTTTCCTGGAATTAGAAGCAGGCAATGCAAACACTGATTGGCAACGATACATGTATTTAACACAATACAACAGGGAATTACAATACCAGGGCTGCCTTGGAGCAGTTTCTATAGAGGGTCACCAAGTGGAAGCATAGTCAATGAGACACTTAGTAGAGACAGATAAACAGTCAGCCCACCTGGAGTAACATAGGAGGACCAGTCATCTGACAACAGCTCACATGCACGGTCACTGTTGTCCCATCAGGTGCAGTCTTTATGAGCAGCAGAGTGTGGGAGGGTGAGCAATCTATAGCCCTTTGGTGTGTCTAAGGGCCCGGGGGCTTGTGGGAGCCCAGTGCATTGCAGAAGACAAAGGTAAAGAAGCCAGCACCTGTCTCTGTCCATGGTAAGTAAAGAGGTACTCCACTACATGTAAATATCCTTACAGCTGCTTTTCTTTATTACCTGGCTGCTGATCGGATTATTGTTTTTTTTTTTTTTTTGTAGTTTCTTGATATTTCAAGACCATTGTTGAGAAAAATTATCCGTCCATCTCACTCCTCCCAACTATTTCCTCCACCCTCTGCTCCCACCATTTCCAAACATTTTTTTATATTAAAAAAACATTCCAAAGCATTGTTTCTCCTTATTTGCCTAATCTGCCCTCACTTAACCCTTGTCGCTGCCTAATCTAGGTGTGAAGGCCAGTGATCCACCAATGCAGTTCATCCAAACTGCTGACTGGCCTTGTTGCCATAAAATATCCTCAAACTGCTTAAGTCTTCAGGACCTTGGTAATGGACAGCTAATAGGTAGAATTCACTTTATTAGGTACTGTGGCTGTGTAGGCACTTTTAGAAGGGCCCTTTTACTTTGCCTAATCTGCCTATCAGATTACTTTGCCTAAACTGCCCTCACTTAACCCTTGTCGCTGCCTAATCCAGGAGTGAGGGCCAGTGATCCACCAATGCAGTTCATTCACCCTGCTGACTGGTCTTGTTGCCTTAAAATTTCCTCATGCTGCTTAAAGCCTCGTACACACGCAACGAATTTCCGCCGACCGATCATCCGTCTTTTGTCCAGAGTGGTGTCTGTTGGTTGGAATGTGCTCTAGACTGCACACAAATTTTCCCGTACGACAGAATTCTACTTCAGAAGTGATGTCATGTGTTAGATTGCTTTCTTTGTGTTCTTTCATCTCTGAGCATGCCTAGTCTTGCTCATAAGACTTTTCCCCATCAAAATCTGTACTAATAAGACGAAAATCGGACGTGTTTTGATGGTCGACAAAAATTATATAGCCTGCACATCAGGATTTTTTCGGCCGAAAAGTCGGAGTCGGTTGTCGGAAGCACCATACTAACAAGCCAAAAATCAGCAGATCGGTCGTCGGACGAAAATTCCCGGCCGAATTTCTTCTCGTGTGTACGGGGCTTAAGTCTTTAGGACCTTGGTAATGGACAGCTAGTAGGTAGAGTTCACTTTATTAGTTATCTGTGTAGGCACTTTTAGAAGGGCCATTTCATTTTAGCGATAAAAGTTTTAGGAGCCAGGGAGTCATGTGACCACATATTCAGGTACATTTTTGGGACTTTTTGTGTTATAGTCTGAAAAGGGGTAAACAATGATGGAAGAAGTGGAGGGACAGGGCTGGCCACAGATAGGCTATTAGAGCACTCTCATGCAGGCTTTCCATTTACATCCACCTACGTCCATGTCTGTTCAGGTCTGTTTTTTTTTAAACAAAACAGAGTTGCGTCCTTTTTTCTTTAGAAAAATCTAAATGGATGTAAATGGATGTCGTCCATTTACATATATTCCTTTTTTGTGTTTGTTTTTAGCACAAGAAACATATTTTTTCTTTTGTCACCTATGATTAGTTTCTTCAACAACTAAATAAAATTTATGCTAAAACAGATGTAAACTGATTTAACTTGAATCAGTATTGATTTTTTTTTCTTAGCCAAAGCAAAGACACCCATGTGAAAATCTGTACTAAGACAGGAAATGTGCTATTGCGGACCTCTGAAAATGCACATTATTCAGCTGTAACTAATTGACTAACTTTATTAGTTTAAAGAGGAGCTCCAGTCTCCTGTATAAAAATTAGAAGTCAGTAGCTACAAAAACTGTAGCTTATGACTTTTAATAAAAAGCCACTCACCTGTCCCTTGCTCCTCCCTGCTGTTTTCATCTCCTGTCATCTCTCCCCAAAGCTGGCATGTTAAGTGTAGGCTTGTGGCTTCACAGCCGGGTGCCCACTATGCATGCGTGAGCAGCGCTGCAAATTGTTAATGGCCCCCGTAGTCTTCTGGGACTTGTGATGGAGTGTCCAAGAAGACTGCTGGGAGGGAGGGGGAAAGGAGAGCTTCAGCTTCTGATCGCCTAGACCAGGGGTCTTCAAACTATGGCCCTCCAGTTGTTCAGGAACTACAATTCCCATCATGCCTAGTCATTTCTGTGAATGTCAGAGTTTTACAATGCCTCTTGGGATATGTAGTTCTTCAACAGCTGGAGGGCCGCAGTTTGAGGATCCCTGGCCTAGACAATCAGAGTGGAAGTGGGAGCGGGTACCTGTCCAAATCAGGTATTCCCTCCCAAAAGTGCCATTTCTTTACCAGGATGGGAAGGGGGGAAGAAGGCCTTAAAGCAGAACTTTCCCTTTTGGGTGGAGATCCTCCTTAACTCTCCAGAACTAATGCTTTATTTTCTGACCAGAAAAAGTGCCCAGAACAGGAATCAGCAATTGTGGCTTCCATAGTTCCCTCAGTTCAGGTTTTCTTTCAAAAAGGTACCAATTCCTGATGGATTTTGATGTTTTGCTATTAGGACGCATCACCTTTCTATTTGTGTCTCTTCTAACAATAGTAGGAGCCTAAACCTAAAATGTGTTGGATTATAAAACTTCTTACACAAATATTTTCAATAACTATACAGCTGGTTTTTGCAGCAAGCGTGTTATCTATCATACATTGATAACTACCTAATGAAGGCCAATAAGTGACTTTTTATAAAGGTTTAGAACACTTGGATTTAGGACATTGAATGTTACCACACAGAGGTTTATAGTACAGTTGAAGATGAATTGTGAATTGTAGCCACCTACCATTACAAGTTTGTATCCTTATTTCTCTGGTAGTTTTTTTTTTTTGCCCTGCTGTATTTATTCTATTTACATTTTAATTGTACTATCTCCTTTCGTTCTACAAGCATCTAGAGCAGGGGTCTTCAAACTATGGCCCTCCAGTTTTTCAAGAACTACAATTCCCATCATGCGTAGTCATGTCTGTGCATGTCAGAGTTTTACAATGCCTCATGGGATGTGTAGTTCCACAACAGCTGGAGGGCCGTAGTTTGAGGATCCATCTAGAGTAAAGGCCTACCTAAACAATCTATCCCATTTATATTCAGTTAGTGCCCTCTCACTATATAGTTGTGGGTACTGAAGGTCAGGTGACTTGATGCATTTACCTTTGTAAGTGGAATTTGTATGACACATATGTTTACTGTAATACAATTACATATGACACGTTTGAAGAAATGTTTTTTCTGTGTTTGTTAGTACCCTGATCTCCTGAAAAGGCTTCTTTTTGCGAAACACATTGAAATGTACCCTACCACACTTCACTAATGTTAGTCTGTACCTGTGAGGACACTGTTCTGGAACAGGACATCTATATATAATGTCATTTATAACATTATAGGGTTGTTAGGGATACAAGTAGGGTATTTGTCTATATATGTGGATACTAAAATGTTTTTATGTACATGTCGTGAAGGGAGTTTAACTTTTTAACAATACACAATAAATGGATAGATTTTTAATTTAAGTCTATGTAAATACTTATTTCATGTTAAAGTGTTCATCCCCTTTAGGGTCCTTTCACACGGGCGGTGTGCCCGGCAGACTCTGTTTTGCTCAGTGGGGATCGATCCACTGATCCCCGCTGAGGAGGCGGATGACAGGTCCGTCTCCGCTTACTTTGCAAAGACAGACCTGTCAGATCCCCGCTCTACTCTATGGGAGATTGGATGAAAACGGACCACTGTATATTTTTAACCGATCCTATCCGATTTGATCCTCCCGACGGATAGAAAATAGGGTTTCTATCCATCTGAATTTCACGGACAGGATCAGATCAGATGGCAGCGGGTGTCAGCGGACATGTCACCGCTGACATCCGCAGCTCCATAGAGGATCATGGAGCATCCAATCAGGTCCGCCTGAAAAAACTGGGAGGTGGACCTGATCGGAAAGCCGGTGTGAGAAGGGCCTTAATGTTCCATTTTTTGATCTACATTTTGAATCTATTGAATTTTTAATTTTTTTTTGGGGGGGGGGGAGGCTGGTAGGATGCACTTTTTACCCACCAACAACACTGTTTACAATATAGATGATCACAAATGGTTGAAAGTGTCTGAAATTACACATATTGGAGTAAGGCTGGCCATACAGTATATCATTTTCTTGTACAATTTCCCTTTAGATTTACCAAAATCATATAATATGAGGTCAAACCTAAACACTTTCAATTTGTATGCAATCTGGCAGGCCCTTGCACAACATAGTTGAAGGTAAATTGGAAAGTGAATAAGAAAATTGTATATTGTATAGTCAGCCTAAGCCAACAAATCTCATCAGTTAACAGCCTTATTTAAATGCTGGGGCCATTACCAGAAGGACTTTAGACCCTTATTAACTGTATATTTCCATTAAATACACAAACCCAATGACTGTCTTGGATTCCAGCTTCATATTATATGCTTGCGTTCCAAGGCTTCATTATATGGCATATTGATTTCCATCTCTTCTAAATATCAACCTTTTTTATATACATTTTTTAACTGCCTTTTTTGGAAGTAATGAACACCTCATTTTGGCTCTGCAAAGCTAAATTAATTTTTGCAACAGTTGAATTGGTTTACAGAATAGGTTTCGGCATTGGTTTAACACCTTGATTTTCCAGTGCATGGCACGCGACAGTACATTTTTTTTAGAAGTTAAACTCTCTTTGCCTTTATTTGTCATGCAGGATTGATTTGAACTCTTTTTTGGCAACAAATGACACACACACATATCCATCAGAATCTAGCTTGGTGAATCATAGAAATGTTACCATTGTTTAGAGATTGTTAGGGACATGTGAATTGAGATCTTCCCATTTGCCATAAAAAATATTTTAGGCAAGGTAAGGGCGAATATATATTTTTCATATCACCCACATGAGCAGCATAAGATGAAACTCACATTTTGCCTGATGTGCCTCAACTGGCTCTTGCTACTTTGGACCCTGGGGAAACAGAGCAGGGATACAGAATGTGAATTCCCATAACATGGTTACTGTAGAAAAATTACTGTGCAGTCTTCAGGGCTAAATGGACACCAAGGAGCAATATATTTCTGCCTGTGATTAGTTTCAGAGTTGTCCAAGATGGCAATGTTGATCTTGGGAGCTTTATCATCATGTGTATTCGAAAATTAAACTGTCTATGTTGCCTGGCCATGAAAAGCACGAAAAGCATCTAGGCCATAGGACTTTAAAAGGTTATATTTATTAAGAATATAAGAAAATACATAGTGGATGCTCACTTTTATTTGAATGTGGTATGATTACAACATTATAAAATCTATGGAGTGTATTTATCAATGATTCACTGGTGAAATTTACACAGAGAAAAAATAGGTACATTCTCAATGTAAGATTTAACAGGATTCACCTAACATACACTGCTCAAAAAAATGAAAGGAACACGGAGGAACAGGATGAGCACTGTCAGAGCCCTACAAAATTACCTCCAGCACACCACTGGTGTAAATGTATCTGACCAAACAATCAGAAACAGACATTATGAGGGTGGCCTAAGGGCCCAAATTCCTTTAGTGGGCCCTGTGCTCATTGCCATGTACAATGGAGCTTGACTGGCATTTGCCAATGAACACCAGAATTGGCAGGTCTGCCACTGGTGTCCTGTGCTTTTCACAGATGAGAGCAGGTTCACCGTGAGCACATGTGACAAACATAAAAGTGTATGGAGAAGCCATTAAGAATGGTATGATGCCTGTAAAATCATTCAGCATGACCGGTCTGGTGGTAGGTCAGTGATGGTCTGGGGAGGCATATCCATGGAGGAACGTACAGACCTCTACAGGCTAGACAATGGCACCCTGGCTGCCATTTGGTATCAGGATAAGATCCGTGGACCCATTGTCAGATCCTACTCTGGTGCAGTGGGTCCTGGGTTCCTCCTGGTGCACGACAATGATCGGCTTCATGTGGCGAGAGTATGCAGCCAGTTACTGTAAGATGGAGAAATTGATACCATTGAATGGCCCCCACGCTCGCCTGACCTAAATCCAATAAAACACCTCTTGGACATTTTATTTCAGTCCATTTGATGCCACCTGGTTCCAGTCTGTTCAGGAGCTCAGTGATGCCCTGGTCCAGATCTGGGAGGAATTACTCCAGGACACCATCCATCATCTCATTAGGAGCATGCCCCGATGTTGTCAGGCATGCATACAAGCATGTGGGGGCCATGCAAACTACTACTAGTAATTATTTCCAAGAATTTAGGGCTTTTGAGGTGCTGTTAGAAACAGATCCAAAGAACAATTTACTAAAAATTATTCAATGCTTTATTATGAAAATCTATAAAATCTCAGTTTTAAAAGCAGTTTACAATGATATTATGACAGTACCACAAACTTTTCCTCGACATGTTTTGCTATATAAGTATGCATAGCTTTTTCAGGAGATTTAGTTTGGATAGTGCTCACGAATGCTGATAAAAAAGCCATAATACACAAATTAATTATTACATACTATTGACAAAAATTCCTTAAATATAAAGAAAACAATACAATATGCATATGCACATCATATATACACACTTTGAACAAAAATATGTGTTTACAATTGCTGAGTCCAATGAGGTAGCTCAATAATCCCTTTGGTAAGCATATATCCCAGACACTCAAAAAACTCCTTATCAGTGAACCAAATGAAGGACACTTAGGATTTTGAAATAAATGCCTTTAAGAATTGATATCAGTGTATCATAAGGGCCAAATATGGCTCAGACTTTTTTAGAACCTAAGGGAGGACATGAAAATCAAAAGAACATATCGTATAATAAACAATCATCATCATTATATTGACGCTGGTTATGCCCATCCATCGTTGTCCCTGCCTGTTGTCTGCTGGCAGTATTATTTTCCGAAAGGGTAGATGACTTTATCTGTCAGTGCTCCAAGACTGACACTTCTGGGAGTGTCGATCTCCTGTCTCCCTTGTAGTACTTTATGGTTCTTCCTGCCAACCTTCATGTTTCTATGGCAGCCTTTCTCAACCTTTTTATCCCAGAGGAACCCTTGCAATTATTTTCAGGTTTCAGGAAACTCTTGCAAAAAATAATTAATTAGGATCAGTGGAAAGTATGTCCCTTGCATTGGTAGTCAGTGAGAAGAATGCCCCCATTACAGTGGTAGTCAGAATACAAACCTTCAGACAGCTAAAAAGATAATTGGTTTAATGCTGCTTGCTCTGCCAAGTGGTGATGGACCCCGAATTATGTAGGCACCAACAAATGGGAGGGCAACAACAGCTCATTGAACCCCTAGCAACCTCTGGGTGCTGCCGAGCCCTAGTTGAGAATGATTGTTCTATAGGAAACAGTACTGACATGGAGGTCGGGCCAGGGGAGATGTACAATCATTGCAGTGATGGTTTCAGAACAGACTTCAACTGGGGAATATTCTGCAGTGGAGAATTGTTCAGCTGTGCAAGCAGCAGGAGTAATACATTTTCCTATCCTTCCTTGCAGGTTTTTCTTTTAAATAAAAATGCAAAAAAAAAAAATTCAATGTGATGCCAAAATGATATATTTAAACAGTCTGAAATTTGTAATGAATCAAACTGATATCCACAGTGAGTTCAAACTACTTTCCACAACAGTAAGCTGCAGAAATAGACTACCACTGTTTACGTGGAAGCAGCAGCCTCTCTAAAGTGGCCTGACATTACCTTTGATGAGTCAGAAATATGGAAACATGTTTTTCAGCCTTTCAGTAGAAAACAGTCATCACATATCACCTACTTTTACATTGCAACAACATTCTAAAGCAGGTTAGGACCAGTAAAAAAAAAAAAAAAGGAAAAATATAGGAAAATATAAAAGAAATCATGCTAGCAGAGGGGTATCGCTTTGGGCAGCTACATTGTTTGCCCGCAGACTACAGTGATAAGAATCCAGGTCTGATTATGGTTAAGGCTGGCATCTCACGCTGCACTAATGCTCATTACTTTGGGCATTTATGGGCATTGTGTTTACACATTAGATCACACAATAAAGGTATCTGCATATCTCTCAATCTTCTGGGATGGAAAAGAGGGACATCCTTTAGCATAAAGTTTGTAGGCCAAGGAAACACTCCCCATTACTCCCCCAGTTATGTTGTCCATGAAGAATTTATCAGCAGAAAATGACTAGCTAAACTCAAAAGTCAAAGTTGTGCACAGCCTATTGCATTAGGGTATGCACCCCAAAGCTCAAACTGTATTTGTATACTATACACACACATATACATACACACACACACACACACCGTATATCACAAAAGTGAGTACACCCCTCACATTTTTGTAAATATTTTATTATATTTTTTCATGTGACAACACTGAAAAAATTACACTTTGCTACAATGTAAAGTAGTGCATGTACAGCTTGTATAACAGTGTAAATTTGCTGTCCCCTCAAAATAACTCAACACACAGCCAAGTCTAAACCATTGGCAACAAAAGTGAGTACACCTCTAAGTGAAAATGTACAAATTGGGCCCAATTAGCCATTTTCCATCCCCGGTGTACTGTAACTCGTTAGTGTTGCAAGGTCTCAGGTGTGAATGGGAAGCAGATGTGTTAAATTTGGTGTTATCGCTCTCACTCTCTCATACTGGTCGCTGGAAGCTCAACATGGCACCTCATGGCAAAGAACCCTCTGAGGATCTGAAAAAAAGAATTGTTGCTTTACATAAAGAGGGCCTAGGCTATAAGAAGATTGCCAAGACCCTGAAACTGAGCTGCAGCACAGTGGCCAAGACTATACAGTGATTTAACAGGATATGTTCCACTCAGAACAGGTTTCGCCATGGTCGACCAAAGTAGTTGAGTGCACGTGCTCAGCAGCATATCCAGAGGTTGTCTTTGGGAAATAGACGTATGAGTGCTGCCAGCATTGCTGCAGAGGTTGAAGGGGTGGGGGGGCCAGCCTGTCAGTGCTCAGACCATACGCCGAACACTGCATCAAATTGGTCTGCATGGCTGTCATCCCAGAAGGAAGTCTCTTCTAAAGATGATGCACAACAAAGCCCGCAAAACTGAAAACAAGCAGACTAAGGACATGGATTACTGGAACTATGTCCTGTTGTCTGATGAGACCAAGATAAACTTATTTGGTTCAGATGGTGTCAAGCGTGTGTGGGGGCAAGCAGGTGAGGAGTACAAAGACAAGTGTGTCTTGCCTATAGTCCAGCATGGTGGTGGGAGGATAATGGTCTGGGACTGCATTAGTGCTGCCAGCAGTGGGGAGCTACAGTTCATTGAGGGAACCATGAATGCCAACATGTACTTTGACATACTGAAGCAGACCATGATCCCCTCCCTTTGGAGACTGGGCCTCAGGGCAGTATTCCAACATGATAACGACCCCAAACACACCTCCAATATGATCACTGTCTTGCTAAAGAAGCTGAGGGTAAAGGTGATGGCCTGGCCAAGCATGTCTCCAGACTTAAACCCCATTGAGCATCTGTGGGGCATCCTCAAATGGAAGGTGGAGGAGCGCAAGGTTTCTAACATCCACAAAAACGGTGATGTCGTCATGGAGAAGTGGAAGAGGACTCCAGTGGCAACCTGTGAAGTTCTGGTAAACTCCATGTCCAAGAGGGTTAAGGCAGTGCTGGTAAATAATGGTGGCCACACAAAATATTGACACTTTGGGCCCAATTTGGACATTTTCAGTTAGGGGTGTACTCACTTTTGTTTCCAGCAATTTAGACATTAATAGTGTGTTGAGTTATTTTGAAGAGACAGCAAAGTTACACTGTTATACAAGCTGTACACTCACTACATTGTGGCAAAGTGTCGTTGCTACAGTGGTGTCACATAAAAAGAAAAGAAAAGAAAGATAAAATAAAATATTTTAAAAAATGTGAGGGGTGTACTATATGTGTGTGTGTGTGTGTGTGTGTGTGTGTGTGTGTGTATTAAAACATTTTTAATTAAATAAACAACTATCAATGTAAAAAAAAAAAACTTTTACTTTTCCTTTGAGATTGCAACGTGATTGCAACGCGATCACATGATCACAATGTATACGTTATGAATGAGTTTAATTCAAAACAGCTGTGCTTTCTGTATAGGTGCTGTGATTGGCCCACAGCTATCACATGGTACCTGGACCAATCAAAGTGCCCTGTACCATGTGATTAGCTGTAGCCAATCACAACATGTCAACAGAAAGAAAGCTGTCATAAATGGAAAACTAGTCATGACAGTTCAAATGATTACTGTTACAGTGTTCATGACAAAAAATAAATAAATCCCTGATCAACCCCCAGAGGAGTACAGTGTTGCTATGGTGACACAAAACTACTCTGATGGAAGTATGTAAAAAAAAAAAAAAAAAAAAAAAAACAGTAAAAATAAAAAGAAATGATTAAAACAATACAATTTGAATAACAAAATATTATTATTAATATATATATATATATATATATATATATATATATATATATATATATATATATATATATATATATATATATTTTTTTTTTTTTTTTTTTTTTTTTTACATACTGTCACTAGTCAGTATCTCTGGTCAGCAGTCATATGATGACACTCTACTACACTGGTGATAGTTTGTAAAAAAAAAACAATTTTGAAAAAAAAAATGTATTTATTTCCTAATTTTCCAGAAAAAAAATTACAACATTAAAAAACTTGCCACGCCTCTAACATAACACTTTGGACTGTCTTCTTGCCAAAAAGGGATTATTTGGGTGGTAATTTAACTGACATTTTAAGAGCCTCAAGAAATGAGAAAGGCCATCAGTATATCAGGATTGATCAGTTTTCAAATAAGTATACCAGAGTTGGTAGACTCTACAACTTTGACACAAACTAAATAATATACACATAGCAGACTACATTTTGGCCCAAATTAAGAAAAATTATTTGCAACATTTTATAGCAGAAACAAAAAGGAAAAGCTCTGCATTCCCCCCTCACCCCAAAGCACAGTGTCCCCATGTTGATGGGGACAAGGTCCTTTTCCTCACAACCCTGGCCAGGTGGTCGTGGGGGTCTGTGGGCAGGGACTTATCAACAAGGGGACCCCCAGATCCCAGCTTCTGCCATGTCAATGAGTATGGGGTAAATTGTACCCCTACTCATTCACCAAAAAAAGTGTCAAAAAGAAATAAAAACCCAGCAACAGTTTATGACAAGTCCTTTATTAAAAACAAAAAACAAAAAAGAAATGTCCCCCGAAGTAGATCCAATGTCAATCACGATGCTACCACCGAACCCAAAAAGTTCTGCAACCGACGAAGGCTCCGCTGTGTGCCAGCTCCGCGGTCTAACAGTTTTTAAATAGCTAAGGGGCGGGGCCACCCAACAATGTCACACATGGATCCGGCCCATTGGGACATTATCAACCCAGCAGTCCACAGTCGATGGTGTCATAAAGGGTGTGGTCACCAAATGACCTCATCAGGTGGCCCCTGCGCCTTAGTTATTTAAGAAATGTCCGACGGTGGTGGGGGCAGGCAGTGGAAGCCTTCAACCGAAGATCTTTGATAGGCGCCATGTGACCCTCCAGAGACTTCCAGGGGAAGCAGTTCCCAGGGTCAAACCAAGCCCTCAGTTGGTTCAATCTAGTGGACCAGTAATACGTCGAGAGATCTGGGAGTTTGGCGCCCCCCAAAGCCTTGGGCTGGATTAACAGAGATGTAGAGACTCTGGCCCTCTTACCGTACCAGATAAAGTTGCGTAAGCTACAAGACAGGGCAATCATGTATTTCCTGGGGAAGGGGATGGGAATCGCCCTAAAGATATAGAGTATTTGTGGCAGGATCATCATCTTATAGGCGGCCATCCGACCGCCCCAGGAAATGTCAGTCTTAGCCATGTCCCCCATCTCTTTATTGATTTTCTTAAGCAAGGGGTCTAGGTTAGCAGGAAGGAGTCTAGCTATACTCGGGGTAACTCTCACCCCCAGATAATGGATTTGCTCCCCTGTCCATGGGTAGGGATATTTCAGTTGAAGGAGGGCGGCTACCTTCGGGTCAATTCCCATGTTGAGTATTAGGGATTTAGATGCGTTGACCTTGTGGTAGGAAATCTCCCCAAAGGCCAGTAGTATCTTGTGTACCGCCGGTAAGGACCGGACCGGGTTTGTCAGGACAACTACAACATCATCAGCAAACAGGTTAACCTTGTGGACGGTATCTCCCACTCGGAACCCCTCGACCCCGTCGTCAGAACGAATGGCCTCCGCCAGCGGCTCAATCATCAGATTGAAAATCGCTGGAGAGAGAGGACAACCCTGGCGGGTACCATTGGAGATGACGAACGGGGCCGAGGCAACGCCCGAGGCGAGAACCTGGGCCGAAGGGGATGAATAGAGAGCCAACAGAGCAGACAAGATGCCCCCCGAGAAGCCGAACTTCTCTAAGGTCATCCTCATATAGAGCCAGTTCACCCTATCAAACGCCTTCTCTGCATCCAATGTGAGGAGCAGAGAAGGGGTTTGGGAACTCTCGGCCAGATGCACCAGGTCAATAATACGCCTAGTGGCATCCGACGTCTGTCTGCCTGGCATAAACCCCATTTGATCATGTTTGATTAGGTGCGGGAGGACGGTCTGTAAGCGGGCGGCCAAGATTTTAGCATATATTTTGGTGTCGCTATTCAGAAGGGAAATGGGCCTGTAATTAGCTGGGAGGCTAGGATCCTTCCCAGGCTTGGGGATGGTAGTGATGTAGGCACCCAACATTTCCCGAGGGAAGGTGGATGTCGACATCGCCTTATTGAAGACCCGAGCAAGGAATGGGCTGAGGGTATGGTTGTGAAGTCTATAGTAGTCGTTGCCTAATCCATCCGGGCCCGGAGACTTGCCAGTAGGAAGGGATTGGATCACCCTGGACACCTCCGATACAGATATCGGAGCCGACAGGGTACTGAGTTGGGTTTCAGATAGGGAGGGGAGAGAGAGCTTGGACAGAAAGCTCTGGATGGCCTCAGCACTGGGTTGGGTGGTGGAGGGGTCTTGGGACAGGTTATAAAGAGAGCCATAGAACGTCGCAAACTCATTTGCGATGTCTTTTGGGTGCGTGAGTTTAGCTTGAGAGGCATGGTGCGTTAGGTGGGAAATGCGGGCAGACGCCCGCCGTTGTTTGACCCGGGACGCCAGAACCTTACCCGCCCTGTTAGCATGAGCATAGTAGCGAAGTCTAAGACTTTTGAGGTGGCGATCATAGCGTTCCAGGAGGTGGGATTTAAGGGACTCTCGCTTACGGGTCAGATCCCTAGTCACTGTGTCGGTAGGGGCTCGTTTGTGGATTGTCTCCAACTCCTTAATTTCCTCAAGGAGATCCGTTAACCTTCGGTTGTAAGCCCTGTGCAATCTGGCCGTTTGCTGGATGCACACCCCACGAATGAAAGCCTTATGTGCCCCCCACAGTGACCAAGGATCCGAAACCGAAGGAGCGTTTATATGGAAGTACTCCAACAATTGATTCCCTATAATCTTGCCTGCCCTTGTGTCCTGGAGGACCTTGTTGTCACATCGCCAGATGGAAGTCCGTTCCCTGGGTCCGCCCTCCTCCAGAACCATCTCCACAGCTGCATGGTCAGACCATGTGATGCTTCTGACAGCCGAGGAGGAGACCTTACCCAGTAAAGGGAGATCCGTCAAAAACATGTCAATACGTGCATAGGAACGATGCCTGGAGGAGTAGTGGGAGTAGTCTCTTTCCGAGCCATGCTGGCACCTCCAGACATCGTAGAGTTGTTCCCTGTGGAGGAGGGATTGTAAAGAAAATTGTCGCCCCCGGGCGGGCACCGAGGTGTCAAGCCCTGGGTCGACCACCGTATTAAAATCTCCACACAGTACCAGATTACCATACACATTAGCAGTCACCTGCCGAAGCAGCCTCAAGTGAAACCTTTTCTGATGACTATTTGGAGCATACAATACCACAAGAGTCATAGGAAGAGAGTTGAAGTCCCCTTTCAGGATCAGGAAGCGGCCATCTGGGTCGCAGGTCTGGTCCTTAAGGGTAAAGGCCACAGTGTCCCTGATTGCCACCAAGACTCCTCGCTTCTTCTCCGGAGCGTTGGCAAGAAAAAGATGTGGAAAGTTCCTATGGGAGAATCGCGGCGGCTTGGTGGCTTTAAAATGAGTCTCCTGTAGGGCAACAACATCAGCTCGACTGGTGCACAGTTCAGTCCACAAGGAGTGGCGTTTGACAGGGTGATTCAATCCGTTGACATTCAGAGAGAGCATTTTAATGGTCATGGCGGGTGGCTTAGGGGGAAACGGTCAAGCTGAACGAAAGCAAAGTAACAGAGTTCAGGGTGCAGCATGATGAGGAGCACTGGAGTGAACGAGGTGAACAAATAAGCAAAAAACAGTCCAACGTCGGAACAGGAACATGGGGAGGAAGGGAAAGGAACAGGGGCCTCGGGCGGAGCCCGAACCATAAAAAAAAGTCTGAAAGCAGGAGGAGCCTGCAACAGGTAGCGAGGGGCCAGAAGGATTAGGGTCATCCTAGGCCTGAGACTAAATTGGAGACTGTGGGAAGACAATCTCACCTCCTAATAAACGTTGCGCTGAGTTGGAACGTTTGCGTGATGCTACTTGCCAATCACTGGGGACGGGCGTCGGTGAGGGAGCCGTAGAGGGTCGAGGGGGCGACTCCGGAATGATGTTCCACCGTCGCAGCAGAGCCAGACCTTCCTCCATGGTAGAGATAGAAACTGTAGACCCGTTGTGGGTTATGGACAGGACAGCCGGATGCTTCCACTTGTGTTGGATGTGGTGATTCCGGAGGGCCTTAGTCACCGTAGCCAGGTTCCTACGCTTCTGCAGGGTGTGCCTGGACAAGTCGGGAAGGATGTGGAGTTGAGGGTACTCTCCCGGCAGGGACTGCAACTTCCTGGATGCCATAAGCACCTTATCTTTAGTCTGAAAAAAATGGACACGAAGCAGTACATCCCGAGGTAGATCCTGGGCAATAAAGCTGGGCTTGGGTATCCTGTGTTTCCTGTCTATCTCAAGCTCAGCTGCAGAGAGAGACGGCACCAATGCAGTAAAAAGGGTCTTGGCCATTTTTTCCAAGTTTTGCGGAAGCACAGATTCAGGGACACCCCTTAGCTTCAAGTTGTTCCTGCGAGACCTGTCCTCCAGGTCCGCAACTTTGTCCTTCAGCCAGGAGATTTCCTCAGAATGGTTATTATGGGCAGCCACCAAGGTGTTAAGGGAAAGTGAGCACTTCTCCATGGAGGCCTCCACAGTATCCACCCGCTCCCCAAGATGGCGGACCTCACGCCGTGTCTGGGACATTCCCTGCACCATGTCGGCGTGCAAGGAGGTCCACAGGGATCTCATCATGTCCTTCAGCAGGGAAGCTGACACCTGCTGATCTCCCTCCGGGAAGGCCGCAAAGGGATCGGCCATAGCTGCAGGCTGGGTCTGGGATTGAGCAGGAGCAGCAGACATATCCATGTGTGCCCCTCCGTAACTCTCAGGGGGAGAGGGGCCCCGGCGTGGTTTTTGTTTAGCAGGGCTATTGAAAGTCGGGGATGGCGGGGTAGAGGAGCCCGAGGAGTTCCCGCTATCGGGATTTGCTACTTGCCTGAGCGGCAGAGATCCATCCTCTGGCAGGCTGCGAGATCGCTCCCGTGGAGGCCTTTGTTGCTGAGGCGGACCGGCGCCATGATGCTTGAGACCGGCGGCGCTGGATATAAGAAATCCGTCCATCCGAGCGTACTTGTGGGCACCCTTCTTGCCCTTCGCCATCCGGCACACTACCAGGAGGTAGATGGAGGTGAGAGGGTCGTTCCGTGGTGTCAGTGAAGGCTGTAGTCTCGAGTGGCCGACGGAGCTGCAGGACTATGCGGCCATCTCCAGCGCCGTACGCCACGCCCCCCGGCAGTGGAAGCCTTCGTCGGGTGCAGAACTCTTTTTTTTTGGGGGGTGGGATCTGGGGGCCCCCTTGTTAAAGAGGGGTTACAGATTCTGATAAGTCACTCCCTGCATCCCCCACAACCACCGAGCCAGGGTTGTGGGGAAGAGACCTTGTCCTCATCAACATGGGGACAAAGCACCCCCATGAGGGCATGTGGCCTGGTATGATTCAGGAGCGGGACACTTGCTCACCCCCCTTTCCTGGCCTGCCGGGCTGCTTACTCGGATAAAGATCTGGTACTGAGTTTCCCTTAAAAGCCATACCAGGCCCTTCAGGTCTGGTATTGATTGGGGAGGGGGACCCCATGTATTTTTTTTCAGCACTTTTCATTGCTGTAATTCTTTTGTTTACATTTCCACTGTCAGTGGGGAAGCCTGCTGACAGCTTATGAGTCATCAGTCATCAGTAGGGATGGGAACACCCTTCTCTTCTGTTTGTAGCAGAACTCCCAAACGGTGAACCCCATTGAAGTCTATGGGAGCCAAAACAGAAAAAAAATCAAAAGTGCCCTTTTTTAAAGGCTTATATGAAAGTAATTGGCCATAAAAGGGATATGGGGGTCTGGGCTAAAAAAAAAAAAAAAAAAAAAGAAAAACAATTGTGTTTTTTGAGGAGCAGTGATTTTAATTATGCTTAAAGTGCAACAATAAAAATTAAAAATTCCTTTAAATATAGTGCCTGGGGCATCCCATAAATGTACCTGTAAAGTGGCGCAACTGTAGCATGCATAAAACATGTTACAGCAAACGTTTTAAAAATGATATTCTAATGATAGTAGAATATTTAAATGAAAATTGTATATTATATGCTTTTTAAAAAGGGACAACATGTATCATTTAACCACTTGCCCCATATGGATGTACCCGAAGTGATGCTGAATAATGTAAAATTGATCTGTGGCTAAATAGCTGCTGGATTGATTCTACATGTGGAGAAAGGTTGTCCTCCACTCCCGCCCAACCCCCACGCCCCCCCCGACACCTTTTGCCCCCTTGCCTCGCTTTTCCCACCTGGGAGCCAAGGAGTGAAGCCAGCTGACAATAGAGATGAGGTAGGAACGTAAGTTCCCCGATCATCTTTATGGTCTATGAAACCTGAAGCAGCAAGCATTTTGTCATGTTTGGTTTCCGTTTGTTGTTTACGAGCTGTTAGAGGCTTGTGAAAGCATCTGATTAAACCAATCTTAGTTTAAGCAAATGGTTTTAACCACTTAAGCCCCGGAAGATTTTATCCCCTTCCTGACCAGGGCCTATTTTGCGATTCGGCACTGCGTGATTTTAACGGACAATTGCGCGGTCATGCGACGCTGTACCTAAACTAATTTGACATCCTTTTTTTCCCACAAACAGAGCTTTCTTTTGGTGGTATTTGATCACCTGTGCGATTTTTTGATTATGCGCTATAAAGAAAAAAAGAGCGACAATTTTGAAAAAATAACAATGTTTTTCACATTTTTTATATGAAATTCCCCCCCAAAAAAAATTTAAAAATCAAATTTTTTTAACATTTTCAGCCAATTTGTTTCATGCTACATATGTTTGGCAAAAAAATTAAAAATCGCAAAAAGCGTATTTTGATTGGTTTGCACAAAAGTTATCGCATTTACTAACAAATGGAAAGATTTTTGTCATTTTTGTTGTTTTTTTTTTTAACGCGTAATGACGGCGATCTGCGATTTTTTTTGCAGTACTGCGATATTGCGGCGGACAGATCGGAACCTTGACTGACATTTTTGACACTTTTGGGGTTACCAATGACATTACTACAGTAATCAGTGCTATACATATGCACTGTTACTGTAAAAAGACACTGGCAGTGAAGGGGTTAACTTTTTTGAGAGGGAGTGGTTATGTGTGTCCCTAGGGGCGGGATTCTAACTGTGATTGGCTGTGGCTTGAGGTGTATGAACAGTGATCAACGGTCCTACATAGTAGAACCGTATGATCACTATTCATACACAGGGGAGAATGACAGGCAGCTTGTTTACATTAGCCGCCTGCCTTTCTCCCACTCTAACGGATGATCACGAGTGACAGGCGGACATCGGGTCCGCTGGTCACACACGTGGGGGGGGGGGTCCGTGACCGCGCTGGAGCGCGCCTCCGGCGGCATGCGCTCGCTCCCTAGACCCTCACAGGCTAGCGCCGCAGTAAATAGTCGTGCGGCGGTCGGCAAGCGGTTAAGGGAAGAGGAGAGACCTGGAGTCTAATAGACCCCAGATCTCTCAGTAAAGAGTACCTGTCACTGCCCTGGCTATCACAAAGGATGTTGTTCATCCTTTGCAATAGCAACAAAGTTAAAAAGAGACAGACATATAGAGATCTATGTAAAATAAATAATAAAAAAAAATTTAAGTGAGCACACAAGTAGATCCTCAAATGTGTGAGAGCAATAATTCTAACACAAGACCTTCTGTGTAAAGCCCCGTACGCACATACCGATTGTCGGCCGCAAATATTCGGCCGCCGAAATATCGGCCGATTGTCGGCTTGTTAGTATGATGCTTCCGACAGCCGACAGCGCATTTTCGGCCGAACAGAATCTGTCCTGCAGGCATTAAAATTTTTGTACGCCGACAACAGAACGGCCGATTGTGCGTCAGTCAGTACAGATTTCGGCCGACAATCAGCAGATTTGCAAAACTGGGCATGCTCAGAGAAGAAAAAACACACGGAAAGTTAACCATCACATGACATCACTTCTGCAGTCGGCTGTTGTTGGCCGACAAAATTTGTGTGCAGTCTTTTGCACTTTTCAGCGGACAGGACAGCCCTGGACAAAAGACGGCCGATCGTTCGGCCGACGATCGGTACGTGTGTACAGGGCTTAACTCTAAACTGGTAACCGTAAACTCTTTTAACCACTCCCCATCCTTAGCCAGCTAGAGTCATGATCCTGGAATTGTTTTTTTCAGCAACCGATTTTCTGCAAGGTAAAAGTAATCCTAACGGCTATACAGCCTCTGGATTACTTTTACAGGTGCCAAAAGGGGTCCCTGTCTGATCAGGAAGCCCAGTAAGGTTGCGACTGGTGGCACACAGTGAGAGGAACTGATGTTTTTTTATTTCACGGTGTCTTGTCAGAAACCAGGAGAGACAAGGATTTTGTTGTGTCCATCATGATTCAGTCTCAAGTAAACAATCAATTATTCGGTTTGATGTTGGTTTGATCTAAAGGTTTGGAGGCAGGAGGAGAGGTAACAGGTCTCGTAGACCTCTCTCCATAAAGATGACCTGTCACAGCCCATGCTGTCACAAGGGATGTTATTCATTTCTTGTGATAGCAATAAAGTTGATAGAAAAAAAAATAATTAAAAGTACAGTGTAAAAAAAAAAAGTTAAATAAAATGAATAATATCAAAATATAAGTTTTAAAGCATTACCATCTGCTGTGCTTCCGCTCAAAAACGAATGCACGAGACAGTTCTATATGCATATGTAAATAGCGATCATACCACACATGTGAGGTATTGCTGGAAACATCAGACAGAGAGCAATAATTCTAGCACCAGACCTCCTGTGTAACTCTAAACTGGTAATCTGTAAAAAGGCTTTTAAAGTGTTTCCTATGGAGATTTTTAGGTACCTTAGTCTGGCGTCATTCCACAAGCATACGCAATTTTAAAGCGTGACATGTTTAGTATCTATTTACTTGGCGTAACATCATCTTTTATATGTTAGCAAATAATTGGGTATTATATGGTGTTTATGTGCACTAAAATTAAAATGTATTTTTTTTATTTTAAATTGCATGTGAAAATCAGATGTGCATATATCATGTGATATTGCAAAAAATTGCAACCGACATTTTTTTCTCCTGGGCCTTTGGTTTCAGAAAATATATAATGTTTGGGGGTTCTAAGTAAAAATCTAATAAAAAAAAAAAAAAGCAGATATTTTTACATGTGCAGTATATGAGAAGTGTTGAATAAGGCTTGGGATGCACCATTCTCTCATAATTAGAGATTTTTTTTCCTCCTGGCTGAGCATTAGTTAAATGTCAAAAACAAAAATCTTCTGCATGCTGCTGAATTTGCTGATCGATAGTGCAGAACAATGAATAGCTGGCTGAAAATGTAAAGGTACGAAGTAATAGGCTTCACATCAACCAAAGGGACCTCCTGTATTGTTAATGCCTGAAGATTTCTGTTTCAGCAATGGCATTACTAAGGAAGCCGTTGCATAAGAAACATAGTCCAATTAGAGCTTCCATTTTCCTTGACCAGACCTGTGATCATTATACGCACACATTTTTGTACCTGCGTGGTGCCAATTCTTTTCAGTGTTCACCAGCTGCAGCATTACGCTTACGTACAGCAATGACATTTCAATCACGCATCCCAGTATGCTACACCAAAGGCTGCCGCTGTATGTAGTGGCAAATAGGCTACAGGAAAAAAAATTAATTATTCATTAAAAATGACATTGTTCTCCAGTCCAGCCTGCATATTCTATGGTTGGCTTTGTGCAGTGCATGTTTTTCATTGGCTGCTGCTGCAGAGATGATTATTCTGTTGAAAAAAAAAAAGAAACCTCTCCAAGACTACATGATAATAACATCCTGTTCTGTAATACTCTTGGAGGAAACAAACTTCAAACAATGCAGCAAGAACACAAAATCATTCTAAGTTTACTCTCTTTTCAGGTGCAAATGAGGTGCAGCTGGTAGCGTGTGCAGTGGGGGGTTTCTTGTATTGTGAGATGGCCCTAATGCCTGTGGGTGGACACTTCAAGCAGTTATTTTCATTTCCCAACCTGGTTTCTTTGCATCGTTTGCTTCATCTTCAGTGCCATGTGGAACATCACATGCCCTGGCTCACAATACAGCTGTACACATCACCATATGGGTTTGCTGTGTCCCTGTATCTTTCTCTCCCTGGCTCCTTACACCTACACATCACAGCAGACAGGCAGCAGCTGCTGGCGAGATTAATTAAAAGCTACAGGTGGTCATCCGACAAAGGGAAAAGAGCAAGGTGGGGAGCGAAGGAGGAGAGGGAGCCATGAGTGAATATCTAGTGTATCCAATGTAGAAGATGATTACTTCTGTGGCTGAAATGGCACAAGTGACTGCTGTGTGAGAGCAATTAAAAAAGAACACTTCAGCATGAAATCTGCCCAATGTCTCAGGGAGGAAACCTACTTGGCACCAATTTACAGCCATGATCTGTGCACCTGTGCAGGAAGAATGTCGACAAAAGAGTTGCTGCTTTCAGGACTCTGCAGGGAGTTCCTTTTAACAGCAATTTGGGCTGCTGGCTTTCTCTTTTCTGTAGCTGAAAAACTGCAGGCTCCAACCTTCAAATGTGTTTCCCTGACCATTACTTGGCAGCTGTGGCTATGTCTATTTAGTTACTTTGGGGTGGGGGGATAATGAATCTGGGTAGGTGGTTTTAAATTTAGGGTGCTGAATGGCATGCCTACGGGGCAATGTTCCTGTTGCATTAGGGACCCTTGATGTGTTAAATAGGCCCTTTTCTGGTTAAATGTGTCAGTTCTGGTCAATTTATCAGTGGGCATCCTTTGAATGTCTACAGAGTACAATTAGGGTGCCAATCAGTCCTCTTCTGGTTAGTAAAAATAAACTGACCATGTAAAAACAAAATGTTTATTCTTCAGTAAACTTGATTTTAAAGTCTCTGACTATCTAAAGCCTATGTGACTATGAGCAGCTTTCCACACACACCAGCTCTGAAATGTTCTTCTGAAGGTGGTGGGGGACCTGTTGATTGGAGTATCCTGGCATGGGCCAAATATAGCATGCGATAGCCTGTGCTGAACCATTTGTCTAATTACATAATTATGACCAGTAGCAAGTTGTGTGTGCCAGAAATGCCTGATGAGCATGTAGTTGAGGTGCAGTGTGGTGTGGCAGCAATAACAAACACAGTCTAAGTGCAATGAAAGAACTTGTATTGAAATAATGCAAAGATAGTTAACAATAATACCTGAGGGAAAAGCAACCCAACCGGAAACACTCACAGATCAAGCAGCGTGTAGAGAGCAGGTTTCATCCAAACTGACAGTGCCTGTTAGGAGGGGTAGAGTGCGGCCTGGCTGCCTTGTGCCCTTACAGGAAGATGTCCACAGAAGTTGTGAGCCCTATGCTTTCTGCCCCTACCAGGCAGGTTACCTGTACCTTTTCTATCCACTCTCAAAATTCACACCAACCTGGAAGTCAGGGCCTTAAATAGGATCTGCCTGCCCCAAAAAGGCTGCTAGAGTCACATGGGGAGGCAACATCTAATTGGATTGCATCACCAGTGAGCCAGGAAACAATGGAGGAACTATGTTCCTCTCGAATTACTCTCCAACTGCAGTGCCACTGCAGAATAGCATCACCTGCAGGGTAGAAGGTAGACTGCACCTGCCTACAAGCCTAGCTGCAAGAACAATGCCTTTAAGCTTGGGTTGTCAAATGAAGTGGAAATATGACAATACCTTATACAATTTGATACATTTGACAGAATAGAATGGGTTGTGTAACCTCCTCACACCCAGCCAATGCATATATATGGCCAGGTAGGAGCTTCCTCCTGAGTAGACGCTCCTGAACGTCATTCAGAAGGAGGGAGATCGCGCGGTCGCGTGTACACGCAGCTGCGTGATCTCGGTATGCCTGTGTCCCTGGGACACAGCGCAACACCGCTCGACAGGAGGGCTCTGTGACTGGCCCTCCTGATCACATGATGACTGTGTCCAATCACAGATGTCATGTGATGTCAATACAGCTGTTGTCACAGCAATCAGCTCTGCTTCTCCTCACACTATGAGGAGAAGCAGAGCGGATCGGTGATGGCAGGCTGTGATCAGTGAGTATTGAGCAGTTTTACTGCTTTTTATTCACTGATTACCCAGCTAGTGTCAACACAGAGTGCCCCCAACATCTTCCAGTGATTGTCCGTGATCATCTGCTGCATCTGTCCGTGATCATCTGCCGCATCTGTCCGTGATCATCTGTCGCATCTGTCCGTGATAATTTGCCCCATCTGTCCATAATCATTTGCCACATCTGTTCGTGATCATTTGCCACATCTGCCAGTGATCGCCTGGAGCATATGTCCGTGATCATCAGCCGCATCTGTCCGTGATCATCTGCTGCATCTGTCCACAATCATCTGCCTCATCTGTCCGTGGTCATCTGGGGCACATCATTCACCACATCTGCCAGTAATCATCTGGCGCATATGTCTGTGATCATCTGGTGCATCTGTCCGTGATAATCTGCCACATCTGTCCATGGTATTCTGCCACATCTGTCTGTGATAATCTGCCACATCTGCCCATGATAATCTGGCACACATCATCTGCCACAGCTGTCTGTAATTATCTGCCACAGTTGTCTGTAATCATCTGCCACACCTGTCGATGATCATCTGCCACACCTGTCCATGATCATCTGCCACACCTGTCCATGATCATCTGCCACATCTGTCCATGATAATCGGCCACATCTGTCCGTGATAATCTGCCACATCTTCCCATGATAATCTGGCACACATCATCTGCCACATCTGCCAGTGATCATCTACCACACCTGTCTGTAATCATCTGCTACATTTGTCCGTGATCATCTGGTGCACATCATCTGCCACATCTATCTATGATCATTTGTCACATCTATTTGTGATCTGCCACATCTGTTTATGATCTGCCACATCTGTCCGTGATCATCTGCTGCATCTGTCCATGATCATCTGCCGCATCTGTCCATGATAATCTGCCCCATCTGTCCATGATAACCTGGCACACATCTTGGGCCCATCATCTGCCACATCTGCCAGTGATATGTCCGTAATCATCTGCCACATCTGTCCGTGATATTCTGCCACATCTGTCCGTGATAATCTTCCACATCTGTCCGTGATAATCTTGCACACATCATCTGCCACACCTGTCTGTAATCATCTGCCACACCTGTCCATGATCATCTGCCAAATCTGTCTGTAAAATCTGTCACATCTGTCTGTGATCATCTGGTGCAGATCATCTGTCACATCTGTCTGTAATCATCTGCCACATCTGTCATCTGTCCGTGATAATCTGCCACATCTGTCCGTGATAATCTGCCACATCTGCCCATGATAATCTGGCACACATCATCTGCCACATCTGTCTGTAATCATCTGCCACATCTGTCTATGATCATCTGCCACATCTATCCGTGATCTGCCACATCTGTCCGCAATCTGCCATATCTGTCTGTGATCTGCCACATCTGTCCCAGTGAACATCTGTCACAGGGCCTTTAAAAATGTGATAGGTACTCAGGAAATGAAATGTGTAATTTATGCTCCTAGAACACCTGATGGTACTCCCTGCATGTTGGGCCTCTGTATGTGGCCAGTCTGTGGAAAAGTCCCACACGCGTGGTATTGCCATACTCAGGACAAGTAGCAGAATGTGTTTTGGAGAGTAATTTTTGCTATGTACATGCTATATGTTATAAAAATCTTATAAATGGACAACTTTGTGTAAAAAAATAAGTTTTCATTTTCTTTCCACATTTTCCAAAAACCTGTAGGAAAAAATGACATGTTCAAAAGACACATTATGCCTCGTAGAATATACATTGAGGTGTTTTCTTTCCAAAATGGAGTCATGTTGTGGGTAATTCTATTGTCCTGGTGCTCCAGGGCCTTCAAAAATGTGATAGGTACCCAGGAAATGAAATGTGTAATTTATGCCTTTAGAACGGCTGACGGTGCTACTTGGATGTTAAGTCTCTGTATGTGGTCAGGCTGTGGAAAGGTCTCACACATGTGGTATCGCTTTACTCTGGAGGAGTAGCAGAATATATTTTGGGGTGTAATTGCAAGTTTATCTATGCCATGTGTAGGAAATAACTTAATATGACAATTTTGTGGAAAAAAAAATAAATCTTCATTACCCAAACTATTGTGGGCAAGAAATTGCAACTTCAAAAAAACTCACTATACCTCTTACTAAATACCTTGGACTGTTCTCTTTACAAAAAGGGGTGATTTGGGGAGGGGGGGTATTTGTAATGTCCTAACATTTTAGGGCCTCAAGAAATGATAATTTTTAATGATACGTAGCCTAGCTTGTAGACTCTATAACTTTCACACAAACCTATTATCATAACTTATCAGGATTTTTTTTTACCAAAGACATGTAGCAGAATACATTATGGCCTAAATGTATGACCAAATTTGATTTTATTGGATTTCTTTTGAAACAGAAAATAGAAAATATTGTTTTTTTTTCTAAATTTTCGATCTTTTTTCGCTTATATCGCAAAAAATAAAAAACACATCGGTGAATAAATACCACCAAAAGAAAGCTCTATTTGCGTGAACAAAATGATAAAAATTGCATTTGGGTACAGTGCAGCATGACTAACTAATTGTCATTCAAAGGGGGAGAGCACTGAAAGCTGAAAATTGGTCTGGGAAGGAACTTGGAAGGGGGTGAAAGTGCCTAGTATTGAGGTGGTTAAGTATGTTCTCATATTACATATAGGAATCAGATTGTAGTGAATATGACCACCTTCAGTCGTCCAAAATTATGATTCATGATTGTTATATATACTGGATATCAAACAGGCAGTTGTAACAATGCCATTTCCAGAAGACTAGTCGTACACTATTGTGTCTATTCAGTAAGACAGTGTTACTGACTGTATCTCATGAAAGCTAGTCACAAACCTTCTGAGTGATTGGTAAATGATAAACCTAAATCTGTATAATCTTATTAAAAGATTATATATAAGATTTGCTGATAATGTTTGCTTTGATTGCACCACATAATAAAACATTGTATGGATTCACAATTACAGTATATATTAATTAGTAATTGCTACTGATTTTAGTTTATACTTGATAAAAGCAAGGTATAACTAAACCATAGCAGACCAGGTGACTGTTGTGGGGTTAAGAACAAAAAGAGTCCTATACAGTCCAAACCGATTGGATTTGGATCTGGATGCATTTGTTAAGGATTGGCAAACACATCGGGATTAGTTTTCCCCAAACAAGTTTGTCCACCTTTTCAAAGCAATTGAGATTTTCCAACTATTTTGATAATTAAGTTACCCAATAGGTTTGCAGGCATAATATTATAATAGCACCACATGGCTTTATCTCCCCTTTTACACATGCCAAAAATGTGTTTGTTTTCTTAGCTGTGTATTGAGCAATGCTGCTTAGCACCCTACCAACTAGTGATGGGCCAAACACCCCCCTGTTCTGTTCACACCAGAACATCTCGAACAAGGAAAAAGTTCTAGCGAACATGCAAACTCTATTAAAGTGTATGGGACGTGAACAGGAAAAATCAAAAGTCCTCATGTGACATCAGAAGGGGGCGGTGCCACTGGGTGATGTAACCGGGTGGCCCCTTGCCTTTAAAACAGCTGTCAAAGCTGAAGAACGGCATACGGCGGGACGCCTCAGAAGAAGCAGAAGTGGTTTTGAAATTTTTTATATTTTTCAGGTCAACAGAAGTTATGATTTATGATGGATTTACACGAGCGAGCACCCCCCCATCCTTGCCTTTGGGACCCCAAATAAAGGGGGGCCAGGATCTGGAGGCCGATAAGCCCCCCAACCCACCCACAGACCCAAAGGGCCTGGTATAGATTTTGGAGGGGGGGACCCCATGCCGTTTTTTTTTTAAACTCTGTCATAGGGTTCCCCTTAACCACTTATATACAGAGCACTTTCACCCCCTTCCTGCCTAGACCAATTTTCAGCTTTCAGCGCTCATTGGCATCTATGGTAAATACTGGACAGCTTGGCATGTCACTGCTGCCTGTCTTTAACATTGGCGTCTATAGGAAATATTGGTCGGCTTGCCATAGCACTACTCACAAACTATATAAGTACATAAGTGACGGGGGGCGTGGCTGGCTACCGGATGTGAGAGCAGCGCGGTCTCGGAGCTCCGTCCTCACTGCTCTGATCCTTCACTGATCCTTACGGACCCGGGCACTGATTTTGCCTACCGTTACCTTCCTTTCCCTGCAGACATCCCAGGGCAGCGGCGGAGGTGGTCAAAATCGGCCATGCTGGCCAGGCGGCGCCGGGTTTCAGGCCGCACGTTCTACCGCCTGTTCCGAGCCAAGATGGCACCGGCCCGCCGCATGTGCAGGGAGCTCCTGCTCTGCGGCCACCTGATAAACGAGCGCCTTCTGCTTTCATCACCCCAGCGGGGGACTGTGACACACTGGGGACATCCTCTCTTGCTGACACTGTGAGTACCCTGCTCCCTGCTCCGCTGGGATCCCCCACTCACTCTGAGCTGGATGCTTCTGTGGAGAGGCTGAGCCCACACTATCTGCAATTATGGATGCTATACAGCATTGCCAAGCCTAACTCACTACTCAAATTGACTCTGTGCGGATGGACCTGTCATTCCTGAAACAGGACATCCATAACCTCCGCCACAGGGTCAGTAATGCTGAACAATGCATTAGTGACATAGAGGACTCCCATCGCCCTATGCAGGCTATTGTGCTGGACTTGCAGAGAGACCATGCTGCTGTTACTGACAAGATCACTGATATGGAGGATCGCCTGCGGCAAAACAATTTACCCTTTCTGGGATTACCTGAGGGCTCTGAAGGCAAGGCCCCGGAATCTTTTATGGAACATTGGCTTACTGATACATTTGGGGCTGATGCCTTCTCCCCATTATTTGCCATGGAACGGGCTCATAGGGTGCTATTGCGTCCGCTGCCGCCAGGGGCTCCACCTCGCCCTCTTCTCATCAACCTCCTGCATTTTCGTGACAGAGAAGCTGTGCTCCGGGCCTCCAGGGAAAAGGGCCACATAATTTACAACAATGGCGTCATCTCCATCTTCCCTGACATCTCTGCTGCTACCCAGAAAAAACGGGCCTCATTCCTTGATGTGAAAAGAAGGCTGCGAGAATTACAACTGCCTTACAGTATGCTGTACCCTGACCGCTTGCGCATTATTCATCAGAACAAGGCCCACTTCTTCCAAGATCCTCAGGAAACAGCTCACTGGATGGACTCGCTGGGCCACAGAGCTTCTCCTCGTCAAGATTGTCACTCTCCTCCTCACTGATCACTGATCTACCTTTATGCCTGGAACTTTTCTGTATCTCCCTGCTGCACTGCCAATTATGGTCTTTTCCTACCTGCCTACCTGATGCCGGGTTCTACTTTTTATGTTTTTCCACGGAAGGGCAATTTTTGGATCAAGTTTTCCTGACGCTCTTCTTTTTTCTTGTTTGTTTTCTCCTGACTGTTTTACCTGCCATTGGACGGGCAGATCCATGTTTCCCCACTTTTTTCCTCTTGTTATGGGATTTTAAGCTCTCAGTAGTTTGGACCTGAGGGCCGGGTGGGCTAGGGATTTTTTTTTTTTCCTGTTTTTTTTTTTTTTTCTATGGGACTTTTCTCTCTTCCCTTTCCCGGAGGTCCATGTGATACCTTATCTAGCTTCGTATTGGTTTTATTCACTATGTTATGCTGCCTTGGCGGTCTGGGAGCTGCTGTCTTCTTTGGAGGCCTCCCTGGTGCCAACCGTACTTGATTCTCCTTTCTCATGGCTAATTTACGTATAATCTCATGGAATGTCAGGGGACTTAATTCTAAGATCAATCACTCCCTAATGTTTGAATATCTGAAATGTCACAATCCGCATGTTATCCTTCTTCAGAAAACCCACCTCCAGGGGTCCAGGGTTATGGCTCTTAAGCGGGCCCATATTGCCTATGCGCTATACTCCACGTACTCCTCCAATGCGCGCGGCACCTCCATCTTAATTGCTAAATTGGCCCCTATCAAACATATTAAAACCGACCCTTCTGGCTGTTTTATTATCCTTGTTTTTGAGCTTCTGGGTAAGTTATATACCTTGGTTAACCTGTATGTCCCTCTGCCTTTTAGTAAATAATTTTTTGATCGAATCCTGGGTTTGATTTTGGAAATGGCTGAGGGACCTCTTATAATGGCGGGGGACTTTAACACGGTCCTTGATAACTCGCTGGACCGGTCTGGTAATGTGTCTAATCCACACACCCCTTATGTTCTTATTTCGACAAATTGGATCTCCTGGATGCCTGGAGGTCGAAGCATGGTGGGATTACGGAAATACTCGTGTTATTCTGGCACTCATGGTACACTGTCCCGGATAGATCTCTGCCTGCTCCCTCGGGAACTGTTCGGTCTCCTCTCAGAGATCAGGTTGCAACCTAGGGCGGTGTCTGACCACTCCCCTTTGCTGGTGGACCTTGCCCTGGGGAATTCCCCTAATTACAAACTCTGGAGGCTAAGCCCCTTGTGGCTGGCTGACCCGGCAGTCACTGATCAGGGGCTGGCTGAGATGAATGCATACTGGGTGTTGAATGCACAGACCTCTTCTGAGTTAACTGTTTGGGATGCCTTTAAGGTGACTATGAGGGGTACATTCTCTTCGGCCATTGGCACTGCCAGGAAGGCCCATCAGTTGGCTGATGCGGAGCGGGCGCTGCACGTGGCCGAACGCCAATATACTGGGGATCCCACCCCGCAGAATCATGCTGCTTGGAGGTCTAGGGCTTATGACCTGGACCTTGCTCTTATTGAGCGTATGCAAAAAAAGCTCCTATATCAAAATCAGAGAATATTTGAACTGGGGGACAAAAATAGCCGCCTCTTGGCATATCTTGCAAGACCGGAATATCAGCCTATTGCTATCCCTCGTATCACCAACTCAGCTGGTGTTGTGGTTGAGCAGACCCCTGAAGGGGGTTGAGAGTTTTGTTTCATTTTATACATCCTTGTATAGCACCAAAGCCCATTATACTATTGTGGAACTTGATGATTTCCTCTATGATATTACTCTCCCTATGTTATCTACCACCCAGGCTGTCTTTTTAGACTCCCCACTGACTTCTGAGGAGATAGATAGTTCTTGCTACATTTGCATGTAATAAGACAGCTGGACTTGATGGCTTCCCTATAGAATGGTACCTGCATTATCATGATTTATTGGTCCCTCGATTACTCCGGGTGTTTACCTTTGCTTTGAGTGAAGGATGTTTGCCGCCCTCCATGGCGGAGGTCTTGATTGTACTTATCAGCCACGTAAAGATCCTCTTCTTTGTGAGTTATACCGCCCTATCTCCTTGATTAATACTGATGTAAAAATTTTAGCTAAAGTTCTTGCTAAGCGCCTGAACACGGTTGTTACCGATCTGGTGGGGGCGGACCAGACTGGGTTTATCCCGGGGAGGTCCACTTCCATTAACTTACGTCGGCTGTTCACTAACCTTCAGTCTACCCATGACTCTGTGGGTTCCAGGGTTGTTGTAGCCCTGGACACTCACAAGGCATTTGACTCGGTTGAGTGGCCTTACTTGCTAGAGGTGTTGGCAACGTTTGGTTTTGGGGAAGGTTTTCTTACCTGGGGACGGCTTCTGTATTACAAGCCCCGCGCCTGTATTCAAGTGAATAATTATGTGTCCGAGGCTTTCCAATGTCTCCCCTGTTATTCGCCCTTGCTATTGAATCCCCCCCCCCTCTTGCCTCCTGTCCTCTTCAGGTGGTAGACAGGTTCCGGTATCTGGGGATTGAAATTCAACTCCCCTTATCCAGATTCTTTGTGAATAATCTGGACCCCCTTGTTGCCCGATTTAAGGTCGCTCTGAAACTTTGGTCTGCTCTTCCCCTTACGGTACTGGGTAGAATCAACATATTCAAAATGATTTTTCTTCCACGTTTCTTGTACGTGTTAGGTAATTCCCCGGTATATGTCCCCAAACGATGTTTCCAGGTGATAGACTCGCTTTTGACCTCCTTTATTTGGGGGGGCGGGCCGCCAGGATTGCCTGAGATGCCTTACAGTTGCCGGTTCCTGCAGGGGGGTTTGCGGCGCCCAATCCCTGACTTTATTATATCGCCTCCCAATTGGCTCATGACCATTGGTGGTTTCACCCTGAGGCGAATAATGCCGCGGCGGCTCTGGAAGTGGCCCTTCTTACTTCTTTTGAATCGCTGCAAAATTTGCTGCATCGTCGCTCTACTATGGGTAGGCCGAACACTGCTATATTGTCTGTGACTTTGAGAGTCTTTGTGGCCACCGGCCTAGATAGGTCCCAGTCCTCTGCGGTCCACTCCCCTAATGCCCCCCCCTGTGGCATAATCCGAGATTGAAAGAATTCTTTCATTGGGATGATGGTCTTTTTTGGGCCAGACATGGGGTGAAGTCTATCTCCCATTTGTACTCAAACTGTGTTTTTCGCTCTTTCGCTGACATGCAGTCCTTCTTTGCCCTACCCCCTACCACTCATTATCGTTACTTGCAAATGCGCCATACGGCAGCTGCACAATTTGGCCTGCGCAATGTTTTGCTTGAACCTTCTGCACTGGAGAATCTTATCTCTGCTTCGTCACATGATAAGCTGGTCTCTACGTATTACTCTACATTATTGCACTCTAAATCTAGGAGACTAGAGGTGGTTGAGTCTCTCTGGAGAGTGAACATCCCGGATCTGTCGGAAGAGGTGTGGCAAGATATCCTTCCCTTACAAATTCCAGTGGTTATCTCTTCCACGGATAAAGTTATCCAATTGAAGTACCTGTATAGAGCCTTTTTTACACCTACATTCCTGCATCGACTAGGTAGATTGCCATCCCCTCTATGTTTGAAGTGCGCTGTTGCTGAGGGTACTTTTTTCCACATGTTCTGGGACTGTCCATCGATACGAACCTTTTGGTCTACTGTGACGGACTTCATTGCTAATCTTACACAGTTGCCCAATATTTGTAGCCCCCTCCGCTGTCTGTTAGGTTATGTGGATGAGGAGGATGCCCCTAGCCGCACTAAATTATTCTTGCGCCTGACCTTCTTTTATGCCAGGAAGGCTATAGCGTTGCATTGGAAATCTGCTACTTCACCTGACATTCCATTTTGGATCTCACTTATTAACCTTCCTTTCTATAAAATGACTTATGAAGCTAGAGGCTGTCCTAAAAAGTTTCGTAAAATCTGGTGCCTTTGGGTTGATTCTGAGCTTACTATTTCTCCCCCTGTTCCAGAATCCAAGCTGTGTTACTAGGTATCCTGCTTTTGTTTATAGTGCCAATGGACCTCCCTCTTTGCCCTCCTATCCCCCCCCCCCCCCTAGTCTTCTATTATTGCTCCTCATATGCTCTTTTTTATTGTGCTTGTTATGTATGCATTGAGCCGTATGTGGGCATTTAAAACTGTGGCGTTGTTATCTCTTTCTTTACTTGTTCCTTTTTTTTTCTTTTGTAATGGATTTTATGTCCCTTGTTATTGCTGGTTTTGTGTTCTGTTTAAGCATATCTAAATAAAGTTTACCTTTTAAAAAAATTAAAAAAAAGTATATAAGTGACAGGGACACACAACTTTGGGAGCCCTGAGAGGGGACCCAGGACTACAAAATATCTATACATTTTAAGAGTGGGGTATGCCTGTGCACTACACTGAACACACTATCCACTAACTACCTGCCTCCTCTATATTGTCACACACTATACATGGCTGCCATGTCAGCAGCAGCCTTATATAGTGTGGGGCGTGGACTTAGCCCCTGAGCCATGATTGGCTAAAGGCACCTTTTGCCAATCATGGCTCTGACAGGACATTGTGCTGTTATTGGCCAAAGCATACAGGTCAGGTGCATGCTTTGGCCAATCACAAGCACTTAATGAACTGCAATTGCGAAAAGTGCATTATGGGGCACTCATCGGCGAACTTCGACTTGAACATCAAGCCCATCTCTACCACCAACCACTGTTCACAAATTTTCCAATCGTGTTCCTGAATTTGTATTACATTTCATGCAATACTGTTACCATGATGACCTTGCTGCTTTAGCCCACATGTTTCTGATATATTTATTTCACCAACTGATATCAGTGCTGGTGGTTTTTAACACTAACACATATTACTTTAATTAAATGGAATCTGACTTTAAGACTAGAGTTTGCTACAGCCAATAACCATTTCACTTCAATACTTCTTACGTATTTTTCAGAAAAGTTTCTAAAGCGCATTTCCTATGCATGCTCCTCTCCCCTGCTGCTACTTTTGGCAAGTCCCAGCTGTCAAAATGACAGCCAGGAATTGCTATGTATTGTAGAATGATAGTGGCTGTCAGAATACAGCTGCTCATGTGTAAATTACATTTGCAGTTAATCTGCAAGTGTCTCTGAGTCATACAGTATAACAATCTATTGTAACATTGTGTTTATTACTTAATTTATATATGGATTGAAGGTGAGACCTATGCTAAGAAAAAATTGCATTCCTGTGTAACCCCTTTTTTATCCACTAGGTAACCCTAAGCAGCCCTAATGCCATTACTTAGTATATAAAATAACAACCGTAATAAAATGAAACAATAATTATAGGTCAGATAGCAGGATAGAGGGGGGAAGCTGACAAATTGAGACATGTGAGGAGGCTTCCAGAAGAGAAAAGTGAAGGTAAATGGCTTCCTAATAGGGAACTGGTGGAACATGCAACACAGCAACTAGATTTGCAGCTATAACATTTACACTTACCATTGAAACGGCAAGTCTATTGAAATGACAGGATAAACCAGGTAAATTCTAATAATGAAAATGAGCAGTAATTAAAGTTTAGGCACCCAGGTATAGATCACCCTTTTAAAGATAATGATACAAAAAAGTTTTAGATTTACTGGCACTTTAAATCCCATTTTGTCAACAAAGAATAGTTGGCTTTTAAATCTAGGGGCCCTATAATGGGATTTTGTTTTAGCCTGAGGATTATATAACAATTTTGCCATGGGACCTTACGATTTTTAAGTACACTTATAGACAAAAGATGTTTGTGCCTAATTTAAATCATTTAGCAGAGAGCTATGCCTATGGCTTTAAAGCATACAATCCATTTATTACAGGATTCATGGTACCTCCTAAGCTGGAATTTGACCCTGTATTAATGGGATTTTTATCAAAGCTTATACAAAGGAAAAACATGAACATAAAACATGGAGCAACCTTACAGTACATATCCCCTTTAGTCATGTTTAGTGGTTGTTACATTATTTAGGATCAATAGTAATTATATTTGTTATAATCTAAGCAATACATTGCCGCAACAGGAAAGCAAAGCAACCTTTTCAAATGCAACGTGATCATGTTTTCTTAATGGGTCCTAAAACCAAAGCATAAAAATGGATCATAAAAAACTTGCAGGTTGTTCTTTTTAGATTTAATAATATGTTTTAGAACCAAGAACATGACTAAATGATTTGCTAAAATGCCAGCATTTAATAAGGGCTCCTGCATTTTGATTTTGTCTACCTATGTAAAGTTGAACTTGTATACAAAATGTAATCAACCTGCATAGTGGAAGCTGCAAAGCTGTGCATATGTACTTTTGTATGTGCTCTTCGTGAGAAATGTCAGCTGCTAAGTTTTGTTCACCATTTTTGCTTATGTATGAAGGTGCATAATCTATTACACTAAACTACCTATAGCAATTACAGGAAAATTATTTGGGAACACGGCATCAACACATGTAACAAAATAGAGATACAAAGGAACCAGATCTACCTTGCACCTGTGCTCAGACTATATCAAAGCTATTCTGTACCTATACTGCATGTAGGTTAACTGGGACTGTCGTTAAGTGCACCAACACTCTTAAAAGGCACTAAAGATAGCCAGCAAATGACAATAATAATAATCATTAAGTCCCTTTTCCCCTGCCCCCCTTTTACCATCCACCTATTGTTTTGGACAGTGCATACTGAGTTGGACTAGGACTAGCATCGCTGCCATAAATGAGCTTTGGCAGTAAAGTTCCAGCACTCTGTGGATTAAACTTTACTATTGCTCCCAGCTGCACTCGAGGTGGCCTTCCACTGTTTATGCCAAATGTCATCTTATGCCTAATACTTACTGGTAACCACTTAGTATGCTAAATTGTGTTATTACCATTTTTAGCCATTTTATGCTTGCCTAGTTATCAACCACATTGGGTGACAATATAGTACGTTTGCCTTTACTACCTGGTTTGGTGCCTGTTTTTATTGATATAGCTCTACTACTGGGTACTAAGTATTATCTTCAGTGATTTCCCATCCTAACCAGCGGATCCTATGGAGGTAGTGCTACACTTGATGAACATGCTTTGACTCAGAAGATAAAAACATCCATATACAGCGCTCCAAGTGGATATAAAGTTGATTAAAGATCAAAAAAGGATGTAAAGATAAATGTCCTCTGTAACGGAACTGCAACCCACACTGTACTTGTGGACTTCCTTCAGTATATGGCTTCCTCCCAGTCGTGAACATAGATATCAGATTTTCCCAGCAGCTCCCATACAAAGCTAGCCGACAACTTAGCTTGTACTGGAATCTTCTCCTTTATTGAACAGTTTCACACTCAATTTATACACACATGAGCACATCCCCCTCCTGATCAAATTACCCCATCAGGTCAGGGATTGCCTGATTAAATTATCCTTTGCAGAAGAATTTGTATACAGAAATATAATTAACATATCCAAAGAACAGCCAACACAAACAGAATACTATTTCCACTCAGCAACTAACAGATGACAATGATTCAATCAACCTGAGCCAATTAACTAGCAGACGGCCGTCCTCAAGGTCCTGAAATACAATGCACATTATCCTAAGTATAAACACAGAACACCTTAGTATACAGACAAGAGGAAAAAGAAAAAAGGGTGTGATCTGGATCGACCAACTGAGTAGCGTGCCTCCATCCCAAAAAGTATGCACAATACAAACAGAAACATATTTGCCCAGGGGACTTTAGGTGAGGCTACACACTCACACACATTGTACCATAAAATTCAAATAATTTAATTTGACAATATTGAAAATGGTAAATACATACAATAAAAACATGTTGGACTGATCAGTGGTATCCATTGCAACAAATACAAACAATATTATAAAATATGCAATAGCAGAGTGGACCTGCATTCAATGCGTATATAACCATATGTTGGACATGACAATATTATAAAATATGCAATAGCAGTGTGGACCTGCATTCAATGCGTATATAACCATATGTTGGACATGACAGATTGTAGTAACCTTGTACTGTACTGACACGTTTCGCAAAATATGATTCGCTTCTTCAGAGTAGGTTTCTATCATGTATCTACACAGTAAAAAATTTTATCTATATTATAACATATGTCTGTACGGTGTGTTCAATGTGAAAAGGAGCAAACATGAGGGCTCCTATTATATTATACAGACAAGAGGAAGAGACCCCAGTAGCAGTCTGTCCATCTCCTACATTGAAGTACATTGAATACACATCTAAGCATTGCTTTGATTATTTAGGAGTCACAAACTTCATGGCAACAGGCTATAGGTCTCACAGTGTAAAGTGGGATTAAATCTTCATATTTCTTTAGAGATGTTGTTGATAAATATCACTCTCCCATTTAAAGTTATCCAAATCATATTCTCAGTGTCCATTAGGTATCTGTCACATACCCATGTCTGTCTTTCACTCCCAGTGACGGTGAGTACCGTCACATCCTCCACCAGCCTGTGTGTTGATAAAGCAAAGCACACCATCGTGATACAATCAAATCTTACCAAATGCTTACCAGATGATCAGCAATAATGCATTTAAATGATTCTTAGACTTCATTCACAGGGAGACCCACACACTCTCTAATCAGTATGAGGGTATATATCGTAGACTCAAAGATCCGACTAATAGCTATTCTTCCACTCGATCAAATAAGTACACCCAGAAAATAAAGGGACTCATAGGGCAGTACGAAATAAGTAGATGACAATTGATTAAAATTGTACTTACAAATTCCAATATAAAACGAGCAGTAAAAAGCAATATAGCTGCGGCTTCTAGCGTGCTAACGTTAGACACCTCTGACAATGGCTAATTGGCCAAAACGCATCAGTTGATCCCAGAGAAACAGTATAGGCACTAAAGTTTCACTTTCATTCTAACAGAGAACATAGTGGCACACCCCTGACTGTACTGTTTTAAAATCCTTTAACTTTTTGTTGGGAGGAGTGAAGGAGACGAATATAGCGTGTCATTAGAGTCTCCTGGGGCTGCTGACATCATATCCAACATGGGAGAAGCCAGTAGCAGTCTGGGGCTTTTGAATGTCTACACAAGGAAGGCTTTTACAGGTAAATAGTGTGGATACAATACAATACATGTAGATGCAATCTTATTGAGATAATGAGTTCTGAAATTTTTGATGCACATTTACAGCATGCTTGTTCTGGGTCTCTGACTCCAAAACACTAAAGTAAGACACAGAAAGGGATCTAGCATTTTCAGAAGAAGGCCAAAAATTGCAGCCCCCATAATTCTTTCATGGCAAAATAATTTAAAAGCTGAATTCCAGGAATAAAAGACACCCAATAATTGCTCTGTATTTAACCACTTGCCGACTGCCTAACGCCGATCTACGTCGGCAGTCAGCCCCTCACAGGCAAAGTGACGTAGGGCTACGTCACTAGCTTGTGAGGGTCTAGGGAGCGAGCGCGCGCGCCCGAAGGCGCGCTCCTGCTCCCACGTGGTCACGGAACCCCCGCGCGTGTGACCGGTGGACCCGATGTCCGCCGGTCACTCTGCGATCGGCGGAGGAGAGGGAGAAAGTCAGGCGGCTTGTGTAAACAAGCTGCCTGTCATTCTCCCCTGTCTATGAAGGATGATCATACGGTTCTACTAAGTAGAACCGTTGATCACTCTTCATACATCTGAAGCCACAGCCGATCACAGTAGAAAGCACGCCCCTAGGGACACACATAGCCCCTCCCTTTCAAAAAAAGTTAACCTCTTCACTGCCAGTGTATTTTTACAGTAACAGTGCATATGTATAGCACTGATTACTGTAGAAATGTCACTGGTAACCCCAAAAGTGTCAAAAATGTCAGTAAAGGGTCCGATCTGTCCGCCGCAATGTCGCAGTACCGCAAAAAAAAATCGCAGATCGCCGCCATTACGCGTTAAAAAAAAACAACAAAAATCTTTCCCTTTGTTAGTAAACGCGATAAATTTTGCGCAAACCAATCAAAATACGCTTTTTGCGATTTTTTTTACCAAACATGGGTAGCATAAAACAAATTGGCCGAAAATGTTAAAAAATTTAGATTTTTACATTTTTTTGGGGGGGGGAATTTCATATAAAAAAATTTAAAAAATATTGTTATCTTTGCAAAATTTACGCTCTTTTTTTGTTTATAGCGCATGATCAAAAAATCACACAGGTGATCAAATACCACCAAAAGAAAGCTCTGTTTGTGGGAAAAAAAGGACACCAAATTCGTTTAGATACAGCGTCGCACGACCGCGCAATTGTCCGTTAAAGTCACGCAGTGCCGAATCGCAAAATACCCCCTGGTCGTTTAGCAGCCAAATCCTCCGGGGCTTAAGTGGTTAACAATGCATAAAAACTAAATACAAGAAAAATGCTTGAATTTGACTCAGTGTCAGCCTTTTATACAGCCTCTACAGTAGAGTTTAGTGTAGGGGAGAGAGAAGCAGCACAACCAGTTAACTGGGTTTGCTGCGGTGCAAAGATCATGCTAATAGAAGGAGAAAGCAGAGTGACAGATGAGCTCATTACTGTGCTGCTTCTTCTTTCACTGTCCAGTCACAGGGTGGGGGTCAGGTAGAGAACTGTAAGTAAATCGAAACTTTTGCAGTAAACTACCAGTTCCCTACTAGACTGGATTTTACTGTGGGGCACAGCTGTGGAAATCTCAGAAATACAAATCCTTTGGCAGGTAAAGCAGCTCCTATATATGTATTTCAGCTGTGTATTTAGCTGTTTACTTGGAGTTAAGCTTTAAATATACTTAACATCTTCTCCAGCCTACCATTCCCCAACCTAAGCAAGATGAGTAAGATACCGTAATTATTTATTTTTCATTCCTGAAAGAGAAAAGCAAGAACATAATTAGAATGGAACAAATCTCATTTTTTAAAAAAAAAAAAAAGCTCAGTTTCTCCTTTGTGCCTCTTAGAGTTATACAGTAAGATTTGTGTATTCACTGAGCTTAATTTGCAACAACACTTTGCTGCCTTTTCCACCCCTGCTATCAACTAAAACATGACTAACATGCAAAAGTACCACTTCAACACATCTTCAAATGTTTCCAAATATCTGGTATGCATAGCAAATTTGCAGACCTCAGCTTTCACTCTCATCCCATTCTCACCCCCAGAACTTTTCCCCACATCACAGCGTGGAGGGGTTCTTCTCCCCATAGCCCCCCCCCCCCCCCAACAGCCGCTGTCACTTTTGAAATTTGTAGGGAATCTTTAATTCACATAGATCTGTGAATTAATAAACCAAAAGTTATAGTGGCTGTAGGTGAGGAAAACCCCCACACACTTGTAGGTGGGGTGGGGCGTGTGTGGCGGCAGTAACACACATAGACAGGTGCAAAAGAAAACTTGTATTGAAGTAACGCAACAACAGATCACAACAATCCAGAGGGACACCTGCCCAACCGGGTACACTCACGGTTTCCAAGGATTTCAGGATGACAGGTACCAGTTGGGTTGACAGAGAGTGAAATGCAGCCTGGCCATCTAGTGCTCAAGCAGGAAGATGTCCACAGTAGTTGCGACCCCACACTTTCCCTGCTTGTCAGGAACCTTTTTCTACCGCTAGTACTGTCCCTAACAGACTAGGTAGCTGTCCCTTCTCTACCAAGTTGCAAAAAATGCCAAGCCTAAGAGCCAGAGCCTTAAATAGGTTCTGCCTGACCCAATATGGCTGTCGGAGTCACATGGGACAGCAGCATCCAAATGGGTGGTTCCCCAGTGACCCAGGAAACCAAAGAGAATCTGTGTTACTCTTAACTTCCTCTCCAGCTGCGGAGGAGCACCGCCTGCAGTGGGGAATAGACTGCCCCTGACAAAAACGCTGTGATATGGTGGAAATTTATGGGGGGGGTTCCACTTAGCACCATGTTATACCATAAAAACAGATGTAGCATGTAACATGGTATGAAAGAGGGAGTTAGCCTTTAATCCTTTAGCTTAACCTGAAACATAGCATTTGTCTTTAAAATGTCATCCTCACCTTAAAGTGGTTGTAAGCCCTCACATATACCCAGCAAAGTGACTGACCTCAGATGATACACAGAGATGAAACAAATCCTCCTACATAAGTTGTACCTGTTTATCTGCGGTCTTCTCTTCTATACATCTAGGTAATGAGGGTATGATCAATACAGATAGTCAGGCCAACATCCCTAATAATGAAGACAAAAAAAGAAGAACCCCCTAATGGGACTTTACCAGCCTGTAGTGGAAATTAGAACATATGAAGATATATTCTATCAAAACAGTATAAAAAAAAGTATACATTTTTTTGGAAAAATTGTTAAAAAAAACAATTAAAGGCTGATGTATAATAGAATAAACAAAGCATAGAATGGCTGAGTGCAAAAAGTTCTGCATATTCCAAGGGCTCCCATCATGACATCTCTCCTATACATCCATTTATCGTGCATCATTTATACAGCTTGCCTGAGCTGTCAGAAATCATGACCCATTTAGGTAAATAGGGCCACTCTGCAATTGCCCCACAACTGTATGCTTCTGTGGGGTCCAAGTTGTTAAAACAGGTGGCGAGAAAGCAACACAACACTGCCTGCTTTAACCCCTTGTTTGCTGCACCGCACAAGGTTGCAGGACACTAGCAGAGCGGCCTCATTCACTTGAATAGGTCATGCTTGGCAGGTGCTACACCCACCAACCATGATAAGGTGTATAACTCCTTCTGTCACATGTGTCTGGCCAGTACGTTTTTGCAGTTTTACTGCAGTAAAGGGGGTGCGGTTGGGGCAGGGGGGATAAAAACACATCCTAACTATGGGGTTTTACCACCCTCCCGACTGCAAATGTCAATAAACCCATACTATTCTGAGCCCCCTATATTTCTCACTGATGTGCCGTGGTTTGCCTGCACCCCAGGTGCAGTGCAGTACTTCTGCGACTGTCCTGGGTAAGCTGTGCTTTGCCATAGACATCTATTATATCCTGCAGGTGTATTGCTTCTCATTGACCTGAAGATCTCTTCTCACCTGCTGCTGGCAGATAAGTGTGCAGTTGGTATCACTCCGCATGGGACAGGAGCCAGCACTACAGAGGAGGCATCGGCCTATGTGGCTTTTGCTCCCAACTACAGCTTCAACTTTACAAGTAGTCCCTCTGCGTTGCACTCTGATGCTCTGAGATGGCGGGTCAGCAAGCCCGGACTGCGATCTACCAATAATCTGTCTGCTATCTACTTGTAGATCATGAGCTACCGCGGGGGTATTGAATTAAAATTCTCGGAGGTCTGGCCATTCAATTTTTTTTCCAGCAAAGGTCTGAGTCTCTATGACTCGGTTTCATCACATTACAGCCCCTGCCCATTAAATTACAGTTTCCCCATTTTACATCAGTGTCATCAGTCCTTCCCTTTACATCACAGCCCCCCTTTACACTACAACACCCTTTTTTCATTGCAGAACCCCCGCTTTACATCGCAGAACCCCCCTTTACAATACAGCTCCCATTTACATTACAGTGTCCCTTTAAATCACCCCCTTGACATCAGAGCACCCCTTTACAATAAAGCCCCTCTTTACAATACAGCACCTTTACATTATAGTGCCTGCTTTACATCACAGCCCCTCTTTGCATCCAAGTCCCCCAATTTTACATCACAGCCCCCCTTTACATCACAGCTCTTCCTTTACTTAAATGTTCTCTATCCCCCTTCACATCACAGCACCCCATGTTACATCAGATACCTACACCCTTTACGTCAGCCCCCCTTCCTTGCACCTCAGTCCACTTCGCAGCCCCTCTTCCTTGCACCTCATTCCCCTTTGAAGCCCCCCCCCATTACTTGCATCCCAGTTCCCTTCACAGACCCTCTTTCTTACACCCCAGTCCATATCATAGCGCCCCTTCCTTGCACCTCATTCTCCTTTACAGCCCCCCTCCTTCCTTGCACCTCTGTTCTCTTCACAGCCCCCCTTTACTTGCATCTCAGTCCCCTTCACAGCCCCCCCTACTTGTATCCCAGTTCCCTTCAAAGCCCCCTTCTAGCACCCCAGTCCCCTTTAAAGCCCCCCTTAACTTACATCTCAGCCCCCTTTACTTGTAACCCGATCCCCTTTACAGCCCCATTCCTTTTATCCTTGTCCCCTTTACAGCCCCCTCCTTTTTATCCCAGTCCCCTTCACAGCCCCCTCCTTTTATCCCAGTTCCCTTCACAGGTCCCCTCCTTGTATCCCAGTCCCCTCCACAGCCCCCTTCTTGTATCCCAGTCCCCTTCACAGCCCCCCATTCTAGCACCCCAGTCCTCTTTACAGCCCCTTACTTTCATCTCCTTCACAGCCCCCTCCCTTCCTTGTATTCAAGTCCCCTTCACAGCACCACCACCACCCCCTTTTTTTCTATACTCATCCCCTTTACAGCCACTCTTCTGTCCCTGTACCTGTAATCCTCCTCCAACGTTTGCAATCCTACCTTACTCAGCAGATAGAAGGCACAGCATGTCCAGACAGGGGGCGGGACATGCTTTCATATTAACAGGCAGGGGATTGGTCGCATCCTAGCAATAAATCACTGGCTTGTTAAATTGAAAAGGATGTCCCGCCCTCTGTCCGGACATGCTGTGCCTTCTGCATACTACGGACGAATGCTGTGGCAGCGGCGGGAGAAGGAAGCTGTCAGCCGGGAGAGGATATCCAGGCTGCTAAGTGGCCTACTTTTTTCCCCATTGAGGAGATTCAACCTCTAATTACCCAACCCTCCATTACTCTATCCAAAATGAAAAAAATTAAATTTAGCCTATAGTTCTACTTTAACTCCAACCTTTCACAGTACAGTAATGTAAGTGTAATCTCCAAATTGCAGAAGCAATCCCTTCTGCAGTACACTTACTTTGTACTGCAATTAAAGCAGTACCACTGAAACCTTCAAGTATTGCAATGTAACAGAACTGAGATGCTGGTAGTGAAAACCACTGATCCGCAAAATCTTTGTATTAATAAAATCTAACTTAGTAAAAGAAGACTGTTTCATTAAAGGGCTTGTAAAGGCTGAAGAATTTTTACCTTCATGTATTACCTAAACCCGATCTCGATCCAGTGATATGCATGGGACCCAAGGCTCTCCCAGGTCTCTCCCTCCTGATTGGTATAGATACAGTAGCAGGAGCCATTGGCTCCCACTACTGTCAATCACAGCCAGTGAGTTGAGAGCAGGGGGCAGGGCTGAGGCGTGCTCCCTGTGTCTTATGGACGCAGAGAGTTTGGGAGTGAGTACACACGAGTGCCCCCACAGCAAGCGGCTTGCTATGGGGACACTTGGCAATAGGAGGGGCCCAGAGCGCTGGCAGAAGCGGAGGATTGATGCTGCTCTGTGCAAAACAACTGCACAGAGCAGATATGAATAACATGCTTGTTATTTTTTTTTACAATCACTTTGAATTCAAGTTTTTATCCCCAGCCTACATGTCTCTAACACAAGAACAGTTGATCACTTAGTATTTTCTCTACCCCAACCCTTAAATATGTCTAAGCTCTTAACCTCCCCCCAACACTTATGACTTAAAGCGATAGTATACTCTGCTTTTTAATTTTTACCTACAGGTAAGCCTATAATAAGGCTTACCTGTATGAAAATTAATATCTCCTAAACCGACACGGTTTTGGAGATATTCACCCTGCATGCAGCCGCTGACACCAGAGTCGCATGAGCTCTGAAGGTCCGGTGTATCTTGCCGTACCTTCAGAGCTCCTTGCCGGCTCCCTGCCGAAAAGTGAACTCCCACGCGCATGCGAGGGAGTGACGTCATTGCGGCTCCGGGACACACTCTTGCTTAAAGTATAACTAAACCCAGGAGACTGCATGCACTATATCTGGTCTCCCACAATACACAGAACATGGAAATGCAATTATTTTAGTAAATATAAACTGCTAAATACTTTTTCTCATCAGCAGTATATAGCAGTCTTGTGACTTCTATCAGTGTCTGGCTAAAGCTTGTAGGAGGTGTTTTCATTCTACTTTGACTGTCCTATGAGGCTGCAGGACCCCTGACCTTCTGTCTGGAGATTGCTGATTGGCCCTGTGCTGAATATAATTACATGCACCTACCAAAAAAAAACCTCTCTAGCAACACACACCAAACGGAGCATGTGCAGAGTGCCCCCAAGACTCTGTACTATCAGAAAATCAAAGATAATAATACACAGTGCAGAATGGGTATAAAGTGACAATTGTGCAATTAGGTGTAAAAATGATATGACTACAACTATTGCCTCTTCACCCTAAAGTGCATATGAAACAAAGTGCCTATAGGATGTGCAACTCACATGGAGACTGTGGAAAAACAGGAGGATCAGAGAAGACAGGATCAAACAGCCTTTTTACACACTGCGCCCTTAGGTTCCACAGTGAGTATAACAGGCATGCTTTACTGCATATACACACTGATTTTACGGTTGTGGGTTTAGTAACACTTTGATCATTACAAAAGCTTTGACACAAACTAACAGTTTATCCAACCTTAACCCTACTTTTAATAAACCTCTTAGCCCCTGGTCCTACATTACCATAATTATACCCCTAAACTTTCACTGAATGCTAATAATCTACCAGTCATGTACTGTATGCTCTATTATACTTACAACTAATAAAAGTCTGTATTATTAATACTTCCTGTAATATATATATATATATATATATATATATATATATATATATATATATATATATATATATGTATTTATTGTGGTATTGCACCGCAAACCAAAAATGTAATATATTGCAGCTTACCAATCATTAAATGTAGCGGCTACATTGGTTTTTTTGTTTTAGGCTTTTTTCCCCCTCTGTTTTCACCTGGTGATCTAGCCAGTAACACACCTCCTGAATTAGAGTGTCTGGATGAAGAAGCAGCAGAGACATCTTTGGACAGCAGCATTCTCAGTCTGGGTCGAGGGAAGTGTTAGATGTGTTAGCAGATTTAGATATGCAGTACTAACGAATTGAAACCAAACGCCAGCACATACTGCAGTTTTTCTTTTGGAATAAAGGTTTTTACATGAATAAATAAAAGCATATCATTGCAAGCACCCCTGTCGGTGGTAAATGACCTGTCTCAACACTTAACACTAACTGATACATCTGCAAGACAGCTTGCTCTGTTGAAAAACAACAGACTTACAAGCTAAATTACCAAATGACCATATGAAAATAAAGGAAAGAACCCCCCCCCCCCCAACAAAACAAAAAAAAACCCCAGAAAAACAAAAATATATAAAACTAATGCAGTCATCACATCTAATGAATGTACAATATACACTATATTACCAAAAGTATTGGGACTTTTGCCTTTACACACACATGAACTTTAATGGCATCCCAGTCTTAGTCTGTAGGGTTCAATATTGAGTTGGCCCACCCTTTGCAGCTATAACAGCTTCAACTGTTCTGGGAAGGCTGTCCACAAGGTTTAGGAGGGTGTCTATGGGAATGTTTGACCATTCTTCCAGAAGTGCATTTGTGAGGTCAGGCACTGATGATGGAGAGAAGGCCTGGCTTGCAGTCTCTGCTCTAATTTATCCCAAAGGTGTTCTATCAGGTTTGAGGTCAGGACTCTGTGCAGGCCAGACAAGTTCCACCACCCCAAATTCACTCATCCGTGTCTTTATGAACCTTGATTTTTGCACTGGTCCAAATCATTTGGTGGACGGGGGATTTTGGTGTGGGATGGTTTTTCAGGGGTTGGGCTTGGCCCCTTAGTTCCAGTGATGGAAACTCTTAAGGTATCAGCATGCCAAGACATTTTAGACAATTTCATGCTGCCAACTTTGTGGGAACTGTTTGGGGTTGGCCCCTTCCTGATCCAACATGACTGCACACCAGTGCACAAAGCAAGGTCCATAAAGACATGGATGAGCGAGTTTGGGGTGGAGGAACTTGACTGGCCTATACAGAATCCTGACCTCAAACCGGATAGAATAACTTTGGGATGAATTTGAGCGGAGACTGTGAGCCAGACCTTCTCGTCCAAAATCAGTGCCTGACCTCACAAATGCACTTCTGGAAGAATGTCCAAACATTCATATAGACACACTCCTAAACCTTGTGGACAGCCTTCCCAGAAGAGATGAAGCTATTATAACTGCAAAGGATGGCCAACTCAATATTAAATTCTACAGACTGGGATGCCATTAAAGTTCATGTGTGTGTAAAGGCAGGCGTCCCAATACTTTTGGTAATATAGTGTATATATAAAGTGCTATGTAAATTGACTGCGCTATATATAAATAAATAAAAAGTACAAAAAATTGCATCAGCTTTGCTTATTAATCCAACTAAATGCCTTATGCCCTCTTGGCTGTTTTTTTTAGACTAGTATAAGACTGTCGGATTCAACATGGCGTTATTTTTTTTTTCTCAGATTGAAAAAGTCAACAGTTGAGTGTCAGCTTTACTAACAAGTACAATAAAATGCAGATTATTATTGAAAGAGAAGTCTCAGCCCCCATTCACATTAGGTCGCTCCGACTTCGGGGGCGACCTGTGAAGTCGCGTGCACCGCGACTTCGGCGCGACTTGCACGGACTTCATATAATGAATGTCTATGCAAGTCGCCTCCAGGTCACCCCGAAGTAGTACAGGACCCTTTTTCTAAGTCGGAGCGACTCGTGTCGCTCCTATTAGAACCGGTCCTGTACTACTCAATGGACCCGACGGTGCACGACTTGCCAGGCTGACCAAGTCGCCTGGCAAGTCGTAATAGTGTGAACCGGCTCTCAGAGTGAAAAAAGTAAAAAAATAAATAAATAAATAATGTCAGTTTGGTTTACCAGTACAACAAAATGAAGCCTGGCAGTCTCTTCTATTGGTATTTTGCAAAATGATTATATTGGTAATTTGAGGCAAATGACTATCTACTCTTCAAATACTCATAAAATGGAAGCTGCTTTCTCACTATAACACTTTTTCATAACTTCACCCTTGTTGAGTGGCTACTGCAAATGGCTGAAAAGTGTTTTTCTTGGTCAGATATAGCTCCAACAGACTCCTCCAAGGCAGCCTCTGGTCAAAGTCCGCTATCAATCTAAGGTATTTGGTTTCTTATTGCAGCAGATAGCTGAAACTTGACCTCAAGCTCTGTGCAGAACATTGTTGCCCTGGTTTCCAAAGGAAGAAGAATCTGATTTTTGAATTATGATTTTAGAAAATAATAGCTGGTTGCAAATGAAAAAATTGGAAAGGCAATTTTTTATATTTTTCAATTACAATATAAATCTATATCTTTTTTTTTTTTTATTAAAGTGGACAATTTCTTTAATTTTAATTGAGATATATCAAAGCTGTATTTTAACAGATTTATGCCTATATAATTTTTTAAAGGAAAACATATCATTAAAAAGTAACTGCAATGTCATACAAGCATTCAGAGTATGATTTTTTTTTTTTTTTTCCACCAGCAGAATTTGACATTTAGCTATGTGCACCTTGCTCATAATGAGGAAATTAGTAATCTTTCAAATAAAAGCACTTTTGCTTTATCAACACTCTAAGAATTGTAGAATTTAGACAGGATAAGTGTTCACAGCATCCAAGTGGCTGTTCTGAGCCCAGCTCAATATTTAGTATGCCAAGTGTCACTGGCTGACACTATTCAGCCTTCAAAAGCATCTGTGCAATGTTTGATTTTCTTTTCCGTACATGACAAATCCCTCCAAAACAACAAAAGACCCGGGGCTGGATTTATACTTCCTTCATTCCTAGATCAACTCTCTTGTTTTATATCTTTATTCCCCAGCTGATGATCTAGCCTTAGCCTAATGAAGCACTCCTCTCTTGGTAGTTCAAGATGACCCCATAGATAGTGTCATCTTCTTTGCTCACCCACCATACTGCTGGCTAGTAGTTCTGTTGATCCAACAGATTTACTGTACATAGAAAAGCTCTATAATGAGTCCTTCCAAGGTTCTTATTTTAACTGAAGACCTGATGAAGGAGGAATTTTTCTGACCCCTGAAACCCATTGGCTTCTTTTTAGTATAAACAAATAATTCATTTTGGCCTCTTTTATCCTTTGGCCTGGCGCTCATTCCATTTGTTCATATTTGTTTCTGGTAAAGTGCTGGGGTGCCCACTGGAGGTTGGCCTTTTATGTTGTGAGCAGCCTAACCCAAGCCAGTAACTAAATGTTTGTGTCCTCTGCCTACTTTGTATGAACTCACATCAAAGTCTTAGCACCTCCAGGATACTTTTTTATAAATATTGATGGAGATTTTTTTATATTTTAATTATGTATTAGTTTAAAGTGGTAGTAAACTAGCCTGGACAATTTTGTGCCATATATAGTAAAGCAGTATAAAATGACTTGCAAGTTGTTGGCTTTAAACGTATTTTAACTTGTGCAGTTTAGGAGATATCACTCGCAATTATGTCACTGGCGCATGTGCATTTTTACCCCGATTCACGGTACACTGAGTGTGCCATCAATATATGTGTTGTGTCTCTGTTAACCGATGCTCATTCATAATGCTGGGCTAAGTCACCATGGTAACTTTACATGATATAACGAGGCCTGGTTCACTTGTACTGTACATGTGCAAGATTCTGGCCTACTAGACATACTGGATTGGGCGGAAGTACAAATGCGGAAGGAATAAGGAGGTAGCGGCAAAGATGGTGCCAGGCTTCATTCGGAACTGAGAAATAACTAAATAGACTGTAGAATTAGTAAGAAAACTGAGATGATGCTCTGGAGTAGTGATGGGGAACTTTGGCACCCCGATGTTTTTGAACTATATTTTCCATTATGCTCATGTACTCTGCAGTGTAGTTGAGCATCATGGGAAATATAGTTCCAAAACATCTGGGGTACCAAGGTTCGCCATCACTGTTCTAGAGCATACCGATGTGTGTGGAAATGCAATACATAGTGGTATGATGCTTGCAGGGGATTTTTCTTACCAAGTTTACTACCGATTTAATGTTCATGTTAACACAATTACTTCTAGGAGTGTCAAAATGTTTATGTTTTAGCTCTGTCTTGTAATTACACTTAATATTATTTTTCATATGTATGTAGTTCCCTTCGTTCTCATAACCTAGAACAGTAATTATAGATTACCACTCTAATAGAGATGAATTTAGATCTCAATTATTTCAAACAGATTAAAATATGTTAACCAGTTCCAAGCATAACACAGAAACCCCTCTTTAGGGACTCAGAAACCTTTACTGAAGTAGAGATCAAACACACCTAGGACATTCAGTTCTTTCAGCTCTACCAAATGGAGAAACTGGTGCCTTGTGTTTTAAGACTCACAAAGACTCACTTTCTCTGTTTGTCCCAGTGACCTTTGTCATTGAGACTAAAAGGGAAAATTCTACATTTTGAGTTGTCAGTAGAGCAGGAAAAAAGGGTAAATGTTCAGGTTTCCACTCATCTCCCATTGTGTTTACAGAACAGAAAGTGAAAGGAAATCTCTTAAATGTGACCCAGAAAAAAAATTGAAAGTAGTTTTATTCCTTCCCTACACTACTCAAAGTGAAAAAAATCAACCATTCATTTTATGCATATAAAGTTTTTATCATCTGTGTAAATGGTGACATGGCAGGGCTCTTCCTTTGTTTACAAATGTTTTATTTAAAGCTGACTCTCTTTCTAATTGTGGAACATTGCATAGCATGAGCTTGCCCACTATGTCAAAATACCCAGGTCCAACCAGTGAAAGAGTAAAGCAAACTGTCACCCTACATTGTTAGGTTTACAGGCATGTTGTTAAACTATAAATGTGGTAAACTCGTGGGTAAACTATATTTACAATACATTATTCCACCAACACACACACAAAATTTGCAGAGACAGCAACACCCAGGACCTGACTGCATTGCTCTGGCAGTGTGTAACCATTTTCTATCAGAGAAACATCTGAGCACAGAGGGTAAAGGGTGAGGCAATGGACTTCTCCTACTGTGGAATCAACCTAAAGGTGGAACTATTCTGATGAAGTTATCACCACTGAATTTTCTCGGGCCAGTGTGCCAGTGAGTGACACCCACTGCTCTCTATCTGACACATCAGGGTGGGAAGTTCCCTGCCTTTGTCTTGTGCTAGAAGGTTCCCAAAAATTAGTTTAGTGTAAATAAAGAGCTATTATTAATTTGTGAAACTATTACTAGGTTATGTGTAATGTTTAGCTCAAATGTGTATAGACAAACTTGTTTTTTGGGAACCAAAGTATTTTGGTGGGGGGAGAGTGTAGGATCTAGAGGCAGCTCTTATAAGTCTGTTTAGTGATAATGCCGTCAGATAGCAGCCATCTGAGCATATAAGTTAGTATTGAAAGTGCCAATCCTTAAGTTTGCTAACATAGAAATTTATTGGAAGGTTGGGAAGGAAGGATTTTCCGGCACATAAATTCTTTAAAAAAACAATTTTATTCAAATTCCATAGCACAAACATAATAATAAAGAAAAAAACACATATAAACACAAACAAAACATGAAATAATGGTTAAAATTGACTGAAACCAAAATGGGTTAGACAGTCAAGAATAGGTAACATACAGCAGTTCTACTTGATGTGGTCATGCATAATTTTATACTGTTAGTCACAATTTGCGACTATATATACATGCTTATATACTTAGAAAATGGTGACAAAAAGTAGTAGTTCGATTGATCAAGTTGCTCTACATGTTTCGCCTCATAAAGAAGCTTCGTCTGGAGCCTGCTTGTAATCAGAATGGATAATTCTGTATAATTGTTATGCAGGACAAACGTCACCGCAAGAACATGGTAATGAATAACGAAGGGACATTCATGGATAGGTACAGAGCTCGGTATAGAGGGAGGAGATTAACCCAGGGGTAGTAAAGCCTGGGAGCCACCAAACAGGTTGTACTATGAAAGCATCTCTCCATGTATTAGATGGAGAAAAGCCAGCTAAATATACCAGCAGATATTAGTATGTCAAAGTCCTTACATTAGCTCTGTCCTAAAGCTCCATGATGTCCACTCCGGATGGGGAACCGCCGCCAATGTAAGGACTTTGACATACTAATATCTGCTGGTATATTTAGCTGGCTTTTCTCCATCTAATACATGGAGAGATGCTTTCATAGTACAACCTGTTTGGTGGCTCCCAGGCTTTACTACCCCTGGGTTAATCTCCTCCCTCTATACCGAGCTCTGTACCTATCCATGAATGTCCCTTCGTTATTCATTACCATGTTCTTGCGGTGACGTTTGTCCTGCATAACAATTATACAGAATTATCCATTCTGATTACAAGCAGGCTCCAGACGAAGCTTCTTTATGAGGCGAAACATGTAGAGCAACTTGATCAATCGAACTACTACTTTTTGTCACCATTTTCTAAGTATATAAGCATGTATATATAGTCGCAAATTGTGACTAACAGTATAAAATTATGCATGACCACATCAAGTAGAACTGCTGTATGTTACCAATTCTTGACTGTCTAACCCATTTTGGTTTCAGTCAATTTTAACCATTATTTCATGTTTTGTTTGTGTTTATATGTGTTTTTTTCTTTATTATTATGTTTGTGCTATGGAATTTGAATAAAATTGTTTTTTTAAAGAATTTATGTGCCGGAAAATCCTTCCTTCCCAACCTTCCAATAAATTTCTATGTTAGCTCTTATAAGTCGACTCACAGCACAATCTCCCTGATCAAACAGAGCCTTCCTCTCTCCCAGTCTGGAAACACAGTACGGGGGGGGGGGGTGGGGGGGGGAGAGAGGAGAGGACTGCTGCAGCCAAAAAACTGGATGTGCTTCTAACAATGGGGGCAGAAGAAATTCTATTGGAACCTCCAGCCATGTTTAGGCCCTCCCAACTCCTGCATGGATGAGACATCTACCAGGGCTAGTGGGCTATGCAGTGTGCCCAGAAAGCATTTGTGTGTGTGTGTGTGGCTTTGAGGGACAATATGAGCCTGTGTACAGGGGTTTAGGACTGTGACTGTCAGGTTATTGTGGAGCCTGCTGTGAGACCAGGAACTGTTAAATTGCGTGGCAGAAAAGTGCTGCTGAAGGATTGCTCTTGATTGCTAGAAGAGGTGAGCTGCTTACGCTAAGAGAGCCTAGACACAGGAGGTTATTTACTAAAACTGCATGGTGCAAACTCTGGTGCAGCTCTGCAAAGAAACCAATCAGCTTACAGATTGCACTGTCAAAGCTTAACTGAACAAGCTAAAGTTAAAAGCTGATTGGCTACCACATATAGTTGCACTAGATTCTGAGTGTACAAGTTTTAGTAAATCTTCCCCTCTGTGTTACTAAGAAAGTGGCTGGATCATGAGGTGGTTACTTCTATACTATGAGATGTGTGCCACAAGCTTGGAAGGTAGGCTCAAAGGCAGTTCTATCTTCATCCATTCTGTGTGCGAGAGTAGCCATTGTCAGAAGGGACTGTATTACAGAGGACTTTATCTGAACACACAAGTAGTGAGGCCTCTTGGCCATCTTGATGAACTTTTTGCTATTGTTCATTTTTGTTGTCTTTGAGTAGGCTATTTTTTGGAAGGAATTGTTAAATTCTTCCCTTACACTGTAAATTAGAAACCTCCCAGTTGGGAAGTAAGCACTACACTGCTTGTAAAGGAAAGGGCACCTGTGCTGGTAGAACTTAGTTCAAGTTCCAATGGGCTACATAGGGTCTGATAATTTCAGGCTGGCTATACTACTATTTATGCTGTTGTTTGAACCATCATCAGTGAATTTATTTTTCACTCCCCCACAGCATCGGGAATAGTTATTTCTGCGTTATGTGTCACTGTTGTTCCCTCAGACTGGCCTTATGTGCTCAGGGACATTTACATTTACAAGTGGATATGGAGCACTATCATTGTTAACTAGGTTGCACCTAAGATTTGTGTCCCATGATACTTAATCTGTATCACCACTTAAACTGCTCTCTAGCCAAACTTCCTTAACAGGAATTTTGTATGCTTTATAAAATTCATTGCAAACTGTTACTGGTGTGTTGGTGTACTTGGGTCAGGGTATAAGGAGGGCAACACTGGGGCAGGGCAGGAAGACACAAATATGTCCAGTAGCTCTTCTGAAGTGAGCAATCAAGCGTGAAATAATTCGGTCAATAACTTTTTTTCTAGTAATGAGAGAGATAGGTTTTTTTAAATACATTTTTTTCTAATATAAATACTAGTTACTGTTTTTCCATCATTTAAAGCTGAACTCCAGGACATGCAAGGGCAGCCAAACTGCAAGGCAGCATTTTCCATTTCCCAAGAGACGGGCTTCAAACTAAGCAACTTTAATTATGAAAATTAGGTTACAGGGTCATTCTTAACCATGCGTTAAATAGTCTTCGTTTGGCATTACCACAGTATAGCTTTCTGTATTTTATGCATTCAGTGCGGAGTACATGGGTTCTTTTTTCAGTCAGAGAGGCAGAGTCAATTTTGGCTGCTAGCAGCATAGCATCCCGAATACTAAAAACTTTCAGAATTAAATAATTCCTTGTGTAGATGTCAGCAGCGAAGAAACAACACATGAAACCTTCTTAGTATCTCTTGTGGTGCATATAGGAAAACATCATGTAAGAAGAAGATTTTTTTCTATGACAAGATTGTTAGGGTCTGCGTTGATGGGCATTGGGTAAGTGTCAATGGCATCAGTTTGAGACATTTCTGAGATCATTCATATTTACTGACAGGTACATTTATCCTGCGTTAAGTGGGTTTTGAAAAGACAAGAACTCACTGCTCAAGGTGGTGTAATTGCCTGAGGACTCACACCGGTGCATGCCCCGGCTCGCCTCCGTGAAAACTTGATAAAGGAAAAGGAATTGGCAGCACTCCAGATTGAGTCAAAATCTAGATTTATTGACTGGACATCCAAATATGACAATCGTGACAGGGTAGACGCGTTTCACACACTTTCACCAATGATTAAGCACACAGTCAGTGTGTGAAACGCGTCTACCTTGTCACGATTGTCATATTTGGATGTCCAGTCAATAAATCTGGATTTTGACTCAACCTGGAGTGCTGCCAATTCCTTTTCCTTTATTAATTGGGTTTTGCCTTCCATTAGAAATGTATAGGAATTTTAAACCCATCTGATCCAAACAAAAGCCGGTCAACACAAGCCCTTACGTAACTTAATATTTGTTCATTTTCCTTGACATACTTAGTTACAGGAAACTGCAGACCAGACAACATTTCTGACTTTTTGTTCAGACTATTATGTTCTATTATTACATATTAGTCTTACACAGTAAATGCTCCCAGTCCTGTCTGCTAGCTCTTATATTTATAATCTGGCAGTGTTTGCAGGTGTTGGCCTCCATTGCCACTAAAATCTCATTATTATTTACAGTGCTATAACTGCAATAAAGCTCTATAACATGAATTATACAATACAGAGCTATTATAGCCTATTATAATTAACTATAGGAGGGAGGGGGGGCTGCATAATTTTCAGCAATAAATATCAGACACGGTCTACAGCTATAAGAAAAATATAATGTATGAAGTACATCATTCTAACTATTGATCTCATTGACCTTATCAGGCTTACTCAGTAAAACATTTTAAATACCAAAGACAAAAAACAACCAATCAGAAATGATGACTTATAAAGTGCTACCCACAGAGGGGCTGATGAGAAGGACTCGGTCTCCCTTGCTAAAGTACAGAGGCTGCCTGCTACAGTCACTGTTCTAAGCACAATGACAACACAGGCTCAATCTGGATGACTTTTGTAGATTTATTGCAAAAAACCTAAACAGGAAAGGAATAAGGGTGCAGGATACTCCAACGCTAGCAATAACAGGAGGACAGTCTCTTAGCATTTAATAGCAGCTTTTTTTACTGCGGGTAGGGGGAATAAACAGTTAATTTAGAACTCTGTATGAACAGTTCCAGCAATTTAAATGAACTTCTGGCACTTACTTACATCTACACCTGGGATCTCCAATCAAGGTCTTTACTTACAATGTCCTAGGACAGCTTCCATGTGACACTCTTAAGTGAGGGAAAAAAAAGTATCCTTCTCCAGATCACTGACCCCAGGTGATGTCCTCCAGCAAACATCTTTAGTCATATCCCTTCTGAGCCCTCAGCCCAGCACAAGCTGGGGACCAAATGGCAAATCCAATGCACAGGCTTCATCCCAGGGGCAGCAGCCCCAGGATAAGAACAGTCCCAGCAGGCCTCCCAAACATTCATATTTTCCCTTAGCTACCTTCTTGGTGCCCCTTCCAGGGATTGGCAGAGGGTAAATAAATATCAATAACTTCAGTGGTTGACCCTTCTACTCTATTTACTGGAAGCTACTTTCAGAGACAGTCAGGAGTATTCAACCACGAAGCTTATAGAAACCTGACCAGGCAATAAAAAAAAACAAAAAACAATAAAGAACAACAGATCACCACTCCACTATGTACAGCAGAGCCAAAAATGATATCTAGCCTAACTAGGGCAGGGCACTACCCTTAGTTGACAGCAATAAGGTCAATTTCTGGTTGTTATGAGTTACTGTTCTTAAAGTGGGTAATGCACATATTCATTGATGTCAAAGACGCAGAGATGTACAGTATATATGGTATATAGCTTTTTAAATACATAAAACAATATTTCTACTGGCTTTTATATATGGAATTGTACTGACCGTCAGAGAGGCAAACAAACACAAAATGGTAAGGTGGTATATATCCTTGGACTCTCACAATATTGAAAGAAACCTACTGTAAAACTTTAAAAAGTTTAAAGCGTAACTCCACTTTTGTTGAAAAAAAAAAAAACATTACTCCCTGGGTGATATACAGTATGTACATTGCAAGGATTTTAACAAACTGTGTTGCAGATTCCTTCCTTTTTGTATTCTGAAGAATTCCCTGTTTGTTCCTCTGTGCACATGTAGGAAAGTGAGTCTAATGGGAGTGGTTTCATAATTATCAATCAGCTGTGCACCTGCATGAAACTAATGAGCAAAGCTGCTAGGCCTGCATTCCTTTAGAAGTGATTTCCTACTGGTAGTATCTCACCAGAAAATACATTTTTGTTCCAGGGGATGCCTGAAATCTGACTTGTATCTTAGTGCAGACTTCTGGGAAATTCAGTGAGCCAATCTCACAAGCAGGAAATGATGTTTCTGGGGTGTGATCAGTACACATTCTGCATACAGAATACCTCCAAGTAGCCATATTGTATTGCATTTTCAGATAATGTTTCAATTACCATATGACTTGTATCGCAATTACATAGTTGCACACATAGTTAGTCAGGTTGAAAAAAGACACAAGTCCATCCGGTTCAACCAAAAAAAAAAAAAACAGTATTGAAAACCCAACCATACAATCCCATATACACAATCCTATACCCGCTGTTGATCCAGAGGCAGGCGACAATAAACCCCAGCAAAGCATGATCCAATTTGCTACAGCAGGGGAAAAAAATTCCTTCCTGATCCCCCGAGAGGCAATCGGATATTCCCTGGATCAACTTTACATAAAAAAATTTTTTTAGCACCCATTTATATTATGTACACCCAGGAAAGAATCCAGGCCTTTTTAAAAGCAATCTAGTGAGCTAGCCAGAACCACCTCTGGAGGGAATTGTATAAACTATATTCTTTTTTCTTTATTTGCTATTTTTTTCCCTACAAAAGTCGAGTTACCCTTTAAGGATTGATAGTATCATTTTATAAATGTTTTACCCAAAATTTACACAACTTTTACCCAGGATTTACACATTTGTTTATTGAGATTTGAATAGAAAAAAGGGTAATTCTTGGGAAAAAGGTCTGTGTAACCTATGTGAAAACATTATGAAAAACTGCTTACAAGCACACCGTATCCTACCTAATTGCAAGCAACCTAGCGCTTGGTGAGGAGATAACTCACACTCTAAATTGGTAAATGCTGCTACTTGATAAGAAACATATATATAAAAAGAAGAATATTAAAATACACAGATGGTCAATATTCCTGTAGCGCAAGGGTGAAGAGCAAAATCACAACCCCTACCAGAAGCGTCAGCTACCACTGACAACCATAAAATAAATAAAATATAATTAAAATAAATTTTAACACCAATGTAGTATAGTTCATCAATGATATGCAGAAATAGTCCATGAGATATCCGTTATGGAGAAGTAAATTGTGGGTGCAGATGTATGGGGTCACCAACCATCACCACTGTGCTCTGAAGGGGGAGATCCAATGCCCACTCACCGACTTCATAGGCTCAGCCACTCTCATGACAGAGCAAACAGACAAGTAATCACAATTTCCTCCAGATTTCCAAGACCGGAATCACTAGCTCAGGACCAATCACGTATCAGACATGCAAGGGGAGAGAAATGCTCCACTAGTGTAATAACGTTTAACTCCGCTTTATTGCACACACAGTAAATATATTGTACTCACATTTCCTTGGTAAAATTACAGCATATCAGATCAGGAGGTGATCACCCATCGGGACCGGGACCCAGGCTCCACGCCGTAGGTAGCGCGCCTTCCGGGTTTGCAGACTCCTTGTTTACACGTATGAGGTTACGCCGCCTGGCCACGCCCCGACGCGTTTCGTACTTCCGACTTCCTCACGGGGGCGTCCCGTGAAAACATTATTATTTATTATTATATACATTATAAAAAGATCCATATGCATCTAGGAAAAAATAATTATCACCACCCAATGTGGGCTAAATATTTTTTTGATCTATGTAAATGCACCTATATAGATAAAATGTTATTTTATTGACAGAATACACACAATAAATAAAGCAGTACCCCACAATTACATGTCCATATATAAGCACATTAAATGTGCCAAATGGAAATGTGTATTTTCTCAGGCTTTTTTTTTACAAGTAAAGTTATAACCTGTTTTTTATATGCACAAACAACCAAGTAAAACTTACTTCCTGTTCCGGCATTTGGCGTGGATCGCATTGCGTTCCAGACGCACCATACACTGCTTGTTTATACCTTCTCAAATGTGAGTACCTTTTACCTTTGATTTGCAAATAAAATACCTACCCTACAGTATTACACTATGTGCCTTTCCCTTATTCCATAAGGCTTTGATGCACTATACCTGTCCCACTGAAACTGGCTGACCTACCGTGGAATCTCGGAGCTACCATTTTATACTGACAGGACCCCATCAGATCCTGGCCATCCTCCTATAGGAAACCTCCCATACCCCGGTACCCTACAGGGACCCCCAAGTACGTCCATCCCAGGACCCTCAGAGGGAGCAAGGATCCACCTACAGGACCACCATTCATTTCATATACCCGCTCTATACCCCTGTGTGGGGTGGGTATTTCTGGTGAGTGGGCTACCTATTATAGGGGTCACGGAGCACCTCACCACCCACCACGGGGTCAATTAATGTGTATTATTCACACGATGATCTTTGTCACCTGCTTTCCAACTAATATTGGACTTTTTTAGCCACTCAATCACCATTATTTGTAGCTATAATTTACCATCCAGTCACCTTATTCCAATACCTGCTATTTGGTCCAATTACCTCTCACCGAAGTCACCTATTTTGACCATTTCACCATATATTTATTCACTTATTATTGGTCACGTATTATATATATTTTCTATACCATATATTTTATATGTGCACTCGTCACCTTCAGATACTTATGCACATATTTTGATACATTGATATTTTATATATTTTTTTATATAATAATTCATTTGCACCATATTTTTAGATATATAGTTTATATACTGCATATCACTATTGCTTCATATATTTATCTTGGTTTTCTTTGAATCATATATTTATTGTCAACACCATTGTTTTATATTTATATTCACCTTGATTTTTCTTTGGATCATATACATATTTATTTTCCACAGATATTTATTTATTTATATTTATCCATTGATATTTGATTTTATACATACTATATATATCACTCTTCAATCATACTTTTTGTATTTATTCTATTGATATTAGGCAGCGCCGTTTCCTTATTCCCCTCAACCAAGTAAAACTTACAATCCCCACCTAAGGTATACAGTGCATCCGGAAAGTAATTACAGCGCTTCTTTTTTTCCACATTTTGTTATATTACAGCCTTTTTCCAAAATGGATAAAAAATTGTATTATTTTCCTAAAATTTTACAAACAATACCCTATAATGACAATGTGAAAAACGTTTGTCTAAATCTTTGCAAATGTATTAAAAATAAAAATGAAAAAAGCACATGTACATAATTATTCACAGCTTTTGCCATGACACTCAAAATTTAACTCAGGTGTATCTGGTTTTCCACTGATCATCTGTGAGATGTTTCTACAACTTGATTGGAGTCCACCTGCGGTAAATTCAGTTAATTGGACATGATTTGGAAAGGCACTCAGCTGTCTATATAAGGTCTCATAGTTAACAGTGCATGTCAGAACACAAACCAATCCATGAAGTTCAAGGAATTGTCTGTAGACCTCCAAGATAGGATTTTTTCGAGGCACAGATCTGGGGAAGGATACAGAAACATTTTTGCAGCATAGAAGGTCCTCAGTGGCCTCACAGTGGCCTTTATCATCCGTAAATAGAAGAAATTTTGAACCACCAGGACTCTTCGTAGAGCGGGCCACTCGGCCAAACTGAGCGATCGGGGGAAAAGGGCCTTAGTCAGGGAGGTGACCAAGAACCCAAAGGTCACTCGGACAGAGCTCCAGCATTTCTCTGTGGAGAGAGGAGAACCTTCCAGAAAAACAGCCATCTCTGCAGCACTTCACCAATCAGGCCTGTATGGTAGAGTGGTCAGATGGAAGCCACTCCTCAGTAAAAAGCACATGACAGCCCACCTGGAGTTTGCCAAAAGGCACCTGAAGGACTCTTAGACCATAAAAAACAAAATGTTCTGGTCTGATGAAACAAAGATTGAACTCTTTCGCCTGAATGGCAAGCGTCATGTCTGGCGGAAACCAGATACCACTCATTATTTGGCCAAAACCATCCTTACAGTAAAGCATGGTGGTGGCAGCAATATGCTGTGGAGATGTTTTTCAGCGGCAGGAACTGGGAGATTAGTCAGGATCAAGGAAAAGATGAATGCAGCAATGTACAGAGATATACTTGATGAAAATCTGCTCCAGAGCACTCTCACCTCAGACTAGGGCAAAGATTCATCCACCAAGACAATGACCCTAAGTACACAGTCAAGATAACAAAGGAGTGGCTACGGGACAACTCTGTAAATGTCCTTGAGTGACCCAGTCAGAGCCCAAACTTGAACCGGATTGAACTTCTCTGGGGAGATCTGAAAATTCCTGTGCACCGACGCTCCCCATCCAACCTGATGGAGCTTGAGAGGTCCTGCAAAGAAGAATGGGGGAAACTGCCCAAAGATAGGTGTGCCAGAATTGTAGCATCATACTCAAAAAGACTTGAGGCTGTAATTGGTGCCAAATGTGTTTCAACCAAGTATTGAGCAAAGGCTGTGAATACGTATCTACATGTGGTTTTATTCATTTTTTATTTTTAATAAATTTGCAAAGATTTCAAACAAACTTCTTTCATTTTTATTATGGGGTATTGTTTGTAGAATTTTGAGGAACATAAATATTTAATCCATTATGGAAAAGGGCTGTAACATAGCAAAATGTGGAAAAAGTGAATCGTTGTGAATATTTTCCAGATGCTCTGTATATGTAATAATAGATCAGCGGTACAGGCTGATGCAACCTCTGCCTCATACTTCTCTGTACAGATGACTCTATACAGACTGTGCAGTCTACATGTAATCAGTTCATTCCACCTTGCTTTATTTAGATTGTATCATTACTGCAGTTGGAAATATCGGGAAATTAGCCCAACCACCGATAAAGCATTGGAAGTTTTATCAGGATTGATTTTAGAGACAATGGTGAGATAAATGCACAGCTGTATTCACACAAACATTTTTAGCAGTCCACTTCAAATTTTCTCTACATTGTCTTTTTAAAATGCAAAGAGATGATGTAATGAAATCATAAAAAAAATGCATCTAATAACACAAATTTATAAAAACATTTATGGAAATATCTATTGCTAATAACCTTGAGTTGTTTGGGTGGCTTTAACTCAGAGTCTTGATCATGATCATATACGTTAAAAAATGGGAACATAGATGATCTCCTTTCAAAAATTATATTTGCTAGGGTACTATACTAAACCTCTGGCTTCAACACTTTTTAGTATGCAAATCATGAAAGTCACAGTTGCAATCTGCAATGGAATTTTCTTAAGAGCCTAGTAAATGAGATGAAGCTTTACCTTGCAATGAATACCCAATCACATGGAAGGGGAAAAAAAAAAAACAGCATTCTTGCACATGATTGGATGGTGGAAATCAGCAGAGATTCCCTTCATTTACCAAGCTCTGGAACAAATTCCCTTGCAGAACACAACTGCACTTCCAAAGTGCACAGTTTACAGTAAACCAACCCCAATGTATTGAAGCACAAGGGTCAACAAATTAGAAGTCAGCAATAGAAGCCTCCATTTAAATGAAGGGAATTGTTCCTATTTTTTACGACTGAAAAGGTTTATTAAAACTTGATTAAGTCAGTAACCTAGTGAATATTATAATGATAAAAATGTGTGTTCTAAATCTAACTAAACTCTAGCTTGACAGCTGCACCACCTTTATGTGATCATTTTACTTAATACCAATACTATCTTGAGAAAGTCAGATTGGCGAAACACGTAAAAAATAAGTCAGTTATGCCAGACATCCTGAGAGGGAGCCAGGCACACACATTACAATATTGCTGAAGCTGAAGTGGTGTCCATGGGCATGCATGGGGGATGTGTCCTAGATACAGACAGTCATTCCATGGTAGAGAGGCAAAAATAAAGATAAGTGTCTTTTCAATTTGAGCACAGTGTCACATACGTGGACCCTAAATATGTGAGTGGAGTCAATTTGAGCTGTTTTTCACTAAAAATCTCTAATCACTGAGGAGAACACATTGTGGTTAAAAAAGAGACCTTAACTAGTTCTGGACCAGAAGGATTTGCCCCCCTAATGACCAGGCTTTTTTTTGCGATTCGTCACTGTGTTATTTTAATGGAAAATTGCGTGTAACGCTGTACCAAAATAAATATTGATGTCATTTTTTCCCCCACAAATAGAGCCTTCTTTTGGTGGTATTTGATCACCTGTATGAGTTTTATTTTTTTGTGCTATAAACAAAAAAAAAGCGACAATTGTGAAAAAAAAAAAAAAATATTTTTCACTTTCTGCTATATAACATTCCCCAAAAAAATGTAAAAATACATTTTTTTTATCCTTTTAGGCCAATTTGTATTCTGCTTCATGTTTTTGGTAAAAAAAAATCGCAATAAAGCGTATTTTGATTGGTTTGTGCAAATGTTATCCCATCTACAAACTAGGGGAAAGATTTATGTCATTTTTATTTATTTATTTATTTTTTACTAGTAATGGCGGCGATCAGCGATTTTTAGAGGAACTGCGACATTGCGGCGGACAGATCGGACCCCTAACTGACCTTTTTGACACATTTGGGGGAACCAGTGACATTACTATAGTAATCAGTGCTCAAAATATGCACTGTTACTGTAATAATGACACTTGCAGGGAAGGGATTAACCTAGTGGGTGATCAAAGGGTTAAATGTAAGCCTAGGGGAGTGTTTACTAACTGTGGGGGGGGGGGAGAGCTAATGAAATTACCTTAGAGACCTGTGATCCTATAAAGAAGGATCACAGGTGCTCTGTGATAATTTCAGAGAGAAGAACGGTTAGCTGTGTTTACAACAGCTGACCGTTCTTCTCGCTCAGCGGGGAAGGATCGCAGGTGGCCGGCGGCAATCGGTGGCACAAACCCCATGCATTGGCATCCTCGCTGCCTAGGGGGGCGGGAGAGCGCCACGAGCGGCACATGCTTCCCCCCCCCACCCAGCACCACGCGCGTTACCGAAGTAGTACTACTGCCGCAGTCTGCAATTGGTTAAGGATATTCTTATGTGTACAAGGACTAAATGGACGTTGTTGTTAATATTACATGTAGGGGAGTAGCAACTAGCTACTGGGCAGGGATTTTGTTAGTAACCTATTAATGAAGGGGGGAGGTATCGCGCTTCAGGGAAAGATAATATTCACTCAGAAGTGATAGTGATATTAAACTCAATATACATAAAATATGTGATGTTGTCCAAAATCAATCCGTACTTAAAATCAATAAATGAAATACCAGTAATAGTGACAGTACTATCAAAATAAATGTATAAATAAAGTGTTCTAGTGCTGAGTAGACAGTAAAATTTTACTTTAAAATTGCATTAATGGTGACTTAAAGTGACAAGTGCTCATAAATTACAAAACAGATCCAGGTAAGTATTTATAAAGTGCTTTTAAGTGAAATGAAGGTGCTTATAATGTCCAAATAATGTCCAAATCCTGTGACTCGCACATGCAGTGTTTCTTCTTATTATCTTCGTTATTCCACCTCCACCTTACACCAAATAATTGTGGGGGTTCTTCTTACTCCTTAACCCCCTCAGGGGTGCTAGCCTCTCACCTCAACCTGAAGAGAGATACGCCTTAAGATAATGTGGCTCTCCTTTTCCAATCCTTATCCTAAACCACTTCACATATAGGGGATGGTAATCACCTGTTCTCTGGATCGGGGTAGGTACTCACTGGATATACCGCCAATCTCGGAAAAAAGTGATTATATAGTACAGTATTTTCATAAAAGCATTTATTGAAAGCTAATATATAATGCACTCACATAAAAACGGGGATTTAAGAGCATAGATTCGAGTACAGCAATCCTGCGGACTGTTCCTCCGCTTCCAACGTCACTTCCGGTATACCGCCCTATGCGTTACGCCACTTCCGGTCACGTGGCTTCTTCAGGGAAAGATACCTCCCCCCTTCATTAACTTGTTCATACACTGTCTGGTTCACAGAACGGGTATACGCAGCTTTAAGGGGTATAAGGAATCCTCAAGACAGCGCAAGACTCATACTATTACCTATTTTTAGTAACCTAGTTACCCTTTAATTAAAAATTGAGCCTAGTGATATTTTTATACTGAATTAGAAAATGATGGACATAGCGATACAGGAAAAGTATGAAGATTATGTGGCGACTAAGTATAGCAACTTTGGCTGAGGAATAGCTGCATTCCTACATACTGTACAGTAAATGCTTAACACAAAATAAAATATTTGTGAACATGAATGCCTCTTTCTGCTAATAAAGACATCATGACATTGGTTTACCTATGGACTATGCAGAAGTAGTTTTGAACTGCAATTTGAACTGGCCTATGCATTTGTTGGCAATTGCTACCATCAATGTTTGCTCTTCCATGACTGCTGAGAAGTATAGGCTCATTTATGAGCAGCTAATAAACCAATACCTTGCCCCCCAAAAAGACACAGACGCTGATTAAGTTGGAAATAGGGCAAGGCCACAGCTTTATTGAACTTTGCAAAAGTAACAACTTTCCAAATGTACCAAACAACAGTGCCAGTCACGGTTATACTGTGAGCACCCGACAATGCCAGTCACAGTTCTACCGTGAGCACCCATAAAACATAAACTTACATAGTCTAGGAGGCCTGTCCTTACCATCAGTACCAGACAGACATTAGACTGACCCCAGAATTTAACTTGAGGGCATAGCCCATAAAGCAACATCAATTGCTGGCAAGGTGAAAACCACCAATAAAGCTGTGACAAAACATCACAACGGGCGGGGGGGGGGGGGCAACTCTTGTAACAGCTGAATCTCCTCAGAGCAGTTGGATGTGCCCCAGCGTAGCCTTTTCCTAGAGTTCAGGCTCCACCCAGTCACCTCGGGTCTTTGTAGCCAATCCCAAGGGAGCTACTTAACCACTTTAGAACCGCTCACAGTAATACTACTGCGGCAGAGTGGCTCGTTATCGTCTGACGACGTAGTATTAACGTCGTCAGACACTCCCCCTTCTGGGTGGCGCTTGCGCGCCGCCGGAGGCTCGCTCCCGCTGTTTTCATTCACAGCGGGAGTCGGGCCAGGGGAGGAGCAGCGGCGATCGCCGCTGCTCTTACCCGATCGTCGGGGATCGAGTCTGGAGATCCGCCCGCTGTGTGTAAACACAGCGGGCGGATCTCCATAGTGACAGGGAGTGACAGATCGGACTGTTCAGCATAGCTGGACATCCGATCTGTCCATGACTCACACAGTCACCTCCCCCCCTACACGTCAGTAAGCACCAGGCATACATTAACCCCTCCCTCTCCAATAAAATTAACCCCTTCCCTGCCAGTGTCATTTTTACAGTAACAGTGCATATATATAGCACTGATTACTGCAGTAATATCACTGGTACCCCCAAAAGTGTCAAAAATGTCAGTCAAGGGTCCGATCTGTCCGCCGCAATGTCGCAGTCCCGCAAAAAAAATTGCAGATCGACCGCCATTACGCGTTAAAAAAAAAAACACCAAAAATGACAGAAATCTTTCCCTTTGTTAGTAAACGCAATAACTTTTGCGCAAACCAATCAAAATACGCTTATTGCGATTTTTTTTACCAAACATATGTAGCATAAAACAAATTGGCCAAAAATTTTTAAAAAAATTGGTTTTTACATCTTTTTTGGGGGGAATTTCATATAAAAAAAATGTTAAAAATATTGTTATTTTTTCAAAATAAACGCTCTTTTTTTGTTTATAGCGCAAAAAGTTAAAATCGCACAAGTGATCAAATACCACCAAAAGAAAGCTCTGTTTGTGGGAAAAAAAGGACGTAAATTTCGTTTGGGTACGGCGTCGCACGACCGCGCAATTGTCAGTTGAAGTCGCACAGCGCCGAATCGCAAAAAGTGGCCTGGACGGAAGACAGCAAAATCCTCCGGTGGTAAAGTGGTTAACTTATCTTTTAGGTTCACACCCACAGTGATGCCATGCTTCCGGCTGTCAAGGCTCCCTTTCCCTAAAGGCGGTTCAAGGGGCCTTCATTGCAAGGAAAGTAGGTAAACATGTTAATTTGTTATAATTAGTGAATTTAACAGCTTCTGATAAGAAAGCAATATTCCACGTTTTAATTAGGCCGAAGAGTTTTTTAAGATGAGGATGCTCTCTATATATTGTACAACCAATCTATCATAGGCCTCATAGCATATTGAACCATAGAGAAATAATGTGTAGCTTTCTTCTACTGATGTACCTTCATACACTGATAAACAGAAAATTCCTGCCCTGCAGGGCTTATCAATATCATTTATTCTTCTTTTTTTTTTTTCTACCCACGGCATGGGCAGATAAAGTGACTTGTCAAAAGGAGCGAGACAGAAATCAATTTTTATTGATGATCCTTATGCTTTATTCTTGCATGCACTTTGTTTTTTCTGTGTATATGCACCATGGCTTCATTGCGTTTGTCACTTGTTGTATAAATTACAATGTGCTGTGTGAGTGCATCTTATTATTTGTTTATACACATGAAAGAAGTCCCGGCTCTCCGTTTTTATTCCTGGTGTCAGGTCTAGCTGCAGTGCGTTGGAGCTATTCCCTGCTGTACGGTAATAGGAGCCGGGCGAAAAACATGGGCTCACCGTCTCATGCTCTGACAATGACACTTATTTAGAGCAATATATTAATAATACTGAGTGGTGTACCACAGGCAGGTTGAGTAATATAATCCTAATTACTATAATTATATATTTGCTATGAAATCTGACTGTGAAATTGTTTGCAAGTTAGGAAAGAAAAGACAAGAGGCTAGTCTGTGAAAGTGACTGTAGAGCTAACAGATCAGTGGCAATATGCAGCTTGCCAACACAATTCAGAAAGAAACACTTGTAGGTTGTTGGAGTCAGAAATTACACATAAGTAAATGCTAGCACCTGTGTGTCAATCTATTAAACTGAAACTTTACTAACAGAGAATTTAAATAGTCAGTCAACCAAGTACTATAAACACGACTTTCAAGAAGATGATTACAGATCACATTGACCCTTGATTTCCGATATTAAAGGAAATATACTTTTTTAATTAGGTAAAACATTAATTATACTAATAAATTTTTAATATGAACATTTCCAGCCAGGGGGTAGAGGCACCCTTTGCTGCGAAAAGCATGTTTACTGAGTTCCGTGACTCCAACATGTGCTTAACCACTTGCCTACTGAACACTTTCACCCCCTTCCTGCCCAGGCCAATTTTCAGCTTTCAGCGCTGTCACACTTTAAATGACAATTGTGTGATCATACAACACTGTACCCAAATTACATTTTTAGCTTTTTTTTGTTTTTTCCACAGAAATAGAGTTTTCTTTTGGTGGCATTTAATTACTGCTTGTTTTTTTTTTTTTTTACTAAAATATGGATTCTGTCAGTAAAGTTTGTAAATAAGTACTTTTTCTCCTTCAATGATGTGCGCTGATAAGGGGGCACTAATGGGCTCTAATAGGCTGCACTGATGGGCACTGATGAGGTGGCCATTATGAGCACTGATGAGGTGGCACTGAAGGGCACTGATTAGGTGGCACTGATGAGGAGGCACCAATATGCCGCACTGATGGACACTGATAGGTGGCACGGATGGGCACTAATTGGCAGCACTGATGGGCACTGATGGGCCACACTGATATGCAGGCACTGATGAGCACTAACTGGCATCACTAATGGACACTGATTGGGGTCACTGACGGGAACTGATTGAGGTCACTGATGGGCTCTAAATGGTGTCACTGATGGGCACTGATTGGTGTCACTGATGTGCACTGATTGGTGTCACTGATGGGCACTGCTTGGGCTTTACTATAATCACAGCACTCTATCCTTGCCACACAGTCTGACATTGTGAGGCAAGGAGCGTAGATAAACAGTACTTCCAAATTTACATCTGACCAGCTGTGATTGGACACAGCCGATCACATGGGTAAAGAGCCACATCACTAGCTCTTTACTGAGATTGGGGTCACGCCATGTCCTAGGAACACGGCGCGGCCGCGATCGCCACACTGCCTGCCCTCACAGACATGCAATAGCAGCCATTCTGGGGTGTCATATGACGTCGCTCCGCCGTCATTTGACAGTGGGCAGGTGGGAATTTGTTAATGAATGAATAAAAAAATTTTAGCATGCCCCATCTGCCAACAAACCTCTTCCCCTTTGACTAACATTTTTTTGTAAGCTTGCTTGCTGCCTGTGGTACAGTCAGTTCAGTGCACACTCTTTGCATCTATAAGATGCCAAAGGGTGTAGATGAGAGCTGAGATGGTGCATGTGCAGGAGTTGCATAACCATCACTGGCTGTCCAACAGTCAGAGGATGGAGAAGGTTTCATCAAGGATTGTCCTTATGGCTGTGAATCAGCAACAAAGAGTGGCATCTCTCAGCTGAACTCAAATAGAAAGGATTTGCTAGCCTATAGAGAACATCTAGAAATGTTTATTGTGCCTAAGCAGTAATTTAAAAACATGTTTGCCTAAAATGAATATTAAAAAAATACAGTGCACTTCCTGGTGAATGGCACTCCTGTTATATAGCCTAATAATTGTATATCTGCAATGTGAAATATTTTAAGATACTGTGCCTCTAACTGCTAGTCTCACTGTCAGAAGCTGGATCATCTGCTGGTGGTGCTGGATTTCCCAGAGCTGAATCATTTTGTTTTGGTGGCCATCAGCGGATATCTCCCAGTACCATTCAGATCTCAGTAAGCTGTTGCTAGCTGCTGGTAAGCTACAAAACCCCTCCACTAACTTCCTTCAGGGCTTCAGTGTTTTTCCTGTAAGCCACATACCTGGTTATTGATGCTCCGGTCCTGTTCTTGTCCTCTACCTGATTCCAACAATGATCCTGTTCCAGTACCTGTATCCTGTACCCTGCTACCCCATCCCTGCTCCCTTGTTCCTGATCCTAGTTCTGTCCCCTTCCTTATCTGTCTTCCTGGTTGAGTCCTTCATCTCCCGCCTTACCCTGTTTATTCATGTTTCCATAGTTAGGTTGATTGTTAGGGTTGCTGTCAGTTGCTTCACTTCAAATTTATGTTTTTCACTTTAGCTTGCATACCTTTGCTTGTGTTGGATGCGTTTTTGCTTCTTTTTAATCAATTTTACTTTAATCATACTCAGTCTGGTCCCAGATTCCAATCATACCAATCTGGTTTTCCCTGTTATGCGATCAGTATCCTAACACTCAGAAGCTTTGGAATGAGATTTTGTGATGTCACTACTCTGCATCTCGCTGTTCTCTTTGTTGAAATGAAACCTGTACCCAAGGGATCTACAGTGCATGGATCTCTCTGCTTCAGCTTCATTCATTTTGTGGCTTTATATTTTCTCCTCTTCTTCTGCTGCTATTATCCCACCAGTCATCAGATAACCAGTCATTTGGGGAACAGATCTAACATGAGGAGTTATAACCCTCCCTTGCTCTATCCAAAATTTAAAAAAAAAAGTTTTGCCCATATTTCAAGTACTTGTGAAGCAAGTAGTTTTTAGCTCTAGTTCAGGTGGCTAGGCTTGGAGACCAGTCTTTATGGTGGTGCACATGGGTATAGTCCCAGTAAAGTCTGCATGCAGTAAATAATATTGATAGTTAAATGGCCAGTCTCTATGTGCTCAATCGTTGCTAGCAGCAACAAGTTAATGTCAGCAGTGTCCTCTCACTAGTCCCCGAGGTACAACAACAGGGGTCCTGGTCAGATGGGGTCCTGCTGTTTACTTCTGGATTATGGATTGGAATGACTCTGTTTCTCAGCACATGACTGCAAGCTTTAAGCAGGTTGGTGTGCATAAAGAAACAGCGATGTGCACACTTGGGTGTCCTCGCATCAAAAAGGAAATTATTCTCTACTCAGCCTGCGAAAATACATTTCTCCTGCATTGGGAATTGTAGTTCTATAGCAGGGGAGGACTGGGCCAGGGGGCAGGGGGGCAATTGCCCCCTGGGCCACTCCGATGCCCCGTAAAAAGGCTACAGTGCTTCTGCTACAGACATGCCTAAAGGATTTCTGGTGAAGAGAAGTCTCTGCTGCTGACCTACTGACTCCGGGTTGAAGACAAGGACAGAGCGCAGGCCCCCCCCCCCCAGCATGGATGGTGTAAGCTGTGTCTGAGCAGGAGCTAGTTTAATGGCCCACTGGAGACTCTCCTCCTCCCGGCCAGCCCCAACCAAGCTGTCCCAGCTCCCCCAAACTGCCCCCTGCTGGCCAGGTTGGGAACCGGGATTCATCTGGTGAGTAGAGAGTACCTGGAGTGGGGGTGAGGAGGAGGACAGGAAGAGTGGGAGTTGGGCCGAGTCACTGCACCATGGGCCTCTGGTTTGTACTTGCCCCCTTGGCTGAAAGTTGCCAGTCTGCCCCTGTTCTATAGTCCATTGAAACCAATAGCATGATCTTTCCCCTGCTCTACATTGAATGCTGCCCACCATCAAGTCTCTTGAGCTACTTCTACTTGTCAGCTCCCCACTGGTGGATGTAGACGTGGTAGTGTTAATCCATTCAGCTGAAGTCTATTGGGTACAGAGAGCACTGCAGCACAGTCTGTCAGGTACCTGTGAGGTAGAGTCCAAAGTGGAGCTTGAGTGCTGAGGATTCAGGTGAAGACGTAATCAGGGAGGTCGGGCCGGCAACAGATTGGGCAAAGCAGTATACAAACAAAATCCAGAGAGTGGTCAGGTAGGCAGAGGTCATACACAAACTGGCGTGGAAGTACAGAATTGGCAGGCTGGAGAGGGGTCAAGAATTCCAGCAAAAGTTCATACACGATAATCAAAATTACAGAGCATACAGCACACCCAGACAGATAGTCCACACAAATGGGCACCAAGTAACAGGAAGTGCTGCTATTTATGAGCTTTAAATTGTGAGGTTAAATTGTGCATTGTTTGCACCTGGCAGCAGGTCGGGCTAGTGAGTCCAAAGCAATGCATCAGGCTGGAAAATCACTCCAAAAACACCAGAGCTTCCCTGTGACACAATAGACAAGGCTGCAGCTGCAAAACTGGGAACCTCCTGGTTCAAGGACACCTAGGTACATGGCACAATCCTAAATCACTCTCTGTCTCTAGTCAAGCAAATGACTACACTGAGGATTAGTCATTTGCCCTCTACTTGGCTTTTTGGGCTCCACAGAACAGAACCATTTAAAGTGGTTTAAAGACAGAAGGTTTTTTTATTTTTTTATCTTAATGCATTCTATGCATTTAGATAAAACACCTTCTGTGTGCTGCAGCCCTCCTCCATGTCTGAATGGACACACGGAGCAGCGGCTCCACTTGGTGCCCCCATAGCAAGCTACTTGCTGTGGAGGCACTCGATAGGAGGGATCGCTGGCATGGGATGTGAGAAGAGGAGGATCTGGGCTACTCTGTGCAATACTACTGTACAGAGCAGGTAAGTATAACATGTTTGTTATTTTTAAACACCAAAAAAAACAACAGATATTAGTATGACTTTAAGGTGGTTGTAAAGCCTTAAGATTTTTCACCTTTAAGTGATTGTAAAGTCTAATTTTTTTTAAATAAAAATAACAAACATGTCATACTTACCTTCTCTGTGCAATGGATTTGCATTGTGCAGCCTGCATCCTCCTCTTCTGGGTCCCTCTTCGGCTCTCCTGCCCCTCCCTCCCTTTGAGTACCCCCACAGCAAACAGCTTACTATGGGGGCACCCCAGCCGAGGCACAGCTCCATGTATCCATTCAGACATGGTGCTGTGGTTCAGCCCTGCCCCCTCTCTCTCCTCATTGGCTAACTGAGTTTGATTGACATCAGTGGGAGCCTAAAGCACCGATGCTGTGTCTTAGTCCATGAGAAGGGGAGTCCCGAATATCTAAGGCAGTCGTGGACATCACTGGATGGAGATGGGGCTCAGGCTTGTGCATGAGTGCAGCAGCTCCAGCCGCTGTCTCTCTCCTCATTATACAGACTGATAAAAGCAGGAGACATTGGCTCATTGCTATCAAACAAATCCTGTGACATGGGAGCGGGGGGGGGGGGGGGCGAGTCCTGCTGTCTGTGTCAAGGGATGCAGCAGTGAGACTCGGGAGCGAGCATGCCCAGGTGCTCCCATGGAAACCGGCTTTCTGTTGGGGCACCTGATGCAGGGGAGGAGCTTGCAGCGTCAGCGGGAGATCCCAGAAGAAGAGGATCTGGCCTGCTCTGTGTAAAACCATTGCACAGAACCAGTAAGTATAGGCATGTTTGTTATTTAAATAATTGAAAAAAAAAGGTTTACAACCACTTTAAGTGAATGAATCGCAGAAAGGCATTTTTTTTAAATTACTGTATGGCATTAAAATGGAGAGTGAGACAATCTAAAGGAGAGCAGCTTCTTTTGCTGTCTTTTCTTATTTTAGCAACTCCACAGTGTCATGAGTGTATATTGCACTTAATGTTTATTTAAAAAAAATAAAGATTTATATAAATGGTAAACAAGGATATAAAAGATAAATGCAAAAAATATAAATAAAAAGTACCCCAAAGCCTTTTGTCATTTCCTTTTAAAGATAATCCTATCATCTATGTCTGTTCCATTCTTTGTTAAAGAAAAAACAAACTGCATGACAGGATAATGCATTTATATTATAGACGTTAAACGAGATCTGTTGTAGATCTGTTTCAGGCTATTTATAAATGTATTTGTATACATGCATTATTGCTATTCTAATTTCATTTGGCATGTACTACTTTACAGTCAGATAGGAAGACATTAAGACATAATGTCCTCATTACGTTCTTGGCCCTGATGGACACAATGATAGGTATTGGGATTATTTGGAAACCCTATGATTTTAAACCTCACACCAACATTCTTTTCCAATCCTATTTTTTTTAAATAGTATAGCTTGACAAGATACCCTCTTGATTAACAAAAGAGAGTATTCTGCCACATCCTGGCCACTCAGAGGACTGACATCTGTAACATAAAGTAGATACCAGGGTTGATTTGGTGAAAAAATGATATTGTGCGCTATCCCAACCAATATACATTAGGATAATCAAAGGATAAAAAAAATCCACTATGATCATGAATACCAAACTTGACATATAAAGACCCTGATACTCAATGGTGCACAAATTCCCGCAATAAAGTGCAAAAACATGTGTGAATTTTCCTATAAAGTGCAAGATAGAAAAAAAACAAAAAACATATATGACTTATAATAAAGTGACTTATACAGACAAAAATGACTTAAAGTGGTTGTGAAGGCAGAAGGTTTTATATTCTAATGCATTATATGCATTAATATAAAAAATGTCTTCTGTGTGCATCAGCCCCCCTCATCCCCTAATACGTACCTGAGGTCTATCTAGATCCAGCAAAGTTTCAGGAGTGTCTCGGCTGCCCAGGACTCCCCTCCTCATTAGCTGAGACAGCAGCGCGGCGCCGTTAGCTCATGCTGTTGTCAATCAAATCAGTCAGCCAATGAGGAGAAAAAGGATGCGGGGCCGGGCCACGGCTCCATGTCTAAATGGACACAGGGAGCTGTGGCTCGGGTGCCCCCATAGCAAGCTACTTGCTGTGGGGCACTCGACAGAAGGGAGGGGCCAGGAGCACCGAAGAGGGACCTGAAAAGAGGAGGATCTGGACTGCTCTGTGCAAAACCATTACACAGAGAAGGTAAGTATAACACGTTTGTTTGTTTGTTTGTTTTTTTTTTTTTTACTTAAAAAATTTTGACTTTAGTATCACTTTAATTAGGTTGTGACCATATGACTCCTGCACAAATTATTTAACAATTATAAATTGATTAAATGATGAAAAACAGATATTAAAGGATTTTAAAGAAAAAATTGACGGTTCAACAAATGTCCCACTTGGTGCAAAGAGAAAACGCACTAGTGCTATCCCTGAAGTTGGTAGGGCAGGACTAGCGGTTGTGACATCAGCATGCATGGTCCAATAGAGTGCCAGAGCGGCCATGTCTGTGAGATGTTTGTATGCCACAATCTGTTATGTTTACAAATAAACCTTTTATACATTAAGGCTCCGTTCACATCTAGGCGTTTTGGGGCGTTTTTGGGGAGTTTTTCTGCTCTAGGATCAGCTCTCAAAACGCCCAACAAGACAAATCCTGTTCATTTCAATGGCCCCTGTTCACATCTGAGCGTTTTGACACTGTAAGCAAAATGCCCAACGCTCAAAAAAGTACATGAGCTTCTTTTTGGGCAGATTACAGGCATTTCCCAGTGGTTTCTATTCAATCTAAAAACGCCTACACAAAAAACGCCTGTAAAAACGCCTGTAAATCGCGGTAAAATCTCGGTAAAAATCGCGGTAAAAAACGCGCGAAAACGCTACGCTCAGGTGTGAATGTAGCCTTATGCACTGTTAGCTGACCTCCTTATTTTCAAATGCATTTGTTGGTTGGAGCCGGAAGGTACCAGGATATTTAGGAAACCACTTGGGAGCGGTGCGGGCCTGCCTATAAAGGATTTCTCAAAGCATTGTTGATCTCTTTGTGGAATCATATGTTCCTGTAAGCAGTCTGGTTATCTGCACGAGCAGATAGGGTGGAAATGAAGTGGTGTCCATCGTAGAGACCTACCTCAAGTATAGCACTAATGAACTTCCTTTTGCACCAAGCAGGACATTTGTTGGACTGTCAATTTTTTCTGTTTTTTTTACCATTTTTAAATTTATAATTGTAAAATAATTTGTGCACATGAGTAATTTTTGTCTGTATAAGTCACTTTATTACAAGTATATATATATATATATATATATATATATATATATATATATATATATATATATATATATATATATATATATATATATATATATATATATATATATATATATATATATATATATATATATATATATATTTTTTTTTGTACTTTGCCCTTAGGAGGATAGGAGGATTCACTTTGTGAAATATTTATTGTTTTTGCATTTTTTTGCCGGAATTTGTGCACTATTGAGTATCAAGGTCTTTAAATATGTCACATTTGGTATTCATGATCATAGGATATTTTTTATTATCCTTTTATTAAGGCAAGTGCGAGTTCCATTGTTCTTTGAACTGGGGTTGATTAACCAAAGAGGAATAGGCTGTTAGCAAAGTGAATTTTCCCCTGGGTAAGTGAATTTGAAGCTGTGTTGACTTCCATCAATCAGAAAAACTGAATTAAAAGACTTGATTTAAACTCAACCACCAAAGAATTACATAGAATATATATATATATATATATATATATATATATATATATAACATTACTTACTGGACTGTAATGAATTTATATTTACTTTATTTCACCAAAAATATATAACAAAAAAGTGGACATGTGCAAATTGTGTAATGCATTAGAAATGGTACCAACAGTTCTCATGTAGTGGAATGCACTTCCCAAATGCATGTAATCCTGCTCCAAAAGATTACCAATGGGGCTGGGATAAGAGGTGGACGATAGGTACGCCTGACTGGTTTTGCCGGGCACAGGCTGGCTGCTTCAGAGGCAAAAATCCCTATTTTGCCTCTGAAGCAGATGGCCTGTGCTCAGCTAAACCGATCAGGCTTACCTATCATCCACCTCTTCTCCCAACCCCATTGGTGATCTGTTGGTGCAGGATAACATGCATTTGTTAAGTGCCTTCCACTGCATGAGAACTATGACTCTATTTCTCCATGAAACTACTGGATGGATGAGTATACAATCACTTGTATAGAATCACTTTAATGCACTGGTAATGTTTTTTTTTTTTTACTTTTTTTCAGCCTGTAAACTCTTCTCTTCTAATACACCTGCAAATGCCTATGTGTGTTTAGATACATAGGCTAACATAGAGGTGCAATTTACGGGTTGAAAAAAAATGATCAAATGCACAAAAAAGCAGCATTTTAAGCTCAGTGTGCATGAAGCCTGTCACAAAATATTTGTTTAAAAAAAAGTGTGTTGTGCAGTTTGTTCTGTTTTGATCAGATTGACAAGTTCACTTTGAAAAAGTTAGCAATATTTGGTTTAAGGTATAAATCCACTTTGAGAATCTACAAGAAAAGTCAAGTATCAGCCACCGAAAGTACAGGACATATTGACAATCTAAATGAGGAAAGTGATGAGCTTGGTGAGGGAATTTTTTACAATTATATTTCAGCCTGATAGTGAAGGTGTGACCAGACTTTAGACAAAATATTGTCTCATGAATACGGACAAAAGGTTCTATAGCTTAACAAACAGGTTTGTGAATTACAAACCTAACAGTGAAGCTCCAAAGGCTGGCATCATTTTATTTTACCTTTTTTATATTGGTTTATAATATACAAGCTTTGTGTCACTCTGTATCAAATCGGGCAAGCCCTTGCACTACATAGTTGTTGGTAGATCTCAAGGAGATTGTACAAATTTTATTGTAATGTATGTGATGAGCTTTATCCCAATCAGGCTTTACTGCAGAGAGCTGGAATCGCACTCTGAGAGCTTAACTCCAAATTTGTTGAGAAAAAACATTCCACTCTGAGTGATCTATGTACATTGCAAGGATTATAACAACCTTTGTTGCAGAATACTACATTTTGGTATTCTGAATAGTGATGGGCGAACACCCCCTGTTCTGTTTGCACCAGAACATCTCGAACAGGGAAAAAGTTCTAGCGAACATGCAAACACTAATAAAGTATATGGGATACGAACATGAAAAATCAAAAGTCCTAATTTAAAGGCTTATAAGCAAGTTATTGCCATAAAAAGTGTATGGGGACCCGGGTACTGCCCTGAGAGACATGTATCAATGCAAAAATTGTTTTTTAAAACAATTGTTTTTACAGGAGCAGTGATTTTATGGATGCTTAAAATGAAATAATAAAAATGAAAAATTTATTTCAAATATTGTGCCTGGGGGATCCCCTTAATGTGCTTGTAAAGTGGCGCATCTGTACGATGTATGGAGCCAGCTGAAGCAATACTGATATTTCTAAAGGAAAAAAAATGTAATTTATCCACTTACCGCATATCGACGTAGGGCTATGTCGGTAAACTTTGCAAGCTTATACCGGGATGATGCCTCTAGCTAGAGACATCATCCCAGTACCGTGGTTTGAAGCCGACGGTCGGCTTTCCGTCGGTAACGACCGATGCAGCTCGGGAGCCGCTCGATCGTTACCCGGGGGGGCGGGAGGGGACGCCCCCCCCCTCCCGCCGCCTTCCGTGGCTTTGCTCGGGGCTCCCGTCCCACCGGGAGCCCCGAGCACCCAGCCGGCACGTCCGCCGGCTGGATGGAGTCCCAATGAATGCCGGAAATGGCATAGATTGGGTCTCCGATGACGTAACCCGGAGGCGGCGTCCATGACGTCACGTCCGGGTTACTGTGCTGCATAAGGCGGCAAATTTGAAAAACGGCTGTATGCAAAAATGCCGTTTTCGGCGTTTTGCATACAGGGAAGTGTAGTGGAGGGGTCTAGGGTCTTTTAGACCCTCGATCCCTCCATAAAGTGTAACTGTCACTACATATTGGTGTCACAAGGGATGTTTACATTGCTTGTGACAGCAATAAAAGTGATCAGATTTTTTTTATTTAAAAAAAACCTGTAATAAAGTAAAAAAAAAATAAAAAAAAAATAGGAAAAAAAAAAAAAAAATTTAGCCGCCCCCGTCACCGTTAGCTCGCGCACAAAAAAAAACGTATACACAAGTCGAGCCGCGAATTAAATCGCTGTTCAACCCACACATGGGAGGTATCGCCGCGATCGCCAGAGCGTGGGCAATAATTTAAAAAAAAGAGCTACACTCTACCTCTAAACTGGTAACCGTTAAATAAATTTAAAGCATCGCAGATTGAGATCTCTATTGACCGTAGTTTGTCGCCATCCCACGGGGGGGGGCGCAATTTTAAACCGTAACATGTTGGGTATCTATTTACTCGGCGTGACATCATCTTTCACAATATACAAAAAAAATGGGCTAACTTTACTGTTTAGTATTATTTAAATGCAATGACATGTGATTTTTTTTTTCGCCTGAAGACCAAATTTACATAATTAGTAGGTTCTATTGTTTGCCCTAGCACTAATATTGGATGGTAAAATGTGTAAATAGGCCTGTTTACCTGACATGAAGTCAGTTAACCTGTGAACTTGCCTTGAAGCACACGACTGGACTTCATAAAGGAAGTAAACTGACTAAAATATTTTTTCTGTGATGAATACTATGTCTAGATCATGCATATATCAAGGTACGGATGAATGCATTGATCATATTGGATTTTGAGCTTGTTATGTCTGTGTTGTAATTTTACAATGTTGGGTTAAAGGAGTAGCAGAATTTGCCCGAGCACCTTGCAGTTTTCACCATGTGGTAAAAAAGCCATAGAAATACTGTTTTTGATCATTCACAATATCAGTTTGAGATGAGATCAAAATGTAATTGGTATTACTTGAAAAATTCAAGTTTAAATTAAGGAATATATTATTTTCTTATTTATCTTTTAATGTATGTATATACAGTACTTAGCTGGTCATGTTGGGTTTTCTGACCATTGCCTAAATATCTGCTTGCTACATGAGAGAAAGGTGATAATGTTCTGGTACGTGGAGTGGGTATAGGTGCTAATCACGTAATAAGCAGAGGGCACAATTGGCTAGCCAGACAGTATTGTGTGCCCTCTGTGGATTGTGTTAATTGATTGGAATGTGTGAAGTCTTTTGACTGTTTATGTATGGCTAGGATTATATTACACTGAAATTGTTTTAGCCTGGAAAAAAATCAGTATTGATTTCCATCTCAGAATGCCACCAGCCATGAGCAATGTCTACAATGCTTGTCATGTCATAGATGCCACCCAAAATGGGTACAGTGACTTTAAAATGGACTCAGAGAACACTGAAATAAGTGATGAAGAAGAATATGAAATTGCCTGTGAACTAGAAAAGGAAAATAAAAATCCTTTACTGGCCAAAAATTGGTGTAGAAGATTTAATGCTGGGACAAAGCCACCAAAAGATATGTTGAAGTTGAGAGGCCTTACATTGTGGGAGTCTATAACAAATTAATGGGCGGTGTGGCTATGCTGGACTCATTTGCAGCAAAATATAAGTTTCCTTTGAAATCCCACTGCTGGTACATTTACATCTTCTGGCACATGATCATCCTAGCTGTGATCAACGCATTGCTGCTGTACAAACGGGACTGCAAAGCACTGAATGCTCCCAAGAAAAAGATACTAAACAGGAGGCTGTTTCAAGCCCAGTTAGTATCCTCTCTCATCCTAGTCGGCACAACTGTCAAAAAACCAAAGAGAGGGCGACCAGGTTTAATCCATGGGAGCCCTATTCCGCAGACAGGGAGCCCCTTAAATGACAGGAAGAGACCATCTGCAGGAAAAGGGAGTCCTTCAAATGGCACCCCATTTAAAAGGTCATCCACCAAAAGACATTTGCAAGGACATGTATGGACATTTCCCTATAAAAGCAAGTAGCGGACGCTGCAGACACTGTGGTAAAGAACATACCAACACACTTTGTAACAAGTGATTATTAATAAAAAATGTAGCAGGTTTTCCAGGCCTGTGGCCTGATGTGGGTCTGCCATTGTTACCGGTTACCTCTCCAGCCTATGAAAGCTGCGACCCTGGGTGTGAGAACTGAGATATGGACGACTCCGGCATCTTGGTTTTGTGGTTTTTAATGTAGAAAAGCGGATGGGAGAAGGGAATGAGTGGGATACTCCTTTAGGCTTAACTAATTACACTTGGAACTTAATCCTAGATAAATTCCCATTGTCGCTTCCTTGACGCCAACCGACACCAGCCAACGCTCACTAACACTGAGAACACACTGTAGCTTGATAGAAGTCCTGGATCCTCGACAATAAGTCCAGAAGACCCAAGACTGCGAATTGTAGAATTACTGACACTGCTGTACTGCAAAGTCACTGAATACTGCCCTCCCGTCTTGCACTGGCTTGAGGTAGTAGGCTGTAGATTTCTGTATTGCTGCAACTCTCAACTGTCCTACTCTGTCCAATTCAGGGCCCATATGCAGATGTCCTCTTTAACCTTGAACTCTTCGGGGTTCACTGACTATGTGCCCCCCTCTGTAACTTCAGGGTCCTCAACCTAGGCACCCCCTTTCAGCTAGCTGGCACTGGATCCCAGAACCTCTTCCGGTGTGGTCCCCTCTGACTCTGGCAGACCACCAGGGGCAATCTGCAGTACTCACGACCTGTGTAGGCTTTCCTGGGACTGGACCCCTCTCACGCTCCGTAGGCTTTTGACACATCGGATACCATCAGCTCAGCTCAACACTCTTTGGATTCTCAGGCGACACCCTGAGGCATCCACCTCCTCAGCCAGGAGGAGAGACAGCCGCACTCTCCCTCCTGGGACTCTGCTCCCGCCAAAGACCCCCTGTCATGCACTTCCCCCAAACTTATACCCACTCCCAGAATCCTTTGCAGCATAATCTGCCTTCTGGGGTAGTTACAAGCTTGGATGTGTCCCCTGATTGGGCTTCCCACACTGCCCTATGAGAAGCCTCTCACAGGAGCCAGTGGGGATACTTCTCCCCTCAGCAGGCACATCTGGAAGCCCTGACACCCTAACTAAATAAATCACAGACCTGCTGTTACACAGACAAGACCCACTATACATTTACCTAGCACCTACCTGTAGGGTGCTACAAAAATATGACTTGTATCAATAATATTTTGTGATAATTAGTGTATATAAATAGATATAAAGGCTACTGTTGAAGGACTTTAGAAAGCCCTTCAAAGAAACCCTTTGGTTGTCTCTACATTTATTCTGAAAGTATGAGTGCCGTCACATGACGTCAGAAGGGGGGCAGTGCCGTGGGATGATGTAACCAGGTGGCCCCGCCCCTTGCCTATAAAAGAACCGTCAAAGCTGAAGATCGAGCAGATGGCAGGCAGCCTCTGAAGAGGCAAAACGTTTTTGAATTTTTTTCTATTTTTCTGGTTTGGCAGGTGGCATGATTGATTATGGATTTACTTTGAGGGACACTATATATTTTTTTTCTTTTTAATAAGGGACTCGTCAAAACTGTGTTCTGTGGTTTTTACTTTTTTACACTTTTTTGGTGAATGGGTAGGGGTACTATGTACCCAATACCCATTCACATGGGGGGGGGGGGATTCCAGATTCCGATAAGCTTCCCACCCGCAGACTTCACAACCACAGCCCAGGGTTATCGGGAAGAGGCCCTTCTCCCCATCAACATGGGGACAAGGTGCTTTGGCGTCGAGTTCCCTTAAAATCTGTACTAGATTCAAAGTGCCTGGTGGGGACTTTGCCCATCCCGTTTTTTTAAATTATGTCATATTGCTCAGACCAATTTTTTAGCTTTCAGTGCTCATTGGTATCTATGGGAAATATTGGTCGGCTTGACATGGCACTGCTCCCTGTCTTTAACATTGGCATCCATAGGAAATCTTGGTTAGCTTGACATGGCAATGCTCCCTGTCTTTAACATTGGCATCTATGGGAAATATTGGTTAGCTGGACATGGCACTGCTCCCTGTGTTTAACATTGGTGTCTATTGGAAATCTTGGTCAGCTTGGCCTGGCACTGCTCACGAACTATAAGTGACAGGGACACAAAACTTGGGGAGCACTGAGAGGGGACCCAGGACTACAACATATCCATACATTTTAAAAGTGGGGGATGCCTGTACACTACACTGACTGCACTAAACTGACTGAACTTACTATCCGCTAACTACCTGCCTAATTTCCTAATTTACATGGATGCCACCTAAGCAGCAGCCTTATATAGTGTGGGGCGTAGACTTAGCCCCTGAGCCATGATTGGCTAAAGGCAACCTGCCTTTGGCCAATCATGGCTCTGGCAGGATGTGCTGTAATTGGCCAAAGCATACAGGTCAGGTGCATGCTTTGGCCAATCATCAGCAATCAATGTACTGCAACAGCTCAGTGCATTAGGGGGCCTTCATTGGCGGGCAAACTTCTGCGAACACACAAACAGCTGATGTTCGAGTCAAACTTACATTCAACTCAAACAAGAGCCAGTCCCCAAATTCTGAAGAAATCACTGTTTGTTCCTCTGTGCGGAATGGTTCTAATGGGAGTGGTTTCATAATTATTACTCAGCTGTGCAGCTGCAGAACACTAATAAGGAAAGCTGCTGGGCCTGCATCCCTTTAGACGTGAATTTCTATTAGGAATATCTTACAAAAAGTGAAATTTTTGTTACAGGGGATGCCAGAAATCTCACTTGTATCTTAGGCAGACTTCTGGGAAAATTGGTGAGCCAATCACACAAGCAGGAATTAATGTTTCCGGGGTGTTTTCAATACACATTCAATGTACAGAACAACTCCAGGTAGCCATATTACATTGCATTTTTAGAAAATGACAGCAGCTGCAGATTGAAATATAAGGGGATTTTTAATAACAATCAATTACAATATGAATTGTGTCAGAATTGTATACGCTTTATTATTTTTCTTTATTTGCTATTTTTTTTCCCCACAAAAGTGGAATTAACCTTTAACCTGCCTAGCGCTAACCCAGAGCGTGACTCGGGGTAGAATTTTCTTGCTGTTATTGGTATCCCGAGTCACGCTCGAGGTGAATGTGCAGAGCGAGCAGCGGTGTGTCTTACCTTTTCCTGGCGATCCAGTGATGATCTCTCATTGCTGTGACTGCCAGCCGAGAACCCCCACCGCTCGTCTGTCGGTATGAGGACTTTCTAGTTGTGTTCCCTGCAGCAGCAATGCTGCATGGGAGCGGAACCAGGGAGGGAAATTCAAACGTTGCACAAAACACAAACACATAACATTTATATTATATATATATACAGTATATATATATATATATATATATATATATACACACAGATATATATATATATATATATATATATATATAATATATAACGCATGAATTATCTAATCAATAATATAATTGTATTATATAATATATATATATTATATTATATAATACAATTATATTATTGATTAGATTATAATTCATGCGTTTGTGTTTCGAATTTATCACATCTGGGATGTCTACTTGAGTCTTGTTTTGGTCAGGTTTAAGTCAGTAATTACTAAGAATTGTAGGCCTATAATACATAACGCCAAATTTCCATGAAAAAAATTGTACCGCTTTTGGTACAGAATTCCTGACATAATCATACCGCCAGGGTGGTTAAAGGAGCTGGTGCAATATTTGTACAATACAATTGTAGTGCATGTGGCCATCTTGATAAATGAAGTCAACTGACTGGAGGAAAAAGCACAGGGATGACTTCATCAAATGCAGTTGTTTCACCCTCTAATCATAGGCTTGGCCAAACTGTATTTACTGCACCCTTGTATAGTGCCTATCTGAGGTATTTGGATCAGAAACCGGGCTAATCAGAATATGCAAATGTTTTGGCAAATATACGTTCATACACATGATTATTTTATATGTACTGTATTTTCCAGCGTATAAGATGACTGGGCGTATAAGACAACCCCCCTAATTTTCAAGTTAAAACATAGGTTTTGGGCTATACTTGCCGTATAAGACTACCCCCCTTCCGAAGCAAGGCAACACCATTGAAAAACATCAGATTTCTCATAGATCTCCAAGGTACCCCAAGTACTGTAATACATGTAATCTCTCATAATATCTCCAAGGTACCCTAAGTATAAGTATTACCAGTAGATGTAATCTGAAGACGCTGGCTGTGTTGGAATCCTTTACCGGTATTACCGTATGTACCATAGCTTCGGCTACATACAGTATACCACGCTGAGCCAATCACAGTGAGCGATGTATTCTATTATTGAATGCAAAGCCTGCTCAGATTGGCAGAGTCAGAGAGGCGGGCTAATGTTACTCCGCCAATCCGAGCAGGCTTTGCATTCAATAATAGAATACATCGCTCTCCCTGATTGGCTCAGCGCAGTACACTGTATGTAGCCTGAGCTACGGTACATACGGTATACCGGTGCAGGAATCCCACACAGCCAGCGTCTTGAGAGATTACATCTACCGTAATACTTATACTTAGGTTACCTTGGAGATATTATACTCGGAGTATAAGACGACCCCCTATTTTTGGGGGATTTTTTTGAGGTTCAAAAGTATTATACGCCAGAAAATACAGTATTATTTATTTTATATAAAGAGAGGTAGAGCTAAACTAATATTATAGTGGTAGATCCAGTTCTGTTAAAGTAAATTAGATTTAAAGTGTATTATAAAAACCATTTATGGTACCAGTTGAAATAAAATGAAAAAAATTGTTAAAAAGCTAGTAGCAGGTATGAAGTGCAGGCACCTATTTTTACTTGCAGAAGCATCTAACACTGTTTTACAGCTAAATCCAGGGCCACCACTTCAATAAAGTACCAGAGATTTGCCCCTACAGAACATCCAGTATTAGAGAATAGCAGAAACAAATGAGAGCTGCTTTCATAAGTAAAAATTTAATGAAAACATTTCAATGTGTATTAAACTGCTTTGCATTATAATCATGAAGGCCACTGCTGGCTGTTACAGGACAAGATGTGTGTTTTTCAATTTAAAGCATATTCATTTTAAACTCATGAAGTTAATAGTCAACTCACATATAAAGTGGAAAAATATTGGCATGGCTATACCCAGAAGTGTTAACCTAGGTCACATTTGAAATTAATGAATACAACCAGTTTGTCCAATCTGCTCTCCAAAATCTCATTTCATTTTACATATTTTTAAATACTGAGAACCAAGTGAACAATGTACCTTGACAAAGCCCCTTTTGCTGTTTCTGGGGCAGTGGTGCTGAATCCATCATTGTCATGAATCAACACATTGCCATAAAGTGAAAGGGTGAGTATAATCACTAAAAAACAGGTGACTAAAAAAAAAGGAGGGAAGAGGAAAGTCCCATCAAAAAAGTCCATATAAAAGTGAATCAAAAAGGTAAAAAAGAAACCACAACTGATGATCCAAAAAACGTGAATAATAATATCCAGTTGAAAGGTGTCACCAGTGTGAAATTCCAACAAAGAATATAGCATCCACCATTAAGTGCAATAACTGCTTACCTTAATAATGGAATGGTAAAGCATTTATCTTATAAATTATTCTCATCCGTGAGGCTATTTCGGTGGTAATATAAATCAGAGAAGATGGAGATGTAGATGCATAGCCATGCATAACAATAATAATGGCTCCTTGGTAGTTGGCTTATGAAATAATAAATGGAGGCTCCATAGTGTAATATGTATTAGACATTTATTTGTAAAAAGCATAAGTAACTTACATTTAAGTTAAAAAAATGAAGATGTATATATTGAGAATCAGGCCGAGGGGTCCCTACACTGAGCGGCGTGAAAATCACGAACTTCTGCTCTCAGCCGTAAACTGGAAGTGACGTCACCCGGCTCCTCCTGAGTCACGTGTAGTGTGACGCAACGCATATGCTATATTAATTATTACACTCAGTGATTTGTTTTATATTTATTCCTTCACATATAATTCACTGGTAGCTCTGCTAGCGCATTGGCTATTTTCGTTTACTAACATTGCCATAAAGAGCCTTTCCTACGAACCCTCCTCTTACGCCATATTTTTTTAAAATAGAAAATAGACCAGAAGGATTATTTGACCTAATTTTAGAAGACAATATTGGGGTACTTTGAAGTAGAACTCAAGTCAAAACTTTTTTCTTTTCCATTTGGATGGAGGGAGGGTCATTACCCCTATCAGGTATTTTTGGAGATATGTGTCCCATTGGTGAGTTGTCCTTTCACTTACTGTCCCATAAACAAATAAGAAGCAAGAGGAAATCCCTCCTAAGTGTGCTGGTGGCATGCTCTGCTCACGCAATCTCAGGTTACCGCAGATGTGCTGTGGCTGGGCATTAAAGTTTATAAAAAAATCTATATTTTATTGTACATAGAAAAATATTTTTACACGTAATAAAACACAATTAACCACTTCTGGACTGGAAGGGTTTGCCCCCTTAATGCCCAGGCCATTTTTTGCGATTCTGCACTGCGTTATTTTAACGGACAATTGTGTGGTCGTGCGATGCTGTACCTAAATAAAACAGATTTTGGTGGTATTTGATCACCTCTGCGATTTTTATTTTTTGCACTATAAACAAAAATAGAGTTACAATTCTGAATATATATATATATATATATATATATATATATATATATATATATATATTTTACATTCTGCTATATAACATTCCCAAAAAAAAAAAAAATCTAAATTTTTTAACACTTTAGGCCAATTTGTTGTCTGCTACATATTTTTGGTAAAAAAAAATCGCAATAAGCGTATTTTGATTAGTTTGCGCAAAAGTTATCGCATCTACTAACTACGGGAAAGATCTATGTCATTTGTATTGTTTTTTTTTTACTAGTAATGGTGGCGGTCTGCCATTTTTAGCGGGACTGCGACATTGCGGCACACAGATTGGACCCCTAACTGACATTTTTTACACTTTTTTTTTGGGGGGGGGGGGGGGGACCAGTGACATTACTAAAGTAATCAGTGCTAAAAATATGCACTGTTACTGTAATAATGACACTGGCAGGGAAGGGGTTAACACAGTGGGTGATCAAGGCATTAAATGTGTACCTAGGGGAGTGTTTCTAACTGTATGGGGGTTTTGGCTTTTGAAATGATCATATAGACCCCATGCATCGGAGTCCCCGCTACCTAGGGGGTGGCGGGAGCGCGCTGGCGGCGGAGAAAGCTCGCCCCCTAGCTGCAGGCGCGCAACTGACATAGAGCGAGGTGTGGTCTAGAAGTAGTTAAAAACATATAATCACATCTGAACAGTTCAGCCCATCATGGCCAGTTCATGAAAATTATTGTTAGGTAGCGATGGAAAAGGGAGCCCCTGTGCATCAACACATTTTACAGATTTGCTTCCGCAGGACACACAGAAGGATAACAGAAGAAAAAACAGACATCACTTTCTAAAAAGAAAAATATAGCATATTTGAAAATCTCAAATTCTTACATGTACATAGTGTCATACAATATACATACATCATACAGAATACACCCAGTTGTATTTCCTTATTCACCTTGTCTAGATGTGAGCATACATACATACAGGATCTCCCCTGGGTGGGCACTGGGGCCACAGGACAGATCAAGTACTCAAAACCCCACATTTTGGGGGGGGGGGGGGTTTATAAATTGTTATGGTCCAATTTGCCTTTAAAGTCCGATCTTAAGGGTCTGTTTTGTTTTCTAAATAGATTGTACAGATGTGGCAATGGAGAGATTTCAGTAACCTTATAATCGGCATTAAAGCTCACATTTCTTGCCTTCGCATATATGCTTTATGCGATCAGCAAGTGATTAACATTCTTTTTTTTTTTTTTTTTTTTTTCAAGGGAAGGATTTAAAAGCATATACCAGAGTTTTTTTTTATACTAAACTTTACTTTTATTCTTTTGCCTTGACTTCCCTTTTAACTCTGTGGTTAGTAACTAACTATTGTTGAAAGACAAAAAACTACAGCCGTACATTAAATGATTTTCTTCTCATGCATAGAGAAAAACAAAAGGGAAAGGAGAAATTAAAAGATACTATAAGAAGTTTAAGAAAATGTATTTTTCTTTTGCTTTACCAATTGTGGACCTTAAACTCGCTCTGTTACTAAGGCAACAAAACCGTATATACAAGTTGGTCAAAGTTATAATGTAATATATTTTTATTTCAATAAAAAATAAATCCTCACTTAATTAAAAAGCAAAAAGACTAGTACTGGGCAAACCTGAAAATGACACATCTGCTCTAAGTCCAATGTTCTCTCCAAGTGATAGATGGCAAATGAGGTTTAGTAACTTTAGCAGAAAATGCCAATTTAATTTAGTCCTGTAATGCAACAGTTGGGTTATCCAAGCCTTTGTATTTTTCATGGACATTTAAGATGAATCATTTACAGTAGATATGAACCCCATCTGAATGATATTTTTTTTAAAAACACTTTATATTATCAACAAGTTTTTATTTAATTACATACCTATGTAGTCTCAGTGGGTATTGCTACAACAACTCCATTACTGTGGATTACTAATACTCCAACTTTTGAGTAAGCTCACATACAAGAGTTAAAGGCCCCGCCGCCGGCAGACTTTATCTCGGTTTTCCACTGACCAGTGGTTTAGTTAGGCTCTTTACAGCAGCAGATAGGCCATACCATAGCCTCAGAAAAACTATTAGTTATCTGTATATTTTCAATGTGTGCACAACCATATGCAATGGAAGCTTCTTTTTTTATTCTTGTGCTGGAGTCTATATGTGTCTTTGAGCAATCAAAGCATATTTTATAGGTACAAGGAAGCCTGGGTTGTGTTGAATCATTCCCCTTTAGCCCCTCCTACTGTTAACAATTTGGCAATACTCACCGTTTGCTGCAGCCCACTACATGCAATGCCAGTCACGTCTTCTCTCAACTGTCCCTCATTCTCAAGTTCAAAAGTCTAGATGTATGCCAGTTGTATGATTACTTAACCGCCTTAGCGGTATCCCCGAGCGTGACTCGGGGTAGGAATTTTCTGCTATTAGCGGTATCCCCGAGTCACGCTCGGGGTCAATGGGCAGAGCGTGCAGAGAGCGCAGCGGAGCTTCTCTTACCTTATCCTGGCGATCCAGCGATGAGCTCTCATTGCTGTGACCGCCAGTGAGATCTCCGCCGCTCGTCTGTCGGTAGGAGGACTTCCTAGTTCCGTTCCCTGCAGCAGCAATGCTGCATGGGAGCGGAACTAGGGAGGGAAATTCAAAAAAAAAAAAAAAAAAAACGTTGCACAAAACACATAACACATTTTATATTATATATATGCATATATATATATATGCATATATATATATATATATATGCATATATATATATGCATATGTATATATATATATATATATATATATATATATATATATATATATATATATATATATATACCTATATATATATGCATATGTATATATATATATATATGCATATATATATATATATATATATATATATATATATATATATATATATATATATATACCTATATACACACACACATATATATATGTATATATATATATATATATATATATATATATACCTATATACACACACACATATATATATATATATATATATATATATAAAAATTATATTATTGATTCGATTATAATTCATGCGTTATATGTATATATATATATATATACACACACACACACACATATATATATATATATATATATATATATATATATATATATATATATATATATATATATATACACACATATATATATATAATATATAACGCATGAATTATAATCTAATCAATAATATAATTTTATTATATATATTATATATTAAATATAAAATAATATTATTGATTCGATTATAATTCACTTGTTTGTGTTTCAAATTTATCACATCTGGGATGTCTACTAGAGACTTGTTTTGGTCAGGTTTAAGTCAGTAATTACTAAGAATTGTAGGCCTATAATACATAACGCCAAATTTCCATGAAAAGAATTGTACCGCTTTTGGAACAGAATTCCTGACAGAATCATACCGCCAGGGAGGTTAATTTCCCAACATCGACTGAGCCAGTATGTAGTATCATATTTACACTGGCATTGTTGCTATTGTTTGAACTACACTTCCATTGCAGGTCCTTTGATTGATGTTCATCTCAGGAATCCATCTACTCTCCCCCTTCTTGACGGATTAGTATTACCGCAATCCTCTTATCATTTTGGAGACACATATGATTCCCCCTTAGCCGTCTATGCACCATCTAGTTGACTCACCATTAGGGGGTCCCTCTCTCCTGTTCTGTGCCTTTTTCTGCCCAGTAATGTGCTTTCACTATGTGCATTATGATGTGCCTCATTGTGTCTGTGAACATAAGATTTCATAAGTTTTCATGCTTTTGTATAACCTGGTACAATGTGGGACCATTGGCTGTCAGTATACTTTCCTGTGTACACTGTATGTAAAAATTGTTTATGGAAAAAAAAAAAAGGAAGAATGGGCAAAGATACCTCAAACAAGAATTGAAAGTCTCTTGGCTGGCTACAAAAAGCATTTACAAGCTGTGATACTTGCCAAAGGGGGCAGTACAAGATATTACTCTGCAGGGTGCCCAAACTTTTGCAGACACCATTTTTTTGTTTTCTGTAATTTTGAAAGTGTCAATGATGGAAATAAAATCTAACTTTTGTTGACATATTATAAGAATGTCTAATCTGTAATTTGATGCCTTTTGGAGATTTTTCCATCTTTCCTTGGCTTCTTTATGCACATTAATACAATTTTTTACCTTGGGTGCCCAAACGTTTGATCCCTACTGTATACAAAATCCGAGAGGTGAGACCTCCCTAATAGATTTCAAGCTAAGAACTTACTCATAGTTTTCTTTTTTTCAGGCTTCTTTTCCATTAATTGTACTTTGTGTAGCACTGCCCCCCTAGACAGCTGCTGAGAATTACACTTTCCTGGGTCCCTTGGGTTACCATTAGCAACTGACAGTAGATAAACGTCAGTAACAGTTCTTGGCTCAGACAATAATCAGTCCAGGGGATTTGGTTTTTGTGTTTTATTTAGAACTGGGATGGGAGAAGGGATGAGTGGGATACTCCAACTATGAACTATACACAAACGTGAGGACAACGATCTGTAGTGTGCAGCAAGGCAGTTGCTTCACCTTGCCACAGAAGTAAAGATTACTAGACTGCTCCTGTTTGAATATTCTCTTCAGGGTTAATAACTTGGCACCCCCTTTACTATCACTACCTGTGTGCTGACACCCGTCTGCTGATTCTAGCCCCTGGAGTGGTCCCCTTCCTGGGCAGACCCCTTGGAAAGCTCCCCTGTACTCACGGACACTGTTTTTGCAGAGTTGCCCTGTCTTCACCTCCACATTCAGTTTCACTGGACCTCTGGGTTCAGCCACACCACTGGTTCACTAGGCTGACTGCCTGTGACCACCTTCCTCAGCAAACCGTAGGAGAGACAGCCGTTACCCTCCTCCTGGGACCTGGCTTCCCACCCAAAGACCCTGTCACATGTGCCCTTGGCTTTTATAATCTATTCCAGGATGCACCACTCTCTGTGCCAACCCACTGGGACAGTTACAAATCCTGTGCGTCACTGGCTGGGTTTCCTCCACTGTCCAACACGCACCCCTATTGGACACAGTGGGGACACTCCCTCAAACCAGATGAATCACACATAGACACATGCAACAGGCCTGACTAGAAATCTTGCTCCCCTGTTAAGCAGATAGAACAACTAGGTTTTACCTACCGCTCTCCTGATAAGCAGGAAGAGCAAACTATACTCCCTACCTAGCACCTATCTAGGAGGGTGCTACATCTGTAAATCTTCAAATAATATGCTTCCTGTCCCTCAGGTCTAAACTCTTATCTCCACTGTATCTATGGAGGAAGCCATGAGTAGGTGCTTGATAGTGTTAAATGTGTTAGGATAGTCATACTTCTCCTGCTGCTTTGTATGAATTTTACAGATTTTGTTCAATAAAGAAGTTGGATATTTTTTTTACCAGAGTGCAGTCATCCTATTTTCCCTATGTAAAATAAAACTCACTCACAGGATGCAACTCTTGAAAATGCTTTCCTGCAGCATCCTTACAACCACTTTCTGTCTATATGTCCTCCATGCCATTGCCCTGCATGGTATTCTCAGGATTGGTTTTCTGTTGGACACAACAGGAGACCATACCAGCATAATGTGTGTTGAAATGGCCATCTGTCATTATCATCAGAAGCTCGTGTTATAGGGGAAACAGGGATAATTTCATGAAAGCTGCAGATGTAGTAATAATGAAAATTATTTTTTTCTTTAAATTGCTTTACTTCTCCTTGTTACATAAAAGTCTAACACTCTGGCCAAAACAGCGTTATATTTTGGAAAGAGTGGGGAAGGGTGTCAAGGTTTTTGTGCTGTATCCCTGTTAGGCGATTTTCCCTCACTTATAACAGGAATACACGTTTCGAATATTGACCGATCGTTCGATTGCCGACCAACGAAACAGCTTTCGTTGGTCAAAAGCATTGCCAACATTAGCAATCGAAAAACTCTTTCAAAGAGCAATCGATTTCATACGTAGTGTTGACGTTTCATGTACAAGTGGAAGTGATGTAGTGTGCATGTGACCTTGTAGCCACACCCTTCCTCCCAGCACGAACGTTGCTATGCTCTTCGTTGAAAGGACCAGGATTGAAACCGTATACATATTTTTGCTGACATTTCTTTTGCCTTGTTTATTTGGAATTTTTCATTATTGTTTACAAAACTTCCTTCTTGAACACTGCTTCTGGGTCACCAACTATTTCCGCTCATGCGTGATAATGTTTGTTAGATTTTCTACTGACGACCTTCACACCAACGAATAGAAAATCATTCGTTCACAAATGATACGACAGAATTTTTCAATTTTTTCAATCAGTCTTTTTTGTTCATAATGTCGATATCGGGTATTGATTGCTGGGCATCAATGAGTAGAGAATCGGCCAATCATTCGCTGAACGAAAATTTTCGTACGATATTATTATTGTGTATACCTGCCATTCCTGTCCTGGTGAGTCGAGTCACCAAATAAAGCACACTGACAACAAAAAACCCTGGGAATAGTTCCAACCTGTACATACTGATCAAAAAAGTTATGGACAGTGTTTTGCTTTCAAGATTAGCCTTAAAGCGGAACTCCACTGTGTCTGAGCACGACAAACCAAAAACATTATTTAATTGATTGGAAAAAAGGGCGGAGAAGTAAATGGGACTTTAAAGGTAGTCACTCATAATCCCATGACCATCAAACTCCCCCATCCATCCATGTCTCCATAATTTATTCTGCTGAGAATTCACTTCAAAAAACACCCCCTAGCATTTCTAGCTGCAGCCATCCTGAATAAGGGCAGATGACTTATGTAGACTTATCTATGCAATGCAGACAGACCATGAATTGGTGTAAGGTCTGGCTGGGTTCTGTACATAACTTTCCTGAAAAACATCACAGCACCTTGCATCAGTACTCCTCAAGAACCATCAGTTTCCGATGCAGCAGTGGACTGGCTGTTTGGAGGAATCATGTATTTATCAAAATGCCTGGGTGGATGTCTGTAAGTAGTGGGCATCCCACCCTAGGTTACACCCGCATTTGATGCTGAGCCTCCATGATTAAAACTATACTGAAATCCAATAAATGAAAAAGGCAGCCCAGGGACAGTAAGGCTGAAAAGGAAAGGGCTAGAGACAATGCTGGACATTCTCCAGCCATGAGGTGACTGTGACTTTCTTCTGATTCTAATACACAATGAAGAGTTTTAGTACAGGAGAGGAGCCCTATACTGGGCAAGAAAGAAGATAAGCCTGGGGTTCAGATTTAATGTATTAAACAATATTGAGGGAGGCTGTTTTTGGTAAAAAAAATTGCTGCTGATCAGACCTCCCAATGTGCTGGAGAGAGAAATCTGATCTTTGGAAGACAATTACACAAGTGTAGCACCCTCTAGTGTACATAGTTTATAGGAAGATTTCGCTGACTTACTGTAGCTTAAGTGAGTCTGGGTAATCGCTGTGAGTTTAGATGTAGGTCAGGCTGGAGGTCTCTACAGGTCAGGTTTCTGGCTCCCCCCTGGTTCTAGAAACTACCAGAAAGTTGGAGAAGCTAGTGGGCGGAGGTGAAGGGAAAGTGGCTGGCAAGGTGGTTGGATAGGCTCATAAATATAGAAGATGTAGTTCAGGCTGGAAATCTCTGTAGGTCAGGCTTCTGGCACCTCCCCCTGGTTCTAGAAACTACCAGAAAGCAAATAAGCCAATAAGGGAGAAGGCTGCCACATGTAAAATTTTGCAGGCTTTCTGGGACGGTGTCACAGCTAACCTAAATCCCTTGCTCTGGGACATTTTTCAAGACAGCCAGGTGGGCTGGTAGTTTCTACTAAGGGGACATATAGCTCCTAGATACAGTAAAACGTTGCTGTTTTCTACTAAGACATAGATCTTTTGAATACAGTTGAGACTTTGCTATATTTATTAAAAGAACATAGAGCTCCTGAATATAGTTGAGACTTTGCTATTTCTACTAAGGGGACATAGAGCTCCTGAATACAGTTGGGCCTTTGCTATTTCTACTAAGGGGACATAGAGCTCTTGAAAATAGATGGGACATTTGCTACTGATCCATGAAGGACTGACATTATTCCGGAGGGAGTACAGTCTAGGATCCATTTGTTCTGCAAATTGTACATAGAGAAGTTGTCTTTCAAGTTGTTGTTGAACTCAGTTTGGGCATCCCATAACCCCTTAGAGCCGGTTCACATTAGCGCGACTTGTCAGGCGACTTGTCAGCCTGACAAGTCGCGCTCCCTCGCGGTCCATTGACCGCTACAGGACCCGTTCTAATAGGAGCGACACAAGTCGCTCCGACTTAGAAAAAGGGTCCTGTACTATTTCGGGGCGACCTCGGAGCGACTTGCATAGACTTCCATTATGTGAAGTCCCTGCAAGTCGCTCCGAAGTTGTGGTGCAATGTAATGCACAAGTCGCCCCCGAAGTAGTAAGGAGTCGTGTCGCCTCAGTGTGAACCGGCTCTAATCCTCATTCAAGTTTACATTCCCTCAATAAAACATAAAAACAAGCCCAAGGACTGTTTTTTTTTTTTTTTGTGTGTCTGAATGCAAGTTGGAAAATATGCTTTGCCTGGCTGTGCAGGAGTAGGGAGACCCATATTCCAGTGGCCCTCTAGGGCAGGGATCTTCAAACTACGGCCCTCCAGATGTTACGGAACTACACATCCCATGAGGCACTGTAAAACTCTGACACTCACAGCCATGACTAGGCATGATGGGAATTGTAGTTCCTGAACCACTGGAGGGCCATAGTTTGAAGACCCCTGCTCTAGGGGGTATCACTACACAAACATGTGGACAAATATTTTAGCTCTGTAAATTAGCAGCAGCACTAAAATTCTGGATTGTTCTATGGACATACAGTACAGTACATGGACAACAGAGATGAAATTATGATGGCTTAAAAAATGTGCAGATTTCCAATCCTGCCTGCTGGATATCAGAGTGACAAATAATAATGAATATTAAAAAGGTAGTTCCAAAAACTAATTATATTTGGCATCTTCCTACAGAAAACTAATTGTTTTAGGCCACAGCAACCACTCAGAAATCAACTTTAACAGATTTTTATATACACAATCCTTAATATACAGTCCTATACCCACAGCTGATCAAGAGAAAGGCAAAAAAATCTCCCCAATAAAGCATGATCCAATTTGCTCCAGCAGAGGAAAAAAATACCTTGACAACAAGTTCGCTATATGAACCCCTTATTTATTTATACATGGTGATCATCATATCCCCTCTTAATCTCCTCTTCTCAAAAGAGAATAAATGCATTAATTCATACCTGTTCTCTTTGAAATCCCTATATAAGCCCTGAAATACTCTAAAACCATTAGGGTTATTTACTAAGAGCAAAAAGACAGTACACTTTGCAGGGGGATTTTCCCTGTAGCACTGTCCCCGTAGGGCTTGCTGCATGGTCACTGTTTGGGCCTCCTCAGATTACCTGCAGACAGTCACTTAGGGACAGTTCACTCATCCATCCTTACTCCCAGTTACTCGTTACTCAATAAACAGTCCAGGGGTTTTGGTTTTATATTGTGGAACTTGGATGGGAGAAGGGAATAGTGGGATACTCCAACTTTAACTATTTACAGTTTATAAGGACAACTCTCACTTGGCCTCACCAGGTTATTTGTGGAAGGAGACACACTGCTTTAACCATATTGCCACTTGTATGGAAGAATTATGTCTTCTTGCTCTCTCTAGCAGCAGACCTGTTGCCAACTACTTTATCTTCAGGACACTCTCTAGTATACCCTTGACTGTCACCTGTCCACTGACTCTTCTACAGAAGGGATGGCTCTCTTAGGACAGGCCCCACGACAAAGATCTGTACTCAGTGTAGCCAGAATCAGATCCTCTCTAGTGTTTCCCCTCCAGTCAGCTATGCAGAACATCTAGGTTCAGCTCCTCTCTGACTCTCCGGCCCTCAGGTTGACCACCTGAGGCCGCATGGCAGCCGCCCCCTCCCTCCAGGACCCCGATCTCAAGCTGAAAAGACCCTGAGCACATGTGCCCTTGGCATTTATACAGTATCCCAGCATGCACCAATGCACTTTCCTCTGCCAGTCACCAGGGCTGTACTAAATGCCTGTACCCTCATTTGTCAGGTTTCCTCCCATGGTCCAATATGCCTCCCTATTGGACCAGTGTGAGACACTTCAGGCAAACTGAGGTGCACCTGAGCACCATGAGCAGAGCTCACTAACAGGTCCTGCTCTTTGGTAGGCAGAGAGCAATATACATTTACATGGCAATCTCTCTGATAAGCAGAAAAGATCCAAAAATGATATTCTCTCTTCTAGCACCTACCTAGGAGGGTGCTACATCCCCAAAGAATAAAAAAATTGGATAAGCTCTGCTAACTACGAATTCACAGGCAAGCAAAAAATTCATTTTTTTCTTAAATTTTCCTTGCATATGATTGGGATTTCTTTGCAAAGTAAAGTTTCACCAGCAAAGTGAACAGTTTATTTGCCTTTAGTAAATAAGTCCAATTGCATACGTTCTTTCAGGTCTACATTGCTAGTAAAGTCACAAGTCAGGAACTGGTTTGTAGCCAAGGATTTAGGGACTACTTAAAGAGGTATTTTGATGTGTTACATATTACCTTTAAAATGGGCTAGTGAGGATGTAGGATGTAGAGGTTGCGAAAGCTGACTTATTTTTAAAGCCTATTAAAAAGGGGGAAAAAAGTATATTGCAGCCTACCAGTCTTTAAATTTGATTTGTTATCTTTTTTTTTTTTTTTCATTCTTCTTCTTTTTTTTTACTTTGTAGTCAAATTGTACACTTTCTGTCACCCATGTCTACATTTGTTTTTCCACTGTATCCATGGAGGCAGGATGGACTTCAAACATGTCGGACTTTGTTCATCTCTATTACAGGATGGATTTATGGGACTAGTGGTTTACACATAAAGATACCTTTCTTAGTGCTTTCTTTTCAGCTCACAGAAAGTTACAAGATGAATATAAAGTGAATAACAGTGAACAGATCATCACGAATAATAGTAAATATAGGTATGCTATTCAGCACATAACAAAAAGCAAAAACAAGTGAAATTGTGCATCAAAGATTATTTAAGTGTCCAATATTATAATAAAGTGCCATGCACAATCCAATGTCACTAAAAGATGGATTCAAACTAAAACTTTTTCTGTGTTCACAATTCAGAACATCTTTATCAGATCTTAGCACCAATGTGGCCACCACCATACATACCTTTTGGGTCTTCTCACCTGATACAATGGACCCCACTGCAAAAACTCGAGGGTAAACAATGCTTGTATTGTAAAATAGCATCAGCCAGCAAACAAATCTACTTTAACTTTGGCCAGCCCAAAATGGATAACATTCATGTAAAGCATAAGAAAAGCCTGATAGTGTAGACCGCAAGATAATTTATTGAATACCAAATAAAATACACTCACAGAGAAGTAAAAAAATAGGCACATGTATAAAACACAGTGACAATCTCAAAGATGCAGATTGAAGCATCTACAAGATGGCTATCTGTTCCTGCCCAGTGTGATAATGTCCCCATCCGCCTAGGGCAGGCAGGGAAAGGACTCCATCTTGTCAAGGTTTTAATCTGCAATGTGGACGGTGACGTCATTACGCTAGGTGGGGACAGGACGCCATCTTGTCGAGGTATAAAAATATCTTTCACATTCTCTTCCAACAACAGTTCTAGCAGTGATTACCCCATGAGGAGAAGGTCACAGATGAAGACATGGGGAGAGGATTGATGGCATTAGTAGTAGTATTGCAGGCATAGACAGTGACACTAAAGCCCCTGTGATGTATTGAGGTGGGATTGGAGCAATGTGTTGGTAACAAGGTGGCTGGTAAAAGCTGAGTGTCAATGGGTCAAGAGAGCTGCACCTGGGAAACCCCCATGCCTATCTCCTCTTCCAGAGTTTGGAAGAGGAGATAGGCATTGGGGGTTTCCCAGGTGCAGGTTTTGAAATGAGTGGGTCATGCTGCTAGTACATTTCTGTTCACTTTTCTATATGCCCCCAAGACTCCTGTCACCTGCAGGCCCAATTTCTAAGCAACTTCTTACTCTCCCTGATGCCATTTTTGCAATGAGTACATCATGCTACTTGAGCACCTAAGCCTACTACCCCAGCTACTGTGCCACCCCAAATCTCCCGGGCAAAATGTTGTAAAAAGTGGCTCATGCTGATTCTTGTACTTACACTGCTGCTTTCTGAGAATGCCAAAGCTGCCACACGTTTTTTAAGGGCTTCCAGGATTTCCTGAAATGTCTGCTGGTTTTTGTCAAAATTTTCTCCAACTGTCTCCTATTTTTTTTCCATTTTTTTGGTCCCATGATCTTGTCCAGGGGGACTACCAGAAGCTTTGCAGAGCATTATATACAATTTTGCATCACTTGCTGCTCTGTAATACACACTTTTTTAGAGCCCAGATTCACTTTGACTTCAATGGCACTTCTGGTTTAGTCTTAGATTGTAGGATCTAATGAACAGGGCTCTTTGATTCCTCTTGTACCAAATTGTATAGTAACTGCAATATCTGCCTTAATTTTGTAAAGCGCTGCACAAACTGTTGGCTCTATATAAATCCTGTATAACAATATTATTATAATAGACATCTTGAATTTTTTAATCGTTTGGCTGACCCACAACTAATCAGACCTTTCAGAAGTTTATTATTCTCTACTAGTGAATCACTGATCTGGAACAACAGCCAGTGAAGTTGGATAAGTCTATGTTCCAATCCTGCATGCTTCCTTCAGATCAGTAACTTACTAGATGACAAAAGTATGGTCAGAATGGCAGCCTGTACATTTAAAGAAAAGGCAGCAATGGCAGCTTTAAAAATGTTAGCTTTATGTTGTTCGTTATATAAATGTAGCCCTACTCCAGAGGAAGCGTCTGAGTGTGGGTCCCCCTGGGTTACCGCTAGCAACAACAGTACCTTCAGACATGTTTTCAGGTGTGAGCACCTTAGACAAGAACCAGTCCAGTTTCTTTGTTTTTTTTTGGGTTTATTTTAGAACTTGGATGGGAGAAGGGAGAAGTGGGATACTCCTACAAATGAACTATGCACAATTAGGCAGGGACACTGAATAATGCTACTTGGCGTTCTGTTAGCGCTCCTCTGACGCTGATTAATGCTGACTGATGCTGGTTAATGCTGACTGATGCTGGTTAACGCTAACTGATGCTGGTCTCAGCAATGCCAGATACTGGAACTTTACCTCTGACTGTAGGAAAAGTCCCTTTAAGCTCCCCAAGACACTCCTTCCTGAGGTAGCTGACTTTAGAGTAAACTGTATTGCTGAACACTTCAGGGCTCTTCCTGGCGCCCCCTTTTACTCCCCAACTTAGGGGGTTAACTACTTGGCACCTCCTTTCACTGTGCACTCCTGGTTAGCTGGCTCCTGGATCCCCTTTGATCCCTCTGGAGGGGTCCCCTCTCTTAGGCAGACCCCTGGGTAGTTCTTGAGTACTCACAATACTGTTTTTCCTAAAGAATTCTGCCCAGCAGCTCCACTTGGTCAGCAACTCTGGATCGCTTGCAGCTCAGCTCAACCTCCGGTCCCTAGGCCGACTGCCCGGACGACCTTCACAATTTACAGAAGAAGAGACAGTCGTCACCTCCTCCTGGGTCTGATGCTCCGACCAAAAGACACTCTGTCACATGCTCCCCACAGATTCATTCCCAATCACAGGGTGCATTGCGATAGACCCCACCCACTGGGACAGTCATAAACCCTGGTGTGCTATTGGCTAGGTTTCCTCCACTGCCCAACAAGATCCCTCATTGGATACAGTGGGGAGACTCCCCACACTCAACAGATCACACCTGGAGGCATGTGACAGATGCTAACAGATCAGGCCCTCCTGATATGCAGACAGGGCCACAACTATACTTTTCCTAGCACCTATCTAGGAGGGTGCTACATAAAAATAATATGCAATATGCACATTCGGGATCGAAAGGTTCTTTTTGGAAACAATATATGGAGAGTACAGTTTAATCCTTTGTATTATATGTATCCACAGGCGTGTGAACAGGGTGTGCCGAGTATCCCATGGTCGACCAAAGCAGTTGAGTGCATGTGCTCAGCGTCATATCCAGAGGTTGTCTTTGGGAAATAGATGTATGAGTGCTGCCAGCATTGCTGCAGAGATTGAAGAGGTGGAGGGGTCAGCCTGTCAGTGCACAGACCATTTGCCGCACACTGCATCAAATTGGTCTGCATGGCTGTCTTCCCAGAAGGAAGCCTCTTCTAAAGATGATGGACAAGAAAGCCCGCAAGCAGTTTGCTGAAGACAAGCAGACTAAGGACATGGATTACTGGAATCATGTCCTGTGGTTTAAAGAGACCAAGATAAACGTATTAGGTTCAGATGGTGTCAAGCATGTGTGGCAGCAACCAGGTGAGGAGTACAAAGACAAGTGTGTCTTGCCTACAGGTAAGCATGGTGGTGGGAGTGTCATGGTCTGGGGTTGCATGAGTGCTGCCGGGACTGAGGAGCTACAATTCATTGAGGGAACTATGAATGCCAACATGTACTGTGACATACTGAAGCAGACTATGATCCCTTCCCTCTGGAGACTGGTCCGCAGGGCAGTATTTCAACATGATAACGACCCCAAACACACCTCCAAGGCGACCACTGCCATGCTAAAGAAGCTGAGGGTAAAGGTGATGGACTGGCCAAGCATGTCTCTAGACCTAAACCCATTTAAGCATCTGTATGGTATCCTCCAACGGAAGGTTGAGGAGCGCAAGGTCTCTAACATCCATCAGCTCTGTGATGTCGTCATGGAGGAGGGGAAGAGGACTCCAGTGGCAACCTGTGAAGCTCTGGTGAACTCCATGCCCAAGAGGGTTAAGTCAGTGCTGGAAAATAATGGTGACTACCCAAAATATTGACACTTTTGGCCCAATTTGGACTTTTTGACTTAGGGGTGTATTCATTTTTGTTGCCAACGGTTTAGACATTAATGGCTGGGTGTTGAGTTATTTTGAGAGGACAGCAAATTTACTCTGTTATACAAGCTGTACACTCACTACTTTACATTGTAGCAAAGTGCTATTTCTTCAGTGTTGTCACATGAAAAGATATAATAAAATATTTACAAAAATGTGAGGGTTGTACTCACTTTTGTGAGATACTGTATGTATATCTCACTTTTTTACGCCTAATCAAACTATCAAAAAAAGCATAAAGGAACACATAATGACAATGGAATTCGTGTTACAACTTGCCTTGTGTAAACATATAGCTCATATAGCATGGCTGATGGATTTACCATTTACATTTACCATGTATAATCAGATGTGCATAGAAAATAGATTCACAGGTGCGTGTATTCTGTCATATCCAATGAATAATTGTGTGCTCTATGTACACAGTATATTCCATTAGTCTGCTTAATTTAACTGATATCTGTTGAGTAGAGAAGAAAAGCTATATAGCGTGTACAGCAACACATTTCATTAAGCCACATGAGTTTGTGTAAATTTTGGTCCCACACTGTGAATAGTAATTCTTTCCAGATTAGCACTGCTACTGAATACGAAGACAAGACTCACAGCTGCATGTCAATATGTGTGCTTTTCTAGCAATATGAGATAATTGTATCTTGTTTATAGCTTTTCTAATGTGAAGGCTACATCCAATATCTCAAATCTAGGGTAGTAATAGGGCACAAACTCACTTTTTCTAACCCAAAAGGAGCTGTTGCAATAGAAAGAGATTGCCAGGATTGCCATGCTTTATTAAGAGACTGTTCAGACAGCAAAGTTACAATAAGTGACAGCTTAGATTGCTAATGAACAGAGAAACTTTAGATAAACTGCCAAATTAGAGAGAGGGACTGCACAGACTGGCCATTTACAAAAAGAGACTGCTCAGTCATTCTCCAGATACAGAATGAGAGTGCCCCCAGTTGGAAACTGCCTAAACAGTCCTATCTTGACCGCCCAGTTACAGGAAGAGACTGCTGAGAGTGCCAGCCATTATAGAGGAATTGTGACTCCAGCTACAAAGAGATTTGCCAGGGTGACCCCAATTACAGAATAACACTGCCCTGATCTTCACTTACTTAACTGAATGAGCTGTTCTTTGACATCCTTCATACTGAAAAGCAGTACAAAGAAAAGGAGAAGCTCTGCAATATATATAGCATATTGCGCCAGCACTCTGATCGGCATGCTTTGAAATAAAGTAAGTAAAGTAAGTACAGTCTCTGTGTGTAACTTAGAGATGTCTCTGCTAAGCTCAGAGAGGACCATATTGGTACTAAACTGCAACACATCCTACTGCCTGATCAGTTTAATCAGTCTATAAGCATTTTTCACATTGATTATGCCACTGGAACCTGATCAGTGCACAGCTCCAGGGTCAGGTAGCACATAACTGAGGCCTAAGTTATCTCTTGTGAAGCCAGCAGTTAGCATCCTGGTCTAACATGTGAGGTTCGCTATCTTAGCAGGTGGATTAGTCTGAGCTCCAATAGGTGTTAGATGAGATTACGGATGCATAAAACCCTATGAGCACTGCGCCTGCATTATACCAACATATCGTAACAGAAGAGGGAAGGGAGAGAGAGGCGCCAGGCGACCACTTGGTGTAGCACAGTTTTAATGTAAACAAATACTGTAGGTCACATATAAAGTTTCACTCACAAAGATATCAAATGTAGGATTCTAGAACCGAAGAGAGCTTAGTGCAACTTTCCACCCTTGGTTGACTTTCAATCCACGCTGCTGTGGTGGCTTCAGTAGTAGGAAGATGTTGGAGGATGCTGGGCAGCGAGCTGTCAAAAAGCCATGAAATGACTTGTCAAACCTCAGAGGGGAACAGCCAATTGGAACGCGTTTCAGAGGCAAGCCACACCTCATTCCTCAGCCAATCAGCCGCTGCAGCGGCGTGGCTGTAAAACCCGGCCATGGGCAATATGTTGCACTGAGCTCTCTCCTGTTCTAGACTCCTACATTTGATACCTTTGTAAATGGAAATTTGTATGTGATTTATTTGTTTACAATAAAACTGTGCTACACCAAGTGGTCGCCTGGTGCCTCTCTCCCTTCCCTCCTCTGTTGCAGTGTGGGTTCCATGCCCTTTTGGAACAGGCAGCCTTGCTCTCGCTTTGGATCACAGTCGCCATTGTTCACATCACCTCCAGGCATAATTACATAGTTACATAGTTAGTGAGGCTGAAAAAAGACATAAGTCCATCCAGTTCAACCTATGATGTGTGTGTGTGTTTGCTTTTAACCGTACATTGTATACCCCTGTATGTTGTGGTCTTTAAGGTGTCCATCCAATAGTTTTTTGAAACTATCAATGCTCCTACAGGAAGCGGATCACCGGATGTCCTCGTTGCAACCACTCAGCACAGCGGATTGGAAGACTCCAGACAGATCTTTGCTATGCCCATGTCACATTTACCAAATGTGAGTGCTTTTACACTTTTAACCTAATAAATACTCAGAGCCTACTGCACTTAGAGGCACCTTGTCTTTTTAAATTCCAATTTAGCCTGCTGGGAATTTGACTATGATGTGCCATAGTTATTTGTTTTAGCTAAAAGCATCCAACATGCAGTCTTTTCATCTTTCAAACCTGTTAAACTGGCCTGTGTTGGATCGTGGTATCTGTAGCCTATTTGGCCATAAAGCAAAGGTCGATTTTTGCTTATTACATCAATAGAAGTCAATATATAGAGTTATCTACAGATACCCCATTGGTTTTTATTTTACCTAATGTCTACAAAGAAGCCTGCACTGAATAAGTACGGAGCCGTTGCTTACCTTCCTCTGAAAAAAAATAGTTCCATGGCTATCATTTTGGTCTAGTGGTTTCCATACCTTCTCAATCACTGACCAAAATAAATATTCAGATCAAGGCTCTGACTTCGGTCTGACTTTGCTTATCTGCATGTTGGCTCCAGGTCAGCATTTGAAAAAGTATTGGTGGCTGAGACAACCAGGCCAGTAGCATTTTCAAAAGAAGGTCAGCAAAAGCTGCCACAGTATTTCTTTTAGTACAAGTGTTTTTCATTTCTAAAGGAACTGAAAACCCCCAACAACAAATGGTATCCAAGAAATAAATATTTTATCCCTATATAAGCATAATAGATAGAAATATGCATGGGGGTTCACAGACCACAGTGATAATAGAGGAGTATAATCAATGGAGATGAATGACATTTTGAAACTTTGTTCTGTTGATGAACCATCCAATCTACTACTCTGATCTGCTCCAGCAGTTTAGATAGCCTATATAACGTACCTGTTAATGGGAGCCATCTTGCTCTGTTCACTCTTTGACCAAGAAATATTCCATAAACAGTGATTTCTGGTTTATTTGCACACTGACCAGAGAACAGAAAGTGAAGACAGATATGTGCCATGGTAATCTGTATGGTGTTTAAAAGATCTATTATATTAGTTTATAGTAGATGGGAAGAGGGAGAATCACTATTTTACAACATTTAATAATTAAACCAAATATTAAAATGAGTAGACTCCAGCAGATTAGTAAAGCTGGTTCACAGCCAATACCTGCAAAGTTGCCTAGCTTGCCAAATAGATTTGTCCCCCTCTAATCATCACATGCTGCAACTTGGATAGTTTGATCATTGTCTATTGGACCAAAGACACAAAGACATTTCTCCCATATCACTGTAGTATGTACAATGTATGCCATACATAAACGAATATTTGTTAGTGGTGGTGACATCAAAGTGTTTGGAAATACATGCTTTTGATTGTTAATGGTGCTTATTATGGCACATAGAGAAATTCCATTCAAACCATAGAAAATGTCCCTGCCCTATATGTCAGCTACAAGACAATAACAGCCAGGTTAGTGATCTAAATGAGCAGACCTCTTAATGCCTAGCTTTAAGAGATCCATCTCTGTAGGGCCAGCTTAAAACCTAGCTCCAGGTAAGCCTTTTCAAGAAGAGTTTGAACTTTTTTCAAAACTTTTTTAGCTGTCTGTGTCTATTTGCCTTTACTTCCTGCCCTCGTAAATGAAATAATTGAGCAAGGGTGTCATGAGGACAAGAAGGCACAGAGACAAAAACAAAATCTTGGTAAATGTTCTCACCCCTCCCCACACTAATAACTAATGTTGCTTTCGTTGTTGCCTCTGTCTCTATCCTATTACTTCCTGTGACACCTGTCAATGGAACATAACATTAGGTTAGATCTCCCCAGCAGGGACACCAAAATCAATTAAAAAATGACACATTTTCTTATCCTTCCCCATTGTTGAATGACTGCATCCTGCAACAATGTTATATGTCAAGATAATTCTCATAGACAATTCGATTTTTATCATTCAGATCTTTCAGAAACATATATAAATTATTTGAGTTTAAATACATTTCTTGTCTCTCAATTCAAATAATTATGCCCCCCCAGGTGGATTCACTTATCATGTCCCACCCACAGATTTGATTGCTAGCTCTTCAGAATGACCATTGATTATGTTTGCTACTTTGCTTTTTATAGCATAACATCCCTTCTTACTGCTATATAAAAATCAATTATTTTTATTATGTTATTAATGGAACTGGTAATGAAGCAAGGAAATGAGTCAGAGGAGGAAGGTAACTATATTTAACCCCCAATGCTACAGAAAGGACCCACAATGCAAAGCAGAGAATAGAAGTAAAGAGCAGACACCTTCCTACCAGAGAACAATAAACCAGGAGAAAGCCTTTTTATTGCCCCATTGGGATAATCGGGTGTTCTACTCCTTGTGTATTGTTCTGACAACCTTGAACATATTAACTTCTTTTTATCCTGTGCATTTTTTAATTGTTTAATCAATTGTTCAAAGCGGTCGGGATAAATGTACCATAGTTTATTAACCCATGTAGAGCTTGGAGTGTTCTGTCTATGCGAACAGCTTAGAATCCTGTGATAAACCTATTTGTAGCCACCTGATAATGTTACGTTGTAGATGCAAACATATAATTATGATCTTGTCTTGTGGTTTCTTTTTCTACATCCTTTTTATATCCTTTCACAGAAAAGACTTAAGCTACAACAAATTATATGATTATAGGTATCTGATCATAGAACAAATAGAATGTAAACTACATTTATGATTAGGAAAATAATAGAAAACATCCTAAGAATGGATGTACTTGCAGTCATGGTGACGTGTTGGTTGAACACTGCTTGTTGCAAATAGTTAATCGGTTTTCTTTGTCCTTTTTTTCTTTGTATATATATATATATATACACACATGACAGCTATATTGCTCTATTAACTGAAATTGCCTTCCTGCAAAACTAGGACAAGAATCAGAAAGGGCGCTGCATTGTTATCACAAATCTTGAGCGCAATGGACAGCAGCTGTGATTCCCCCCTTTAAGTTAGTATACAGCAGTTCTTTTCAGGTTTTGTCCCAGTTAGGATAGATAGAGAGTCCAATAATAACAAAATAAATAGAAAAAACCTTCTAAATTGTTTTAAAAAGTAGCTGTCTTGAATTCAGTTCTTCAAGAGTCTTTTAGTTCTACAAAAACATATTTTAGTATTTGGTAGACACTGGTTGGAGGAGTAAACCACATCATCTTTTGGGAAATCTGCTAGTGGAATATTAGCAGTTCATGTGCCTGTACACCTTCTATGATTATTATAGTGGGGGAGCTGAAACAGGCAAAAGTGGATGGAAACAACCAAAACTCCCAGATGGAAAGGAGTCATCAGGAATTATGGAAGTAAGGTCTTACTGGTTGGGTATCTATTACTTATAAGAAGACAGGGTCTCCTTTTATATCTAAATTATCCTTTTTGGCTGAATTGACCTTTTAAGACTTAACATGTAGACGTGATAACACTGTAACTACAAACTTTTGCTTTGTAAATGTTTGATTATTTCATTGCGTATGGGCCAGAAACATGCTGAGGGATTTGGAGAATTGCCATCAGAAATGATCCCCCGAATTAAAAAATTCATATTTTTTATTTTATTTTCTAAAACAAGTAATTGTTCCTTGTTGATATAATGTAGTGTAGCACCCTTTTGGTGTCGGATGCCAGGTACATTTTAGTTTGGCTCCTTCTGTAATCAAGGGAGCAGTAACTGTTTGGCCTGGTCTGCTTAGGGGTTTCACAGGCTGGGAATTTGATTGCTTCCCCCTGCCTCTGGAAGAAGCTTTCAGAGCTTAGGGCAGAAGATTAAAAATAACCAGCCTGAATTACTTTCAATAAAACTTTCAATAAATCTTGTTTGGAAAAAAAAAAAAAAACTTTCCCCATGGTCTTCAGCTGTGAGGCCTTAGACTGTCCAATACCCACTATTATTATAGGAGAAGATTGTTCTCTAATCTCTAGGTGCTGAGCGTTTTGGAGTATCCCATGTCCTAGCCCCCACTCCTGGTAAAGTTCCACAAGCAATTAACTACAAAAAAAGAAAAAAAAACCTAGACTGATTCATTGGAGCCAGAGTGGTGCTTGGATGACTGGCAGCCTCTGTACTGTTAGGAAAGATCCATATATTACAAGATGCCCTTAGGGGTAGCACAACAGTATCTAAGTTGGTGCCATGTTATCCAGTCTATAGGAAAAATATGAGGTATTCAAACTGTCAATATTTTATCAGGTTCCAGCCAATTCCTGGTGAGGGGGTGTCCAGAAGGGGGCTGAAATGGTGGTAAATAGTCTGGGACACAGAGATCAGCGTTCCTTTTCCCCAGGAAGGTTCCAGAACCTTAAGGGCTGCTTCCCCTCAGGCATTCCCTTGACTGTACAGCTACTTTATAGGCCTCAGTGGTGTCAGGACTGAGGGTCTAGATGGACTTTACTTGGAGCTGACTGAGGAACCTCACCACAAGAGGCCTGCTCTGGAAAGGTGCATTCTCACAAAATGAACAGTGGCTGGAGGAAGCTGGAAGGTGGCAGCTGTCCTGGGATCTGTGAGTAAAGACTCTAATCTGATCTCTGTGACTGTATAGTGTCTCTGAAAGTTGCACTGGGTACCAGCATTTGTGTATCAGTGTTAAGTAACCAGATGCCAAAAAAAACGTAACCCCGTTTTTTTTTTCACCTTTCCCTATTGCAGTTATCAATTTAACCTATGTCAAGAGGGTTGCATTTTCCATTGTCTGAAATCTGCTTCCTGCACATGCTATACTCTTGACAAACCCTCTTCCCTTAGACAGTTATGTTTTGTACTTATCCCCCCCCCCTTTTTTCCCTTCTTTGTGAATTCTTCAAGTACCCTCATTATTTGTTTGCGATTTACCCAGTTACCTGTTGTTTGTTATCAGATCTTTGACATATGCTGCCTTCCTTGACTTTGCACAATGTCAACTTCATGATTAGCCAATTGGTTTATCTGTAATATGTCTTATGCTGATTCCTACAACACACCAATTGTATGATCATATGATTTATTTTTTTCTTATACTGTTTGTACCAAAACATTTTTTTCAATAAATCTTGTTTGAAAAAAAAAAAAAAAAAACTTGCCCCATGGTCTTCAGCTGTGTGGCCTTAGACTGTTCAATACCCACTATCATCAAAGGAGAAGATTGTTCTCTAATCTCTAGGTGCTGAGCGTTTTGGAGTATCCCATGTCCTAGCCCCCACTCCTGGTAAACTTCCACAAGCAATTAACTACAAAAAAAATAAAACCCTAGACTGATTCATTGGAGCCAGAGTGGTGCTTGAATGACTGGCAGCCTCTGTACTGTTAGGAAATATCCAGATATTACCAGATGCCCCTAAGGGGTAGCACAACAGTATCTAAGTTGGTGCCATGTTATCCAGTCTATAGGAAAAATGTGAGGTATTCAAACTGTCAATATTGGATGTACAGTGAATCTGGAAAGTATTCACAGCACTTCACTTTTTCCACATTTTGTTATGTTACAGCCAAATTCCAAAATGGATTACATTTTTTCCCTCAAAATTCTAAAAACATTATCCCATAATGACAACATGAAAGAAGTATGTTTAAAATCTTTGCAAATATATTAAAAATAAAAAATAAAAGAAATCACATGTACATACAGTAAGTATGCACAGCTTTTTCCATCACACTCAAAAGTGAGATCTGGTGCATCCTGTTTCCACTGATCATCCTTGAGACGTTTCTACAACTTGATCAGAGTCCTCTTGTGGTAAAATTAGTTGATTTGGAAAGGCACACACCTGTCTATATAAGGTCTCACAGTTAACAGTGCATGTCAGTGCACAAACCAAGACATGAAGTCCAAGGAATTGTCTGTAGACCTCCGAGACAGGATTGTATCAAGGCACAGATATGGGGAAGGGTACAGAAAAATTTCTGCAGCATTAAACGTCATGATGAGCACAATGGCCTCAATCACCCATAAATAGAAGACTTTTGGAACCATCAGGACTCTTCCTAGAGTGGGCCGCCCGGTCAAACTGAGCGATCGAGAGAGAAGGGTCTTAGTCAGGGAGGTAACCAAGAACCTGGTGGCCACTCTGACAGAGATCCAGCATTTCTCTGTGGAGAGAGGAGAACCTTCCAGAAGAACAACCATTTCTGCAACACTCCACCAATCAGGCCTGTATTGTAGAGTGGCCAGATGGAAGCCCCTCCTCAGTAATAGGTACATGACACCCCACCTGGAGTTTGCCAAAAGGCAATTGAAGGACTCTTAGATCATGAGAAACAAAATTCTCTGGTCTGATGAAACAAAGATTCAACTCTTTGGCCTGAATGGCAAGCGTCATGTCTGGAGGAAACCATGCACTGCTCATCACCTGGCCAATACCATCTCTAAAGTGAAGCACGGTGATGGCAGCATCATGCAGCGGGGATGTTTTTGAGCGCAGAAACTAGGAGACTAGTCAGGATTGAGGGAATGATGAATGCAGCAATGTACAGAGACATACTTAATGAAAACCTGCTCCAGAGCGCTCTGGGCCTCAGACTGACTGGAAGGTTCATGTTCCAACAGAACAACGACCCTAAGCACACAGCCAAGATAACAAAGGAGTGGCTACGGGACAACTCTGTGAATGAGTGGCCAAGCCAGAGCCCAGACTTGAACCCGATTGAACATCTCTGGAGAGATCTGAAAATGGCTGTGCACCAACGCTCCCCATCCAACTTGATCGAGCTTGAGAGGTCCTGCAAAATAGATGTGCCAAGCTTGTAGCATCATACTCAAAAAGACTTGAGGCTGTAATTGGTGCCAAAGGTGTTTCATCAACAGCCTTGAGAAAAGGCTGTGAATACTTATGTACATGCGATTGTTTTTTTATTTTTAATACATTTGCAAAGATTTCATACAAACCCCTTTCACCTTGTCATTATGGGGTATTGTTTGTGGAATTTTGAGGAAAAAAAATGAATTTAATCCATTTTGGAATAAGGCTATAACATAACAAAATGTGGAAAAAGTGAAGCACTGAATACTGTACATACTTATTGTATATATCTTTTTAGGTCAGTTGTGCACATAGAGGGGTGAATACTTCTGATCAATTCAAACCATAAAGAACACCACAGTCTATATTCTGGTTGTCTGTTGCAGGATTCAGATTGCTGTTGTTAGGGTGTGTATCCATGTGATTCTGTTCTTCTTGCTCTTTCCATGCATGCTGCCCTCAGAATATTAACCTTGTCATTATGTAGAGCCTGTTACTGTTTTCTGTGTTCCTGGCTCTATCTGATAGCTGATTAGCCCTGCTAGTAGGAAAACTGCCCTGACGTATGTCTTTGCTCTGGTCTTGATGTTCAGCTTTTGATCAGCTCAATTAAAAACAATAGGCAACTCTCCTTGACATATAGTGGCAAAAAAGTATGTGAACCCCATTGGGGCTTTTCTGCAGCAATTTGCTTATAACACACAATTCTAATGTCTCGTGTCTTTATTGAACACATCCATTAAACATTCATAGTGCTGGGAGAAAAACTAAGTGAACCTTTGGAGTTAGCAGCTGGTTGAACCTCTTTTGGCAGCAATGACTTCAAATGAGTGCTTTCTGAACCTTTGGATCTGATCTGTATAACATTCAGGAGGAGGAATTTTTGACCATTCCTCTTTCAAATGCTTTAGCCATTTTGGCAGCTTCCTCAGCTGGTGTTCTGCCATGGATACACTGCCTATTCAAAGATTTAGGTATGATAGACTCTTGAACAGGGAGGATCCATGCATTGTACCTTAGTAGTCATTTTGGCTGTCATCTTCTTGGAAGAATAGCTACAATACTAAACTGTCTCTAGACACGTGCGGTTCTCTTCATTCCGAATGGAAATTTGGACAACATTTTTGTAATTCAGAGATTCGGATGTATCCAAATTTCCAAATGACAATAGCGAATTTCAACAAATCCCCCAAAAAATGTTATTGCAACAATGAAATTAATTTATTCCCAAAGTAAATCTAGCGTCAACCATGATTAACGCCGGTGCTGACCCAAAAAGGAGAAAAAAACAGTGGTGTGCATCTTTCCCTTGCCTCCCGATGTCTGACATTTCCGGTTCCCACTGACAGTAAATAAACAAAGAGGCGGGTGACCCCATTGCTTTGTTTTTTGTTTACCGTCAGTGGAAACCACAGATGCCAGATGCCAGGAGGTAGGGGACGGGTGCATACCGTTTTTTTTTTTACATAGTTACATAGTTAGTGAGGTTGAAAAAAGACATAAGTCCATCCAGTTCAACCTATGATGTGTGTGTGTGTTTGCTTTTAACCATACATTGTATACCCCTGTATGTTGTGGTCTTTAAGGTGTCCATCCAATAGTTTTTTGAAACTATCAATGCTCCCCGCTGATACGACTGCTTGTGGAAGAGAATTCCACATCCTTACCGCTCTTACAGTGAAAAAAATAAATTTTTTTATCGATTGCTGGATTTACTTGGGAGAGGGGGCATTTCTTTGGGTTTTTTTTTTTTTTTATAAAAGCCTTGTCAAAAACTGTGTTTATGTTTTTATTTATTTCTGACACTTCTTTGGTGAATGAGTAGGGGTACTATGTAATATGGGAGGGTCAAGATCTGGGGCCCCCTTGTTAAAGGGGGCTCCAAGATTCCAAAGAGCCCCCTACCCACAGACCCCCCACAGCCACTGCACAGGGTTGTGGGGAAGAGGCCCTTGTCCCCTTGCCCCAAAGCACCCCCTCATGTTGAGGGCATGTGGCCATGGTCAATCGCCCCCTCCTCCCCTTTTTATTGGCCTGCTGGGCTGCATGCTTGGATAAGGATCTGGTATGTATTTGGGAGGGGGGGTGGGCATGCCATTAAAAAAAAAATATTAACGTGGGGTTCCCCTTAAAATCATCAATACCAGATCCAAATGTCCTGGTATGCATGGATCCCCACCCAGTTTTTTCCCCCCTGATTTTAAAGCCAGCATTGTGTGTTTTCTTTATGCTTTCAGCAGGGAATCCCAGCTGAGTCATGGTTATTAAAGTGTAATTCCACTTTTGTTGAAAAAAAAAAAAAAAACATTCCCCTCTGGGTGATCTATGTACATTTCAAGGATTTTTAACAAACTTTGTTGCAGATTTCTACTTTTTGTTATTCTGAAGAAATCCCTGTGTGTTTGTGTGTGTCCATGTGCAGAAGTGAGTCCAATGGGAGTGGTTTCTTAATTATCAATCAGCTGCTGCACCTGCAAAGCTTTAATGAGGAAAATGGTAGGGCCTGCATCCCTTTACATGCGATTTCCTGTTGGGAGTATCTCACCAAAAATGACATTTATGCTGCAGGGGAAGACCTGAAAACGTATTTGTATCTTAGTGCAGACTTCTGGGAAAATCAATCAGCCAAACATACAAGCAGAATATCTGGGGGGACGTTCTGTACACATTATGTGTACAAAACACCTCCATGTAGCCATATTGCATTGCTTTTCACAGAAAATGACAGAGCTACAGATTGAAAAGGAAAGGTTATTTTTAATAACATTGAATTACAATATGACTTGTGTCGCAATTGTATATGTTATATTATATATATTTTTTTTATATATTATTTTTTTCCCCCACAAAAGTGTAGTTACCCTTTAAGGTCATGGTGGTTGGCTGGCCGCCCGCCCCGCTCCTTAAAGTGTTACTAAACCCAGGACCCTGCATTCACTATATCTGTTCTCCCACAGTACACAGAACATGGAAATGCAATTACTTTAGTAAATATAAACTGCTAAATACCTTTTCTCATCAGCAGTATATAGCAGTCTTGTAACTTCTATCAGTGTCTGGTTAAAGCATGTAGGAGGAGCTTTCATTCTCCCCTGACCCTCTGTCTGGACGGTGCTGGTCGGCTCTGTGCTTATCACATGCACTCTTCCAAAAAAAAAACTCTCTAGCAATACACACCAAACTGAGCATGTGCAGCCTGACTCCCAATGCTCTGTTCTATCACAAGACAGATTGGAGCCAGTTAAAGACGAGAAGGATCATAGAGACAGGCTCACACAGCCTTTATACACAATGCAGAGGATTAGGTTCCACAGATAGTATAAAAGCATTCTTTACTGCATACACAGACTGATTTAACTGTTGTGGGCTTAGTAACACTATAACAGCCAGCTATTCTTCTCAATGAAATCGGATCAACTCAATATTTTCGATTCATATTTGTTCTAATAATTGGAATCTGTTCAAAAAATTGGAATTCATTTGAAAACCAATAAACGAAACAAGTTTCAATATGAAACAGGAAAAAGTCTGCACTAGGTCAAATAAAAGAACGAAAAGGTAAGCAGCCACTTAACCAACTATGATACCAGCTGTAAATGATCAATATAAATAAGAAGTGGCGCTAAATCCTAATAGTGCAATTATAAATAATAACCTGATAAATAATGTGCCATGAAAACGGAAAATTCCTATCATACTTACCGTAATTTTCCTTTCCTGATAGTCTCCATGGCAGCCTACGTGTGGGTTAACCCCGCCTCCACTCCAAGGGTATAGGACCCCCCTCCCATAAATTTCAGCTCTCAGGTACAGCAGGTGTTCCATATCTTAGCCGAATCCAAGACGAGAGGGTGGGTACTCCGGCTGCCATGGAGACTATCAGGAAAGGAAAATTACGGTAAGTATGATAGGAATTTTCCGTTTTCCTGTCTGTCTCCATGGCAGCCTACGTGTGGGAAATAACTAGCTCACTCCACACGGGTGGGAATGCTTTAGCAAAGAAAATTTTAATTCATGCTATTTGCAGACAAAACAGTCAAACCAAAATTAACTGAGGACAGAGAAGCAGGCTCTACACAATAGTGGGTCATAAAAGTATTGACTGATGACCACGAAGCCGCTCTGCAAATCACATCTGGAGCCACGTGCCGCGAAGCCGCCCAGGAAGTAGAGATACTCCTTGTAGAGTGCGCCGTCACCGCCTCCGGAGGAGCCAGCCCCTCAGCTCTATAGGCCTGTTGGATAGCTGCCACTATCCATGAAGCGATAGTCCTAGATGAAGCAGGTTTACCTCTGTTCTTTCCCCAGAACAGGACAAAGAGGTTGTCAGACTGCCTGAATGGTGCAGTTGCTTGAAGATAGGCTTTTAAGGATTCTCCTACATCCAACGGATGAGGATTGGACTCATTAGATGAACGGAAAGTAGGCAGGACAATCTCCTGATTCTGGTGAAACACTGAGGTGACTTTCGGATTTGAATTCAGCCTGGGTATCAGTACTACCCGATCCGGAAAAAAAGTCAAGAATGGTTCTTTACATCCGAGAGAACTTAATTCAGAGACCCTTTTAGCCGAGGTAATGGCTACCAGGAAGACAGTTCGGATGGTCAGGTCCTTGATAGAAGAAGAGGAATCTATGCCCGATTTGGAGAGGGCATTTAGGACAAGAGGTAGATCCCATTTCGGGAACCTAGGTCTTCTCTGAGGATTGAGCCTGATTGCTCCTTTGAAAAATTGTTGGATTAGTGGGTGTTGGGCCCACATGACCCCGGAGAAGGCCGATAAGGCCGAAACTTGAACTCTAAGAGTTGCCACTGAAAGGGGCATATCCAGACCAGCCTGAAGAAAACTTAGTATTTCTTGAATCCCAGGGACTGAGGAGGACAAACCTTCAGGATATGCAGACTCCATGAATCTTGCCCAGATTCTACAGTATACTTTATTAGTACTTGGTCGTCTAGCATTCATCAAGGTGGAAATGGCTGTAGATGGGCAGCCGAGCGATTCCAACCTTTCCCTCTCAAGAACCAGACCGTCAACCGGAGAATTGCAGGACAGGGGTGCACTGATGTTCCCTGAAGAAGCAAGTCTGGTCTGAGGGGAAGAGGGACCGGGTCCCGGTAACTCAGTTGTAGGAGTAGCGGAAACCATGGCCTGTTCGGCCAGAAAGGCGCCACCATCACTATCTCCACATCTTCCGCTTGAAGTCTTTGCAGGAATTTGAGAATGATGGGTACTGGAGGAAAGGCATAAGCCCTGCTGAACTCCCACCTGTCGGTTAGTGCATCTGTCCCGTAAGCTTGAGGACACTTGCCCCTCGTGACATACTTCCCCAACTTGTGGTTGCAAGGGGAGGCGAACAGATCGACTTCGGGAGATACTCCCAACGACAGAATCCATTTGAACGACTCCACATGGAGCGACCATTCGTTGTGGTTCAACTGGACCCTGGACAGAAAATCCGCTTGAACATTCTGTGAACCTGGGATGTAAACTGCCGAGATGTTTACTAGGTGAGTCTGGGCCCAGGACATGATCGGGTCTAATTCTCGTAGCAGAGAGAGACTCCGTGTCCCACCTTGTCTCTTCACATAAGACACTGCCGTGGTGTTGTCCATCCGAATCATTACAGATTTCCCCTCTAGCAGGTGTTGGAAAGATCGAAGACCCTGGTAGGCTGCTCGGAGTTCCAGTATATTGGAGACTGGAGTGTGTCTCTGAAAAGACCATCTCCCCTGTGTCATCTCTGTCAGACAATGAGCCCCCCAACCTGAGTTGCTGGCGTCTGTTGTGATTATAGTCCATGAGACTGGAACCAGAGAATGACAGTTGAGCAGATTCCTGCGTTGCAGCCACCAAAGAAGACTGTATCTCATGCTGGAGGAGATATGAATGTACTGATCTTTCTCTTCTGTGTTCCATTGTTGTAGGAACCCTTTTTGGAAGGGCCTCATATGCCAGAGAGCCCATTTGACCATTGGAGCCGTGGACACCATGGTGCCAATGATTTTGAGGCACTGAGAGGCTTTCAGCCGAGGAGAGGAAAGAGCCGGAAGGATTCTCTCCCTCACTACCGGTATCTTCTCTAATGGGAGAGAGATTGAATTCTCGACGGTGTCGAATTGCGCCCCAAGATAGACTAGGCGCTGAGTAGGCTCCAGCTGACTCTTTTGTAGGTTTAGCAGCCAGCCAAACTCTTTGAGGGTCGATATGACCTGATCTCTGTGTGCCAATAACTGATCCTTTTCTTGAGACAGAAGCAGAAGATCGTCTAAGTAATGATGTAGACGTATACCTTTCAATCTTATGAAGGCTACCACTGCTAGAAGAACTTTGGTGAATACTCTGGGTGAGGTAGACAGGCCGAAGGGTAGGCAAATGAATTGCAGATGCTGATTCCGAACACAGAAGCGAAGATATTTGTGGAAGTCGGTTGCCACAGGTACATGAAAATACGCATCCTTTAAATCTATTGAGGCGAGCCAATCTCCCGGCAGTACTGCCCTTTGAATAGTTGAGAGTGTTTCCATCTTGAATTTTTCGTTCTTTATGAACTTGTTCAGGTATGTGAGATCTATAACAGGTCTCCAGGCCCCGTTCTTCTTCTGGACTAAGAAGAGGGGTGAGTAAACCCCTTGAAATTTTTCTTGTTCCGGAACCGGAGCTACCGCTCCTTGAGCCACCAAAGCGTCTACATAGGCGAGCAAGACTTCTCTTCTCTCTTCTAGACAGGGTAAATGAGTTGAGATGAATCTTGGAACTGGATCTGCCAGAAATGACCATCTGTGGCCTGTAGAGACCGTCCTGACGGTCCAAAAGTCCGTGATTGAGGCCGCCCAGACATGCTGAAAATGGAGAAGACGTGCCCCCACCTGACATGCCTGGACGGGCCCAATCTCAAAAAGATTTAGTGGAATCTTGTCCAGCAGGCGCTGGATTTTTTGATGACCTCCGAGTAGAGGATTGACCACCTCTCCAGTTTCTTCGGAAATCTCTATTAGGCTTGTAAGAGCGTGCATCTCTTGATCTCTCCGTGTATTGCCTCCTAGGTTGAGGCTTCTTCTGACCAAATAGTCGTCTGTCTTGCGGGAGGAAACCTGACTTTCCGCCAGTAGCCTTGGCAATGGCGCTGTCTAGTTTGTTTCCAAAAAGGGAAGTACCCTCAAAAGGGATCTTACACCATGCCTGTTTAGAAGCTGGATCTGCAATCCACGGGCGAAGCCACAAGGCCCTCTTTGCTGTTACTGAGGATAGCATCGATCTGGACAGAAGACGCAGAACATCAATAGATGCTTCTCCTAAAAACACTGAAGCCAGCTTGAGTTCGTGAATAGGGGAACTTTCTACGGCTTCTTCCGAGAGACTTCCAAGTTTGGATTCTATATCGGAAACCCAGACTTCCATGGCTTTAGACATTGTTGCTAATGCCATCACAGGTTTGCAGGCCGCGCCGGCCGTCACAAAGATCCTCTTTAGGTCCAGATCTATCTTCCTATCCAAAGGGTCTTTGAAAGAGACCGCGTCATCTAGTGGCAAAGTGACATGCTTTGCTAATCTTGTAACTGCCGCATCCACAAGAGGAGCAGATTCCAGACGGGCGACATCTTCAGGTTTAAAGGGATATAATTTCCCAAGTTTGGAGGATAAGGAAGACTTACTATCCCCTTTACTCCATTCTTCAGTAATCACCTCTTGTAATTCAGAGAGGGAAGGGAAGTTGATACGCTCCTTACCTAGGTGCTTGAAGAACTTCCGCTGCTTTTTCTGAGGAGACACAGGATCCTCCCATCTGAGAGCTTCTTTAATGGCTCTGATCAGGGGTGAAACTAGGGCGAACTCAAAGCCGCCTACAGCCCCTTCTTCTTCCGAATCACTGTCAGATGACTTTGCAGAAGTAATACTCGGTTGAGAGGGGCCTTGATCTTCCTGCACTTCCCCTGGAGAACTGGATGTGGTGGGACCAAGTGGTGGGACTGTACCCCATTCTTTCAGGGACTGTTGTACTATTCTCTTCACTAGAGATTCCAATCTTTGATCCTTTTGCCCCCTCTCACCGGCTGCATGAGCAAAACATGGCTCACATAGGGACTTGTCCTCCGGGACATGCGCCCCACAACCCCAACAGGCTCTCTGGTGTGTGCGGTGACTCTGGTATCGTGTATGGTGTCTGGGGGAGGAATTGGAGCGTCTCCCTTGTTGCCTACTCCCTGATGGAGATTCACGGCGTTTAGATCTGGAGGATGAACTCCCACGAGGTCTGACAGGGTCTCTTTCTTGTGGTAAATCAGGCCTGGGAGAGCTGATGGAAAAAAGAGAAAATCGGGGAGACACTGGATTTAGCCATGACCTAGGGACCAGCAAGCCCTCCCCGCCCCCCCCCTCTGAAAAATGCCAGCACCCACCTGTTGTGAGAGGGCTGGCCACAGGAGGGCGGTGACGCAGGATCCATACTTCAGGCCAAACAACCAGACTGATAAAGAAAGGTAATACATATCAGACACCATGTCAGTGATACATTGTGAGGTGACAACAATCCGCCCCCCCCCCCCCCCCTCTGCAGTCAAGTCTCCATTGCACATACCTGTAGCAAGGAATCCAGAGACACTGGGAAGCTGCCGCAACGCCCACAGTACATTCCCAAAGTACAGGGGAATCGTCAGCTGTTTAAATCTCCCGCCGGAATGACGTCAGCGGTGATGCGGCCGCGATCGCTAATGCGCATGTGCGAACCAAGCCTCGACTTCGCTCGCGGCGCACTGCGCATGCGCGGGACCACGAAGCGTCTACCGATTGGACGCTAGAAGCAGAGGAGGAAGAGGAAGGGTTTGTTGGAACGCAGGAAGGGTTTGCTGGAACGCAGGAAGCGTTCCAGCGCCATTGGGCCAAACAAACAAATTGTACAGTGATAGAAAAAGAGACAAACAAAGTGTACATAAATAACAAATACCGCTGCCATGAAGGGAAGCAATGCGAATCTTCAGACCCATGTCAGAGAATGCCAATCAAGCTTCAGTCAACCGCAGAGAGCAGGGGATTTTAAATGTCACTCACCCGCCCGTGGCTGGGCTCTGGACATGCAGACACCATCCAAAGTATCCTAAGGTAAGCTGGACGTAGTAAGACATCAGAAGTGTAGGTCCTTGGAGGAGGACAAAAAAGGAACACCTGCTGTACCTGAGAGCTGAAATTTATGGGAGGGGGGTCCTATACCCTTGGAGTGGAGGCGGGGTTAACCCACACGTAGGCTGCCATGGAGACAGACAGGAAAACAACTTAAGATATGGAGAAAAAAAAATAAATCACGTGAAAGTGATATGAAATAAGTGCAAAATCCAGTGATAGGTAAGCATAAAAAAGTCATTAAATGAAAAAGTCCTTTTCAATTTTGAACAAGAGTGTCCATAAAGTTCAAAAAAGTGTATAAGCAATGTTGATTGATGAAATCCACCACCAAGCACCAATACTTACCATACGCATCTTACCAGATAGCATAGACCATATCCGAGATAGGCAGTAGCTGCTCAGAAGCAGCTCCAAATGAATATGGAATAAAAAAATTAACAAGCATAGTGAAGCCTGTTAACATTTTAGTCCATTTATTTAAAATATATAAGAAGTACCTTTGATGAGTTGTAAACAGGCACAAACGAGTCAAAAACCAGCAGACTGTCAGCTCATGAGAAAGGAATGTCATGAGTAACAGCTAAGCAAGCATGATGTCTTCAGTAACAGCCAATTCTGACGTGTTTCTTCATCGGTAATTTTCAATATGAACATAATGAAACAAAATTAGTAACTTAACAAATCAATCCGAAATAAAACATATTTTTTTGTTCTGCACATGTGTAACTGTCTCTATTTATAGACTTTCCATTGATAGACGCCTAAACACTTTGAGATTGCTTTGTATCCCTTTCCAGCCATATGCAAATCAACTACTCCTTATCGTAAGCCATTAGACAGCGTTTTTATGCGAGGTGTGGGTCACATCAGCTGATTCTTCTTATCAAGAGCAATCTTAAAATGTTTGAGTGTCTTTTATCAATCAAAGTAGCTCTAAACCACACCTCCAAAATGATTTAATTAATTGGGCTCCGGGTGTGTAAAATAATTACTCCAAGTAGCTTTAGTTGAAGTAATTAGTCTGCGGGTTCACTTACTTTTTCCTCCTGTGTGTTTAATGGGTGAGTACATTAAATATATGACAAATTATAATTGTTTGTGTGTTATCAGCACAAGCACATTGTGTTTATCTTTTTCTGTGACTTAGATGAGGATCAGATCACATTTTTTGTATAATACTGCAGAAAACCAGTTAATGTCAAGAGGTTTGCATGCTTTTTCTTGCCATTGTAACTTTTGTCCAGCTTTCAGCATATTTTCAGCCTCTACTCTGTGGGATACAACCTTAGCTTGTTTGTTTACTCCTTGCTAAGCTCAGATAATCTAAATTTACCTAGGAGCACCAAAGTACCAGCACAATTGTCCATAAAAGGTGGTAAATTGGGAATTGGGATCTGGTTTTCTTCGTGAATTTCACCATTTTTTTTTTTGCGGAACGTTGTGCATTATTTTGCCACATACTCAGATCCGGTAAAATTTTGCTTAGTACATTGTGCCCCGTGATTGTAAATGTGTGCTTTGCTACCATTTACCTTACTACCTTGGATCAACAAGTGCCTTATAGTAATATGTCTCTGGGTTTGGAGTTGCATGTAGTGCCTGTTGCTGTGACAATAGGAGGAAATGCTTTGCAATCACAAAAATTATAAAGTATGTTTTAACTTATTAAACACTGCCCACTTGATGACCACCCCACACAGATATACTGTGGCAGAGCGGCCCCTCCTGCGCAAAATTGCGTACATGTATCTGATTTCATGCACAGGGTCTGGGACGCGCACACGCTGCCACCGACCTGCTCTCGCTTTGATAGGACACTATGTAAACAAGGCAGACTGCCGTTCTGTCAGAGAGGAAGATGGAGATCTTGTGTTTCTGCTGATCACAGATCTCTGTCTTCTTCCACTTAGGCCACCCCCACACAGTTATTAAACACTCCCTAGGAGCACACATCGCCCCTGATGTTAATTCCTTCCCTGTCAGTGTCATTAGTACAGTGACAGTGCATTTTTTTGAGCACTGATCGCAGAATTAGTGTCACTGGTCCCCCAAAAAGTGTCACTTAGTGTTAGATTTGTCTGCCGCAATGTCATAAAAATTGCTGATCACTGATATTACTACTAGTAAAAAATGTGAAAATATCTTATAGTTTGTAGATGCTTTTGCACAAACCAATCAATATACGTTTATTGTTTTTTTTTTTTTTTTATCAAAAATATGTAGCAGAATACATATTGGCCTAAATTGATGAATAAATTCTTTTTTTTTTTACTTTTTTTTATTAGATATATTTTATAGCAGAAAGTAAAAAAATTTTTTTTTTTTTTTCAAAATTGTTGGTCTTTTTTGTTTGTAGTACAAAAGTTAGACAATAGACAATGTGGGCTAAGTTAAAACTGCTATTTGACCACGATCAAATACCACCAAAAGAAAGCTCTATTTGTGGGGAAAAAAGGACAAAAATTTTATTTGGGTACAAAGTCACATGACTGTGCAATTGTCAGGTAAAATAACGCAGTCCCGTATCACACAAAATGGCTTGGTCATGATGGGGGAGGGGGTAAACCTTCCGGGGTTAAAAGCAGCGAAAAACATGTGTAAAGAAAATGAAAACATCTTTTGCTGAACTAATGACCTTGAGACTTGGGGTATGATTCCGGAAATATACCTAAACTGTGAACGATTTTTAAATAATTTCTTTTTGAGTTTGTGTGTTGTTTGTAATAACCTGAAAGTAAACACTTTTCCAAAGATTCTGCAGGAAACTCCTCCGGGAGGAAGCTTAGGGAGGATTTACTAAGACTGGAGAGTGCAAAATCCCTGTTTAGCCCTGCATAGAATCCAGTCAGCTTCTGCGGGTCTGCTGGATTTGTTGATTGACATCCCCGCTAGCCAATCACAGCACGTTCGCGCATCCGGCGGTGCAATGGTGCCATCTAGTGGCTATTGAACGAAACGACGTACAGGTATGTCGTTTCGTGCTAGTACTTGAGGTTAGGGAGTCTCCAAACAAGACTTTACAGATGAGATAGCGAGTCCAAATTGAGGAAAGAAAAGGTGCAAATATTCACTGCAGTGGGGGAGATACAATACACAGACACTCAGTTCATGTGAGCTGAGTGAAAGAGGAAGTATCTTCTGTCTTACAAGCATGAAACTAAGCAATTTATAATCACGAATATGCATAAGATCTAGGCGTGTTCTAGACATGTTCTAGGTGTGATCGTATAGTTATAGTCTAATCGAAGTCCAGATCGTCTCAATAGCAAGCTAATAGTTAAATGGTTGTTAACATCATGTGACTGACACAAAAAGGGAACTAAGTAGTTTGCCATGACAGTTGTTGGTTCAAACTGGTTCTGACCACAAATATCTTTTCTTTGATCAAACAGGAAGGTAGGTGGTTGGTGTCATCAGACGGCGAATGTCGTCACAGGCTCAAACGTTGTTTCCTAAGCAGAAAAGAAAAGCAAGTGCATACAAGCTCTTAAGAGCGGCAGTATATATATAGCGTTTAACTAGTGTGGCATGGCTGGGATTGGCCAGTGCAGCATGTGACCCAGCCTCTATATAAGCTGGAGTCACATAGCGCAGCACGTCACTCTGCTCTAACTACTTTAGGGAGAGGTTCCTCTAGGGCAGGGGTGGGGAATCTTTGTTTCTGCCAAGGGCCATTTGGGTATTTATAAAATCATTCGGGGGCCGTACAAAATTATCAACTTAAAAATGTGCCTGTTATATTTGGTCAAACATTTAATTAACTCACCCCTCATGTGATGGCTGCAACTGCTTCTCTGTGGTGAGATGTGTGATGTTTTCTGGTATTGATGATGTTGCTACTCGTAACTGGTTTTCCAGGTTTGCATCGGTCAGTCTGGAGCGCAGTCAACTTTGTGGTGGTAAGTTTTGAAAAGAACTGCTGGCAGGTAATGCTGGTGGCCATAGCTGGCTGGTACTGCTGGTGGGTACAGCTGGCTGGTACTGCTGTGGGTACAGCTGGCTCAGGCTGGTACTGCTGGCTTGTACTGTGCTGTGGGTACTGCTGGCTGGTACTGCTGTGTGTACTACTGGCTCAGGCTGGTACTGCTGTGGGTATTGCTGATTCAGGCTGGTACTGTGCTGTAGGTACTGCTGGCTGGTACTGCCTTGGGTACTGCTGGCTCAAGCTGGTACTGCTGGCTGTTACTGTGGGTACTGCTGGTTGGTACTACTGGCTAGTACTGCTGGCTGGTACTGCTTTGGGTACTGCTGGCTGGTACTGTGCTGTAGGTACTGCTGGCTGGTACTGTTGTGGGTACTGCTGACTCTGGCTGGTACTGCTGTGGGTACTACTGGCTCTGGCTGGTACTGCCGTGGGTACTGCTGGCTCTGGCTTATACTGCTGTGAGTACTGTTGGTTCTGGCTTATACTGCTGTGAGTACTGCTGGTTCTGGCTGGTACTGCTGCCTCTGGCTGGTACTCCTGTCTCTGGCTGGTACTGCTGTGAGTACTGCTGGCTCTGGCTGGTATTGCTGTGTATGCTGCTGGCGGGAAATGCTGGCTAGCAGTGGCGCCGTGCTGGAGGAAGAGGCGATGTTTCCTGTATTGCTCACAGGCGGAGTGTATTTGATATCACTCCGCCTGTGACTCACTCAGACTCACAACGGAGCCAGAACTATACAGGAAGCATTGGCTTCATTCTGACAGATCAGCTGAGAGACACAGACTCAGCTGCACGGGGGGCCGGACCAGATGACTTTGAGGGCCGCATACGGCCCCCGGGACGTAGGTTCCCCACCCCTGCTCTAGGGAGAGATAGGTGATTATTGTAGGGGAAGGCTGAAGATTGCTTTCAGGGAAAGAATAGGAAGAATATTCTTTAATCAGACAGCGATCGTCATCGATTTTATTGTGTGGGGGTGCAGTGCACAATCTTTTTGCCATGACCTGAGCCCAGTGAGGAGGAGAGAGAGAAAAAAAAAACTTTTATCAGTCTGTTAGGTGTGCGGCGTTCAGCGGCCATGTAATGCAAGCTCATTGAATATGTGTCTGCTTAATCTGGATTTAAAAAAACAAAAACGTTTTTTCCTTCATATTTTACTGTGACTTACAGCGTTTAGACACTGCTGTTCTAATCTAGTGTTCAACAAGCACCAATTTAAGGAGACAATTATTTTTCAGTTTTTCATTCATACTTTACTGTGACACTGTCATACAGCATTTAGACACTAGGGATGATCGAACGGTTCGGGTCCACCATCGGTTCGGCCCGAACATTGGGTGTTCGAGGTTCGGCCGAATTTAGAACTTTTTGCCCAAAAAGTTCGTAATTCGGCAACCAGAACCGACCAAAATGCAATGGTTCAGGAAATGGGCTTTAAAAGCCCGTGATTGGACCAGAACCATTAGCAAAAGCCAATTGAGGGGGCAGAAGAATGCTAGGAATGTGATTAGAGTGACTAGGGGGTCCCTAGACCAATCATTAGTGAATACGCCCCCCAGTATATAAGATAGCCCCTGCCAAATTCCTAGCATTGTTATACTGGACATGGGAGAGAGTGGAAGCAGTTCTGTTAATTTTACTTTAAAAGTGTCATTTAGCATTTATTAGTGTGAGGAAAGGGATATCTAGTGTAGTTAGAGTGCTCCTTTACACTTTAGTTAGCTTCAAAAATTTAGTTTCTGTAGGGAAAGTATGAAGTGTCAGGGTGACCGTAATGTAGTGTAGGGTTAACTGACTGCTATGGCAGGGTGACCGAACCCTTCCATAGCAGGGTGACCGCAATAGAGAAAAGCTATTTTCTCTTAGGTGACTTTCGTTTCTGTAATATGGCTTTGCCGCCGCCAGCATTTTTGGCTGCAGGCGTTGCTAGTGCTTTTTTGAGCACATGTTTGGAGTCAGACATGACATCTGAACATGTGTATAGGGGGGTATATATACACACCCATGTCTGTATATATACACCTGCACATATACAGGTGTGAAAGGAGCAGAAAAAAATACTTGCGCTAATGAAATAATTAACACCAATATATTTCTGCTCCTATCACACCTATATATGTCTAGGTGTGTATATACATATAAGTATGTGTGTATATACACCACTATACACAAGTTTAGATGTTTTGCCTGCCTCCAAAGAACCCAAAAAAATGCCCAAAAAACGCTAGCTTCAAAAAAAAAACGCCCAGGTGTGTTGTTGCAGGCATTTTTTTGGGGGTTTTTGGAGGCAGGCAAAACATCTGAACTTGTGTATAGTGTACCTGTGAAGTTTCAGCTCTGTAGCATGTCCAGAACCAGAAAAAAAAGATAATTTTTCATTAGAGCAGGGAACTTGGGACCCCACTTTTACACTTATATGATTTTTTGGGGGGTTCTGGACATGCTACAAAGCTGAAACTTCACAGGTACACCTTTTAGACCCCCCAGACACTAAATCACACAAAAAAAGTTCTTAAAAATTGTCATTTTTGATAGATTTTTGATAGAGAGACAATTATTGAAAAAAATAAATAAAAAAATTTCTTTGGATTTAGTATCTGGGGAGGGGGGCTCTATAAAGTGTACCTGTGAAATTTCAGCTCTGTAGCTTGTCCAGAACCATAAAAAAAGATTGTTTGCATTAGAACACTTTCAGCACAGGAGGTTGGCTTCTTTTCACACCTTGCCGGTTTAATAGCAGGCATTTTTTTGGGCATTTTTTTGGGTTCTTTTGAGGCAGGAAAAACATCTGAACTTGTGTATAGTGCTATATATACCACTATACACAAGTTCAGATGTTTTGCCTGCCTCCAAAGAACCCAAAAAACTGCCCAAAAAAAACGCTAGTGTTGTTGCAGGTATTTTTTGGGGGTTTTTGGAGGCAGGCAAAACATCTGAACTTGTGTATACAGTACCACTATACACAAGTTCAGATGTTTTTCCTGACTCCAAAGAACCCCAAAAAATGCCCCAAAAAAAACGCCTGCTATTAAACCGGCAAGGTGTGAAAAGCGAGAAGCCATATTCCAGATCTATAATTGCACAAATACAAACGATCTTCTTTTTTATGGTTCTGGACATGCTACAGAGCTGAAACTTCACAGGTACACTTTTTAGACCCCCCAGATACTAAATCCAAAGAAATTTTTTTTTTCAATAATTGGCTCTCTATCAAAAATCTATCAAAATGACAATTTTTAAGAACTTTTTTTGTGTGATTTAGTGTCTGGGGGGTGTACCTGTGAAGCTTCAGCTCTGTAGCATGTCCAGAACCCCCCAAAAAAATCATATAAGTGTAAAAGCGGGGTCCCACCATCCCTGTTCTACTGAAAATTTATCTTTTTTTTCTGTTTCTGGACATGCTACAGAGCTGAAACTTCACAGGCACACTTTTTAGACCCCCCAGATACTAAATCCAAAGATTTTTTATTTTTTTTTAATTTTTTTAAATTTTTTAAATAATTGTCTCTCTATCAAAAATGACAATTTTTAAGAACTTTTTTTGTGTGATTTTGTGTCTGGGGGGTCTAAAAGGTGTACCTGTGAAGTTTCAGCTCTGTAGCATGTCCAGAACCCCCAATAAAAGATCATATAGGTGTAAAAGTGGGGTCCCAAGTTCCCTGCTCTAATGAAAAATTATCTTTTTTTTCTGGTTCTGGACATGCTACAGAGCTGAAACTTTACAGGTACACTTTTTAGACCCCCCAGATACTAAATCCAAAGTCAAAATCAAAAAATCTCTTTTTTTTTTCAATTATTGGCTTTTTTATCAAAAATGAAAATTTTTAAGAACTTTTTTTGTGTGATTAATAGTCCCTGGGGCATGACCCAGAACCCTAGGCACTTTTTAGGGGCATTTATTGGGTTTTAGGGCTTTAAAATTGTGTTTTTTGATTACCGAAGTTCGGGTCCATTGATTTCAATGGGGTTCTGAAATCCGGGCCGAACTTTCGGGTAGTTCGGATGTTCTGGCCGAACCGAACTTTTCAAAAGTTCGATCATCCCTATTAGACACTGCTGTTCTAACCTGCTATTCAACAAGCACCAATTTAAGGGGACAATTCTTTTTAAGTTTTTCATTCATACTTTACAGTGACACTGTCATATAGTGTTTAGACACTGCTGTTCTAATCTGCTATTCAAAAAGCACCAATTTAAGGGGACAATTATTTTTCAGTTTTTCATTCATACTTTACTGTGACACTGACATACAGCGTTTATACACTGCTGTTCTAATCTACTATTCAAAAATCATAAATTTAAGGGGACAATTATTTTTCAGTTTTTCATTCATACTTTACTGTGACACTGTCATACAGCGTTTACCATTTAGACACTGCTGTTGTAATCTGCTCTTCAAAAATCACCAATTAAAGGGAAAAGTAAAAATTTTTCATTCATACGTTACTGTGAGATACACCCGTTGGATACTGCTGTTCTATTCTGCTTTTCAATAAAAACCCATTTAGGGAAAAAAAATTAAATTGCAGCCTAGTCTGCATATGTTACTGTGAGATACACCCATTGGATACTATTGTTGTATTCCGCTTTTCAATAAAAACCCATTTAGGGGAAAAAAATTAAATTGCAGCCTAGTCTGCATATGTTACTGTGAGATACACCCATTGGATACTGTTGTTGTATTCCGATTTTCAATAAAAACCCATTTAGGGGGAAAAAATGTAATTGCGGCCTAGTCTGCATATGTTACTGTGATATACACCCGTTGGATACTGTTGTTGTATTCCGCTTTTCAATAAAAACCCATTTAGGGGAAAAAAAATTAAAATGCAGCCTAGTCTGCATATGTTACTGTGAGAGACACCCGTTGGATACCGTTGTTCTATTCCGCTATTCAATAAACACCCATTTAGGGGAAGATCCTAAATTTGAGAAATATGAGGAGAAGGTCAAATAAGGGACGTGGCCTGGGTCGTGGTGCTGCTGGTGGAGCTCCTGTTGCAAGGAGAGGACGTGGTCGATCTGTGCCAGCTACATGCACAAGTGAAACACCTTCCTCAGGTGTGAGTAGGCGACAGAACCTGCAGCAGTATTTGGCAGGGCCTAATGCGTCTCTACAAATGTTGAGGCCAGAACAAGTACAGGCGATAGTAGATTGGGTTGCTGACAATGCCTCCAGCTCCTTCACATTGTCTCCCACCCAGTCTACTGCTGAAAGGTCAGAGTTGGCACCTGCAGCCGATGTCCATCAATCTTTCACCTCATCCCCTTGAAAATCAGCCAAGCAGTCTGAGCCCCAAGTCATGCAGCAGTCTCTTCTTCTTTTTGATTACTCTGTTAGCATGGTTTCCCAGGGCCATCCACCTAGCCCTGCCCCAGAAGTGGAAGAGATTGAGTTCACCGATGCCCAACCACTTATGTCTCAAGATGAGTACATGGGAGGACCATTGCATCACATCTTGGATGATGAGGAAACACAGGTGCCAACTGCTGTGGAATTCCGAATTGTGGAGACTGACAAGGAGGGCAGGGGTGGAAGATGATGTGTGGAGGACAATGAGGATGGAATGAATGTCATGCAGGTGACCTGAGTAGTTTGGAGGAAGAGGCGGTGGTTGCACAGAGCCACCAGCATAGCAGAAGAGGGAGCAGGGTGCAAAAGCGGAGTGGCCGTGCCCTAGACACTACACCTGCTACTGCCCAACGCAGCAAGGGACTGAGCACACCAAAGCCAGCTCAAAGGAGCTCCTTAGCGTGGCAGTTCTTTAGACAATGTGCTGATGCCAGGACAAGAGTGGTTTGCACGCTGTGCAATCAGAGCCTGAAGCGAGGCATAAACCTTCTCAACCTGAGCACAATCTGCACGACCAGGCATCTAAGTGCAAAGCACGAGCTGCAGTGGAGTAGACACCTCAAAAACCAAGAAAGGTCTCTGGCTCCTCCTGCTTCCTCTTCTGCTGCAGTCTCGGCCTCTTCATCCACCTCTGTAGTGACAGTGGCACCTGCCACCCCGCAAACAGAGGATCTGCCAGCAACACCACCACCTGGGTCACCAACAACCATCTCCACAATGTCCCGTGCAAGCGTACAGCTTTCTATCTCCCAAACACTGGAGAGGAAGAGGAAGTACCCCCCTACCCACCCCCGATCCCTGGCCCTGAATGCCAGCATTTCAAAATTCCTGGCCTTTGAAATGCTGTCATTCCGTCTGGTGGAGACGCAGAGTTTTAAAAGCCTTATGGGTATGGCTGTCCCACAGAACGTCGTGCCCAGCTGCCACTACTTTTCCAGACAAGTCATCCCTTCCCTGCACAACCAAGTGGGTGACAAAATCAGCTGTGCACTGCGCAACGCCATCTGTGGCAAGGTCCACCTAACTACGGATACGTGGACCAGTAAGCACGGTCAGGGAAGTTATATCTCCCTAACAGCACACTGGGTAAATGCAGTGGCGGCTGGGCCTGAGGTGGATAGCAATTTGGCACATGTCCTTCCACCACCGAGAATTGCAGGGCGCTTCAGTTTGCCTCATGTTCCTAACTCCTCCTACTCCGCTTCCTCATCCTCTACCGCCTCCTCATCCGGTCAGCGTAACACCTTCACCACCAATTTCTGCACAGCCAGGGGTAAACGACAGCAGGCAGTTTTAAAACTTGCCTGTTTGGGGGGAAAAACCCACACCGCGCAGGAGTTGTGGAGGGGCATTCAACAGCAGACCGATGAGTGGTTGCTGCCAGTGAGCCTCAAGCCCGGCCTGGTGGTGTGCGATAACGGGCGAAATCTTGTAGCAGCTCTGGGCCTAGCCGGTTTGACAAACATCCCTTGCCTGGCGCATGTGCTGAATTTGGTGATGCAGAGGTTCTTTCGAAATTACCCCGATATGTCAGAGCTGCTGCAGAAAGTGCGGGCCGTCTGTGCACACTTTCGGCGTTCTCACCCTGCTGCTGCTCGCCTGTCAGCGCTGCAGCATAACTTCGGCCTTCCCGCTCACCGCCTCATATGTGACGTGCCCACAAGGTGGAACTCCACCTTGCACATGCTGGCCAGACTGTGCCAGCAGCAGCAGGCCATAGTGGAGTTTCAGCTGCAGCACGCACGCGTGAGTCGCTTTGCGGAACAGCACCACTTCACCACCAATAACTGGGCCTCCATGCGACACCTGTGTGCCTTGTTGCGCTGTTTCAGGTACTCCACCAACATGGCCAGTGCCGATGATGCCGTTCTCAGCTTAACTATCCCACTACTATGCCTCCTTGAAAAAACGCTTTGGGAGATGATGGAAGAGGATGTGGCACAGGAGGAGGAGGAAGAGGTATAATTTCCAAGGCTTTCAGGGCAGTCATTCAAAAGTGGCTCCGAGGGTGGGTTCCTGCACCCACAAACGCCAGGTACACAATTGTCTAGCAGGGGCACAGTTCTGGAGGATGACGAGAATGAGGAGGAGGAGATGGAGGAGGAGATGGAACCATGTTCACAGCAGGGTGGCACCCAGGCCAGCTCATGGCCATCACTGGTGCGTGGCTTGGGGGGATACAGATGACACAGACGATACACCTCCCACAGAGGACAGCTTTTCGTTACTACAATGGGGGGGGGCAAATTGGGACTTTAAAGGTGCAAATGATGGAGAAAAATCTGAATTCTCAAAAATTAAACATTTTATTACACAAAGAAAAAAGGACAAGACAGGACATTTGATAAAATGTTAAAAGCAAAGGAATGCACTCAAAAATATCAACTCTACATGTTTCGCCATCTTCATAATAGCTTCTACAGGAGTTTTGCCAGATATTTCTTGAGAGTGAACATTTCTAGATTACAGAAAAAAAGAGCATAAACAATAGAACAAAGGAATAACTACTAGGGCAGAAATCAAAAGGTCCTAAATTTGATGCCCTCATACATTTCACAATTTTAGCACTAATATCAAAAAAGTACCTTTATAAAGACCTGACCCCTTTCTTTTGCCGGAGGTGAACACAACGTAGGCGCCGGAGACCAGATGAATGGGGAGGGAGGAACTGGGACATCTAGCCCCTTAAAGTTGACCCATAGAGAGGGTGATAGCCAAGCCAAGGATAATACGTATTGAGAATGAGAGACTGCAATATAGGAATGTGTTAGAAACCATATGGATTTTGTGACTTGTAAATATCACATTCTTGGATAGGAATATATTTACTTATTCTGAGATAACAATAAAATATACTTCAAAGGTATTCTAATATCAAAAACGGGGAGGGAGAACCAAGATTATCCCATATAAATCCCCAAGAAGAAATATCCCTTTAAGCAAGACAAAAAGATATATATATGGTGTGTAAGTACACCTAGAATTATAAAAAAAATATATATATATATATATATATATATATATATATATATATATATATATATATATATATACTGATGGTAAAAGGTAAAATGACCAAGAATATTTACCCTTATGAGGCAATATTGCACACATAAAGTTCCATCCACATTGATATGTAATCGGGCGCCAAATTGCGACAGACTTTCCCAATGGTATGCTCCAAAACAATGCTGCACAAGGGAGAGAAAGGGGCATAAAGCACGAAGTAATCTAGTTAGTATAAATAAGCCCAAAAGGAATCAGTGGAATGGTAAAAAAGAGAAATGTTCCATTACCGCAGAAATCTTCAACCGCATGTGTCGTTCCCCGGTGGTCTAGTGTAATACTGACCATGTTGCGCCGGCATTTATACACCCTTTCCACTCCCGCGGCGTCTGACGTCACCGTAGGAGTGAGAGCAAGATGCACCGGCGATCCAATTGAAGCCAAGCAGGAAGTGCGTCATATCGACGCGACCGCATCACATGATGCAAGCCGAAACCCGGAAGTCGAGGATGATTACATCCGGTCCGGTCGCCATGTAAGCAGAGGAGGTGAATTGAAAAGGAGAGATAGTCCGAAATAGATTCAACACTCGGATCCACCCAAATGGCGCTACCTGAAGCGATGATACTTACCTGAGAGAATATTGAAATATGTAAAGATATAAAGACGATTTTATAGGACACAGTCACATACAAAAATCTGCCTCAATTAGTGTATATAGTAAGAAATATGCATTCAGCTGTTGAACAAAAAAAGGATAAACGGAAGTAAAGAAAAAAGGAGGAATAAAATGTAATATAAGGCTCCAAAAAAGGAAATCAGCCGGGAATCAAAGGCGGTGCTGCTACTAACCAGGCCGGACCAATTTTGCCTGGAAAAATAAGGTAGGGCACCGCGGGTGCCCATATGGGCAACAAAAGCAGAGGCAAGATGGAGGCCCAGTTCAAATTGCCTCTCAATCTGATGGAAAAAGTCACCCGATCTGTTTGACGCCCCCAGTCATGCCCACCTACCGGCAAGGATCAGGAATTTGTTGAAAGCAGTTTGATAAAAAAGGAGAAATTCCTTGTTCTTTTGTGAGTAGAGAACTACATTTGAAAAATATAATACAATCAATTCATATCAGCACTGTATAAATTAACAATGCATAAAGCATAAGAAAAGGGGATACTGTGTCAAAGCACAGGATCCTGACCTGTTAGTTTTCAACCCTGTTTAGTGGATTTTAACTAACAATGAATTCTTTTGACATTGCCTAGCCAAGAAAGGGCTTGAAACTAATGGATTCATTTATACCAGGATACCTAATAGCTGATAAGTTAAATATCCATTTTGTTTCACGTTGCAATAAATTTCTGTCTACACTTCCACCTCGTTCATTCAGTGGGACATGTTCCAAAGCAAAAAATTTCATCATTTTATCATCAAAGCCATGATATAGACCCATATGTCGACTAATGGGACTTTCGAACTTCTTGTTTTTGACAAGTTTCACGTGATCTCGAATTCTATTAAAAAAAGGTCTTTTTGTTTTGCCTATATAGAAGGCTTTACAACTACAGTACATTATATATACAACTCCAACAGTTTGGCAATTTGCATAAAAATTGGGTTTATATAATTTCCCATTTGGAAGAACGATTTCACTCAAATTAGGCAAATATCTGCAGAAGTTGCATCTTCTGCAAGAATATGTGCCTGTTAATTTCCTTTTGCATTTGCTTGAAGGAGTGTAATGACTATGGACCAGCTGGTCCCTTAATGATCGAGACCTTTTAAATATTATTTGAGGACGGTCACCAATATATTTGGACACCTTTTCATCAGCCTCTAAGAGGTACCAAAATTTCTTTAAAATTAATCGTACCTGGTCATGTTGGCCAGAGTAACGAGTAATTAGCCGTACCTCATCAGTATTCGTAGTTTTTTTCTTTTTGCCAAAAATCAAATCAGTTCTGTTCCATTTTTTAGCTCTGTGATAAGATCTTTTAAGACATGCCCTGCTATATCCCCTACATAGTAATCGTCTCTGTAATTTTTTTGCCTCTCTCTCAAAGTCTTCTAATTGAGTACAATTACGCCTAATTCTTATGTATTGACTATATGGTATACTCGATACCAATGGTTGGGGGTGGGAGCTATCTGCCCTCAGGATAGTATTCCCTGCGGTGGTTTTACGAAAGAGGGTGGAGCCCAATGTTCCATCTTCACCTACATAGATTGTGATATCCAAGAAATCCAAGGATTTCTGGCTATATGTATATGTAAATTTAAGATTGAAATCATTGATTTTCAAAGTTTTAAGAAACTTCAATAACATAGTTAAAGAACCTGTCCAAATCATAAAAATGTCATCGATAAATCTTCTCCATAGGAGTACACAGGAGAAAAGAGACTCAAGATCCTCCCTGGAAAAGGGATCAAGTTCCCATCCCCCCAGGTGCAGGTTGGCATAGGAGGGGGCACACTTGGTCCCCATAGCCACACCCTGCACCTGGAGGTAATGGGAACCATTGAATAGAAAGACATTATTTGACAAAATAAATCTAAGAAGTGAGATGATGAAAGCATTGTATTCTGATGAGGAACCTCCTCTCTCTGATAGGAAGCCCTCCACAACTCTAATCCCACAATGATGCGGGATAGAGTTGTACAAGGCCTCCACATCAATACCCACCAGCCATGCATCTTTAGGAACTTGAATGCCATCTATAGCTTTAATCAAGTCACTTGTATCTCTAATGTATGAGGGTAAAGCCAATACGTGGGGACGTAGATAGTCATCCACTAATTGGCTAGCTCGCTCTGTTAGGCAACCATTACCAGAGACTATTGGCCTACCTGGAGGCTTTTTGAGGTTCTTGTGGAACTTAGGTAGAGCATACATAGTGGGTGTTTTTGGATCTTTTACATTTAAGAACTCCCATGTTTTCTTATTTATGAGGGCTCTAGAATAGGCCTCAGAAATAAGTTGACGATATTTGATGACTATTCTTGCTAGGAAACTTTCAGAGATTTTTCTATACCAATCTTTGTTGTTTAAAATATCTAGAACCATGGCCTCGTATCCAACTGTGTCCATTACAACGACATTTCCTCCCTTATCTGAAGGCTTGATAGTAAGGGAGGGGTCGTTCTGAAGCGATTGAATGGCCTTAATCTGACTATCATTCAGATTTGAGGAATTCAAATCTTTCCACTTAGTTTTTTGGATTTGTCTAATCACTTGTTGGGTAAAGGCCCAGATATTCGGATTAGATTGCAGTAGAGGAAAAAATTGAGATTTAGATTTGTAAGTAGCTGGAGGTGGGAATATAGCATCCACCTCTGAGCCCTTTGGAGTGTCCAACAGAAGAGTTGGCTCCTCATTAAAAGGCCAACCTGACGATTCTCCCTCTTCCCAGAGCTCCATCAAATCACTGAGTGCCTGCATCTCCGCCAAAGAAAGTTCATGGTCCTGTGCAGGCTGGCAAAGAGACCGATTAAGTTGATCAGGGGGGTGATTGTTTTTGTCATAAATTACTTTGAACATCAGTCTGCGCGCAAACAGATGAACATCCTTAATCAACTCAAAAGTATCAATTTTCTGAGTAGGACAATAAGTTAGACCAAGGGACAGGACCTGTATTTGAATTTCATTGAGTTTTTTGCTGGATAAATTTATGACTTTCAGAGCATCCGGATCCGAACCCTGAGGCTCCAGAAATGGTTGCTAACTGGGTTGGCTCTTAGTGGGCTGAAAAATAGGTGCCGTGCGAACTTCATTGTTCACCACTGTGCTGTGACTTATTTTAGAGGAAGAAGTGGTGTTAGGACTTGGGGTGACTAAAGAATTTTCAATAGTTAAATCCCCAAGATTCTGTGAAAATTGAGAAGGAGAATGAGGAAGTGATTGGTGATATTCAGGAGGGAATAGGGGGGTGCGTTTAGAGGACATATTGGGATTTCTTTTACCCTCTGTTTTTCGTTTGTGAGGACCATTAGGATTGGTGTAGTGCTGGGACTTGACATGTGATGATGAAGTAGATGATTGAGACGACAGGTCTGAATCACTAACATCATTGGTGTGCGTTTGTGAATGGAAAGAGCTAGAGTGAGAATTTTTGAATGTTCGTTTATTATTTCTTTCTCTTGTCCAGTGGTAAGCTTCATCTTGTTGGTATGCTTGCTTATCTCTGGCAAACTTTTTTTCTTTTGTTTTTATTAAATTGCCTACAAATGATTCTAATTGTTTTTGCATTTTAATTTCTCTCTGGGAAAAAGAGGGATCGTTCAGTAACAGTGCATCAACAAAGAGTTGTTTTATATCGTTGTTCACATTATCCAAATCTTTTGTGTACTGTGAACACAATAAATTCATCATCTTCAAGGAACAGGAATGCAAGTTCATTTCCCATTCACTTTTTAACTCTGCATTGACTGTTTTGATCAGAGGAAAAATCTGAATCCTTAGTCCCCAAGGGACCAACTTTTCATCAATATATTTTAGAAAATATTTTTTGTTCCAAAATATCTTGGATTTTTTTTCCAATAATCTGCGTAATCTCAAAAAGAAATGGTCAAGAGTGATTCCCCTTACTGAGGAGCTTTGAGCTTGATGGAACTTGTCCATTAATCCATCGAAATCTCTTCCACAATAGCCGTCCATATTGTAATAGGTCTAGGCTATTGTGGAAGGGGTTTCTAAGTCACAACACCACTAAAACATAGCTAGGAAATGTCTATAAGCAATAACACTTTATAGAAAAAATATAATGCATATGTTATACTGAACAAGAAATTAAGTGAACTTAATTAAAGGATTGAATACACATTTTTCTCCAGCAATACAGGGGAAATGGGAAATGTAATCCCTAATCGTAATTTTTTAAAATATTGCTAGAGATAGGATAAAAAGCACCACATCCCTATGATAAATAGTAACTACAATGGGGGGGGGGGGGGGGGGGGGGCAAATTGGGACTTTAAAGGTGCAAATGATGGAGAAAAATCTGAATTCTCAAAAATTGAACATTTTATTACACAAAGAAAAAAGGACAAGACAGGACATTTGATAAAATGTTAAAAGCAAAGGAATGCACTCAAAAATATCAACTCTACATGTTTCGCCATCTTCATAATAGCTTCTTCAGGAGTTTTGCCAGATATTTCTTGAGAGTGAACATTTCTAGATTACAGAAAAAAAGAGCATAAACAATAGAACAAAGGAATAACTACTAGGGCAGAAACCAAAAGGTCCTAAATTTGATGCCCTCATACATTTCACAATTTTAGCACTAATATCAAAAAAGTACCTTTATAAAGACCTGACCCCTTTCTTTTGCCGGAGGTGAACACAACGTAGGCGCCGGAGACCAGATGAATGAGGAGGGAGGAAGACAGAAATTTATTGCAACGTGAAACAAAATTTTTGTTTTTCAGATGTAGTTCTCTACTCACAAAAGAACAAGGAATTTCTTCTTTTTTATCAAACTGCTTTCAACAAATTCCTGATCCTTGCCGGTAGGTGGGCATGACTGGGGGCGTCAAACAGATCGGGTGACTTTTTCCATCAGATTGAGAGGCAATTTGAACTGGGCCTCCATCTTGCCTCTGCTTTTGTTGCCCATATGGGCACCCGTGGTGCCCTACCTTATTTTTCCAGGCAAAATTGGTCCGGCCTGGTTATTAGCAGCACCGCCTTTGATTCCCGGCTGATTTCCTTTTTTGGAGCCTTATATTACATTTTATTCCTCCTTTTTTCTTTACTTCCGTTTATCCTTTTTTTGTTCAACAGCTGAATGCATATTTCTTACTATATACACTAGAGAGTAATTGAGGCAGATTTTTGTATGTGACTGTGTCCTATAAAATCGTCTTTATATCTTTTTATCATATTTCAATATTCTCTCAGGAAAGTATCATCGCTTCAGGTAGCGCCATTTGGGTGGATCCGAGTGTTGAATCTATTTCGGACTATCTCTCCTTTTCAATTCACCTCCTCTGCTTACATGGCGACCGGACCGGATGTAATCATCCTCGACTTCCGGTTCCGGCTCGCATCATGTGATGCGGTCGCGTCGATATGACGCACTTCCTGCTTGGCTTCAATTGGATAGCCGGGTGCATCTTGCTCTCACTCCTACGGTGACGTCAGACGCCGCGTGAGTGGAGAGGGTGTATAAATGCCGGCGCAACATGGTCAGTATTACACTAGACCACCGGGGAACGACACATGCGGTTGAAGATTTCTGCGGTAATGGAACATTTCTCTTTTTTACCATTCCACTGATTCCTTTTGGGCTTATTTATACTGACTAGATTACTTCGTGCTTTATGCCCCTTTCTCTCCCTTGTGCAGCATTGTTTTGGAGCATACCATTGGGAAAGTCTGTCGCAATTTGGCGCCCGATTACATATCAATGTGGATGGAACTTTATGTGTGCAATATTGCCTCATAAGGGTAAATATTCTTGGTCATTTCACCTTTTACCATCAGCATATATATATATATATATATATATATATATATATATTTTTTTTTTTTTTTATAATTCTAGGTGTACTTACACACCATATACTGTATATATATATATATAATGTTTGGGGGTTCTATGTAATTTTCTAGCAAAAAAATGCAGGTTTTTAACTTGTAAGCAACAAATGTCAGAAATAGGCCTGGTCTTTAGGTGGTTAACAAAGAAAAAAAAAAATGATACCGTTTACAATGTTGATAAATTACATTTCATTGGCCGCTTCTTTAAAAAAAAAAAAAAAAGCACACAGACCACACCTGACAAGGCTTGTTGGCATCACTTCCGCTTCCTCATTTCTGATCTTTGGAACACAGATGGATGTATTAGGTCAGACGTAAAATAACATCCGAGTTTGGCTTGGTGTGATGCAAGCAATTATTTTGTGTGATTAGGAATTTTTTATACATTCTTTTATACATTTTATAAACAGAATTCCGCTATGTAAAGCTGTCTGGTTTTCTCTCCCCTTACATGCACGCATAACAAAGCATCCTAGAAGGATATCCATTCATCCATCCAAGAGCAGGGACAGGAGAGCTGGTTTACACAAGTATTTGTGCTATTATTATCTGGTAAGCGGGGTGGTAAAGGAGGGGAACACGGAGTGAACACACCAAGACCTTTGGATGTATAATTTATGCACTGAGCACTTTACAGAAGACTTTTTATTCATGAACTTTATATCCCGTCATTGGATAATTTACTGACTGTATTGGTCATTAGAGTAGGACTTGAATTTGTTTACAGGGCACAGATCACTTTATTTATTGATTCTGTATATATACTTATTAATTGATTTATTTCACATGCAGGATGCACTTTTTATTATGAATTGGTTGGTATTCACAAGTACAGTATGTTATATGGGGTATACATAGGATCACTGTAAGCACTTTATAGTAGCGCCACACCTATTGACATTTTTATCAAGGATATCCCCACATAAAGGTAATCAATGTGCAGGCAGCTACATGACTGGGAACACTATAGCACGAAGAATACATTTTAATTTTAGCATACATAGTATGTCCCAGACCATCTCTTAGTTGTGCATGTTTTCAGAATCTATCTCAGCTATTCCCATAATGAACTCAAACTGGTTTCATATTTACATAACTCTTATAAGATTCAAGTCACTTCATGCTATATATAACGCATGTGCTATTTGTCATAACGATCATTTTTTTTTTCAGATAAGTGACTATTATTTTCAGCTCTGACTAGACGTCATTGCTGAAAATAACAGTCTTCATGGCAAATAACTTTCATTATAGCTCAGTGAATTGAGCCTACAGTTGGCTGCCCAGAACTGCGGGCACAGGGGTCACAAATACACACACTCTACCAAAATCCTTTGGTAGACAAGAGGCAGGCTGATATGAACTAGAAATGTACTTCAAACTGTCAGTAGTTTTTTCATAGAGCACCATCCAGGAGTTTTGGTACACAGGAAGGCAAAATAAAAACCAACCCTGGACAGCATTAGTCAAGTTTTAATGTTAAAGCGGAGTTCCGGGCACAGAAATGATTTTTTGCTGAACATACCCCCGGGACAGTCAGGGCTAGCACATTCCACAATGGCTAGCCTCTGATCTGTCCCGGTTCGCACTTACCTTTTAGAAGAAATACTTACTTTGAAAATTTCTTCCACAGCGTTTCCATCTCTGTTGTGGGCAGCTGAAGCCGGCGCGGTCCTCTTCTCTGTCTTCTTCCACGTCTTCGTGTCCCAGAATGCACTGCACCAGCCCCTCTCGTCACTTCCGGTGCGGCGCCGCATTCCTAAACAGCTTCTGGGCATGCCCAGAAGCTGTTTAGCAGGGGAATGCGGCGTCGCCCGGAAATGACGAGCGGGGCCGGTGCCGTCGCATTGATTCCTGGGAGCTATAACGTTTATCTCCCAGGAATCATCGCGAGGCAGGAAGTGACGGGGTGAGCCTCGGCGCTGGAGGAGGAAGCAGTCATAGGTGAGTATTTACGATCTTCAATAAAAAGGTGAGTAAACAAAAAAAATAAAAATAACTATCCAATTCCTTTTCAGGTGAGCTCTACCTAGCGGAGGGGCACAAAAAAAAAAATAGTTTTTATGCCCGGAACTCTGCTTTAAGAGAGAAAAAAAAAAAAAAAATACCGTACAGACTGCAAAAAGGCAGTTGTATGAATTCTCTGGATGAAACTGTTACCATACTAGAGAAAAAAAAAAAAGATTTTAGGGTAAAGAACCCCCTCATAAATTTTCTAAATTCCATGAGTAATAATTCCCCCTTTCTAAAATAAGTTTCTGGGATAAAAAGTATATTTGGAAATTATTTTTCCTGGCTCTACCTCACGTCAGCACACAATGGGTTAACATCTCCTCTGGAACCCACAGGGCCACCTTTTCCTAGCTAAATAAAAGACAACCCCTCCCCAACTGAAGTGTTCTTTTTTTTTGGTCATGCTCCAGGCAACCTGTTGCTTGCAGTTGGTAAGTACTTTGGTTGCTATAAGCATAACCCCCTACTGCAATGTCCCTCCATGTTCAGCCTCTCCTGGAGTTGTAAGACCCAGAATGTTGGATGTAAAACTTCCTGAACTGGGTGCCCTGTGTGCCAGGCCACAAGCAATGTTGCTTAAACAGCATATATTACAGGTGTGGTATTACTAAGCTCTGCAATGTCACCATATACCTCTCCCTTGGGGTTTTTCCTGTCTTCTATAGGCAGCACACCGCATCACTCTCCTGGCACCTACTGAAAAGCCCTTGGTTTTCATTGCTCCTCCAAATGTCATCAGCACCATCAATCCCATTTTCGGTCAAACAAGATCTTTTATGCCAATGTCAATGGCAGCACCCCAATCCAGTGAGAATCTTTTAATAGCCTGACTATTGAATCAGTCAGAGGTGTAGGAATTCTCATCCGAGGTGGTTCAGACCTTGGTGAAGACCACAAGATGAACACTACATAAGAGAGGATATGAAGGAAGTTTGTTCTGTCCCCAGCTCTAGCTGGGCCATATTTATTTTTACAATCAGCGCTAGAGGTTGGTCTGGCATACAACTCCATTAAAGTACAGGTCTCACTCTCTGCCTTTATCCTCTTTGTCAGGCTGCAGATGGGTAGAAGAGCCATTGACCAGATGCTTCATGCAGGCAATATTCTAAATACGACCACCAAGGAAATCCTTTGTTCCTATCATGGGACTTAGGATGGGTTCTGAAAGCACTAGTACAAGCATCCTTTGCTTCAATATCTTCATTTCCTTTATGGTTCCTAGTGGTAAAACTAATTCCTCTGACAGCAGTTGCTTCAGACATAAGGATGTTGGAGATTGCAGTGCTTTCCTGAAAAGATCCCCTTTGTGTCTTTTTACCAGAAATAGTGATACTATGCCCATCTCTAAAACTCAATTCTAAAGTGGTATCAAGTTTCCAAGAAAACTGGGGGAAGTAACTCCTAGCATTCGCACGAGAGTCACTGATAATACAGCAGGAAGACTTCAGTACCTTACACATGGACAAGTTGCTAACAGTGTAAAATATCTCACAAAAGTGAGTACACCCCTCACATTTTTGTAAATGTTTTATTATATCTCTTAAGAAATGACACTTTGCTACAATTTAAAGTAGCGACTGTACAGCTTGTATAACAGTGTAAATTCTGCTGTCCCCTCAAAATAACTCAACTCACAGCCATTAATGTCTAAACCACTTGCAACTAAAGTGAGTACACCCCTAAGTGAAAATGTCAAAATTGGGCCCAATTATCAATTTTCCCTCCCAGGTGTCATGTGACTCATTCGTGTTACAAGGTCTCAGGTTTGAATGGGGAGCATGTGTGTTAGATTTGGTGTTATCGCTCTTACTCTCTCATACTGGTAATTGGTAGTTCAACATGGCACCTCATGGCAAAGAACTCTCTGAGGATCTGAAAAAAAGAATTGTTACTCTACATAAAGATGGCCCAGGCTATAAGAAGATTGCCAAGACCCTGAACCTGAGCTGCAGAAAGGTGGCCAAGACCATACAGCTGTTTAACAGAACAGTTTTAGCTTAGAACAGACCTCTTCATGGTCAACCAAAGGAGATTGAGTGCACGTGCTCAGCGTCATATCCAGAGGTCGTCTTTGGGAAATAGATGTATGAGTGCTGCCAGAATTGCTGCAGAGGTTGAAGGGGTGGGGGTCAGCCTGTGAGTGCTTAGCCCATATGCCGCACACTGCATCAAATTGGTCCACATGGCTTTCGTCCCAGAAGGAAGCCTCTTCTAAAGATGATGCACAAGAAAGCCCGCAAACAGTTTGCTGAAGACAAGCAGATGAAGGACATGGATTACTGGAACCATGACCTGTGGTCTGATGAGACCAAGATAAACTTATTTGGTTCAGATGGTGTCAAGCATGTGTGGCGGCAACCAGATGAGGAGTGCAAAGTGTGTCTTGCCTACAGTCAAGCATGGTAGTGGTAGTGTCATGGTCTGGGGCTGTCGGCACTGGGGAGCTACAGTTAATTTAGGGAACCATGAATGCCAACATGGATGGTGACATACTGAAGCAGAGCATGATCCCCTCCCTTCAGAGACTGACTTGCAGGGCAGTATTCTAACATGACAATGACCCAAATCACACTTTCAAGATGACCACTGCCTTGCTAAAGAAGCTGAGGGTAAAGGCGATGGACTGGCCAAGCATGTCTCCAGACCTAAACCCTATTGAGCATCTGTGGAGCACCCTCAAACAGAAGGTGGAGGAGCGCAAGGTCTCTAACATCCACCAGCTCCTTGATGTTATCATAGAGGAGTGGAAGAGGACTTCAGTGGAAACCTGTGAAGCTCTGGTAAACTCCATGCTTAAGAAGGTTGGGCAGTGCTGGAAAATAACGGTGGCCACACAAAATGTTGACACTTTGGGCCCAATTTGGGCATTGTTACTTAGGGGTGTACTCACTTTTGTTGCCAGCGGTTTAGACATTAATGACTTTGTGTTGAGTTATTTTGAGGGGACAGCAAATTTACACTGTCAAAAGGAAAAAGGTAATTTTGGGCGTATGGTGGGACTTTAAATATAGGGGTGCTTGGTGTAAATATAGTCCAAGGTAAAGAAAAAGAGTATGTAAGAAAAATATTGTTTTATTTAATAAACACACTTGAGAAAACATAAAATTGTATACTGTACCAACAGGATACAAAAAACAATATTGGAAATATTGCAGATTAAAAACATTTGCAGTAGACAGACGTATTTGGCATACATAGCAGATTTACAAATGATTTACAATTCCTACATTGGGATAAATGGCATATACCCAAGACTCATCCAAAGGGAGGTGTCTAAGCAGGATAGCGATGGAACCCACAGTATTAACCCAACATGTTTCTCGGCCTTAAAGCCGCTTCCTCAGGGGTAATTTTTATGGGGTATCACTTTGTAAATGCAACACTAAAGGTAAGAAGAAAGACAAATAATGAATGTCTATATTAAGAAAACATCACATATAACACATTGTATAGAATTTTTTCATAAATCCAATATGTATTGTGGAATATGCCAAACTTGTACTAGTGCCAATATACATTTAAATGTCTATAAATTCACACCTGTCTGGTAAACCAACAAGCCAACAATAGTGGAGGTCCTGGGCCACAAGGTAGGGGGGAAGTCCCCCCGGGGGCGAACACGGGAGCTCAGACCAAAGAACCACAAGATAGTACTGCAGTGAGAGGAATATCTCTATCTGTAAAAAGGAAGAACAGATGCATCAGAGGCATCCTATATAGATATCAACATAGATATATGCATGAAATGTGCGTAACCTAAAATATATGAAATATATACGAGTATTCTTACCCGGATAGTTCCGGATAAAAGGAATGGACAGGGAACGGGTGTGAAGGATGTATTGGATTAGGGACCGTGTATCATCCAATATCCACAGCCAGATCCTTTGCACAAAGCCTAAGGGAACATGGATGATCAATTGAGAAAGGAGACATTCTAAGATATATCTGATTAGTTCATAGTAGGGTAGATGGAGGGTATTACCTGCGGTGTCGTGGCTATCAGCGTCCCGTCCCTGCATGCTGCACGGAGGGAACGCCGAAGAACCGCCATATATAGTGGTTAGGGAGCTCCACCCAAGATGACGTGCAAGCGCTGCGGCTTGCCGTACAACTGGGCTGGCGTCGGGAATGCGCCTCGCGAACTACGCAGGCGCATCCGCCGGACATCCGCCCGTCAGCTGAGCGGCCGTGCTATGCGTCGCAACAGAGCGTCGTCATAGGAAATGGCCGGAAGTGACGGTGTAAGTCCTACGTAACATCTCCAACTCCAACAGGAGAAGGGGGAGTTGCCCAACGTCACGTGTCCGCCGTGGGGGGAGGTACCGAAGCGGTCCTCCCATGGATGGGAAAGGGTCCATACGTTGTTGCATGGAAAGGGCTTAAACCAGAACGGCGTGAAGTACAGATCTAAAAAAAGAGGAAACAAACATAATTATAAATCAATATTGATCAATAGACATATGTGACATTTCATCTCCATAAAGTCAAAAAATATATGAGGAAAACATATGCGAAAAAACTAGTCACATAAACATCAAGATATATAAAGAATATACAAAGACAATTCTATTCAAACATGGGAATTAAACTCATGAAGAAAACCTGGGTGTTGCCATAGCAACATTGGCTAGGGAATCCGACTCCCAGGGTTTAATTCAATATAGACATGTTTTAGGTATATTATAGGCAAAGATCTGTGGTGAAGGGGTAGGATCAAGAAAAAAATGACACAAAGATATGAACAACTAGACAGAGACTAAAAATAAAGAAAAAGAGGGGAGGGGAGGAGGGGGGGGGGGGAAAGGGGGAAAGGAGGGAAAAAAAAAAAACCAGCTGACAACGTACCATCACAAAAAGGATTTATATGAGTGGGCTTCATTTAGTCCGGGAGGAATTGTGGCATTAAATTTTTCTATCCACAAGGCCTCTCTTTGTAAAATACGTTGGTCCCAATTGCCGCCTCTAGGGTCTGGGGGTATGATCTCCAGGACTCTGAAGGAGACACATGAGTTGTTGTACCTGTGACGTAGCCCGATATTCTCGATTCTCACCGGGGTAAGAATTTTTCCCCCACCGGAATAATACACGTGTTCACCCACTCTCTGTCCAAGCTGTCTAAAAGTTTTACCAACGTAAAACGCTGAACATTGGCATTGCATTAAATAGATCACTCCACTCATGGAACAATCCGCATAACTTCGAAGTCTGTGGTTGTCCCCATTGGGCAAATATGTAACAGGGCCCTCCGAAATCCAAGGACAACGTGCACAGTTACCACATTGGTATGTGCCCAGTATTGTCTTGGGTCCAGGGGGGTTACACGTATAATGGCCTTTAGTGAGCAAATCCCTAATCGAGGTTGCTCTTTTAAAAACCGATTCCGGAAATTCTTTAACATACTTAGATAGTGTGGCTTCCTCACTGAGGAGATGCCAGTGTCTCTGGATAAGGGCTCTCAGTTGTTGATGATTTTCAGAGTACTGGGTGATTAATTTTACAGTTTGGTTAGTATTAGTCTTATTTCTCTTTTGTAAAATGTCACCTCTGTCCAGTGCCTTGGCCTTATTGAAGGCCTTTCTCAGGATAGTCCGAGAATAACCTCGTGCAAGTAGTCTGCTTTGTAATTGTTTAGCCTCCCGGAAGAAGTCTATATCTAACGAGCAATTTCTACGTGTGCGCAGATATTGTGCAAACGGAATGCTGTTTTTTAGAGGTACCGAGTGAGCGCTCGATGCATGTAACAACATGTTACCGGCGGTCGGTTTTCGGTAGAGACATGTGGTTATGCAACCATTGGTATCCTTTCTAATTTCCACATCCAAGAACACGATGTGTTCAGGGTGGAAATTGTAGGTGAATTTGAGGTTAAATAAATTTGTATTGAACGAGGATAACATATCCTCAAGTTCAACCTTAGGACCTGTCCATATAAGGAGTAAATCGTCAATATAGCGGAACCAATGTGTTACATGTTTGAGCTTAGAGGCAAGGGAGTCGTCTGAGAAAATGTGCTGCTCCCACCTTCCTAGGAACAAGTTTGCATAGGAAGGTGCGCAGCAGGTTCCCATGGCGACTCCCTGCCTCTGAAGATAGGTGGTCTCCATAAAAGTAAAAAAATTATGTGTGAGGATGAACCTCAACAAGGCCAAAATAAAATTATTATGTGCCCGTGTGTGTTCATCTTGGTCATGCAGAAAGGATTCAACCGACCGGATGCCCTCCTCGTGTGGTATGCTTGAGTACAAAGCCTCAATATCAACCGCCACGAGGAGGGCATCCGGGGGTGTTTGGATCCCCTCGATGTGTCTTAGTAGATCAGGGGTATCCTGTATAAACGAGGGCAGGGACTGGACAAAGGGACGTAAAAAGAAATCAACGTATTTGCTGGCATTTTCTGATATAGAGCCTATACCCGAGACAATGGGTCTCCCTGGAGGTCTCTTGGAATTTTTATAAACTTTGGGTAAAGTATATAATGTAGGGGTACGGGGATATTTGATCATTATGAAATCATATATGTCTTTGTCGATAGTGCCCGACCAGAGGGCTTCAAGGCATAGATTCCTAAGCTCTTCCTGAAACTGAGTGGTGAGGTCTGGATGGATAGGGGTATACCATTGACGGTTGTTCAAAACATTTAGGCACATAGATTGGTATTGATTGTGCGACATTATGACTATGTTGCCACCCTTGTCAGAGGGCTTTATCACATAACAAGGGTTGTTTTGAAGTGATTTAAGTGCTTGCTTCTGAGAAGGTGTAAAATTATTGTCAATTGGTTGCCACTGAGTGCGTTTTAGATCTCTTATGGTTTGGCAAACGAATGCCCATATATGTGGGCTGGTCGTCAGATCTGGAAATCGTTGCGATTTGGGTTTGAATATTTTTCGTGGGGGATCTGTCTGGGTCTCAGGCTCGACTAAGGGAGGAGGAGGTTCGGGACCCAAAGGGTCCACAGATCCCTCCTCATATAGGAGCATGAGATCCCTTAGAGCTCGAAATTCCTCCATTGTGTAATGCTTAAGGCGTTCAGTAAGTTCAATTTGCAATTTTTTCTGTTGTCGATTTTGATCAAACATAAACTTGTATGTCAGATTGCGAGCAAACAAGTAGACGTCTTTGATTGTGTCATAGACGTCTAATTGCTGTGCTGGACAAAAACCCAATCCCAATTGTAACACCTGTGTTTGTTCAAGAGTGAGGGGAATATCGGTGAGATTGATAATATTCAATGTGTTGGGGTTATCTTCTAGGGAGGTGTGGCTACGGTGGGATTTTGACTGACAAATCCTGTTAGTTTTGTTTGTTTTTTGATTTTTGGGATCGCACCCAATTGTGGATCTAAAAAAATACCATCATCGTTAGAAGGGGGGTGATGAAGTGATGGTGTAGGGGGATGAGTGAGGATTTGGTGAAGTGCAGGAGTGAGGTCACTAGTCTGGGTAGATTGAAGTGAAGGACGTCTTTTGCCAGTGGAGTTATTGGGTGATCCCCCAGCATTTCGTGTACGTTTTTGAGGTCGGGTCCGCGGAGCCGACAGTTTAGTGTTGGGATGTGAGAAAGTGGAGGGGGGATTGGATCTGTTGAAATCCAGATCCCCATCCAATTGAGGGTGTTGACCTGAATTATTAGATTTATTGGGTTGGGTGGAGTTGTTTGCTATCCATCTATATGCATAACCGCCCATAAACGCGAGCTTATCGCGGTTGAACTTAGACTGTTTTTTAAAAAAAATTTCCTGGTTCATACTTTCTAATTTTGTTTTAATATCCAGCCATTTAGCTGGAAATTCTGAATGTTCTGTGACATGTTTGTATTGGAGATTGAGATCATTGATCTCGTCATCCAATACCTTCATGTCAGATTTGTATTGGATTATCAAAAGGTTCATAAGATTTTTGGTGCAAGCATCCAGAGCTGACTCCCAGCTTTTTTTAAAAGTATCTGTCGGATTTTTGAGAGTAGGAAAAGTATGAAGACGTAAACCTTGTGGATTTAGGTCTTCATTAACGTATTTTTGTAGAAAATCAATGTGCCAGAAGAGGTGAGATTTCCTCTTCAGTAAGCCAAAGATTTTCTGGGAATATATTTTTAGTTCCTCAATATCTTTGTGATTGGACGTGTAGGTTGACTGGATTTTAGACATAAATCCTGTCCAAGCTTCACCCGAGAGATCCATGCCAGTAATATAAAATTAAGTAATAAATAATATAATAGAAAAATATGTAGGAAAAAATAGGTATAAATGGGATAGAGCTGTCAATGAAAGCAAGAAGAACGCCCCTGGTGTGTTATCCACCTATTAATAGATTTTAAAGGGGTAGACAGGCTCATAAGATTAGTAGATAGATAGAGAAGCACCACGTCCCTAGCTGGATGTCAAAAGGAAAAAGGTAATTTTGGGCGTATGGTGGGACTTTAAATATAGGGGTGCTTGGTGTAAATGTAGTCCAAGGTAAAGAAAAAGAGTATGTAAGAAAAATATTGTTTTATTTAATAAACACACTTGAGAACACATAAAATTGTATATTGTACCAACAGGATACAAAAAACAATATTGGAAATATTGCAGATTAAAAACATTTGCAGTAGACAGACGTATTTGGCATATATAGCAGATTTACAAATGATTTACAATTCCTACATTGGGATAAATGGCATATACCCAAGACTCATCCAAAGGGAGGTGTCTAAGCAGGATAGCGATGGAACCCACAGTATCAACCCAACATGTTTCTCGGCCTTAAAGCCGCTTCCTCAGGGGTAATTTTTATGGGGTATCACTTTGTAAATGCAACACTAAAGGTAAGAAGAAAGACAAATAATGAATGTCTATATTAAGAAAACATCACATATAACACATTGTATAGAATTTTTTCATAAATCCAATATGTATTGTGGAATATGCCAAACTTGTACTAGTGCCAATATACATTTAAATGTCTATAAATTCACACCTGTCTGGTAAACGAACAAGCCAATAATAGTGGAGGTCCTGGGCCACAAGGTAGGGGGGAAGTCCCCCCGGGGGCGAACACGGGAGCTCAGACCAAAGAACCACAAGATAGTACTGCAGTGAGAGGAATATCTCTATCTGTAAAAAGGAAGAACAGATGCATCAGAGGCATCCTATATAGATATCAACATAGATATATGCATGAAATGTGCATAACCTAAAATATATGAAATATATACGAGTATTCTTACCCGGATAGTTCCGGATAAAAGGAATGGACAGGGAACGGGTGTGAAGGATGTATTGGATTAGGGACCGTGTATCATCCAATATCCACAGCCAGATCCTTTGCACAAAGCCTAAGGGAATATGGATGATCAATTGAGAAAGGAGACATTCTAAGATATATCTGATTAGTTCATAGTAGGGTAGATGGAGGGTATTACCTGCGGTGTCGTGGCTATCAGCGTCCCGTCCCTGCATGCTGCACGGAGGGAACGCCGAAGAACCGCCATATATAGTGGTTAGGGAGCTCCACCCAAGATGACGTGCAAGCGATGCGGCTTGCCGTACAACTGGGCTGGCGTCGGGAATGCGCCTCGCGAACTACGCAGGCGCATCCGCCGGACATCCGCCCGTCAGCTGAGCGGCCGTGCTATGCGTCGCAACCGAGCGTCGTCATAGGAAATGGCCGGAAGTGACGGTGTAAGTCCTACGTAACATCTCCAACTCCGACAGGAGATAGGGGATGTGCCCAACGTCACGTGTCCGCCGTGGGGGGAGGTACCCGAAGCGGTCCTCCCATGGATGGGAAAGGGTCCATACGTTGTTGCATGGAAAGGGCTTAAACCAGAACGGCGTGAAGTACAGATCTAAAAAAAGAGGAAACAAACATAATTATAAATCAATATTGATCAATAGACATATGTGACATTTCATCTCCATAAAGTCAAAAAATATATGAGGAAAACATATGCGAAAAAACTAGTCACATAAACATCAAGATATATAAAGAATATACAAAGACAATTCTATTCAAACATGGGAATTAAACTCATGAAGAAAACCTGGGTGTTGCCATAGCAACATTGGCTATGGAATCCGACTCCCAGGGTTTAATTCAATATAGACATGTTTTAGGTATATTATAGGCAAAGATCTGTGGTGAAGGGGTAGGATCAAGAAAAAAATGACACAAAGATATGAACAACTAGACAGAGACTAAAAATAAAGAAAAAGAGGGGAGGGGAGGAGGGGGGGGGGAGGGGAAAAGGGGGAAAGGAGGGGGAAAAAAAAAAAAAAAACAGCTGACAACGTACCATCACAAAAAGGATTTATATGAGTGGGCTTCATTTAGTCCGGGAGGAATTGTGGCATTAAGTTTTTCTATCCACAAGGCCTCTCTTTGTAAAATACGTTGGTCCCAATTGCCGCCTCTAGGGTCTGGGGGTATGATCTCCAGGACTCTGAAGGAGACACATGAGTTGTTGTACCTGTGACGTAGCCCGATATGACGGGTCACCGGGGTGAGAATTTTTCCCCCACCGGAATAATACACGTGTTCACCCACTCTCTGTCCAAGCTGTCTAAAAGTTTTACCAACGTAAAAGGCTGAACATTGGCATTGCATTAAATAGATCACTCCACTTGTGGAACAATCCGCATAACTTCGAAGTCTGTGGTTGTCCCCATTGGGCAAATATGTAACAGGGCCCTCCGAAATCCAAGGACAAAAATAGACATATGTGAAATGTCACATATGTCTATTGATCAATATTGATTTATAATTATGTTTGTTTCCTCTTTTTTTAGATCTGTACTTCACGCCGTTCTGGTTTAAGCCCTTTCCATGCAACAACGTATGGACCCTTTCCCATCCATGGGAGGACCGCTTCGGGTACCTCCCCCCACGGCGGACACGTGACGTTGGGCACATCCCCTATCTCCTGTCGGAGTTGGAGATGTTACGTAGGACTTACACCGTCACTTCCGGCCATTTCCTATGACGACGCTCGGTTGCGACGCATAGCACGGCCGCTCAGCTGACGGGCGGATGTCCGGCGGATGCGCCTGCGTAGTTCGCGAGGCGCATTCCCGACGCCAGCCCAGTTGTACGGCAAGCCGCAGCGCTTGCACGTCATCTTGGGTGGAGCTCCCTAACCACTATATATGGCGGTTCTTCGGCGTTCCCTCCGTGCAGCATGCAGGGACGGGACGCTGATAGCCACGACACCGCAGGTAATACCCTCCATCTACCCTACTATGAACTAATCAGATATATCTTAGAATGTCTCCTTTCTCAATTGATCATCCATATTCCCTTAGGCTTTGTGCAAAGGATCTGGCTGTGGATATTGGATGATACACGGTCCCTAATCCAATACATCCTTCACACCCGTTCCCTGTCCATTCCTTTTATCCGGAACTATCCGGGTAAGAATACTCGTATATATTTCATATATTTTAGGTTACGCACATTTCATGCATATATCTATGTTGATATCTATATAGGATGCCTCTGATGCATCTGTTCTTCCTTTTTACAGATAGAGATATTCCTCTCACTGCAGTACTATCTTGTGGTTCTTTGGTCTCAGCTCCCGTGTTCGCCCCCGGGGTGACTTCCCCCCTACCTTGTGGCCCAGGACCTCCACTATTGTTGGCTTGTTGGTTTACCAGACAGGTGTGAATTTATAGACATTTAAATGTATATTGGCACTAGTACAAGTTTGGCATATTCCACAATACATATTGGATTTATGAAAAAATTCTATACAATGTGTTATATGTGATGTTTTCTTAATATAGACATTCATTATTTGTCTTTCTTCTTACCTTTAGTGTTGCATTTACAAAGTGATACCCCATAAAAATTACCCCTGAGGAAGCGGCTTTAAGGCCGAGAAACATGTTGGGTTGATACTGTGGGTTCCATCGCTATCCTGCTTAGACACCTCCCTTTGGATGAGTCTTGGGTATATGCCATTTATCCCAATGTAGGAATTGTAAATCATTTGTAAATCTGCTATATATGCCAAATACGTCTGTCTACTGCAAATGTTTTTAATCTGCAATATTTCCAATATTGTTTTTTGTATCCTGTTGGTACAATATACAATTTTATGTGTTCTCAAGTGTGTTTATTAAATAAAACAATATTTTTCTTACATACTCTTTTTCTTTACCTTGGACTATATTTACACCAAGCACCCCTATATTTAAAGTCCCACCATACGCCCAAAATTACCTTTTTCCTTTTGACATCCAGCTAGGGACGTGGTGCTTCTCTATCTATCTACTAATCTTATGAGCCTGTCTACCCCTTTAAAAAAAAAGCAAATTTACACTGTTATACAAGCTGTACATTCACTACTTTACATTGTAGCAAAGTAGCAATTTCTTCAGTGTTGTCACATGAAAAGATATAATAAAATATTTACAAACATGTGAGGGGTGTACTCACATTTGTGAGATACTGTACATGGAAAGGTCAAAAGATGTGAAGAAAGTGGACAATCTTTTAATTTTGCCATCAGGTTCTTAAGAGTCATCTTCTATTGGTTTACCAGGGTGATTAGATTGGCATGCAGGAAGTAGGCCTTTCTGCTCAGGAACAGGTGCAAGCTCCTACGGTCTGAGGGGTGGCAGTCTTTGGGGCAGTTATGCCAAGATTTCAGTGGAAGATACATAAAAGACAGCTAGCCCTTCATTTGAATTTACAAGCTAGGCGTGAGGTCAGCAGGTTCTGCAAAGTTTGGGAGGAGACATACATTCTTTGTGTCTTTAGCAGTGGCGACCGGCCGATAGGGGGCGCAGGGGCGCCCCCCCCCCAAAAGAAGAAGAAAAAAAAAAGATTAAATTAAAAAAAAATTGTAATTTTCTGCCCACTAGGGGCACTGGACCTAGTGCTGGGTATGTGGGGGTGCGGTTTTTGACCCCACCTTCGGCTGGCAGAGGCACGGATTGGCGCTCTTCTGGGGGTCATCGGGGCGCAGAGCAATGCGCCCCGACACTCCCCACTTTACTGATGTCCAGTCTGTGATTTGTCCAGACTCCAGCCTGGACCAATCACAGGAGGACATGGACCTGGTGACGTGACGTGACGCGTGGGGCGGTGCACCGCCCCAGCGTCACGATAACCTTCCTTCCGTTCCCGCCCGGCACAGAGAGAGGACACAGGACAGGAGAGCGAGAGCCGCCGCCGCGTCCATTGGCTGGGGGACTCTGGGGAGGACCAAGGCGGGAGTCGCCAGTCGCCGCCACGCCGGAGAAGCCGCCGCTGAAAGGGAGCCCGGAGCAGTACCAGAGCAGAGCGCAGTACCGAGGAGCCTGGAGGTGAAGAAGTGACAGGATGTGATCCTTCTGCAGAGCGCAGACTTCCAGTTATTCTGTGCCAGCAGCTGCAGCGGGGCGGACGGCCTCACATTGTGAATGATTGGTCGGCTTGATCGGATCATGCAGAGATAATCTGCGATCAGATCTCAGATCTCTGAGTCTGATTGCAGATTATCTCTGCACGATGCCGACCAATCATTCACATAATGCACTGCCTGGCCATTAGGCATAGATCAACTCCCTCACTTTTAGCTGGTGTTCTAACCAACCCCACCCCAATATGCAGTTTTAAAAATAAAATTAAATCACATTTTTGCTGCTAAAATAAAGAGTTGTTTTGGGATTTAATGTTTCAGGGTCTATTTTTTTTTGGAGGTCTGCAGTGTATACTTGTTGCTGACATAGGCAAAACTGCCCCCTTTTTTCCAGCATGTTACCACATACTTTCGCATTAGTGTGTACCAAGGAAGCACATACTTCTATTGCCATAACTAGACAATTCTTTTTATTGAAGATGCCAGGAAAACCTAAAGTAAGGGAAGAGATTCCGCACATGGAGCTATAGGGGGCAAGCAAATTCTGTAGAAAAAAATTGGTCAGCCACACCATCTAAATGCAGGGAGCGTTTGCCTTTTCTATTTTAGAATGGCCATCATAGGTGTGCGCACAGGGTGTGCCAGGTGTGCCCAGGCACACCCTAATCACCCTGTGCGGAACAGATTCCCCCTACTGCCCTGGCTCCCCCCCCCCCTTACTCCCATTCCGGCTTCCCTCCTCTCCAGCCGGCTGTTGCTGTGGGGATGTTTTAGAATGAATGGGGAAAGGGGCCGGTAAATATATAATTTGCCTGCCCCCCTCCCTTTCTAAATGAACATGGTGAGTGATCGGTAGTGTGTGTTTGAGCTTTGGTGTGCACACCCTAATGCATTAGGCTGCGCACACCTATGCTGGCCATGCCATACAGTTACTGCATGAGCAGGAATAGAGTGATTGAGAAAGACTTCCTCTCTTTTCCTGATCCAGATGCAGAGCAGCTAGATGTCTCCAACTATTCCTAATGCTCGTTCTTTTTCCTCCTCCTCTTCTGCTAAGCAAACCATAGCCCTACAAACAAGCAGTAAGGAGTCATTGAAATGATTTGGCTATACAATCACTGACTTACTGCAGGAGGATGAGAAAGATTGTGCCAGGACTATAGAAGGGGGGATATCAGGTGGGGAGCAGCAAGACGCAGTGAAGTTCCAACAGCTGCAAAGTGGGCACCAGATATAAAGAAGTGGAAGAAGATGAAGTGGGGGCCTTCAATTGGAGGAACATTCTGAGGGAGAGACAGAACAGCAGTGGAAAAGGATTTTGTTCATAGGATAGGGCAGTTTGCAGAGCTCTTAAGATAGCAGCTATCCTAATCAATCAGGCAGCACAGTCCACAGGAACAGGCTTCTGCTATCCCCAGTAGGGATGATCGAACTTTTGAAAAGTTCGGTTCGACCAGAACACCCGAACTTCACGAAAGTTCGGTTCGGATTTCAGAACCCCATTGAAATCAATGGGACCCGAACTTCTGTAATCAAAAAACACCATTTTTAAGCCCTAAAACCCAATAAATGCCCCTAAAAAGTGCCTAGGGTTCTGGGTCATGCCCCAGGGACTATTAATCACACAAAAAAAAGTTCTTAAAAATTGTCGTTTTTGATAGATAGCCAATTATTGAAAAAAAAAAAAAAAAAAAAAAAAAAGAGATTTCTTTGGATTTAGTGTCTGGGGGGTCTAAAAGTTGTACCTGTGAAGTTTCAGCTCTGTAGCATGTCCAGAACCAGAATTACAGCATACCAAACCTTCAAAAATGACTTTTTTGCTTAACCGCACCTTTCTTTTGCTCCTAATCAACGGCTCAGCCAATGTGTATGATGGGGACATAATGCAGTGCACTGGGAACAAGATTAGAGGTTTTTTTGGAAAAAGGTGCTGTCTCTTTAAATGTGCATATAATTAACGGGTGTATTTCCACAATGGGGCTTTTATTACCAAATGTTTCAAGAAGTCCAAAGATGTATGTAATTGCACTTTATTTCATGTAAAATGGTGTTTGGTGCACTTTAACTTGAAATCTCACAAGAAACAGACATATATGCACGGATACATTGAGGGTTAGGGGTAGGGGCCACAATGTAGTGCAGAGTGAACAAGATTAGAGATGTTTTGGATGAATACTGTTGTCTCTTGACTTTGAATAGAAGTAAAGGATGCTTAAAAATTGGGCATTTGGTGGTGCGGACGATGCCTTGACACCATATCCCTATGAAAGTGCTGGTAATGAAAGCAATAATTGCCTTTGTAAGGAAAAAAATTACAATGATATGCATCTGTGTGACAGGTGCGCAAAAATTGTTGTTTGGGTGTTGGCGGAGCCATACCACTGTAAGCCCAAAGAGCTGGTGTTGAAGAAGGCGTAAAAATTATGAAGGTGTGCACCTGTGGAACAGGTGCGCAAACATGGTAGTTTTGGTGTTGGCGGAGCCTCCCCACCATAACCCCAAAGAGCTGGCTTTGAAGGAGGCCCAAAAATTGTAAAGGTGTGCACCTGTGGAACAGGTTCGCAAACATGGTAGTTTTTGTTTAGCATAGCCTCCCCACCTTAACCCCAAAGAGCTGGTGTTGAAGGAGGCCCAAAAATTGTAAAGGTGTGCACCTGTGGAACAGGTTCGCAAACATGGTAGTTTTTGTTTAGCATAGCCTCCCCACCTTAACCCCAAAGAGCTGGTGTTGAAGGAGGCCCAAAAATTGTAAAGGTGTGCACCTGTGGAACAGGTTCGCAAACATGGTAGTTTTTGTTTAGCATAGCCTCCCCACCTTAACCCCAAAGAGCTGGTGTTGAAGGAGGCCCAAAAATTGTAAAGGTGTGCACCTGTGGAACAGGTTCGCAAACATGGTAGTTTTTGTTTAGCATAGCCTCCCCACCTTAACCCCAAAGAGCTGGTGTTGAAGGAGGCCCAAAAATTGTAAAGGTGTGCACCTGTGGAACAGGTTCGCAAACATGGTAGTTTTTGTTTAGCATAGCCTCCCCACCTTAACCCCAAAGAGCTGGTGTTGAAGGAGGCCCAAAAATTGTAAAGGTGTGCACCTGTGGAACAGGTGCGCAAACATTGTCGTTTTTGTTTTAGCATAGCCTCCCCACCTTAACCCCAAAGAGCTGGTGTTGAAGGAGGCCCAAAAATTGTAAAGGTGTGCACCTGTGGAACAGGTTCGCAAACATGGTAGTTTTTGTTTTAGCATAGCCTCCCCACCTTAACCCCAAAGAGCTGGTGTTGAAGGAGGCCCAAAAATTGTAAAGGTGTGCACCTGTGGAACAGGTTCGCAAACATGGTAGTTTTTGTTTAGCATAGCCTCCCCACCTTAACCCCAAAGAGCTGGTGTTGAAGGAGGCCCAAAAATTGTAAAGGTGTGCACCTGTGGAACAGGTGCGCAAACATTGTCGTTTTTGTTTAGCATAGCCTCCCCACCTTAACCCCAAAGAGCTGGTGTTGAAGGAGGCCCAAAAATTGTAAAGGTGTGCACCTGTGGAACAGGTGCGCAAACATTGTCGTTTTTGTTTTAGCATAGCCTCCCCACCTTAACCCCAAAGAGCTGGCGTTGAAGGAGGCCCAAAAATTGTAAAGGTGTGCACCTGTGGAACAGGTGCGCAAACATTGTCGTTTTTGTTTTAGCATAGCCTCCCCACCTTAACCCCAAAGAGCTGGTGTTGAAGGAGGCCCAAAAATTGTAAAGGTGTGCACCTGTGGAACAGGTGCGCAAACATTGTCGTTTTTGTTTTAGCATAGCCTCCCCACCTTAACCCCAAAGAGCTGGTGTTGAAGGAGGCCCAAAAATTGTAAAGGTGTGCACCTGTGGAACAGGTGCGCAAACATTGTCGTTTTTGTTTTAGCATAGCCTCCCCACCTTAACCCCAAAGAGCTGGTGTTGAAGGAGGCCCAAAAATTGTAAAGGTGTGCACCTGTGGAACAGGTGCGCAAACATTGTCGTTTTTGTCATAACCAAAATGAGGTTCTGTGAACGTAAAGAGAATGAGAGGAGGGTTTGAGGGTGGCACCATGGTCCAGGCTTAAACTGAGGCTCAACTGCCACATCACAACGATAGCCTAGTCTACAAGGTCTGCATCAGGTGCATCAAAGCTTGATATCCACGACTGATTCATCTTAATGAATGTCAAACGGTCGACTGAGTCGGTGGAGAGTCTAGTTCGATGGTCTGTGACGAATCCTCCTGCTGCGCTGAATGCCCGTTCCGATAGGACACTGGAAGCAGGGCAGGCCAACAACTCCATGGCATACTGGGCCAGTTCTGGCCAGTGGTCTAATCTTAAGACCCAGTATGCCAGTGGATCGGATTCGTCACATGAAAAGCCCTCTGTGTCACTTTGTGCCCTCACGTAATCGTCCACCATGTGATGCAGACGCTGTCGATGCGATGTGGCAGCTGAGAGGCCTGGGCGGTGAGGACTAAAAAAAGACCGAAAGGCATCCGTCAACCGCACGCCTTCTCCAACGCTCCTCTCGTGACCACCAGTAGAATCCATGGTAGGTTGTCCCCGCCCCTGCACCCTACGGGAGTCGGGGAACATGTTCACCAGATTCCTCTTGAGACTGTCCTCAAGGGATTTGATCCTGTGGACTCTATGGGTGGATGGGAAAAGCTCCGAGACTTTACACTTGTACCGGGGGTCAAGTAGGGTGGCCAACCAATAGTGGTTAGTCTCTTTAATGGCCTTGATTCTGGGGTCCTTTCGCAGGCTCTGGAGCATGATGTTTCCCATGCGTCGCAAATTAGCGAAGGCCTGAGAAGCTGACTCCTCGGGGTCACTCATAACGACATTATCTTCAACGGGCTCCTCCTCCTCCCAGCCACGTACTACTCCAAAGTGTCCCGAGGGAGTCAAACTAGGCCTTGCAGATTGCCGCATGTCTTCCTCCTCCTCCTCCTCAAACCCTGCAAAAGTTCCCGCAGAATCGTCCTCCTCCTCCTCTTCCACCCCTGGATCCTGCTCGGGCCTCTGGGAGCTAGGCATAATGGGGTCAGGATTCTCAGGATAAAGGGGGCCTTGAGAGGCAAGGAAGTCCTCCTCTTCCTCCTGCTGCTCTGCCTCCAGTGCCCTGTCCATAATGCCACGCAGAGTGTGCTCCAACAAAAACAGTACCGGTAGGGTGTCACTGATGCATGCGCTGTCCCGGCTGACCATCCTTGTGGCCTCCTCAAATGGCGAGAGGACAGCGCATGCATCCTTAATCAAAAGCCACTGCCGTGGTGAAAAGAAGCCCAGGCGCGCAGAGCCAGTGCTGGTGCCGTACTCGCATAGGTATTCATTGAGGGCCCTCTGCTGCGTGTACAGGCGCTGCAGCATAGCCAAGGTGGAGTTCCAGCGGGTGGGCATGTCACAGATGAGGCGGTGTACCGGCAGGTGAAACTCGCGCTGCACTTCGGCCAAACGTGCAGTGGCACTGTACGACCGCCTGAAGTGACTGCACACCCTTCTTGCCATCCTTAGCACATCCTGCATTCCCGGGTACGAGTTCAAAAACCGCTGTACCACGAGATTCAGGACATGCGCCAGGCATGGCACATGGGTTAACTTTCCCTGACGAAGGGCGGCCAGGAGGTTTGACCCATTATCAGTAACCACCATCCCTGGCTGCAGCTGGCGTGGTGTCAACCACCTCTGGGCCTGTGCCTGCAGAGCCCCAAGAATCTGAGGGGCAGTGTGCTGCCTGTCCCCTAGACACACAAGCTGCAGCACTGCGTGACACCTTTTGGCCTGAGACATAGAATAGCCCTTTGAACGTTTACGTGGTATCTCATCATATTCAAAGGACCATTCTGCAGAGGAGGGCATGGAGGAGGTAGAGGAGGAGGAGCAGGAGGGGGTAGAAGTGATCGATCTACCCGGATCAGCGACACCACCAGCTGTTTGCAGACGTGGGGGCAACACTGGCTGCAGCACCGAGCCCTGGCTACAATCCCTTCCACTGGCAAGCAGTGTCACCCAGTGAGCAGTGACAGAAATGTACCGTCCCTGCCCATGTTTGCTTGACCAAGTGTCAGCCGTCAAGTGTATCTTACGGCTGACTGACTTGGCCAGGGATGACACTACATTGCCTTCCACATGTTGGTATAGGGATGGCAGGGCCTTACGGGAAAAGTAATGCCGACTTGGCACCTGCCACTGTGGAACTGCACATTTTGCGAAGTCACGGAAGGGAGCAGACTCTACCAGGTTAAATGGTAATAGTTGCAGAGCCAGTAGTTTAGCCAAACTACTGTTTAGACGCTGGGCATGTGGGTGGCGGGGAGTATACATTTTTTTTCGTTCCAGCATGTGTGGAATCGAAATTTGGCGTCTAGATGATACAGCTGGTGGTGTGCTGGAGGTAGATGCGACACTGCCTGCTATATCATCATCCCTGCCAGTGGAGGCTGCCAACAGGTGACGAGTGACTATAGCAGGGCCAGGAACAGACTGATGTGCAGGTGGAGCAGGTGGAGCAGATGGAGCATGAGGAGGAGCGCGAGGAGAACTAGGAGGCCGACTGACCAATCTTTGGCCCTTTTGTGGGTTCTTTAAATGCTCCTGCCAACGGGCCGAGTGGTGGGTTGTCAAATGCCTGTTTAGGCAGCTTGTACCCAGGTGGTTGACATTTTTGCCACGTTTTATACCCTTCTTACAAATCTTGCAGATCGCAACTGTTTTATCTGCATGGGATGTCTCAAAAAAGGCCCAGCAAGATGAGGTGTGTATAGTGGCCCGGGAGACAACAGGTGCGGCCTTAGATGGAGTAGGCCGTCTGCTCTCCCCTCTTGCTTGCTCTGCCTCCTCCTCAACCTCAGACCCAACATCTGACTCCATCAAAGACTGAGCATCAGGCCTGGCCTGGGAGACAACAGGTGCGGCCTTAGATGGAGCGGGCCGTCTGCTCTCCCCTCTTGTTTGCTCTGCCTCCTCCTCAACCTCAGACCCAACATCTGATTCTATCAAAGACTGAGCATCAGGCCTGGCCTGGGAGACAACAGGTGCGGCCTTAGATGGAGCGGGCCGTCTGCTCTCCCCTCTTGTTTGCTCTGCCTCCTCCTCAAACTCAGACCCAACATCAGACTCCATAAAGGACTGAGCATCAGGCTGGAGTAGATGGCCGACACTGTGGTCAAACAGCTCAGCTGACTCCTCTGCCATGTCTGAAATTGGGTCTAAGGGAGGACATGAGGTGGACATGGACTCATCTGTATTTGTTCTGACAACTGCAGAAGACTGACCACTTTTCTCTGCCTGGGTCACTGTAGTTGCAGATGATGCCGATGATGAGGGTTTGTTCATATAGTCCACCACCTCCTGTACATACTGTGGACGTATAGCTTGGCCACTGCCGGAGAACAATCCAAATGGTGGCCTGGCTGAGGACTGACCACCACGTCCACCCCTGCCTCTAGACACCCTAGAAGCTGTGCCCCTTTCCGCAGCAGGGCCACGTATGCCTTTTCTTGGTCTACCAGGCATATTTGTCACTGATGCGTTGGCAACTGTGTGCGGTGAAAAACGCACACTGCTATGCGACCCACAGTTGTCGCTGGATACAGCACAGCAGTTGCGGTTCACGCACAGTAGCAAAGCCTTTTGCACAGTGGACCTAACGCTTTGAACAACAGGCGTTAGGTTGTCACTGATGCGTTGGCAACTGTGTGCGGTGAAAAACGCACACTGCTATGCGACCCACAGTTGTCGCTGGATACAGCACAGCAGTTGCGTGTCACGCACAGTTGCAAAGGCTTTTGTACAGTGCACCTAACGCTTTGAACAACAGGCGTTAAGTTGTCACTGATGCGTTGGCAACTGTGTGCGGTGAAAAACGCACACTGCTATGCGACCCACAGTTGTCGCTGGATACAGCACAGCAGTTGCGGTTCACGCACAGTAGCAAAGCCTTTTGCACAGTGGACCTAACGCTTTGAACAACAGGCGTTAGGTTGTCACTGATGCGTTGGCAACTGTGTGCGGTGAAAAACGCACACTGCTATGCGACCCACAGTTGTCGCTGGATACAGCACAGCAGTTGCGGTTCACGCACAGTAGCAAAGCCTTTTGCACAGTGGACCTAACGCTTTGAACAACAGGCGTTAGGTTGTCACTGATGCGTTGGCAACTGTGTGCGGTGAAAAACGCACACTGCTATGCGACCCACAGTTGTCGCTGGATACAGCACAGCAGTTGCGTGTCACGCACAGTTGCAAAGGCTTTTGTACAGTGCACCTAACGCTTTGAACAACAGGCGTTAAGTTGTCACTGATGCGTTGGCAACTGTGTGCGGTGAAAAACGCACACTGCTATGCGACCCACAGTTGTCGCTGGATACAGCACAGCAGTTGCGGTTCACGCACAGTAGCAAAGCCTTTTGCACAGTGGACCTAACGCTTTGAACAACAGGCGTTAGGTTGTCACTGATGCGTTGGCAACTGTGTGCGGTGAAAAACGCACACTGCTATGCGACCCACAGTTGTCGCTGGATACAGCACAGCAGTTGCGTGTCACGCACAGTTGCAAAGGCTTTTGTACAGTGCACCTAACGCTTTGAACAACAGGCGTTAAGTTGTCACTGTATTTTGCTGCCTAGCAAGCACGTATACCTGCTGTGATACAGCAGCACTGTGCCACGTGCTCACTAAACAGAACCCTCACACTTTCCCTACAGAAACTAAATTTTCAAATCTAACTAATGTAGTACAAAGTTCCCTAACTACACTAGATATCCCTTTCCACTAAATAGAAAGCTCCATACAGCAGAAGACTGACACTGTCCCTTAAGTTTTTTTTTTTTTTTTTTTTTTTTTTTTTTAACTCTAAGAACCAGCACAATCGCTGTATCTAACTACACTGGCTGTAAGCTAAATACAATTCTGCTATATGGAGCTTTAGAACCACTCGATATGTAGGAAATGTAGTGTAGCAAGCAGGAGTCAGACAGAACTGCTTCAACTCTCTTCAACAGGCTCTGGATAACTGTGCTAGGGGTTAGGCGGGGCCATCTTATATAGTGTGGGGCGTATTCACTCCTGATTGGCCTCTGGTCCCCGTAGTCACTCCAATCACGTTCCTAGGAGACTCCTGCCCCCTCATTGGCTTTTGCAGACGTTTCTGGGCCAATCACGGGCTTTTAAAGCCCAGTTCCTGTCCCAGTGCATTTTGGGCGGTTCTGGTGGCCGAATACCGAACTTTTGCCGCAAAAAGTTCGGTATTCGGCCGAATATCGAACATCCAATGTTCGGGTCGAACCGATGGTCGACCCGAACCGTTCGATCATCCCTAATCCCCAGGGCTGGTCCACATAGTTCTACAGTGTAGGCCTTTTTTATTGAATCTCCTGGTGCCAGCACTGTTGTGGTCTGTAACCTCTCACTGCAGCATTTTAGCTGTGGTAAAAGTACCAGCCCTTTTGGTACCACATGCTTAAGAAAGCACATGGCACTGTTCCACAAAGCTCAGTGGGAGCAGCACCTTAAGTTGGCAGCAAAAAGTCTGTCACTCTGCGTCCTCATTTTCCACATTCCCTGAGGGATTCTCCTGCTGCATCTTCTGCAACATCTGCAGCTTTTAAAGGCAGAGTGGGAAGTCTCACAATGCCTTTAGGGGCTTAGGATATGCCAGGCCAAGCAGGTAATAGGTCCTGAAACCCCCATGTTTATAGATTTCCATTTCTAAGGTTTTACTCATTTTAAAGCCAAGCCACACTTTTACTCACCTCCGATCCAGCGTTGCGATGTTTTGTGTTTCCTCCCTCGTGCCAACATCTTCTGCGTGGTTTCTTCCAGGTTCTATATCTTTGACCATCTTGATTGGTATGCACACATGAGTTCATGTATTCTATCAACCAGCAGATAATAGAATTGTACACTTGGCTGCTCAGTTTGCACCAAGAGAGAAATGCAAACAGGATGGTAAGAAGCCTTTATTGCAGAAGAGGGATAATATATCTCTTTTGCAATGAAAAACTTTCCTTCACACATACATGTTAAGAACACCTAAAGTTCCGCTTTAAAAGTAGTAGAACATAGTCTAAAAAATTTGTGAGACTGTCCCAGTTGAAAGAAAATTTAAGTAGATATAAAAGATATATCTTATCTTATATCTTATATAGAATTCTGAACTTAGTCAATCAAGTCATCACGGTTGGGAAGAAGATGGTCCCATTGTATCCAAGCGAATCTAGGTTTTGTTTATTTTTCTTCAGTCTCATAGACATTTTCAGAGAGATTACATCACCTGGATAGAAATTCAGAAGTAGGACAGAAGAACATGGGTATAATAGACTAATTTTGGCCATTGGTTTATTCTGCAGAGCCTAAAAGCCATAGGCTTGTAGCTTATTACCTTAGGCGTGCGCAGGAGGTGTGCCAGATGTGCCTGGGCACACCCTAATGACCCAGTGCAGCGAAGATTCCTCCTGTTGCCCAGGCCCTACCGCCCTACTGACACCATCCTCCACTGCTCTAATGACACTGTCCATGTTTTTATAAGTTAATAAATTTTTGTCTACATTTATTTATAACTTTATGTGCCGGTTGGTATATATATATATATATATATATATATATATATATATATATATATATATATACATATATACATAGTACGAAAAGTATTGGGACGCTTGTCTTTACACGCACATGAATTTTAATAGCATCCCAGTCTTAGTCCATAGGTTTCAATATTGAGTTAGCCCACCCTTTGTAGCTATAACAGCTTCAACTCTTCTGGGAAGGCTGTCCACAAGGTTTAGGAGTGTGTCTATGGGAACGATTGACCATTCTTCCAGAAGTGCATTTGTGAGGTCAGTCACTGATGATGGACGAGTAGGCCTGGCTCGCAGTCTCAGCTCTAATTAATCCCAAAGGTGTTTTATTGGGTTGAGGTCAGGATTCTGTACATGCCAGCCAAGTTCCTCCACCCTAAACTCGCTCATAGGTTTCCTTCCTCGTGCCAACATCTTCTGCGTGGTAGGTTTGCAGTTGTGCCATAGTCTATCCATTTTGATGATGAATTGAACAGTGCTCCTTAAGATGTTCTTTTCTTTTTTGGGGGGGGGGGATTTTTGTTATAACCTTACCCTGCTTTAAACTTCTCCACAACTTTCTGGTGTGTTCCTTGGACTTCATGATGCTGTTTGTTCATTAAGGTTCTCTAACAAACCTCTGAGGGCTTCACACAATAGCTGTATTTATACTGTGATTAAATTACACACAGGTGTACAAAACACACTCCATTTACTAATTAGGTGGCTTCTGAAGGCAATTGATTCCACTAGATTTTAGTTAGTGGTATCAGAGTAAAGGGGGTTGAATACAAATGCATGCAACACTTTTCAGATATTTTTAAGTAAAAACAAATTGAAAACCATTTATCGTTTTCATTTTACTCCACAATTATGTGCACTTTGTGTTAGTCTATCATAAAATCCCAATACAATACATTTACATTTTTGGTTGCAACATGACAAAATGTGGAAAATTTCAAGGGGTGTGAATACTTTTTCATGGCATTGTACATCCAAAAAACTTTATATAGAGACCCTGGCATTCCCATTGCAACTGATGTAATTTCAGAGACCTGGCCTGACAGTAGCTAGTTTTTTTGTGTTTCACTTAGTTTTGTTGATTCTTTCTTGTGAATAAAAAAAGAAAACAATCAGACAAATTGAATATTTTTTACTTTTTCTATGTAGAATATACAGTATATTAAATAAAATAGTCATTCATCATTCTAATGTCATAAGAGTCTATTTAAAGACAATGCAAGTGTTTTTGGTACTTTGATTTGATTTGGTACTTCATTTTCTAATGATGGATTACATTCTTGAATTTATGAATAGACCAATCCAAAGCACCCAATAGTGCATTTGGTTTTACGTTTTTGTAAATATTCATACATAGTATGATTGGTTTCAACAGGGATGGATGCATGAACCCTGGGTACCTAGGGCCATCTGCAGATCAAAGGCTTGCTTATTAGTAAAATTTTAGACATGTATGTTTTGTGAAGGATCAGTCTTTTGGACTTCAAACTATGCCCAGATGAATGAGAGAATGTAAAAGGTCATGGTGTGATCACATAATGGGATTAAACATTTAGCAACGGATTCTGTGTATGAAAAAATTCTTCATTTGCATCATATATCATATATTTTTTCATATGCCATGGGGGCTCTTTTACTTTATATACTCCAACCTACTTGACCTGGATGTTTAAGTTTAGCTTTACAAACATCCAAACACATTTGCTTTGGACTATATACATTCAGTACCTATACAGTGGGTATTTAGACACTGACAGGCTACAGTAAAATATGGCACCTCTCGCAATATAAACTAGGAAAATCCATATCTTAGCTTATGTGATTAATAAGTTCTCACTGTTAAAGACTGTTGGTCTCTTTCCTGACCTATTTTGGTCCTATATCTGTCTTTGTTCTCAACTTTGCTATGTGCTTCATGCACATGGCCTCACTTTGTCCTTTTAATCCTCTTTTACTTTATTCACTCTCCTTTTTTATTATTTACTCCAGTGCATTTTAATGTTCCCGTTCTATTGAAATCTCAGGCTGCTTTGTTATTTTGCTCATAATACAAATCGCACTTATGGAAATACATGCATTTTTTTAGTGTTTTGTTGTGTTCATATTTGTATTCCAAGTTCCTCAACTAAAATGTATTGTAACAAACAACATTCCCTAATGAGATACAGGGAAATGCATGTCATCAACTAACTAAATCCTCCTTTTGCACAAAACACAAGCAAATATCAGCAGCCCAACGAACAGACTTACAATTTCTGTACAATGTGTATAAGGCAAAAATACAATTTCCTTCATATTAGAAGTGATCCGTCCTATATTTCTAAAGTATATCTATTTATTTTGTTCCTACCCCCTCCCCCCTCCCCCCTCGCCCTGTATTAAAAGAAAGAAAAAAAAAAAAAACATTGCCAAGGTATGCTCACACTCTCCACTCTCCAAGCTCCAGTCCCTGTCCTTATCTTCCTTCTCTGTCCAGTGCCATTGGTCTTCTTCACGCAGAGCAACAGTGCCTATTTCTTGTGTGCCCAGCATGTCATGTTTATGCCCCCTGGGGGGGGGGGCACTCATTATGCAGACTGGGCTCACAGAAGAGGATGCTGCCATGCTGTGTTGGACCTGCCAGAAGCCTGCAGGTAAATGGTATGTATGGAAGTATTTTATTTGAAAGAGGCTGGGTGACAGCAGGTGGAGTGGACGTGAAAGGCTGGTGATACACTTTATTCAATCTATAGACACTAACAAAAATCATACTATACAAATGCATAATAACAAAAGCCTCCCTTTCTCTTTCTGAAAATATTCACAGTGTAATTGTGGTTCTCCTTACCAACAAATAAATATAATTGTCTTGTTATAATTATTTATTTTCTACATCAGCCTTTTTCAACCGGGGTGCCTTGAGGTTTCATCAGGGGTGCCTTGGTAAAATGCCTAAAATTTGATCCAAAATTGTATACAAGCCAGTGGGTGGATGAAACCTGCCTTTTTAGTTACACAAAGCCACAGGTTTTTATTCTACATCATTACTACCTTCTAGCTGCCAACCTTCTAATGACCAATGACATCATCAGTTGATAAGGAGGATGTCAATTGCCTGCATGTCATCCTTGTTTGACCCTCCCTTGCCTCTCTCCACCAGCTTTGGGGTCTCATGGTGGAGTGGTGGAGAAAAGGTCAGTACTAGTTTGCAAAAGTGTAATTTCTTTGGAAGAATAAATCCCCTCTAACGTTGGGTGTCCTATGTGTATGGATGTTGCTGCATTATTTCAAACTATTAGAATAGTTTTTACATTTCAGAATGGGGCGCCCCAAGACTGTCCATATTTTAAAGGGTGCCTTGACTGAAAAAAGGTTGAGAAACACTGCTCTACCTGACCAATGACTCATCCCACTAATTAATAAAAACTCAAATATTATTGATTGCTAAACCTGAAACAATAAATTAAATAAAGAAAATACAACAATTACTAGCAATATCTACAAAACAAAACCAGATAAAATCTGACTTTTAAAGCTAAAACTGCACCTGTGCCCAGAATATGGGCACTAAACTATTTACATAATGCTAACAAGCAGTAAAAGAGGTTAAATAAGGTTAAACTAGCCACCCCTGAACCCTGGTTTATTTTAAAGTGCAGTCATTCTTTCTCAAAGATCCTTAAAGCTGATTTCCTATTTTCTTTTCACTAGAAGTGAAGGGGATGATCAATCCCAGCATAGATTTTACCTCTGTACCATGTTACTCTGTTGTCTGCAAACCCCCTGATATTGTGTTGGCTACCTGTTGAACTGTACCCTTGACCTTTTTTTTATTTTTATTTTTTATTTTATTTTTTTTTTTGTTTTTTTTGTTTTACCCTTGACCTTTAATGGAATAAAGTTGTATCTAGACCTTTCTGCAGTGGTGTGGCGCTTCAATTTCAACCCTTTTTTACATCACACTACAAGCCAAGGATATTGTGGAAATCCTCTGGGGTGTAGAAGTCGCCTGCCCAGGAACCAGTTAATTGACACCAATAGTAATACCTTAAGCTAACAATACAAGTAAAATAAGCCTATGAACAAGCAAAAAAATGGGGGGAGCAAACCCTGAACATGTATATCTAAAGCCGGTGCAGCTATGGACCAAGCAACATGTATATTAAAAAAGAATAGCGCACACATGCAAAAGAAATGACTATCAAATATGGAGACAATCCATAAATAAAAATGGGGATTTGGTACCACCATATGGCCATATCTTGCTCAAGCCCACCACTGCGTCAAAGTACCCCATTATTAGTGGGTCCTACACTATCCATAAAAAAAGGGGTGAATCCAGCCTCTCTAACCCTTGGAGACAACACTCCTTGCTGGGAGAGATGTGCTAATGCACGACAAGTGACTCCTCCTATATCTACTTGATAGTGGACACCAATAGAGTACAGGTGTGTGTGGGTGATCTGATGCTCAACCTCAGAGCTGCACCGGCTTTAGATATACATGTTCAGGGTTTGCTCCCCCAATTGTTTGCTTGTTTATTATGTATTCGGTCTGACCAGACTTCTGAGGTTATTACAGCTTGTTCATTGTACCAGCAAGAAAATGCCATTCCACTGAAAAGCGATCCATGCTCATATCACTTTTCAGAGGCATTTGACAGGCGGTGAAAAGACAATATGTTGCCTCCTCACCGCCTGTTTTAACCCCCTAATGCATCATCACTATGCTGTAACTGTGTACAATGCACACAATTGTGGGGTGGTTGTAGTGCAGCCCCATTCACCAGGGGGTACGCCAGCCACAGCATGTGTCCACCCCCAGCTGCAGCTACAGAGTGAACAGCTGGGGTTGGTAAAAACACAGTTAATGCATGTGGTTTTACCACCCCTCAACCTCACATGTGAACAGGCCCTTGGTTGACATCTGTGCAGCTGTGTGCTGTGTAGAGGGCAGTGAATTCATTTCAGTGGGCCGCCCCACAGAAACGCAGGGAAAAGAATTCCCTTTTTTTATTGTGCTGCAGCAAAAATGCACCATGTTTGCCAATGTGTAGGGGTACCCTTAAGAATAAATGACACCCCTGCATGTTTGTCTGCGTGTCAGGAACACGTGCAATTTTGCATGTATTCTGTGACACGGAGTAATGTGAACCAAGCCTTAGACTGGGGGGCCTCCAGACTGAAAATACTTTCAAGATGCCCTGACTGGAAAAAGATGGAGAAACACCGGCATAGAGGAACCCATCTCTCCATTTTCCTCCTGCAGCCGCTGAATGCCTGGTGGAGAGAGAGGAGGAAAGGCGGGGGGAAATGAAGAGATTGGTTCCTTTATATGCAGCTACCTCCACAGCTCCTCCTATGCAGCTTCTTTCTGCTGCCCCCCCCCCCTCGTCCCTACAGCTCTGCAAGGTTCCCCCTTACCCTCTCCTACTGGCTGATTCAGGGAATCTGTCAGGATGAAGCCTTTTCTGAATGGAGAGTCAGTGATCCATACTGATCACTGACTCTGTCTATTCATAACTGAAACATAGTAAACTGTATTTACAATGCTTCAGTATGTGAATGAATGGGAAGCTCTGTGCAGAGCTATTCCTATCCATTTATTCTGTGCAGCTGAGGCTTCAGAGAAGGAGATGGAAAGCTGTGTCTTAAAGGTAAAAAATCAGGGGTCTGTTTAGACTCCTGATATTTCACCAAAGCCCCCAATGGGGCTCCTAAAAAATTGTAAAAAATATTTAAAAAAAATAATATTGTAAAAAAAAAAAAAAAAAAATGGCAGAACTACCACACAAACATCGCACTTGCGACAGGCCCTGGTGTTCTGCCACCAGGCTGGGAGGGAAGCACCCATCCAGGGGGCCATTTATGGTTTCTTGCATCGGGGCCCTGAAGGTTCTAGTTACGCCACTGACTGTAGGCATCATGCATTTTGCTTTGTACTCCTCACCTTTGTGACGCCATACAGTTTTGAAGCCATCAGTTCCAAAAACATTTATCTTGGTCTAATCACTCCAGAATACAGAGTCCCAGTAGTCTTTATCAGCATGGGCCCTGGCAAAGTCTAGGCAAGGTTTTTTTTATGCATGGGCTTTAGGAGAGGCTTCCTTTGTGGACAACACCCATGCATGCCATTCCTCTGTAGTGTACGCTGTATTGTGTCATGGTAAACAATCACCCAGTTTGGCTTTCTACTTCTTTAGCTAACCACAGTGAACTTGCATGGTGATTTCATTTAACCCTTCTCATCAGAAGACACTCCTGTCGAAGTGTTAACTTCCGCAGATGGCCTAGATGTCTCTGTGAGATGGTTGCAGTACAATTTTTTGTGAAAGGTCTGTATCACTTTTGCTACAGTATTCTGACTGATAAGTAAAGCTTTGCTGATCTTCCTGTAGCCTTCACCTTTCTTGTGTAAATAAATTATTTTCTTTCTCAGGCCTTGTGACATTTCTCTTCCATGTGGTGCCATTGCTGACAACATGAAATGGTAAGGCAGTTTCACACGGGCTTTCCAATCAGGTACGCCTGTCAGTTTTTTCAGGCGGACCTGATCGGATGCTCCATGCACCCCTATGGAGAAGCGGATGTCAGAGGTGACATCTCCACTGACACCCACTGCTATCCAATCCGATCCTGTCCATGAAATCCAGACGGATGGAAACCCTATTTTCCATCCGTCTGGAGGATCGGATAGGATTGAATGAAAATGGACAGGCGGTCCATTTTTATCCTATTTCCGATAAAGGAGAGCGGGGATATGATAACTTCATCTCTGCAAAGTAAGTGGAGACAGACCTGTCATCTGCCTGCTCAGCGGGGATCAGCGGATCGATCCCCACTGAGCAAAACAGAGTCCGCCGGGCGGAAAGCCCGTGTGAAAGGACCTTAAGGGGTTTTCTTTGTTAAGTAATGCCCTTTTATATTCAATTATCTGCTGGACAGTCCTGTTTCATGAATTAGACTCACCTGTAGTTGAATTATTATTAATTAGGATTTTATTTGCTCCCAAGACTTTCATTGGGGTGTATTCATTTTCGTAACATAGTCTTAAATGAATTTGTTAGGGAAAATACTTTTTTTGTGTGTGCAAATTAATAAGTCTTGGTTGCAATCAATGGCCTGCATTTGTGGGAATATTTTGTTGTATAGTGTCCCATAGAAAATGCTGATTCTGAAAGGAAAGGAAAGGTTTTCTGACAAATCCTTTCAGGTATACTCATTTATGCTGGGCCCTGTATATATAAATATATATATATATATATATATATATATATATACTGTATATATATATATATATATATATATATATATAAACAGTTTGCTGAAGACTAAGGACATGGATTACTGGAACCATGTCCTGTGGTCTGATGAGACCAAGATAAACGTATTTGGTTCAGATGGTGTCAAGTGTGTGTGGCGGCAACCAGGTGAGGAGCACAAAGACAAGTGTGTCTTGCCTACAGTCAAGCATGGTGGTGGGAGTGCTATGGTCTGGGGCTGCATGAGTGCTGCCAACACTTGGGAGCTATAGTTTATTGAGGGAACCATGAATGCCAACATGTACTGTACTTGCTAAAGAAGTTGGAGGTAAAGGTGATGGACTGGCCAAGCATGTCTCCAGACCTAAACCCTATTGAACATCTGTGGGACATCTTCAAATGGAAGGTGGAGGAGCACAAGGTCTCTAACATCCACCAGCTCTGTGATGTCGTCATGGAGGAGTGGAAGAAGACTCCAGTGGAAAACTGTGAGGCTCTGGTGAACTCCATGCCCAAAAAGGTTAAGGCAGTGCTGAAAAATAATGGTGGCCACACAAAATATTGACAATTTGGGCCCAATTTGGACATTGTCACTTAAGGGTGTACTCACTTTTGTTGCCAGCAGTTTAGACATTAATGGCTGTGTGTTGAGTTATTTTGAGGGGACAGCAAATTTACACTGTTATACAAGCTGAACACTCACTACTTTACATTGTAGCAAAGTGTAATTTCTTCAGTGTTGTCACATGAAAAGATATCATAAAATATTCACAAAAATGTGAGGGGTGTACTCACTTTTGTGAGATACTATATATATATATATATATATATATATATATATATATATATATATAACTTTACAATCACTTTAACTATGCCTCTTTATGCCATGCCCATTGTTTAGTATGATATAGTAATATGATATAGTAATAGGCATCTTCTCTTCTCTATTCTCACTTAATTTTGAACCTGAGTGTTGTGCATGTATAGTGTGGAGCTGGCAGTGAGTGATCGGGAAGTCAGCCAGCTTCCAAATTGAAGATGGCGGGGTTAAAGATCCAAAGCCCTGGGAAGAATCGTCTTTGGTTAAGACAGCAATGGATTTCTTAAACTTTAAGTAGTTGTTTCTTAAAAGTCAGCAATGACAGTATTTGTAGTTGCTGATTTTCTGGGATTCAGTATCAGGACCTTGTTCACACTATAATTATTTCCAGCTCTGGCACAGCACCAACTAAAAAAAAAAAAAAAGATGCCTGGAGCTACCCCTGCTTACTATCCCCTGCATTTCTGATCTTCACTTTGTTGAAGAGTTACCTTGCAGAATCATCTTCTGCATCCAACACACTCCTGGGTGTGTCAAATGCCTGGCCTGTGGTGAGTTCTGAAGGAAACAGGCATCTGAAACACCCAGAAATGTAAAAAGCTGAAAATTCTTAAGCCACCATAACTCTGCAACAGAGCAAAGATCAGAGACCCGTGCAGCAAAACAAGTAAGTATTAAATCTTTTCTTTATAGGAATCACTTCTCTGGAAATTTTTCATCAAGCAACAAAGTCGCTTTGAGGTATTATCTGTAGAATCAGGTAATAATCATAATGGCACCTCTAGTCAATAACCTGAAGGAAAAGTCTATTGTCATTTAGGCTTAGGGCTACCTGGGTGATTTTAATCTTATTCTATTTAGAGCTTTAACCATTTTTTTGTCAGTCACCTCATTTACAGCACACTGAAATCAAAGTCATGTAATGAGAGGATCATCAACAATTAGAGAGCGAAGAGATTTAACTGCCTCTGTAGCACTATGTTTACAGTACAAGTTTACGGACTCAATTTACTGCAGTCTTTGATACATTTTTTATCTCTTTTTTTCTGAAGGAATTTGTAGCACTATGCAGATCTTCTTGAAACTGTCTCATGGTCTATGTTGTGCATTACTCTAGTATCATGTTTTATTTTCCTTGGTTTTCCTTCTGCTTTAGAAACACAAAATTTTGCATTGTTTTAATCTGCTGATTTTAATATTTTCTTACTGGACAGTAGGCAAATAAAAGACAAAAGTGTTGATTTACTAAAGGCAAATAGACTATACTTTGCAAGTGCAGTTGCACTCTTCAAGTGCAGTTGCTCCAGAGCTTAGTCAATTTTCTTTTAGCCACTATCCTGTTAGGTTTCATGTTGGACGGTTCTGTTTGCAAGTTTTCCCATCTGTCCTGTTTTGAGCTGCTGGCCCATTTTGAAACCTTTACCCACATCTTCCGGGTCAGACGTCTCCGGTGGCTGCCAGTACGACTTTGGCATGCAGCATCCTGTATCTCTGTGAGTATGGATTCCCTAGTCTGATTCCCACATTTCAATCTACCTGATACATTTCCATATTCATTATTACTATGTTATATTTTTTTATCCATTTTCATTCATAGATTATATCTATGTATCAACCCCTGAAGAGTGAGACCTAACTCACGAAAAGTGTCGGGTCACCATAAATGCTATGACACCTTTACCATGGACTATTTAATCACTGTATGTAGCCATATAATAGATTTATATAGCGCAACCATGCAAAAGAAATGACTATCAAATATGGAGACAATCCATAAATAAAAATGGGGATTTAGTTCCACCATATGGCCATATCGTGCTCAAGCCCACCACTGCGTCAAAGTACCCCATTATCGGTGGGTCCTACACTATCCATAAAAAAGGGGTGAATCCAGCCTCTCTTACCCTTGGAGACAACACTCCTTGCTGGGAAGGTGTGCTAATGCACTGCAGGGGACTCCTCCTATATCTACTTGATAGAGGACACCAATAGAGTACAGGTGTGTGTGGGGGATGGGATGCTCAACCGCATAAGTCTGGTCAGACCGAATACATAATAAACAAGCAAAAAATTGGGGGAGCAAACCCTGAACATGTATATCTAAAGCCGGTGCAGCTATGGACCAAGCAACATGTATATTAAAAAAGAATAGCGCAACCATGCAAAAGAAATGACTATCAAATATGGAGACAATCCATAAATAAAAATGGGGATTTAGTTCCACCATATGGCCATATCGTGCTCAAGCCCACCACTGCGTCAAAGTACCCCATTATCGGTGGGTCCTACACTATCCATAAAAAAGGGGTGAATCCAGCCTCTCTTACCCTTGGAGACAACACACACCTGTACTCTATTGGTGTCCTCTATCAAGTAGATATAGGAGGAGTCCCCTGCAGTGCATTAGCACACCTTCCCAGCAAGGAACCGCAGTGGTGGGCTTGAGCACGATATGGCCATATGGTGGAACTAAATCCCCATTTTTATTTATGGATTGTCTCCATATTTGATAGTCATTTCTTTTGCATGGTTGCGCTATTCTTTTTTAATATACATGTTGCTTGGTCCATAGCTGCACCGGCTTTAGATATACATGTTCAGGGTTTGCTCCCCCAATTTTTTGCTTGTTTATTATGTATTCGGTCTGACCAGACTTATGAGGTTGAGCATCCCATCCCCCACACACACCTCTACTCTATTGGTGTCCTCTATCAAGTAGATATAGGAGAAGTCCCCTGCAGTGCATTAGCACACCTTCCCAGCAAGGAGTGTTGTCTCCAAGGGTAAGAGAGGCTGGATTCACCCCTTTTTTATGGATAGTGTAGGACTCACCGATAATGGGGTACTTTGACGCAGTGGTGGGCTTGAGCACGATATGGCCATATGGTGGAACTAAATCCCAATTTTTATTTATGGATTGTCTCCATATTTGATAGTCATTTCTTTTGCATGGTTGCGCTATTCTTTTTTAATATACATGTTGCTTGGTCCATAGCTGCACCGGCTTTAGATATACATGTTCAGGGTTTGCTCCCCCAATTTTTTGCTTGTTTATAATAGATTTATATACTTGGGCCAATTGTTTGGTGCTATTACACTTTTTCCCAGTTCCATTGCTGGCATATACTCAATAAACTTGTACTATGTTTTTATTACTGCCTGTTAATCTAAAGTCCCAATGGACAAAACTCTGCAATTGTATGCACAATAGGGATGGAGGCGCCTCACAGGGTACTACCAACCATATTTTGTTTTTGAGCTTATGAGGGAAATGAGGGAAAGCTCTGCTGACTTTCATCATTCAATTATGTGCAATCAAAAATGCTGTTCTTTTTGTATTTTGCATGCGATTGGGTATTCTTTCAAAAGTGAAGCTTTACCTCATTTACTAAGCTCTGGAGCAACTGCACTTGCAATATTCACAGTCTATTTACCATTAGTATATTAACCATAGAGTGAACATTTGTGTTTCTAGTTTTTGCTTTATGTGTAAACCATATTTTTCTCTTTTTATGCAATAAATGTTAAAAGGACAACTGGGGAAAAAAAGGATGAAAATGAAATAAAGACAAATAACAAGTAAAATATGACTAAATTAGCCTGCTAGTGATTTTTAAACAAAGGTTAAATTGCAGTAATATAGCCTTAGTTGCTATTTTAGCAATTGATTAAGAAAAGGGACCCCACAAATGCTTGACCCCCACAACCACCCCATAACTCCATTGTTCCTAAATAAATTAATTATACTCCTATCTAATGGTCATTGTTTAAAAAGACTAAACAAGTTTTTTCAAATGGTTCCAATGAGGATTAAATGTAACAATATAACCTGCTTTACTTTTCAGCTCATGACTAAGGTAATTCAGGGAGAGCTAATAACTAGAGTTGAGCGAACACCTGGATGTCCGGGTTCGGCGGGTTCGGCCGAACTTGAAAAAAAAGTCCGGGTTCGTGACCCGAACTTAACCTGAACTTTACCCCGATCCCTAATCCCATTGAAGTCAATGGTGACCCGAACTTTGGAGCACTAAAAAGGCTCTAAAGAAAACATGTAAAGGGCTAGAGGGCTGCAAATGGCAGCAACATCTTGTTAAGAGCCTAGCAAGTGCTCTGCAAACAAATGTGGATAGGGAAATAACTTAAAATAACATAAAAAACATAAAAATAAAAAAATAATCATCTTGATCTAGGAGGACGAGGCCCATATGGAGTAGGAGGTTGAGGTGGTGGTGGATGTGGCGGTGTAGGTGGAAGCGGCGGTGGAGGAGGACGAGGTAGCCAACACTGGTTTTTGTTTTTAATATTTAATTTCTTTTTAAATTATGGTACACCCCAAAGGAGTGAGAAAGATCAAACATACAACAATGGCTGGGTAAGGCATACATGTCTATTCTGCACAAGGTACGGACAAGTCCTGTGGGATCCATGCCCGGTTCATTTTAATGAACGTGAGCTTGTCCACATTGGTTCTGGACAGGTGGCTGCGCTTGTCTGTGATAACGCCCCCAGCCGTGCTAAATACACGTTCAGATAATACACTGGCTGCAGGGCAGGCCAGCACCTCCAAGGCGTAAAGGACAAGCTCAGGCCATGTGCCCAATTTGGAGACCCAGAAGTTGAAGGGGGCAGACCCATCATTCAGTACGTCTAGGCGTGTGCACACATACTGCTCCACCATGTTGGTGAAATGCTGCCTCCTGCTAAGACGTTCCATATCAGCAGGTGGTGCTGCTGCTTGGTGTGGCGTGCAGACAAAGCTTTTCCACATTTCGGCCATGCTAACCCTGCCTTCTGAGGTGCTGGCAGTGCCCTGGCTGCGTTGGCAACCTCTTCCTCCTCTTCTGCCTTTGCCTTGTGCTTCCGCTGTGCCCCCCCCCCCCACTTTCAGGTGGGAATGCCACTAGCAGCGCGTCTACCAGCGTGCACTTGTACTCGCGCATTTTCCGTTTACGCTCCAGTGAGGGAATTAAGGACGGTACGTTGTCCTTGTAACGGGGATCCAGCATCGTGGCCACCCAGTAACCAGCACAAGTTACAATGTGGGAAACTCGGAAGTCGTTGCGGAGACACTGCAGCATGTAATCGCTCATGTGTGCCAGGCTTCCCAGAGGCAACGAAAAGCTGTAATTTTTGAAAATATTGCTAGAGATAGGATAAAAAGCACCACATCCCTATGATAAATAGTAACTACAATGGGGGGGGGGGGGGCAAATTGGGACTTTAAAGGTGCAAATGATGGAGAAAAATCTGAATTCTCAAAAATTGAACATTTTATTACACAAAGAAAAAAGGACAAGACAGGACATTTGATAAAATGTTAAAAGCAAAGGAATGCACTCAAAAATATCAACTCTACATGTTTCGCCATCTTCATAATAGCTTCTTCAGGAGTTTTGCCAGATATTTCTTTAAGTGAACATTTCTAGATTACAGAAAAAAAGAGCATAAACAATAGAACAAAGGAATAACTACTAGGGCAGAAACCAAAAGGTCCTAAATTTGATGCCCTCATACATTTCACAATTTTAGCACTAATATCAAAAAAGTACCTTTATAAAGACCTGACCCCTTTCTTTTGCCGGAGGTGAACACAACGTAGGCGCCGGAGACCAGATGAATGAGGAGGGAGGAACTGGGACATCTAGCCCCTTAAAGTTGACCCATAGAGAGGGTGATAGCCAAGCCAAGGATAATACGTATTGAGAATGAGAGACTGCAATATAGGAATGTGTTAGAAACCATATGGATTTTGTGACTTGTAAATATCACATTCTTGGATAGGAATATATTTACAGTGGGTACGGAAAGTATTCAGACCCCCTTAAATTTTTCACTCTTTGTTATATTGCAGCCATTTGCTAAAATCATTTAAGTTCATTCTTCTTCCTCATGAATGTACACATAGCACCCCATACTGACAGAAAAACACAGAATTGTTGACATTGTTGCAGATTTATTAAAAAAGAAAAACTGAAATTTCACATGGTCCTAAGTATTCAGACCCTTTGCTCAGTATTTAGTAGAAGCCCCCTTTTGATCTAATACAGCCAGGAGTCTTTTTGGGAAAGATGCAACAAGTCTTTCACACCTGGATTTGGGGATCCTCTGCCATTCCTCCTTGCAGATCCTCTCCAGTTCTGTTAGGTTGGATGGTAAACGTTGGTGGACAGCCATTTTTAGGTCTCTCCAGAGATGCTCAATTGGGTTTAAGTCAGGGCTCTGGCTGGGCCATTCAAGAACAGTCACGGAGTTGTTGTGAAGCCACTCCTTCATTATTTTAGCTGTGTGCTTAGGGTCATTGTCTTGTTGGAAGGTAAACCTTCGGCCCAGTCTGAGGTCCAGAGCACTCTGGAGAAGGTTTTTGTCCTTGGATATCCCTGTACTTGGCCGCATTCATCTTTCCCTCGATTGCAACCAGTCGTCCTGTCCCTGAAGCTGAAAAACACCCCCACAGCATGATGCTGCCACCACCATGCTTCACTGTTGGGACTGTATTGGACAGGTGATGAGCAGTGCCTGGTTTTCTCCACACATACCGCTTAGAATTAAGGCCAAAAAGTTCTATTTTGGTCTCATCAGACCAGAGAATCTTATTTCTCACCATCTTGGAGTCCTTCAGGTGTATTTTAGCAAACTCCATGCGGGCTTTCATGTGTCTTACACTGAGGAGAGGCTTCTGTCGGGCCACTCTGCCATAAAGCCCCGACTGGTGGAGGGCTGCAGTGATGGTTGACTTTGTACAACTTTCTCCCATCTCCTGACTGCATCTCTGGAGCTCAGCCACAGTGATCTTTGGGTTCTTCTTTACCTCTCTCACCAAGGCTCTTCTCCCCCGATAGCTCAGTTTGGCCGGACGGCCAGCTCTAGGAAGGGTTCTGGTCGTCCCAAACGTCTTCCATTTGAGGATTATGGAGGCCACTGTGCTCTTAGGAACCTTAAGTGCAGCAGAAATCTTTTTGTAACCTTGACCAGATCTGTGCCTTGCCACAATTCTGTCTCTGAGCTCTTCAGGCAGTTCCTTTGACCTCATGATTCTCATTTGCTCTGACATGCATTGTGATCTGGAAGGTCTTATATAGACAGGTGTGTGGCTTTCCTAATCAAGTCCAATCAGTATAATCGAACACAGCTGGACTCAAATGAAGGTGTAGAACCATCTCAAGGATGATCAGAAGAAATGGAAAGCACCTGAGTTAAATATATGAGTGTCACAGCAAAGGGTCTGAATACTTAGGACCATGTGATATTTCAGTTTTTCTTTTTTAATAAATCTGCAACAATGTCAACAATTCTGTGTTTTTCTGTCAATATGGGGAGCTGTGTGTACATTCATGAGGAAGAAGAATGAACTTAAATGATTTTAGCAAATGACTGCAATATAACAAAGAGTGAAAAATTTAAGGGGGTCTGAATACTTTCCGTACCCACTGTACCTATTCTGAGATAGCAATAAAATATACTTCAAAGGTATTCCAATATCAAAAACGGGGAGGGAGAACCAAGATTATCCCATATAAATCCCCAAGAAGAAATATCCCTTTAAGCAAGACAAAAAGATATATACCCGGTTGCCGACCGCCGCACGACTATATACTGCGGCGGTCAGCCCCGGCCAGGCAGAGTGACGTATCGGTACGTCACTCGCCTGTCACTGACTTGCGAGCCTATCGCGGGCGGGCGCGCGCCCGCCGAGGCGCGCGCCCGCCGCGGCTCGTTCACAGACAAGTCAGTGCGTGTGACCGGCGGACTCGATGTCCGCCGGTCACACTGCGATCGCTCCTGTGAAGGGAGAAAGACAGAGCAGCTTGTGTAAACAAGCTGCCTGTCAGTTCTCCCTGTGTAAAAGTGAAGATCTGTCCGTTCTACTATGTAGAACGGTTGATCTTTGCTTTTACACCAATAGGAATGTCCCTACACAGTTAGAAGCACGCCCCTAGGACACACTTAACCCCTCCCTGTCCAATAAAGTTAACCCCTTCCCTGCCAGTGTCATTTTTGCAGTAACAGTGCATATGTATAGCACTGATTACTGCAGTAATGTCACTGGTACCCCCAAAAGTGTCAAAAATGTCAGTCAAGGGTCCGATCTGTCCGCCGCAATGTCACAGTACCGAAAAAAAAATCGCAGATCGCCGCCATTACGCGTTAAAAAAAAAAACACCAAAAATGACAAAAATCTTTCCCTTTGTTAGTAAACGCGATAACTTTTGCGCAAACCAATCAAAATACGCTTTTTGTGATTTTTTTTACCAAACATAGGTAGCATAAAACAAATTGGCCGAAAAATGTTAAAAAATTTTGATTTTTACTTTTTTTTTGGGGGAATTTCATATAAAAAAATGTGAAAAATATTGTTATTTTTGCAAAATTTACGCTCTTTTTTTGTTTATAGCGCGTGATCAAAAAATCGCACAGGTGATCAAATACCACCAAAAGAAAGCTCTGTTTGTGGGAAAAAAAGGACGTCAAATTCGTTTAGGTACAGCGTCGCACGACCGCGCAATTGTCCGTTAAAGTCACGCAGTAAAAAATCGCAAAAAAACCCCTGGTCCTTTAGCAGCCAAATCCTCCGGGGCTTAAGTGGATACAGTGGGTACGGAAAGTATTCAGACCCCCTTAAATTTTTCACTCTTTGTTATATTGCAGCCATTTGCTAAAATCATTTAAGTTCATTCTTCTTCCTCATGAATGTACACATAGCACCCCATACTGACAGAAAAACACAGAATTGTTGACATTGTTGCAGATTTATTAAAAAAGAAAAACTGAAATATCACATGGTCCTAAGTATTCAGACCCTTTGCTGTGACACTCATATATTTAACTCAGGTGCTTTCCATTTCTTCTGATCATCCTTGAGATGGTTCTACACCTTCATTTGAGTCCAGCTGTGTTTGATTATACTGATTGGACTTGATTAGGAAAGCCACACACCTGTCTATATAAGACCTTCGAGATCACAATGCATGTCAGAGCAAATGAGAATCATGAGGTCAAAGGAACTGCCTAAAGAGCTCAGAGACAGAATTGTGGCAAGGCACAGATCTGGCCAAGGTTACAAAAAGATTTCTGCTGCACTTAAGGTTCCTAAGAGCACAGTGGCCTCCATAATCCTCAAATGGAAGACGTTTGGGACGACCAGAACCCTTCCTAGAGCTGGCCGTCCGGCCAAACTGAGCTATCGGGGGAGAAGAGCCTTGGTGAGAGAGGTAAAGAAGAACCCAAAGATCACTGTGGCTGAGCTCCAGAGATGCAGTCAGGAGATGGGAGAAAGTTGTACAAAGTCAACCATCACTGCAGCCCTCCACCAGTCGGGGCTTTATGGCAGAGTGGCCCGACAGAAGCCTCTCCTCAGTGTAAGACACATAAAAGCCCGCATGGAGTTTGCTAAAATACACCTGAAGGACTCCAAGATGGTGAGAAATAAGATTCTCTGGTCTGATGAGACCAAAATAGAACTTTTTGGCCTTAATTCTAAGCGGTATGTGTGGAGAAAACCAGGCACTGCTCATCACCTGTCCAATACAGTCCCAACAGTGAAGCATGGTGGTGGCAGCATCATGCTGTGGGGGTGTTTTTCAGCTGCAGGGACAGGACGACTGGTTGCAATCGAGGGAAAGATGAATGCGGCCAAGTACAGGGATATCCAAGGACAAAAACCTTCTCCAGAGTGCTCTGGACCTCAGACTGGGCCGAAGGTTTACCTTCCAACAAGACAATGACCCTAAGCACACAGCTAAAATAATGAAGGAGTGGCTTCACAACAACTCCGTGACTGTTCTTGAATGGCCCAGCCAGAGCCCTGACTTAAACCCAATTGAGCATCTCTGGAGAGACCTAAAAATGGCTGTCCACCAACGTTTACCATCCAACCTAACAGAACTGGAGAGGATCTGCAAGGAGGAATGGCAGAGGATCCCAAAAACCAGGTGTGAAAGACTTGTTGCATCTTTCCCAAAAAGACTCCTGGCTGTATTAGATCAAAAGGGGGCTTCTACTAAATACTGAGCAAAGGGTCTGAATACTTAGGACCATGTGAAATTTCAGTTTTTCTTTTTTAATAAATCTGCAACAATGTCAACAATTCTGTGTTTTTCTGTCAGTATGGGGTGCTATGTGTACATTCATGAGGAAGAAGAATGAACTTAAATGATTTTAGCAAATGGCTGCAATATAACAAAGAGTGAAAAATTAAAAAAAAAAAAAAATTTAAGGGGGTCTGAATACTTTCCGTACCCACTGTATATGGTGTGTAAGTACACCTAGAATTATAAAATATATATATATATATATATATATATATATATATACTGATGGTAAAAGGTAAAATGACCAAGAATATTTACCCTTATGAGGCAATATTGCACACATAAAGTTCCATCCACATTGATATGTAATCGGGCGCCAAATTGCGACAGACTTTCCCAATGGTATGCTCCAAAACAATGCTGCACAAGGGAGAGAAAGGGGCATAAAGCACGAAGTAATCTAGTCAGTATAAATAAGCCCAAAAGGAATCAGTGGAATGGTAAAAAAGAGAAATGTGCCCTGTGGCACCTCTATGGCAGAAGCCTAAACACAAGAGATCTAAAGATTCCAAGCACCCTGGATGAACAATTTTTTCATATGATGTCTCCTATCTACACTTTTTTTTTTTTCCAGGTTGATTTTGAACACCTGTACCTGGTCCTGAGCAGGTGTTCTGGTTGCGGGAGGTGATTGTTTTCTACCCCCCCTGCCTGCTCAGGTCGCCCTACACTCATATTGACTTTGTCAAGTGACTTTCCTTTCGTGTTGTTATTGTCTTTTTTTTTGGCCTTAAACACCATCCCTATTTCATAAACCCAATTGTACTGCTTCTCCCTGGAACTTTCTGAGATCCCTCTCCCCTCCCTCACCCACCTGCCTTCCATTCCTCTTCCCCGTCCCCCCCTCCCCTCCCCGGGGTGTTTTTTTTTTTTTTTTTTCAGCTGGCCCCCTACATGGTAATATCCAGCTTTCCCCACAAATATTTACATGGCTTTATCTTATGCCTTGGTTTGCTACTGAGCACTTATTTATACATGTCTTGCATTCATTCTACCTACCTTTATGCCTGCTGGCATCCACTGTGCAACAGTGTTTACTTTCTGTATTATGTAGGCGCTGCAGCCGGATCAGAGATCCAGTGCCTTACCTATCTCGAAGACTAGGTACATTTCCGTCTTCTTGAATGGTATCGCCTCGCGATTTTGCGAGGGATTTAATTTTTGATCCCTTCGGGAGTTGCGGGACCTCTTCCTTCCTTCTTCCTTTTCTTTTTTTCTCACTTTTCTATATACTTTCAGTTGCCCTGGAGGTCTTTCATGCTGCCTAGAACTCCCTGAGGTTGTCCATATCCTGGAGGTGCTGCTCCGTACTCTGACTACTCTCGAGACTGGGGTAAGTGCCTTATATTCGCTCTGGTTCCTCACCAACTCTCTCCATGGCTAACACTACAGATCCTCACCCACTCCTCCAAATAGGCACCCATAACACGCAGGGCCTGAACTCCCCTGTTAAGAGGAGGAAGGCCCTTCAATATTACCACTCACAAAAACTGGATGTCGTATTGCTCCAAGAAACACACTTTCCTAAACAATATTGCCCGAAATTTCTCCATGCTAAATTCCCGGTTTTCTTTCTGGCAAATGCTGTGGGGAAAACGAAGGGGGTGGCGATTCTGTTCTCTCGCCACTGTAAATTTGCCCCATCTCTGATTCACCAAGACCCCGAAGGCCGCTATATCCTAGTCAAGGGCTCCATAGACGACCATATGTACTCCATTGTTTCTTACTATGCTCCCAATGTCGCCCAGGATAGATTCTTCAGCTCCATGTTCTCCACTCTGTCCCCACTTATTGAAGGCACTGTCATCTGGGGAGGGGACTCCAACATTGCCTTTGATATGGGCATGGACAAAAAGCGTCCGGTTGGATCTCAACTCCTGAGACCTACCAAACGCAGCTTAAAAGTTGCTAAATTGCTGTATAGTCATGGACTAGTGGACGTTTGGAGAGAACTCAACCCCTCACACAGGGACTTCACACACTTCTCACACCCACATCAATCTTTTGCTAGAATAGACCATATTCTCTTGCCAACCTCTCTTGTTCCTCTAGCACGCAAAGCATACATTAGGGACACGGCGTGGTCTGACCATTCCTTGGTGACACTTCTCCTTCAGAGGCCTACCTCCCGTGCCACACACAATCATTGGAGACTGAATGAATCTCTTTTGAGTGACCCAGTAAAAACTCAGGAAATTGAAGCGCACATCAAAGAATACTTTTTGCTTAATGATATAGGGGATATCTCCCCGTCGACTCTCTGGGCGGCCCATAAAGCCACGATTCGGGGTAAGATAATGCAAATCTCTGCCCAACTTAAGCGGGCCAGACAAGCTGACATTGACCGACTAGAACAGGAATTCCTCAATCTCTCAAAACAACATAAACAACGACCACAATCTGTCTCGATGACCCAAATAGACGCAGCCAGGACTGCACTTAATCTTGCTCTGACAGCTAGGGCGGACAAACATATTAGATGGCAGGGTACAAGATTTTACTCCCAACAGGATAAAATGGGATCTCTTTTGGCCTTGGGTTTAACTCCTAGACCACGTTTGCATACCCCACCTGCCGTTCGCCTTTCCGATGGTACAAATTCCCGTAACCCCCGGAAAATTGTGGCGGAATTCCATAAGTACTACAGCACTCTTTACAGTTCGCGCACTTCCCCTCCCCTTGCCCACCTCACTGCTTTTCTAGACTCTGCCCCTTTACCGAAACTAAAGGGCCATCACAGCTCCATTATGGAGGCGTCTTTCTCCACTGAAGAGATTGAACTGGTCATTAAAAATTTAAAGGGGGGCTCCGCACCGGGTCCGGATGGCTTCTCTGTCCCTTATTATAAGGCCTTTTCCTCTATTCTTTCACCCTATATGGCTCGCTTCTTCAACGACCTTCGTAATACACCACACTTGGATTCCACACTTAACTCAGCTTTTATATCTGTGATTCCCAAACCCGGGAAGGATGACAGTGAGGTGGGTAGTTACCGTCCAATCTCCCTCATCAACAATGACCTGAAGATTATGACCAAAATTTTGGCCAACAGGTTATCTTCCTTCATTTCGCAATATATACACAAAGATCAGGTGGGTTTCATTCCGGGCAGACAGGGTACAGACCAAATTCGCCGAGCCATTGATGTGGTTTCACTGCTTCACTCAGGTTGGGATGGGGGTCTCCACCAGGAAGGTCTTCTTTTATCCATAGACCTACAAAAAGCGTTTGATTCTATTTCATGGAATTATCTCTTTTCTATCATTGACAAATGGGGTTTTGGCCCACACTTCACGAATATCCTCGGAGCACTCTACTCCACGCCCCAAGCTAGGGTGAGGTTTCAGGGTTGCTACTCTGACCCTCTTCCTATCTCTAGAGGCACACGCCAGGGCTGCCCCCTTTCGCTCCTTCTATTTGCTATTGCGATTGAAACTTTGGCGCAGGCGATCAGAGCCCACCCCGATGTTCACGGAGTTCAATGTGGTCCACACACGCACAAGTGTGCCCTCTTTGCCGACGATTTACTCCTCTTTGTTACCTCACTGCTAATATCACTACCGAACGTTTATAAACTACTGCAATCTTTTGGTGCAATCTCGGGGCTTCAAATTAACTTTTCCAAATCCCACGCCTTAAATGTCAACGTGCCGGACCGCGTGTTATCGGGTATCAAATCTCATTTCCCCTTTATCTGGAACGACCGGGCCATCCCTTATCTGGGCATCTCTCTCACAAACCACATAGACGGGCTGTATGATGCTAATTACCCACCTCTTTATAAGAAACTCTGTCAGGATTTACGTACCTGGTCTCACCTTCCCTTATCCTGGCTTGGCAGGATTCATGCATTGAAAATGACGCTGTTACCGAGAATTCTCTATTACTTTAGATCCCTGCCCATCCCCCTAGTCAGGGAGCATATCAACCGTTTCCAATCTAAAATTCTGACTTTCGTTTGGGGATCAAAGGGTCATAGAGTAGCTAAGGGGACCTTGTTTCGATCCCGGAAAAAAGGAGGGCTGGGCCTTCCCAACCTCGTCTGGTATTACCAAGCGGCCCAATTGGCCCAGCTTTCAGTTATTTACTCACGAGCTGCGAAGCCGGACTGGGTGACCATGGAACGTCAGGCAGTCCCACTTCACACTATTGATTTCCTTTTGTGGTGTCTCCCAAAATACAGACCTGCTATTCTAGCCCCAACTCTTTCACACTCCTTCGCACTATGGGATAGACTTAAAGGTAGACCTGAACTTACATCGTCTGTACGTCCCCTCTCCCTTCTGTTCCAAAACCGTAACTTTCCCCCGGGCTTACACATCTCAGACTTCAAATGGTGGCTAGACAGAGGCCTTTATAGAATAGGACACTTTTTCACTCCCTCTGGACCTCTCTCTATTACCCATTGCACAAATAAACTTAAGATGCCCAAATCGGAACATTTCCGGTTCCACCAGATTTCACACTTCCTACACTCTATTTGGACAACTAAACCAATACCTCCTACTGCTACAAACTATGAAGTGTGGTGTGGATCAGCCATGGAGCAGAGGGGGGGTATCTCGGTGATATATGAGTCACTCTCGGGACAAGGCCCTAAACCAGGATACGCTCTGGCCTGGGAGAGGGACCTATCCCAGGAATGGGATCCGGAGCAGTGGTATTCCACCATGACAAGGGCATACAAAGGGGTCCTGAACGTTACATTAATTGAGGCCAGTCTGAAAGTTATTACTAGATGGTACCTTGTTCCAGAAAGGCTTCACCAATGTTTCCCTTCCTCCTCCCCACTATGCTTCAGGGACTGTTCACATAGAGGCTCATTTTTACACATTTGGTGGGAATGTCCAAAAATCAGGGGTTTCTGGAACAGGGTTTTCCATCTAATCCGCAAAGTCACTGGAGTTCCGGTGGCACAATCCCCTCACGTAGCTCTTTTGAACTTTGCACCGGCCGAGGCTTCTAAATCTCTAAAAAGCGATTGATTCACTTTATGTTACTGGGAGCTAAGTTGACTATTGCTAAAGCATGGAAATCCTCCACAGTTTCATTCACTCTGCTGAAAAGAAAGATATCTTGGATCATGACTCAAGAAAAACTGGCTAGTAGTCTCTTGAATACTTCCCAGAAGTTTGAGATTACATGGGAACCTTGGGCGAAGTACACAAATACTTCCCTGATCTTTTAATCATCTCTCTTCTCTGTTGTTTCGTGAGACCTCCAGGGCATATGTAGCCTCCTTTGTTCTTCCTTTCTTCCCTCCTTCTTCTTCTTTGGCTTCTCTTTTGCTTCTTTTCTCTCCTCTTGTTTCCTGTTCTCCTCACCGCTCACATGAGTTCTTATACATCTTCATCCAGATTGCTTTTAGGGGTTTCCTTTGGGTTCAGTTATCTTTCAGTTCAGGGCTCGTTAGGGGTATACCCAATACTGATGTTCTCCACTCCATTTAGGTGAAAGCAGTCTGCTTTCGGGTTATGCCCTTTGCTTTTGTAGTCTTATTAATTGCTCAAGCTGCTTTCCACTCATTATAAGACAGTATTATTTTGCTTAGGCTCCTTGGTTACCTGTTGAATAATTTGCGCTGTGGGGCTTCTTCCAGTTCCCTTGGTAACAGCTTCTGATCCCATTGGGGTTGCCTCGGGACTGGGCGAATCTCCCCCGAAGTTTTGGTTCTTTATCTAGGCCGGTTGCCTCCTCTTCCTTGGAGCCTTGGTACCTGTATTGCCTTGTTTTACTGAAGATGTTATTTTACCATGTAATGCTTTGTTAAGCGGTGCACAAAGTTTGTTACCCCCTTTACAAAAAGCGAAATGTTTCGTTTTGCAGTTGTTACCTGTATTGATATCTCTTAATAAAAATCTTTGAAAGAAAAATTTTGATTTTTACATTTTTTGGGGGGAATTTCATATAAAAAAATTTGAAAAATATTGTTATTTTTGCAAAATTGATGCTCTTTTTTTGTTTATAGTGCATGATCAAAAAATCGCACAGGTGATCAAATACCACCAAAAGAAAGCTCTGTTTGTGGGAAAAAAAGGACGTCAAATTCGTTTAGGTACAGCTTCGCACGACCGCGCAATTGTCCGTTAACGTCACGCAGTGCCGAATCGCAAAATAGGCCCTGGTCAGGAAGGGGGTAAAATCTTCCGGGGCTTAAGTGGTTAAAGGCAAAAAAACAGACAATGCATGTGTAACATATTTTTTTTTATATATAAATCTCTTTATTATATATATAATAACAAAAAAAACATAACAACAACACATAACACACATATCATATTAATAGGAAGACACATAGAGTTACATTAGTACAGAACCATACATATAGTCAAATACCCGCTACACCAGGAGTTCCCAAACTGTGGGTCGGGATCACATAGCAGGAGAAAATACAGGCATGTAATCGTAAGACTGGAGCGCGATGCGGTCCAAGCCTCGATCTCGATCGTGAGAAACCGGAAGTGACGCGACACGCTGTACGCGTTTCGTAATAGATATGTCTTCAGCAGCCATGTTAATCTTCTTAGTGTTGAAACTGTATAAATACAGTTTCAGCTCCTTGGAACATTCTTAGATTTGCCTGCAGGATAATACTATTCTTACAGCTACTGCGTTTGAGTGGGTCGGGCTGAGCAGGATATCACTGAGAGCAGGCCAGCTTAAATTGTTCTGTGCGAGCCCGTGCAAATTACAGAGAGCCAAAGCAGTCAAATTGCAATGGATTCAGGTGTACGGAGGCTGGTCTGCATTTCCCACGAGGAGGATACTTGCATCAGTGAGTACGTATGTGGGCTGTTATGTGGGATATGTTCATGGGGTGTAGAGCCAGCTACTCAGTCCTGCTTGAAGCAGCGGTGGTGGCTAGACTGGAGGCAGGATTCTCATAGCTATAGTGGGCAGAGACAGCAGCCTCAGTGTCATAAGATGACCAGGTGGCCCGCCAGTGTCAGGAGTACATGGCAGCTTCTGTGACCCCAGTAGAGGATCTGAAGGAGAAGAGCCAGGACACCAAGACCAGCATAGAGCTCCTCATCATCGAGACTCTAGGTGAGGTGTGCTGGGCCCTGGAGTGGGCAAACGGAGGCTTCACCTTCACCGCTGGGAGAGGAAGGAGGGTGAGTGCCATATAGCCTGCTGATCACTGTCCTGGGGTGGTTGATTTCTGTCTTCTGTCTGCCTTATACTGTCTATGAGGGTGCTGATTACTTACCACACATGCCACAGGTTTCTGACCCTTCACTTAGAACATTTGGCAAGTGTATTCAATAATAAATTGAAAAGTAGTAAATTGATATTTTTAGTTTAACATCCCCTCCCTTTGAAATATGTATTATTATTATTTGCATTTATATAGCGCCAACAAATTCTGTAGCGCTTTACAATATTCAATTACAAGCAAGTGGGTCCCGAAAAATAACTGTATTCAGAAGTGGGTCTAGGCCCAAAAAAGTTTGGGAAGCCCTGCGCTACACCATACCAAACATATTTCAATTAATTGAAATCAAAAACATCATCTACTCTTAGGTAACGTCCTCTAAAAAAATAAAATTCCTATGAGTTTGGATCTGTGGGGGTGATCCAGGCTGTGGAGGGCTCCACCAACCATTTAGACCAAATCTTATTAAACGTATGAGGGCATCCAGCATGTGTAACATATTAGTTAGTAAATGACTGACTGGCTGAATTCCCCATTTATTACATGACAAAGGATTTCCAAAGCACTGGGGTTAGTCATAGAGACTAAAGCTGGCTGTCTTGCTTCTTTGTATGTCTGATTGAAACTTCATAATGAGCTTAACGATAAGGGATGAGTCACTGCTGATGAGCCCTTTAAATAGAATAAGACATTAAAGATGCATTGATAAAAGGTATAAAACTCCACGCTAATGGTCTATCGTGATAAGAGGCAAAAGGAGGATATGTGCAAAGATATATGTGCAAATAGGAAATGTGTAAAAATAGTGTAAAATATGATGTAAATAATGTATATATAAAAAAGATATAAGTGTGAAAGGCTGCTGAAGACATATCTATTACGAAACGCGTACAGCGTGTCGCGTCACTTCCGGTTTCTCGCGATCGAGATCGAGGCTTGGATCGCATCGCGCTCCAGTCTTACGATTACATGCCTGTATTTTCTCCTGCTATGTGAGTACCTCTCTAATTTTGCTTTATTAAATTGTCCAGACGTTATTACACTATGTGCCTTGTCTATCATTATTCCCTGGTACACTATTATGAGTGATATCCTGCGGACATCCCGGACCACTACCTGCTTATAGGAGCTCAGTAGGACCCACCACTACCCCAAGGGATACTTCCATATAGGATCTCCTAGACCACTTCCAGGACGTCCTTATCCAGGAGTAGGGGGCGATACCGAGAGTCTCTGGTCGCTGAATACTTTTACACACCCGCCTTATACCCATGTGTGGGGTGGGTGTCTCTGGTGAGTGAGTTTTTTTTACCAGAAGGATCACCCAGCACCTCACTGTCCAGCACGGGGTCACTCCTTACAGCCATCATCAGAGTGTCGTCACCTATTATTTATTTTGGAATTTTACACCTTGCATTTAGTCACTGCATGTGGCATAGAGACATTTAGCTTATATTGGACTTTTGTGAACATATCTGTTGCATTATATATTTAGTTGGCACTTTATTTCACCTCAATACCACGGTGTGTGGTATAGTTGGGGGATTCCATATGCACTTGAGCACTTTTTCTGATATGCACTTTTAGATTTGCACTATTAATATATTTATCAATATCCGTTTTATTTTTGGTATTTATCTAAGATTCATATAGTGTCACATGGTTTAATAACATCTATATGCACTTGTCACTTTATATGATAATATTTCCGTATACTGAGTTTTTACCACTGATACTATTCTGTTGCACCTCATATTTAGCACTTTCTAAATTTTAGGCAGCGCCACCACCCTACTTTCCTTATTAAAGATGCATTATTATACTTTTTATGGTATAGGAAAATAACCTTTTTCGGTACCCTGGTACATTCCTATTAAATAAAGTACTCAACCAAAGAGCAGCCTATGTGCTTTTTACATGATCTAACCTTCTACGGCAGTTGGAAACGGAGTTGCTAATTGGCTAAACAGGGGAAGTGCAGGAACCATGACATATAATACAAAACTGCCTCAATGATGGCAATGGTTGCCTACACAAATACCAATGTAAAAGCATTGTCAAATATTTCAAGCTTTTCTAAGTTTTTAGAGCTTTTAAGTATACATCTATAAATTTTATTGGAAGCTCTCTTATACAGAAGAACATATATTATAAGTTTACCAGCCCTTTTTATCTATATTATTCACTTTTATTGTATATTTTAGATGATAGCTAAAGCAGGATGTATCCATTTACCATATTTTTTGCAATATTAATAATAATCTGTGGATATTTCTGTGCCAGACAAGCAACTTTATTGCCACACAATATGTCCTGCAAATAGAATACTATACTTTAAAAATGTTGCTCGTGGCTCATGTGGAAGACACCAATCATACATTTGTTCATGCATCAATTTTATGTATGTTTATTTTAAAATACTAGGATACAACATATTTATATTCTCTGATGCTTGCTGCAAAGCTTTTTTCCTGTCTTTTTGCAGCTTTCTTATGTATATTATTCTTTCACAAAATGTATAAATATATAACAGTCAGTGCCCTTTTAAAAAAAAATGTTTAAAGCTGTAGGATATTTTTATTAATTTGCCATGATCAGATTTTTTTAAATGTCTTATTCTAAAAAAAAATAAAAAAATAAAAAAATAACTTAAAAAAAAATAAATAAATAAAAAAGTTTAAGTTATGATGGTAAGGTACAAGGTCATTTTTATTAATTATCCTGTTGAAGTAAACTTGTTTTGGTTAATTTTAAAAAATCTGCATAAAATTAAGATGTAAAGATGAAGTCTGCAAAGGGTGGGAGGTGTAGGATATTAATTACATTTACCTTTGAGATACTGATTATTTGGTCTTTATCTTTAAAATTCCAGTCCTGGAGTGTTTCCAGCCACTGTCTTCTATTTTTTTTATCTCTTTATTCTGGGGTTTTTATTTAGCAAATTGTATGTATTGCCACTAACAGCAACCAATCAGATTTATAATTGCCGTTTGGAGAATGACCTCCAAAAGAAGTGGGAATTTTGTTTCTTTTAGTCATTTGCAGAATTCTTATTGAAGCAAAACTTGAGGCAAACAACTAAATACACAGTTCAAATTAAACTCTTTTTACTCTTTTACCTTCCAATGGATTAGTAAGTCTGTGATTTACATCCATTTTCCACCCTGCACAGCGAACCTACACATTTAGCCCAACTCTAATTTTCAACCAGCCAAAATGAGCAAGATAGGCATGAATAAAACATTAAAAGATATAATGAAACCAGCTTTTACTGCAATATTTACCTTCAATCTCGAAATTTCCCTGTAGCCCTTTTTTTCCTGCCATGAGATGTTCTCAGCCTGATGGCCAGTATTATTCAACCCACTTTCTTCGAGCCTAGGTTATCTTGGACCTGTCCCAGGTCTATAACTGGGCAGTGAAAAGAGAAACAGTACATTTTTCTCTTTTCTCTAAATTCAGCATACTTCCTGTGGCTCCTTGTACACTCTCACACTCCAACCTGCTGCATGGGGACTGCAAGAAGTTGATACCAGGTCAGACTTAGGTACTTACCCTGTTTGCATTGAACAAAATACATTAAGGCTTGATTCACACTTCCGCAACTTGGGATCCGACTTGTGGGACCCCAAGTCACATGACATGTTAAATCCCATGTTAGTCAATGAGAACTGTCTTAATTAGCACTACTGAAGTCGCTCCAAAAAGCTTCCTGTACTACTTTAAGGCAATTTCTATCTGACTTGTGCCTATAGACTTTAATAGACGTCGCCTCCAAGTCGGATCTTCATCTATATTAATGTGATTTGGATCCAACATCACAGGTAGATTACCCAGACATTACTAAAAGTTGCTTCTTAAGTCGCATCAAAGTAGTACTCAAGTCGCCAGCAAGTCACCAGGACGTTGCCTGGTAAAGTCGCACCGAAAGTCACATGACCTTTAGGTCAGGGCAGTGTGAACTGAGCCTTACTGATGTATATGTTATATATCTCCCAGAGTTCAATTTTATGTTAAAATAAAGAATAATTAGACCACTATAATTAAAAAAACAGCTCTCATTACATTAATCATCCCTTTTTCAGCACTGTCCCTTGAAATACAAGGGCTGCTATTGTTTTCTTTTTTCTATATTGGTTGTCCAACTATCACTGACTTCAGTACTTCATAAGCCTCAGAAATTACAAAAGCAGATCCACATACCTATTCCAGAAACATTTGTATAAGATTTTGTATCAGCATAACAGCAGCAAGCAACAAGCATGGCTAAAATACAAATTTCAATTGCTCCAATGCTGTCCTCCATTTCCTACAGCACTAATTTTGACCAGTCTTCTTCTGAGTTGAATGACATATAATGCTATTCAACCCACTTTCTGTGATCTAATGCTGTCATGGACATGTTACATGGGGCGCATCATCACAAAGCCCATGTTCAATGGAACGCATCATCACAAAGCCTGGGCTCACATGAAAATACTACAGGCAGGGAATGATACTTACTTAACACAGCTCCATTCTTTGTAGCATTGGAAACCAGCTACCACCAGCAATGGATGAGAAGAATAGACCCTACTTGTTATGTGGCTGTCCAAAAGATACCTATCATTTAGGTGTCTTTTAGGTGAAAAGAGAGGCTCATGGTGGTTGGAATGGGGGAAGCCCCATCTGGAGTAACAGCAGATTTTACTTTTTTTTTTGCCTCTCAGGCTCTTTATAAAGGCAAACTGAGTGAGCCTTATTGCCAATACAGCTGGAATCCTTTTGAGAAAGCGGCACTTTAAAGTATGATTTTACTTAACCACTTCCTGCCGGGGTTCATTTTGAAAATTTTTACATATTGTAAAAATCAGCATTTTTTGCTAGAAAATTACTTAGAACCCCTAAATATTACCTGAAATCAGAGTTCCTAGATAATAAAATGGTGGCCATTGCAAATGTTTATGTCACACAATATTCACACAGCCATTTGCCAAAAATATACTTAAAATATTTTTTTGTAAATGATAAAAGATGATGTTGAGCCAAGTAAATAGATACTAAACATGTCAAAATTGAAAATTGTAACATACCTTTAAAATGGCAACAAACTATGGTACCTAAAATTGTCCATAGGCAATGTTTTAAAAGCCTTTACACGTTACTAGTTTAGAGTTTTTTCTCCCTGGAGAGGAGACACCTGAGAGGGGACATGATAGCAATTTATAAATACCTCAACAGTGATATCAACATAGAAAAAAAATATTCAGTCGCAAGGAATGCATGAGGACACAAGGCCATACAATGCGATTAGAGGAGAAGTGTTTTAACCTTAGGCTACGTAGTGGGTTCTTTACAGTAAGGGCTACTAGACTGTGGAATTCTCTACCAAAAATGGTAGTTACTGCGGGGAGTATGGCTACTTTTAAAAGACTCTTGGATGTACACCTCAAGGATCAAAACATTCAGGGGTATGGGAGGTGATTACGGCCACACACACCTACACAGGTTGAACTGGATGGACTATTGTCTTTATTCAACCTCACCTACTATGTAACTATGTAATTATGAGTTGAACGTGAGGTCTGGTGCTAGAATTATTGCTCTCACTCTGATGTTCGCAGTAATATGTCACATACTTATATGGTGCAATCACTGTTTACATGCATGCCACGAGCACGAACAATATCCCTTGTAAAAGCTTGGGCAGTGACAAGTACTTTTTATGGAGAGATCTAGGGTCCATTAGAACCCTTATCCCCCTTCTTTCCTTCAAAGCACCTGATCAAAAACACCATACTGACTGTGCCTAAGAACTGAAACTGGAAATGGCATCTGGTGGCAGCAAAAGGGGGGCTTCCTGTAAAGTTCTGTAAAAGTGATTTACCTGAAAGCCAGTCGTGAGCTCTAAAAATTGATACCAATGGCAGTTGCAGCCATGATACTGGTGTACCTATTTGCTCCAGAGACCATTTATACAGTATATGGCCTCTGGGCTGGAAGTGGTTAAAAAAATGAATATGGTTTTTCATGCTCTATTTGTTTATGTATTCTATAAGTATAAAAACAATATTTTTTATTGATTGAGATTTCAAACAGGATGTGCTGAAGTTAAGTTAACATTTTATGCGAGCTCTCACCATGTAAAACATGTTCTACATGCAAAATAAAAAGGCATTTCTCCAGGGTTGAATCTAAAGTCTGGTCATGATTTTGGAGTCATGTTCTATTAATCAGTGTATTTCTCTATTAGAGTTATTGCTGGTACAAATATTAATAATCAGTATGCTTAACATCCACTGTTACTGCTTATCGCAAACATTCAATTTTATGGACAGAATAAAATAAGACACGCAATATGGAAATCAGAATTTTAGACACTGCACATTTGTATCAATTACATTGTATCTCCTGAAATATATGCACTGGGTAAAACCCTAGGTATAACCATAAAAATGTATTATATTTCAGTAACTTGGTCTTACTGTATAAAACTGTGAACTTTATTAAAGTTACAGCTGTATTACAGTTGCAGAGTTTGTGGCTGTTATAATGCAGTACTGACTTTGCAAGAGTTGCCACATCTATTTACATAAAAAAAAATACATTTAATATATTTAATTCATGTATTAAATATGTGTATAATATAGAAAGTCTTAAGCTGGTTGTGAAATTATATATTTGTCAGTAGGGATGAAACTGAAAGTTTTAATTTTACCAGAATTTTAGAAAAATGTTACCATTTAGGGCAAATACATTGGAGTCATTAGGGAAGACAAATTTACTGAAGTGTTTTTTAAGGGTGCAATTAGATCTAAAGGGCTTCTGAGGATTATGGAAGCTCCTTTCAAATATCCTGGACCTGTTCTTGTGCCATAAAAGGTTTCTTTATGTCGTTATTGACTTAATACTTAACTATATATATATATATATATATATATATATATATATATATATATTTATATATACTGTATGTGTACAGTATATACACACACACAATTTTCTGGGTAAATATATTTCTAAAGGTGCTTTTGACATGAAATGTTCACCACATGTCGGTAAAAACCCATGCAATCCATACATGCAGAGAAACCAAAATAAATAAATTCAGAAATAAACTTATGTACAAAAAAAATGGAATGACAGGGAAAAAGTAATGAATACGCTGGTTGAAAATGTATTTAATACTTTGTACAAAATCGAATGACAGCCTCATGTATGGAGAAACTAGTTGCATGCATTGCTCAGGTGTGATTTTGGCCCATTCTTCCACACAAACAGTCTTCAAGTTTCAAAGGTTCTGTGGGCCTCTCCTATGAACTCTGATCTTTTGTTCTTTCCATAGATTTCTGATTGAATTCAAGTCAGATGATTGGCTGGGTCATTCTAGCAGCTTTATATTCTGTCTTTGAAACCAATTGAGAGTTTCCTTGGATTTGGGTTTGGGATCATTGTCTTTCTGAAATGTCCACCCACCTTTTATCTTCATCTTTCTGGTAGATGGCAATATATTTTTATCAAGAATGTGTCGGTACATTTTTCCATTCATTCTACCTTCAATGACATGAAGTTTGCCAGTAACGTATGCTGAAAAACAGTCCCACACCATGATGTTCCCACCTCCAAACTTCACTGTTGGTATGGTGTTTTTGGGGTCATATGCAGTGCCATTTGACCTCCAAACATGGTGTGTATTATGACATCCAAAGAAAATTTTCAATCTCATCTGACCAGACTATATTCTCCCAGTATTTCATAGGCTTATCTAAATAATGTGCAGCAAACTTTAAACAAGCTTCAACATGCTTTTTCTTCAGCAATGGAGTCTTGCAAGGTGACTGTGCATGCAGGCCATGGTGGTTGAGTGCATTACTTATTGTTTTCTTTCTTTGAAATGATTGTACCTGCTAATTTCAGGTCTTTTTGAAGCTCTCCACAAGTGGTCCTTGGCTCTTGGAAAATTCTTCTGACAATTCTTTTCACTCCTTTATCAGAAATCTTATGAGGAGCACCTTGTCGTGGTCATGTTATAGTGAAATCATGTTCTTTCTACTTCCGGAATATGGCCAAAACAGTGCTCCCTGGAACATTCAGAAGTTCAGAAATGCTTTTGTAACCAATGCGATCAGTATGTTTTGCAACAATAAGGTTGAGAAGGTCTTGAGAGAGCTTTTTGCTTTTACCCATCATAAAATGTTTCTTATGTGACACCCTGGCAATGAGGGTGTCACAATCATTTGAGACTGAACTAGCTAATATTAATTTTCACTGAAAAGGGGCAGGATTTTCTAATTACTAATGTCAGCTGGTGTCTTGGCTTTCCATGCCTTTTTGCACCAACTTTCTTCATTTGTTCAATATTTTTTCCCCTGTGTCATTCCATTTTTTTTAGACATAACCTAATTTCTGAACTTATTTGTTTTGGTTTCTTTGTATGTTTGGATGGCATGGGTTGTTACCGACATGTGGTAAACATGTAATGTCAAAAGCACCTTTAGAAATATATTTACCTAGAAAAATGATGACCTGTTCAATACTTTTTTTACCTATATATATATATATTTTTTTAAACCTCCCTCTGTGTACTTTGAAGGTATTGTCTACATTATTTTTGCTACCCATCCTTAGAGAAACAAAATGTTCTGTTCCTATTAAAACCAGCTGCCCATTTGATAAAAAATCTATTATAAAATAAAATTGATATAATCATTTTGCAATGTAACATTATTAACACTATACTGTACATTACGGACTGCAAACCTGGTTTTCGAAAACTTAAAAAAAAAAAATAAATAAATAAAATGTCACTTGCTTATAATGCTGCAGTTTGGAGTACTTCTGTACACCATGTTTTTCTATTATGACTACACAAAAAACTGAAGACAAAATTCAGGCACCCCTGCAATATGAATCTCATGTTAGTAAGATACTTACTAATACTCATACCATTCTAAAAGTATGCATACCTTGCAGCTTTCCTTACTACAACATTAAATTTTGCTCAGGTGCTAATAATGAAGAATGCCCCCCGCCCCCAGAAATAAGGACATGGCAAAACAAACAGCAATTTCTGAATCTGCAAGAACATTGCATATAGATAATTTGAAGAGGAGTATTCTGTTTTCTTCACAAAAAGTATGTATTACACTTTATACAGAAAAGGTATGCTCTTATGGAGGTACACTGTGTGTAGACACTAGTTCCAAATGACATTACATTATTAGTCAAGTTGTAAAAAGTCCCATCTAGTTCAACCAATAGAAAAAAATAGCAACCCTCCAAAAAAACCCTCTATATGCATAAACCTATACCCACAGGTAATCCAGGGAAATTAGAAAAACCCTACAAAATATGGTCTAATTTGCCCCAGTAAAGGTGAAACAGAAGAGCGCCTCTAAGTTCAGTATTTATTGTACAGTTTGGACAAAAAGCCAAGTTAAAACTCACATGGATAACATAATCAAAAAGGCTCAACTCTAGGTGACAGCCCAGTGCCTCCAATCCAGGATGATGTAATTAGTGATGTCGCGAACCTAAAATTCGCCGTTCGCGAACGGCGAACGCGAACATCGGCAAATGTTCGCGAACCGGGCGAACCGCCATAGACTTCAATAGGCAGGCGAATTTTAAAACACACAGGGACTCTTTCTGGCCACAATAGTGATGGAAAAGTTGTTTCAAGGGGACTAACACCTGGACTGTGGCATGCCGGAGAGGGATCACGCAAAAAAAAGTTCTTAAAAATTATAATTTTTTGATAGAGAGCCAATTATTGGAAAAATTAAAAAAAAATAAAAATAAAAAATTTCTTTGGATTTAGCATCTGGGGGGTCTAAAAAGTGTACCTGTGAAGTTTCAGCTCTGTAGCATGTCCAGAACCCCTAAAAAACAGCATTTGTCTTATATTTTCAGGAATATGGCTTCTCTGCGGCTGGCTTTTTCTCTTGCAGGCATTTATCGGGCATTTTTTTAGGCAGGCATGTCATTTTTTGTATTTAGTGTCTGGGGGGTCTAAAAAGTGTACCTGTCAAGTTTCAGCTCTGTAGCATGTCCAGAACCCCTAAAAAGCAGCATTTTTCTTATATTTTCAGGAATATGGCTTCTCTGCGGCTGGCTTTTTCTCTTGCAGGCATTTAGCGGGCATTTTTTTAGGCAGGCATGTCATTTTTTGTATTTAGTGTCTGGGGGGTCTAAAAAGTGTACCTGTCAAGTTTCAGCTCTGTAGCATGTCCAGAACCCCTAAAAAACAGCATTTTTATTATATTTTCAGTAATACGGCTTCTCTGCGGCTGGCTTTTTCTCTTGCAGGCATTTATCGGGCATTTTTTTAGGCAGGCATGTCATTTTTTGTATTTTGTGTCTGGGGGGTCTAAAAAGTGTACCTGTCAAGTTTCAGCTCTGTAGCATGTCCAGAACCCCTAAAAAACAGCATTTTTCTTATATTTTCAGGAATACGGCTTCTCTGCGGCTGGCTTTTTCTCTTGCAGGCATTTAGCGGGCATTTTTTTAGGCAGGCATGTCATTTTTTGTATTTAGTGTCTGGGGGGTCTAAAAAGTGTACCTGTCAAGTTTCAGCTCTGTAGCATGTCCAGAACCCCTAAAAAACAGCATTTTTCTTATATTTTCAGGAATACGGCTTCTCTGCGGCTGGCTTTTTTTCTTGCAGGCATTTAGCGGGCATTTTTTTAGGCAGGCATGTCATTTTTTGTATTTAGTGTCTGGGGGGTCTAAAAAGTGTACCTGTCAAGTTTCAGCTCTGTAGCATGTCCAGAACCCCTAAAAAACAGCATTTTTCTTATATTTTCAGGAATACGGCTTCTCTGCGGCTGGCTTTTTCTCTTGCAGGCATTTAGCGGGCATTTTTTTAGGCAGGCATGTCATTTTTTGTATTTAGTGTCTGGGGGGTCTAAAAAGTGTACCTGTCAAGTTTCAGCTCTGTAGCATGTCCAGAACCCCTAAAAAACAGCATTTTTCTTATATTTTCAGGAATACGGCTTCTCTGCGGCTGGCTTTTTTTCTTGCAGGCATTTAGCGGGCATTTTTTTAGGCAGGCATGTCATTTTTTGTATTTAGTGTCTGGGGGGTCTAAAAAGTGTACCTGTCAAGTTTCAGCTCTGTAGCATGTCCAGAACCCCTAAAAAACAGCATTTTTCTTATATTTTCAGGAATACGGCTTCTCTGCGGCTGGCTTTTTCTCTTGCAGGCATTTAGCGGGCATTTTTTTAGGCAGGCATGTCATTTTTTGTATTTAGTGTCTGGGGGGTCTAAAAAGTGTACCTGTCAAGTTTCAGCTCTGTAGCATGTCCAGAACCCCTAAAAAACAGCATTTTTCTTATATTTTCAGGAATACGGCTTCTCTGCGGCTGGCTTTTTCTCTTGCAGGCATATATATCAGTGGTGGGTGGGCAGTGGCACAGTACACTCTCTGTGGACCTGACAGCAGTCACTGGCACCCAGGCAACTGCAATTTAAAAAATATATATATATATTTTTTTACTTTGCAAGCTGCTGTGCCACTTTATATATCAGTGGTGGGTGGGCAGTGGCACAGTACACTCTCTGTGGACCTGACAGCAGTCACTGGCACCCAGGCAACTGCAATTTAAAAAATATATATATATATTTTTACTTTGCAAGCTGCTGTGCCACTTTATATATCAGTGGTGGGTGGGCAGTGGCACAGTACACTCTCTGTGGACCTGACAGCAGTCACTGGCACCCAGGCAACTGCAATTTAAAAAATATATATATATTTTTTTACTTTGCAAGCTGCTGTGCCACTTTATATATCAGTGGTGGGTGGGCAGTGGCACAGTACACTCTCTGTGGACCTGACAGCAGTCACTGGCACCCAGGCAACTGCAATTTAAAAAAAATATATATTTTTTTTTACTTTGCAAGCTGCTGTGCCACCTTATATATCAGTGGTGGGTGGGCAGTGGCACAGTACACTCTCTGTGGACCTGACAGCAGTCACTGGCACCCAGGCAACTGCAATTTTAAAAAATATATATTTTATTTTACTTTGCAAGCTGCTGTGCCACCTTATATATCAGTGGTGGGTGGGCACTGGGCAGTGGCACAGTACACTCTCTGTGGACCTGACAGCAGTCACTGGCACCCAGGCAACTGCAATTTTAAAAAAATATATTTTATTTTACTTTGCAAGCTGCTGTGCCACCTTATATATCAGTAGAGATGTATAGAACTGTTCGCCGGCGAACAGTTCCCGGCGAACTTAGCATGTTCGCGTTCGCCGCTGCCGGCGAACATATGCGATGTTCGGTCCGCCCCCCATAAGACATCATTGAGGCAAACTTTGACCCTGAACTTTACAGTCAGCAGACACATTTCCAGCCAATCAGCGTACCTCCCTCCCACACCCTCCCACCTCCTATAAATAAGCAAGGGCAGCATCCATCTTAGATCATTCTGAAGCAGTGTGTGTAGTGAGAATAGGGAGAGAGCTGCTGCTGCTGCTGCTGCTGTTAAGCTAGGGACAGTTAGTCAGTGTTCCTGGTCTTGCAGTGTTCTTGGTCCACTACTGCTGTAATATCAGCACCCCAAAAAGCCCTTCTAAGGGCTGGTATTTGTGTTTTTTTTTTTTTTTATATATATATATATATATATACCTAGCGTCCCCAAAAGCCCTTTTAAGGGCTGGTAATTGAGTTGTTTCTTCATATATATATATATCTATATCTATCTAGTGTCCCCAAAAGCCCTTTTAAGGGCTGGTAATTGAGGATTTTTTTATTTTTATATATATACATATATATATATATATATATAGTGTCCCCAAAAGCCCTTTCAAGGGCTGGTAAGGTAATAGATTTTTTTCTTTATATATATATATATATATATATATCTATTGTACACTGCAGTTGCCTGCCCGCTGTGTGTGAGAGGCCACAGACCTACCACAGACTGTACTGTGTGCACACCACACTCATTTCGGGTGGCACAGGCACAGTACCTGGCATTTTAAAAAATATTTTTTTTTTCTCTGTCATAATTGCAGTGAGTGCTGTGTCAGGTCCACAGAGTGCACTGTACCCACTGCAGTGCACTGCCCACCACTGATATATATACGTTGGCACAGCATCTTGTTGCAATAAATTGAAAAAAAAAATATTTTTTATTATTGCAGTTGCCTGGGCTGCCAGTGACTGTCAGGTCCACAGAGTGTACTGTGCCCACTGCAGTGCCACTGTGTGCCCACCCACCACTGATATATAAGGTGGCACAGCAGCTTGCAAAGTAAAAAAAAAATATATATTTTTTTAAATTGCAGTTGCCTGGGTGCCAGTGACTGCTGTCAGGTCCACAGAGAGTGTACTGTGCCACTGCCCACCCACCACTGATATATAAGGTGGCACAGCAGCTTGCAAAGTAAAAAAAATATATATATTTTTTTAAATTGCAGTTGCCTGGGTGCCAGTGACTGCTGTCAGGTCCACAGAGAGTGTACTGTGCCACTGCCCACCCACCCACCACTGATATATAAGGTGGCACAGCAGCTTGCAAAGTAAAAAATATATATATATTTTTTTAAATTGCAGTTGCCTGGGTGCCAGTGACTGCTGTCAGGTCCACAGAGAGTGTACTGTGCCACTGCCCACCCACCACTGATATATAAGGTGGCACAGCAGCTTGCAAAGTAAAAAAATATATATATATTTTTTAAATTGCAGTTGTCTGGGTGCCAGTGACTGCTGTCAGGTCCACAGAGAGTGTACTGTGCCACTGCCCACCCACCACTGATATATAAGGTGGCACAGCAGCTTGCAAAGTAAAAAAAAATATATATATTTTTTAAATTGCAGTTGCCTGGGTGCCAGTGACTGCTGTCAGGTCCACAGAGAGTGTACTGTGCCACTGCCCACCCACCACTGATATATAAGGTGGCACAGCAGCTTGCACTCATAGTACAACAGTAACAACACATTAAAAAAAAAATGACAGGCAGAGGCAGGCCACCCCGCAAGGGCCGTCGTGGTCGTGGTGCTGTGATTTCCTTAGGCTCTAGAATAATGCCCAGTGTTCAGAGGCCACCACAGCCCCTGAACTCAAAAAATTCTGAGGCCATAGTTGACTGGCTTACACAGGACACCCAATCGTCTACAGCTTCCGCTCGGAACCTTAATGCACCATCCTCCTCCAGCTCAGCTTCGGGCACCTCTCAATTTACCACTCGCCAGCCCGCCGGCACCACCACCAACACTAGCACCACAGCCACTTCACTTGATCCGTCAGAGGAGTTATTTTCACATCAGTTTGAAGAAATAAGTGATGCGCAACTATTAGTGCCAGAGGATGTAGATAACGGGGATATGTCTCAGTCAGGCAGCATTATACACATGGACGTACATTGTGATGATGATGATGTTGTACCTGCTGCTGCTGCCTTTGCTGAGTTGTCAAGTGAAGCGGCTGATGATGACGATGTGTCTGTGGATGTCACCTGGGTGCCTGCTCGAAGAGCAGAAGAAGAGGGGGAAAGTTCAGATGGGGAGACAGAGAGGAGGAGGAGACGAGTTGGAAGCAGGGGGAGGAGGTCATCGCAAGGAGCTAGTGGCGCAGTCAGACAGCATGTAGATTCGGCACCCGGGGTCAGCCAGACAGCACGCCAATCAACGCAAGCTGTTGCCACCACCAGAATGCCGTCCTTGCAAAGCTCAGCAGTGTGGCATTTTTTTTGTGTGTCTGCCTCTGATATCAGCGATGCCATTTGTAACCTGTGCCAAAAGAAACTGAGTCGTGGGAAGTCCAACACCCACCTAGGTACAACTGCTTTGCGAAGGCACATGATCTCACATCACAAACGCCTATGGGATCAACACATGAGTAAAAGCAGCACACAAACTGAAAGCCACCATCCTCCTCCTGGTCCAGCATCTTCAGCCACGTCAACCACTGCTGTCCTCCATGCCCCCTATCAACAACCCGCCCCTCCGCCTCTCACCTTCAGCAGTTCCTGCTCGTCACCTGCCCACAGTCAGGTGTCTGTGAAGGAAATGTTTGAGCGCAAAAAGCCAATCTCGCAGAGTCACCCCCTTGCCCGGCGTCTGACAGCTGGCTTGTCGGAACTCTTAGCCCGCCAGCTTTTACCATACAAGCTGGTGGAGTCTGAGGCCTTCAAAAAATTTGTCGCTATTGGGACACCGCAGTGGAAGGTACCCGGCCGAAATTATTTTTCACAAAAGGCAATCCCCAACCTGTACTCTATTGTGGAAAAAGAAATCATGTCACGTCTGGCACACAGTGTTGGGGCAAGGGTCCATCTGACCACTGATAGCTGGTCTGCAAAGCACGGTCAGGGCAGGTATATAACGTACACTGCGCATTGGGTAAACCTGCTGGCGGCTGCCAAGCATGGAATGCGTGGCTCTGCTGCAGAGGAGTTGGTGACACCGCCACGACTTGCAGGCAGGCCTGCTGCCACCTCCTCTACTCCTCCTACTCCATCCTCTTTGCTAACCTCCTCGGCTGAGTCCTCTTCTGCTGTTGCGTCTTGCTCCACACCAACTGCACCCCCCCAGCTCCCCAGGGGCTATTCCACATGCCGGATACGACAGTGTCACGCTGTCTTGGGGTTGACTTGCCTGAAAGCAGAGAGTCACACCGGACCAGCACTACTGTCCGCCCTGAATGCACAGGTGGATCAGTGGCTGACCCCGCACCAACTGGAGATCGGCAAAGTGGTGTGTGACAACGGGAGCAATTTGTTGGCGGCATTGAATTTGGGCAAGTTGACACATGTGCCGTGCATGGCACATGTGTTGAATCTGATTGTGCAACGTTTTGTGCAGAAGTACCCAGGCTTACAGGACGTCCTCAAGCAGGCCAGGAAGGTGTGTGGCCATTTCAGGCGTTCCTACACGGCCATGGCGCACTTTGCAGATATTCAGCGGCGAAACAACATGCCAGTGAGGCGCTTGATTTGCGACAGCCCGACACGTTGGAATTCAACACTGCTAATGTGTGACCGCCTGCTCCAACAAGAAAAAGCGGTCAACGAGTATTTGTATGACCGGGGTGCTAGGACAGCCTCTGCGGAGCTGGGTATTTTTTTGCCACGCTACTGGACGCTCATGCGCAATGCCTGTAGGCTCATGCGTCCTTTTGAGGAGGTGACAAACCTAGTGAGTCGCACTGAAGGCACCATCAGCGACATCATCCCATATGTTTTTTTCCTGGAGCGTGCCCTGCGAAGAGTGCTGGATCAGGCCGTAGATGAGCGTGAAGAGGAAGAGGAAGAGTTGTGGTCACCATCACCACCACCAGAAACAGCCTTACCATCGATTGCTGGACCTGCGGCAACACTGGAAGAGGAGTGTGAGGAAGAGGAGTCAGAGGAGGAATGTGGCTTTGAGGAGGAGGAACACCAACCACAGCAGGCATCCCAGGGTGCTCGTTGTCACCTATCTGGTACCCGTGGTGTTGTACGTGGCTGGGGGGAAGAACACACCTTCAATGACATCAGTGAGGACGAGGAATTGGACATGAGTAGCTCGGCATCCAACCTTGTCCAAATGGGGTCTTTCATGCTGTCATGCCTGTTGAGAGACCCTCGTATAAAAAGGCTGAAGGAGAACGACCTGTACTGGGTGGCCACGCTACTAGACCCCCGGTATAAGCAGAAAGTCTGTGACATGTTACCCAATTACCGGCAGTCGCAAAGGATGCAGCAGCTACAAAATAAGTTAAAAACTATGCTCTACACAGCGTATAAGGGTGATGTCACAGCACAACGGGAATCCAACAGGGGAAGAGGTGAAAGTAATCCTCCTCCTACCACCACAACCACGCCGGCAAGGACAGGACGCTTTACAGACGTCTTGTTGATGGAGGACATGCGGAGCTTTTTTAGTCCTATGCATCGCCACAGCCCTTCGGGGTCCACCCTCAGAGAACGACTCGACCGACAGGTAGCAGACTACCTTGCCTTAACTGCAGATATCGACACTCTGAGGAGCGATGAACCCCTTGACTACTGGGTGTGCAGGCTTGACCTGTGGCCTGAGCTATCCCAGTTTGCCATTGAACTTCTGGCCTGCCCCGCTTCAAGTGTGCTGTCAGAAAGGACCTTCAGCGCAGCAGGAGGTATTGTCACTGAGAAGAGAAGTCGCCTAGGTCAAAAAAGTCTTGATTACCTCACGTTTATTAAGATGAATGAGGCATGGATCCCGAAGGGACTGACAGTGGGGGATGCATTTGACTAAAAAAGGCCTGGTGATGACTGAGATGCCTTGGCCTAAAAATGGTCCACACGCTGCTGTATATATTCATTCTCTGCATGCCGGATGACTTACGTGACGTCTCCGCCACCAACTACGGTTCAAGCAGCAATGTTTTAGTGCACTTTCTGCCTTAAAACCTCAATTTTTCAGGCCGCTGCTACAGCAGCGGCTGCAACAATACCTACTTTTTCATGCATGTGTACATGCCTAATTTTTCTGGCCTCTGGTGCTACACTGTGGCTGCAAAAAAACAAAAAACAAAAAAAAAGGCACATACATGTGTCAATTCCCCTTCGTGATCGTTACCTTGTCGTGGTGAAGGGGCTTGCGTATCACAATGAAGCGATCACCTCTAGGATTGTGTTGGCACACCCCAGATGATAAGGTCGTTGCTTCATTGTGTACAGACCAAAAGCGATCCGCAGGATAATTTTTCATAAAAAAAAACATTCATTTTCTTTCATTCTTTCTGCGGAACTGGGTATTTTTTGGCCGCGTTACTGAATGCTCATGAACAATGGCTGTAGGCTCATGCGTCCTTTTGCGGAGATGACAACCCTGGTGGTCAGTCGAACCCAAGGCAACATCATCGACCTCATCCCATATGCGTTTTTTCTGGAGCGTGCCCTGCGAAGAGTACTGGATCAGGCTGTAGATGAGCATGAAGAGGAAGAGTTGTGGTCCTCATCACCACCAGAAGCAGCCTTGTCGTTGTCAATTGCTGGACCTGTGGCAACGCAGAGAGAGGAGTCTGAAGAAGAGAAGTCAGAGGAGGAAGGTGGCTTTGAGGAGGTGGAATACCAGCCACAGCAGGCGTCCCAGGGGGCTTGTTCTCACCTTTCGGGGACCCTTGGTGTTGTATGTGGCTGGGTGGAGGAAGAGACCTTCAATGATGTCAGTGAGGACAAGGAACGGGACATGGCTAGCTTGGTATCCAACCTTGTGCAAATTGGGAGTTTGCGGTTGTGCAAATGGACTGACTGACTGTTAAACGGGGAGTTTGGTCTGTCAGAGTTTGGTCTGTCACTGTGAAGCGGGCAACGGGCGTAACCCTTACACTACTTGACCGATAAAACATCATACCTGATCGTATTCACACACTGGATGTTTTAGTGCTGGTTTACACTGCCGCTACCACTAAAGTAGCGTCGCTTCCAGTGCGACTTTGGCGCGACTTAGCGCGACTTTGGCGCGACCTCATCGCGAGGTGACTTTTTATTTGGCCAATCACAATATCATGTTTTGTTACCGTCACCTAATTTCCTTTTCCTGTTTTTTGTTTTACATATTTCCCCATGTGTGCAGTGTTGTCTGTGTCATAGCTCAACTGATAGGCATGTTTGCCTTGGCATATCATATTTCAGCTTGCCAGAAAGAAAAAAAGACAGCTGGAAAGACACTGCATTAGTTTTCTACTAAAAATCATAAGAAAAATGCTGTTTTTTTTGGGTTGTGGACATACTACAGAGCTGAAACTTGACAGGTACACTTTTTAGACCCCCCAGACACTAAATACAAAAAATGACATGCCTGCCTAAAAAAATGCCCGATAAATGCCTGCAAGAGAAAAAGACAGCCGCAGAGAAGCCGTATTCCTGAAAATATAAGAAAAATGCTGTTTTTTAGGGGTTCTGGACATGCTACAGATCTGAAACTTGACAGGTACACTTTTGTGACCCCCCAGACACTAAATACAAAAAATGACATGCCTGCCTAAAAGAATTCCCGATAAATGCCTGCAAGAGAAAAAGACAGCCGCAGAGAAGCCGTATTCCTGAAAATATAAGAAAAATGCTGTTTTTTAGGGGTTCTGGACATGCTACAGATCTGAAACTTGACAGGTACACTTTTGTGACCCCCCAGACACTAAATACAAAAAATGACATGCCTGCCTAAAAAAATGCCCGATAAATGCCTGCAAGAGAAAAAGACAGCCGCAGAGAAGCCGTATTCCTGAAAATATAAGAAAAATGCTGTTTTTTAGGGGTTCTGGACATGCTACAGAGCTGAAACTTGACAGGTACACTTTTGTGACCCCCCAGACACTAAATACAAAAAATGACATGCCTGCCTAAAAAAATGCCCGATAAATGCCTGCAAGAGAAAAAGCCAGCCGCAGAGAAGCCGTATTCCTGAAAATATAAGAAAAATGCTGTTTTTTAGGGGTTCTGGACATGCTACAGAGCTGAAACTTGACAGGTACACTTTTGTGACCCCCCAGACACTAAATACAAAAAATGACATGCCTGCCTAAAAAAATGCCCGATAAATGCCTGCAAGAGAAAAAGCCAGCCGCAGAGAAGCCGTATTCCTGAAAATATAAGAAAAATGCTGTTTTTTAGGGGTTCTGGACATGCTACAGAGCTGAAACTTGACAGGTACACTTTTTAGACCCCCCAGACACTAAATACAAAAAATGACATGCCTGCCTAAAAAAATGCCCGATAAATGCCTGCAAGAGAAAAAGCCAGCCGCAGAGAAGCCGTATTCCTGAAAATATAAGAAAAATGCTGTTTTTTAGGGGTTCTGGACATGCTACAGAGCTGAAACTTGACAGGTACACTTTTGTGACCCCCCAGACACTAAATACAAAAAATGACATGCCTGCCTAAAAAAATGCCCGATAAATGCCTGCAAGAGAAAAAGCCAGCCGCAGAGAAGCCGTATTCCTGAAAATATAAGAAAAATGCTGTTTTTTAGGGGTTCTGGACATGCTACAGAGCTGAAACTTGACAGGTACACTTTTGTGACCCCCCAGACACTAAATACAAAAAATGACATGCCTGCCTAAAAAAATGCCCGATAAATGCCTGCAAGAGAAAAAGCCAGCCGCAGAGAAGCCGTATTCCTGAAAATATAAGAAAAATGCTGTTTTTTAGGGGTTCTGGACATGCTACAGAGCTGAAACTTGACAGGTACACTTTTTAGACCCCCCAGACACTAAATACAAAAAATGACATGCCTGCCTAAAAAAATGCCCGATAAATGCCTGCAAGAGAAAAAGCCAGCCGCAGAGAAGCCGTATTCCTGAAAATATAAGAAAAATGCTGTTTTTTAGGGGTTCTGGACATGCTACAGAGCTGAAACTTGACAGGTACACTTTTGTGACCCCCCAGACACTAAATACAAAAAATGACATGCCTGCCTAAAAAAATGCCCGATAAATGCCTGCAAGAGAAAAAGCCAGCCGCAGAGAAGCCGTATTCCTGAAAATATAAGAAAAATGCTGTTTTTTAGGGGTTCTGGACATGCTACAGAGCTGAAACTTGACAGGTACACTTTTTAGACCCCCCAGACACTAAATACAAAAAATGACATGCCTGCCTAAAAAAATGCCCGATAAATGCCTGCAAGAGAAAAAGCCAGCTGCAGAGAAGCCATATTCCTGAAAATATAAGAAAAATGCTGTTTTTTAGGGGTTCTGGACATGCTACAGAGCTGAAACTTCACAGGTACACTTTTTAGACCCCCCAGATGCTAAATCCAAAGAAATTTTTTATTTTTATTTTTTTTTAATTTTTCCAATAATTGGCTCTCTATCAAAAAATTATAATTTTTAAGAACTTTTTTTTGCGTGATCCCTCTCCGGCATGCCACAGTCCAGGTGTTAGTCCCCTTGAAACAACTTTTCCATCACTATTGTGGCCAGAAAGAGTCCCTGTGTGTTTTAAAATTCGCCTGCCTATTGAAGTCTATGGCGGTTCGCCCGGTTCGCCGGTTCGCGAACATTTGCCGATGTTCGCGTTCGCCGTTCGCGAACCGCGAATTTTAGGTTCGCGACATCACTATATATCAGTGGTGGGTGGGCAGTGGCACAGTACACTCTCTGTGGACCTGACAGCAGTCACTGGCACCCAGGCAACTGCAATTAAAAAAAATATATATTTTTTTTTACTTTGCAAGCTGCTGTGCCACCTTATATATCAGTGGTGGGTGGGCACACAGTGGCACTGCAGTGGGCACAGTACACTCTGTGGACCTGACAGTAACTGGCAGCCCAGGCAACTGCAATAATAAAAAATATTTTTTTTTTTCAATTTATTGCAACAAGATGCTGTGCCACCGTATATATATCAGTGGTGGGCAGTGCACTGCAGTGGGTACAGTGCACTCTGTGGGCCTGACACAGCACTCACTGCAATTATGACAGAGGAAAAAAAAATATTTTTTAAAATGCAAGGTACTGTGCCTGTGCCACCCGAAATAAGTGTGGTGTGCACACAGTACAGTCTGTGGTAGGTCTGTGGCCTCTCACACACAGCGGGCAGGCAACTGCAGTGTACAATAGATATATATAGATATATATATAAAGAAAAAACTCTATTACCTTACCAGCCCTTAAAAGGGCTTTTGGGGACACTATATATATATATATATGTATATATATAAATAAAAAAAATCCTCAATTACCAGCCCTTAAAAGGGCTTTTGGGGACACTAGATAGATATAGATATATATATATATATAAGAAGAAACAACTCAATTACCAGCCCTTAAAAGGGCTTTTGGGGACGCTAGGTATATATATATATATATATATATATATATATATATATATATATATATATATATATATATATATATATATATATATATATATATAAAAAAAAACCACAAATACCAGCCCTTAGAAGGGCTTTTTGGGGTGCTGATATTACAGCAGTAGTGGACCAAGAACACTGCAAGACCAGGAACACTGACTAACTGTCCCTAGCTTAACAGCAGCAGCAGCAGCAGCAGCAGCAGCTCTCTCCCTACTCTCACTACACACACTGCTTCAGAATGATCTAAGATGGATGCTGCCCTTGCTTATTTATAGGAGGTGGGAGGGTGTGGGAGGGAGGTATGCTGATTGGCTGGAAATGTGTCTGCTGACTGTAAAGTTCAGGGTCAAAGTTTGCCTCAATGATGTCTTATGGGGGGCGGACCGAACATCGCATATGTTCGCCGGCAGCGGCGAACGCGAACATGCTAAGTTCGCCGGGAACTGTTCGCCGGCGAACAGTTCTATACATCTCTAGATGTAATGCCGCGGCATGACAGGGAACTCGCCAGCGAGGACTCAGAGGTTTCGGGTAGAAGCTGGATGGTTGGCAGCGTGGAGCGCATTGCCGACAAGCGTTTGATGTAACCACAGGGAAGGAAAGACAACGCATTTCAGAGCATGCGCAAGGCTCGTACAGAGTATGCGCGGTCCTTTCTCAAGTGATACAGGGACAGGAAAGGGACATGTTTATATAGACAAAATAGCACCATGTAAAACGTCTAATAGATAGGTCCTAGTTGATCATGGTCCCAGAAAAACAATAATAAAAGGAGTATAAATTTAGATTGATACATACTTAGTGATAGGTGATGAAAAGGAAGAATATATATATACTTCAAAAAGTGTATGTTATAAATAGCATACATATCCATAAATTATTATAAAAATATATGGACAGCAAAAAAAAACAAAAAAATATATATATATATTTATAGACATATATATATATGGACAACAAAAAATATTTACATATGTATATGTCTATATATATATATATATATATATATATATATATATATGTCTATATATATATATATATATATATATATATATATATATATATATATATGTATATATATATATATATATATATATATATATATATATATATGTATATACATACAGTATATACATATATATACATTGTACAGATGTAAAAGGTGTAGCAACTACACAATAGATATCTAGAGTTATGTAATGTTATATAAAAACAAACTGATAGAAAATTGGAGAGAAATAATATCTTTAGTTAATGGGGAGTAAGTAATAATCGTACGCCACCATGTATTATTGGGAGATGTAAATTCTCCTCTATATTAGAATCACCCATTATAAGTAGAGAGGTCATCTGGAGCATAGCTCAATAATGGGTGGGTGTAAAGGGGCATTTGACAAACTCTGTACCTAATGTTGTTGCAGCACCCAATACTTACAGTAAGTAGTCTTGAGATAAATGGACATATATAGTCTATTTATGTGAGAGTTAATGTGTATAAGTCTGACTGGTACATAAAAAGATGAAATGAAAATATATGTTAATAATGGATAATACATATGTATAGAAGCTATAAAATAGTACTAATTTCCAATTCCTCGTTTAAGCCATTAGGTGCAAGGATATCTAAAGGTATAAATCCAGAACGTTTCACACTGACATAGTCTAAAGAAACATTCTGCCTCTGAAAGATTTTTTGGAATAGATTCAATAATCAAGACCTGTAGTCCTGCCTTGGATCTATTGTGAGCCTCCAAAAAGTGTTGGGACGCTATGCTTATCACAACCCTCACCAATAAAGCAACGGTGTTTACCAAAGCTCTGTCTCAGGGGGCGGATAGTGCATCCCACGCACAATAGCTTGCATGGGCATGTAAGATAGTATACCACATAGTTGGTGGAGCAGTAATAAAAGTTGTCTAGTTGTAAACCCTATCTTTGTGTGTGACGCTTTTTTGACCATGTGTGACAAAATCGCACAAGTCTTGCACAATGCTTTGCGACAGCGATACATGCCTTTGAGGGGAATAAGGCACAGTGGATTGTGATCTTTTAACTCCTTCAATCTACTAGGTGCTTTTTTGTTTTTTAAGGTGGGTGCTCTCCTATAGGTAACTTTAGGCCTATCACCCAAAATAGAATTAACATAGGGGTCTTGCTTTTAGATGTTCCAAAGTTTTAGATGTTTTCCATTTTTTTATACTGGTCATGATACCTTGTAATGAATCTAACAGGTGGAGGAGCGTACATGCTCTGTACGAGCCTTGTGCATGCTCTGAAACGTGTTGTGTTTCCTTCCCTGTGGTGATGTCACACGCTTTTCGGCGTTGCGCTCCACGCCGCCAACCATCCAGCTTCTACCCGGAACCACTCGGTCCTTGCTGGCGAGTTCCCTGTTATACTGGGGCATTACACCATCCTGGATCAGGGGCGCTGACCATGCCCTTGCTGAGCTGTCATCTACAGATGAGCCTTTTTGAATATGTTATCCATATGAGTTTTAACTTGGCTGTTTCCCCAAACTGTACAATAAATACTGCACTTAGAGGCACTCTTCTGTTTCTCCTTTTGTATTATATCCAGAGTTGGCTTCACTCCAGAGAAGAACTGTGCCCTTAGTGATTGCTTGCTATTCATCGCTTGCCTAACAGGCAGCTGAGATACAGTTGTGCTCATAAATTTACATACCCTGCCAGAAGTTATGATTTCTTGGCCATTTTTTAGAGAATATGAAAGATAACACAAACTTTTATTTCACTCATGCTTAGTGTTTGGCTGAAGCCATTTATTATCAATCAGCTGTGTTTACTCTTCCTAAATCATATTGACAGCAGAAAATACCCAAATGACCCTGATCAAAAGTTTACATACCCCAGTTCTTAATACCGTGTATTGCCCCCTTTAACATCAATGACAGCTTAAAGTCTTTGTGGTATTTGTGGATGAGGCTCTTTATCTTCTCAGTTGGTAAAGCTGCCCATTCTTCCTTGCAAAAAGCCTCCAGTTCCTGTAAATTCTTCGACTGTCTTGCATGAACTGCACGTTTGAGATCTCCCCAGAGTGGCGCAATGATATTGAGGTCAGGAGATTTAGATGGCTACTCCAGAACCTTCACTTTATTCTGCTGTAGCCAATGGCAGGTCTACTTGGCCTTGTGTTTAGGATCATTGTCATGTTGAAATGTCCAAGTACGTCTCATGCGCAGCTTCTGGGCTGATGAATACAAATTTTCCTCCACTATTTTTTGTTAACATACTGCATTCATCTTGCCATCAATTCTGAACAAATTTCCTGTGCCTTTTGTAGCTCACAAATCCCCAAAACATCAGCGATACACCTCCATGTTTCACAGTAGGAATGGTGTACCTTTCATCATAGGCCTTGTTGACTCCTCTCCAAATGTAGTGTTTATGGCTGTGGCCAAAAAACTCAATTTTGGTCTCATCACTTCAAATGACTTTGTGCTAGAAGGTTTGAGGCTTGTCTCTGTGTTGTTTGGCGTATTGTAAGCGGGATATTTTGTGGCATTTGCGTAGTAATGGCTTTCTTCTCGACCACACAGCCCATCTTTCTTCAAGTGCCGCCTTATTGTGCATCTTGAAACAGCCACACCACATGTTTTCAGAGAGTCCTGTATTTCACCTGAAGTTATTTGTGGGTTTTTCTTTGCATCCTGAACAATTTTCCTGGCAGTTGTGGCTGAAATTTTAGTTGGTCTACCTGACCGTGGTTTGGTTTCAACAGAACCCCTCATTTTCCACTTCTTGATTAGAGTTTGAACACTGCTGATTGGCATTCTCAATTCCTTGGATATCTTTTTGTATCCCCTTCAACTACCCTTTCCCACAGATCCTTTGACAATTCTTTTGCTTTCCCCATGACTCAGAATCCAGAAACGTCAGTGCAGCACTGGATGAAAAATGCAAGGGTCTGTCAGGAGTCCAGAAACTCATTGACTTTTTATACACACTAATTACATGCAAACAGATCACAGGTGAGGAAGGTTACCTTTAATAGCCATTCAAATCCCTTTGGGTCAACTTGTGTGCATGTTATCAGGCCAAAATCACCAGGGTATGTAAACTTTTGATCATGGTCATTTGGGTAGTTTCTGTTATCATTATTATTTAAAAAGAGTAAACACAGTTGATTGATAATAAATGGCTTCAGCCAAACCCTAACCATGAGTGAAAGAAAAGTTTATGAGTTATCGTTCATATTCTTGGAAAAATGGCCAAGAAATCATAAATTCTGCTAGGGTATGTAAACGTATGAGCACAACTGTAATTAGTGAACATTGCCATGGACTTTTTGGACTTCCATTATTTTCAATAACTATCTTGTGTGCTAGCATTTTAACTTTGTCTTTTAATTTGCCCTAGTGGTGGAAAAAAAAAATATTCCTGATTCCTTGTGTTATTGCCTATAAGTAATACTATCCAGTTATATTTTGTGCATTTAGGAATGCATTCAGCTCTTTTTTAAAACTAAAACCAGAACTTGTTCCCAAGGGAGTATGTTCCATTTTTTAAAGCTCTTACTGTGAAGAAGCCTTTCCATAAGTGGATCAATTTTCTTTTCCTTTAGGTCTAAAGCATACCTCCTTGTCCTTTTGTAATGACTTTAAAGTGAATAGCTCTGCACCTTAGATCATCTTTAAGCACCTTTATATCAGCACTGAAGCACCTCATCGTATTTTGTTAATATGCCAATATTTTTTGATTATATTGCATTTTAGTGTACATGAAATTCAAACATTTTTAAGTCTATGGACTTTATTAATTCACTGGACACTTTATTAATTATTAGTACATTTATATTTATGGTCACACTTTGCACTTTATGCATGGAATATTTTGCACATTTTAAATTTTTACTTTATGCTTGTTTTTTTTTATAATATTTATGCTGAAAGCACTGTGTTATCTTGTTTCACAATCAATGGCCCATGTGTTTACAATCGGTGCATTATTTGTGAACTCTTCTCACAGGTGATACACGACCTCTTCCACTTCACTCCACACCCACAGTGACCTTCACCACACCTCTTGAGAGTCCTTTCATCTAATGTGGGGGACCCCACTAGTATATTAGGGTCAATTGCACTTTCTTAATAAATATCAGCTCCAATCTTTCTTCACAGGCTCAGGCTCAGCATTAAGACAGGTTTCCAGATGGATGGATCACGGAAGGAAGCAAAAAGGAGAACTCAATAGTGCAGACTGCTAAAAATGTATTGATCTTATAACATATAAATTGCACTTAATTTTAAAAAAATTTCCAAAAGGCATAAAATATACAGTACTTCACGGCCTTAATCGGCTTTTTCAAAGGTTTGCAATAAATGATGACAAATTTAAAAATCAACACACCATAAGGGGTCTGTTTCTAAATGTTTTCACACAAGAATCATGCAACTTTCACCCAGGATTCCACACATTTTTCCGATTGAATTCATTTGGAAAAATGTATGACCCATGGCCCATGGGTAAATCTTGTGTGAAAACATTTATAAATAGACCCTTATATGTTTGCATTGCTATGACTTTATTGAAAAATGGAATACAAAATTAAAGTCATAGATAAAAATAAGTTAACCCATATATTTACTAAATGGTTGAACCTCCTGTACTAGCAATAATTTGAACCAAACTCTATTTGAAAATGCTGTTCAGACTTGCACAGTGGTTGACATGTACTCCTACAGACCAGTCAACATGCAAATCTTTTGTTTCTTTGTATTTTAGGGATGTCTCTCCTGTTTCTGATCACACTGCAGCATTTCATAGGAATTGAGGTTAGGACTCCACTTCTAAATAAACAATCAGTGACACAGAGTGAGAAAATTCTATTTCAATCCTTTTATTGTTTTTTTCAACATCAAGATGTCATAAAGAATTACAAAATAGAGAACCATCTACAGTATCAGTGTTTACATCGAACACATTATGAAATATTGGTAGGAACACTGGAACGGCTATATTGTAAGTGAGGATATTTATCCAACAAAAGGATATAAGCATAAAGCCATTCAGTGTATAGCCAGATTGAGAAATTTCAATAGGAAAATGATGTGCAAAATGATTGCAAAAAATGTTGCAAATTGTCTAATATGTCACAGACAGAGAATGCAAAATTAATTTGTGCAGGTAGGTACCTACGTAGGTAATGATGTGAGTAATCACGCAGCATGCTTCTGAGGTCTGAAACTAATAGTGCTGAATATTAGAAAAATTAGTTTTTTTCATAAGCCAGAACATTTTTTAATGTTAGCTAATGGCAGAAAAATCAATGTTGAAGTTGTTTGAGGAATTCATGAAACGCCAGCGGTTTCTTAACTCAGTGCAAGGTTCAGAAGAAGAGTCAGGCATCAGTGGAATAGCAAATAGGAAGGATGTATGTGAAGTACTATTACCATACTATTACCATTCAATTCAGTTTGAAAGGAGTACAAATTAGATTTTATATATTGGTCCACACCATTAATGCCCACAGAACGCATACAGTGGGGATCGAAAGTTTGAGCACCCCAGGTAAAAATTTGTATTAATGTGCATAAAGAAGCCAAGGAAGGATGGAAAAATCTCCAAAAGGCATCAAATTACAGATTAGACATTCTTATAATATGTCAACAAAAGTTAGATATTATTTCCATCATTTACACTTTCAAAATAACAGAAAGCAAAAAAATGGCATCTACAAAAGTTTGGGCACCCTGCAGAGTTAATATCTTGTACTGCCCCCTTTGACAAGTATCACAGCTTGCAAACGCTTTTTGTAGCCAGCCAAGAGTCTTTCAATTCTTGTTTGAGGTATCTTTGCCCATTCTTCCTTACAAAAGTCTTCCAGTTCTTTGAGATTTCTGGGCTGTCTGTCACGCACTGCTCTTTTAAGGTCTATCCATAGATTTTCAATTATGTTGAGGTCAGGAGATTGTGAAGGCCATGGCAAAACCTTCAGTTTACGCCTCTTGATGTATTCCCCTGTGGATTTCGAGGTGTGTTTAGGATCATTATCCATTTGTAGAAGCCATCCTCTCTTTAACTTCAGCTTTTTCACAGATGGCATCAAGTTACCATCCAAAATTTGCTGAAATTTTATTGAATCCATTTTTCCTTCTACTCGTGAGATGTTCCCTGTGCCACCTGCTTCAATACAACCCCAAAGCATGATTGATCCACCCCCATGCTTAACAGTTGGACAGAGGTTATTTTCATTAAATTCTGTGCCCCTTCTTCTCCAAACGTACCTTTGCTCATTTCAGCCAAAAAGTTCAATTTTAACCTCATCGGTCCACAGAACTTGTTTCCAAAATGCATCAGGCTTGTCTATATGTTCATTTGCATAGTTCAAATGCTGATTTTTGTGGCGAGGACGTAGAAGAGGTTTTCTTCTGATGACTCTTCCATGAAGACCATATTTGTACAAGTATCTCTTTATAGTGGAATAGTGTACCACAACTCCAGTGTCTGCCAGATCTTTCTGGAGGGATCGTGCAGTCAAACGTGGGTTTTGAATTGTTTTTCTCACAATCCTGCAAGCTGTTCTGTCTGATATTTTTCTTGGTCTTCCAAATCTTGCTTTAACTTCCACTGTTCCTGATGACTGCCATTTCTTAATTACATTCCAAACAGAGGATATTGACTTCTGAAAATGCTTTGCTATCTTCTTATAGCCTTCTCCAGCTTTATGAGCGTCAACTATTTTCAGTTTCAGTTTTCTAGGCAACTGCTTAGAAGATCCCATGGTGCTGATTGTTGGGGCAAGGTCAGATGAGTCTGGGCATTTAAAACCATTGAGATTGACATCACCTGGTCTTCCCAGATGATGATTGAGAACAACCCATGACACTGGCAGGTCTCAGCCTTACAAAGGGGGCAGTGCATGCTATAAATTCTGCAGGATGCCCAAACTTTTGCAGACGCCATTTTTTTGTTTTCTGTAATTTTGAAACTGTCAGTGATGGAAATAAAATCTAACTTTTGTTGACATATTATAAGAATGTCTAATCTGTAATTTGATGCCTTTTGGAGATTTTTCCATCTTTCCTTGGCTTCTTTATGCACATTAATACAAATTTTTACCTGGGGTGCCCAAACTTTCGATCACCACTATATATATACATATATATATATATATATATATATATATATATATATATATTGTGATGCGATGGCGGGTGTGGATGATGACCCCTTGGGGGGATTTGTTACACAGGGAGATAGCCGAGAAGTGGTTGCAAACAACAGTTTGGTTTATTCATGCATTTTCTTCACACAAGTGCAAGCGTCAAAACATCCAAAATAAAATAAATCACAAAATAAATCCTTGCCACTGTGGGCGTCTACCTTCTCACACACAGGAACCTATCTAAGGAAGTCTGTCCCCAACCTACTGTTGGGCAGACTTGGCTGATCATACAGCAGACTATCAATAGTCCATTTATTATCTCTTCACATAGAGAATGTCCTTTTTCTCTTCACACAGGACATGTTCATTGGACTTTCCTTTCACATAGAAAACATCCATTGTTTTTTCTCTTCACACTCTTCACATAGAAATAGTTCATTTTCTCACCTTGAGAAGTCTTCACACTTTTTACCCTCCTCAGCGCACATCGCTCCAGGAGGTCTTCCCCATGCTCACACAGCTTCAGGGGGCATTCCTCTCCCCATGCTCACACAGCGTCGGGAGGCACACATCTGACTGTTCTCCTCTCCCCAGCTCACACAGCGTCAGGAGGCAGCAATCCTTCTCCCATGCTCACACAGTGTCGGGAGGCACACGTCTGACTGTCCTCCTCTCCCCAGCTCACACAGCGTCAGGAGGCAGCAATCCTTAGACTTCCCCTGGACAAATTATAGAGGCCTTTATTTCCTCATTCTGAACAGCTGAAGTCTGTTCAACGTCCTTAGACAGTTCTGGCTACCTCTGCAGCCGACACCCTATAGTAATTGGTGAATTTTCTAAACCAGGTGGAAATGTATCTCCTGTCTGTGACTACATCCACGCATTTACCTGACTTCCCTTCACATACCCCCCCCCCCTCTTGTTTCAACCCTAGGGTTGGGACACAGATTTCCAGGCAAGCATGTGTCAGGCACTGCTCTTGACTCTCACTGATAAGCCTCTAAGCCTCCTAGTATCTTCAAGCTTCAGGATGAAACTGTTTCTGTCATCTTCATTGACAGATTTCTCATAAATGTCAGACAGTTTGTCCCTCATCTCATATACACATTCTTCAACTGCATTTTTAGGATCATTTCGCTCCTTCTCAAGTTTGTCCTGCATAACCGTCTGTCCTATCCACCATGGAGGACCGTGATCCATAGGCAACTCAATTGTGCTAGACTTAATGTCTTCAACAATCTTGAGCCGCCTCTCTCTGCAATCAATAAATTATTTCCACAAAACTTTGAGAACCTCTGCTTCACTTGGCTTTGTTCCAAGAAATGTCTGTACTTTATCAACTTTCCTTCCACCATCATATGGGTCAAAGGCAGTAGCTTCATTAATTAGCCTTAGACAGTTGAACCCAGCGATCTGGGTGGTATCCATTACAGACCTCCTCTCTGCATCAGTGAAGAAGCATGGAACTGCAACACAGTCTATTACAGGTTTCTTCAATGCACTTTCTGCTATTGCACTACTTTTCCCTTGTAGCTCCTTTTCTTTATCTGATCACGCTCAAACTTCTGCCACCTGTCTTTCACCAGTTCCATTTTGGAAATATTCCCTGAAAGACACTTATTCATTTGCTTCACGTTTTCACCAACAGCCTTAGTTTTCTCCATTAGGTGGTGTTTGCTTTTTTCTCCAAGCTTTATATCACTTGCCTTAGTTTTCTCCACTAGGTTTTCAGCCTGAACTGAGAAATCATCACATTTCTTACACAGCTCCTTTGTTTGTTGAAGTTCTAATGATACATTTTCCAATGCTTGAAGTTTTTGAAGGAACTGTTTATTCCAGAGGGGTGATTCAAACAACATGTCATCCAATTTCTGATGCTCACTCAGAACAGACCCCAAAACACTGATCCTTTTATAAACTGCATCAGGCACACTATCCCCTCTTTGGGACAGATCCTCTGTTGCCTGTAATTCCTCTTCAAGTTCTTCCAACTGAATCTTCATCTCTTCTACTTGCTGTTCTAAGGCTCGCTTAGACTTTTCTAGCCCCGGAACGCTTTTCCCAACATCATCCTTGGAGCTGACCAAATCTTCCATCTCTGTACACAGCTGGTTGTTAACTCTTTCTAGTTCAACCTTACACTCTAGAGCTTCCTCCAAGGAGCGAGCCAAGAACAGGGCTTTGCTCTCTTTATCACGAGCCTCCGTTTCTGCACGGTCGCGTTCTTTTGCATATTTTGCAGACACAGTCTTCTCCTCACCAAGCATCTGATCCAACTTCTTTTTCACATCTTCAACATTCTCTAATGAACCAACTCTTTCTTCCATGCATTTTTTCATATCCGCTATCTGAGCTTGCAGTGTTGCGACTTGCTCGGATAGGTTTTTCTTTGCTTCCTCCTCCTCTTTTAATTGTTCCAGGACACCATTCTTCTCATCTTCCATTTGTTTGAGCTTTGTGCTAAAACTCAGCCTTTGACACCTCTCTTCCTGTAAGAGTTCCTGCGTGTCTTGCAGCTGTGATTCCAAGATAGAGAAATCTTTGGCAATTTCTCTAGATTTGCTGTCTGCTTGAGAAAGCTGATTTGTAACATTGTCCAACTCAACCTGCAGTTGGTTTGCCTTCTCTGACAGCTTAGCACACAATCGGTCACCTTCTGACACCTTGACTTGCGATTCCTGCAGCTGTGCCTCTACTTTTTTTCTCTTGTATTCAGAATCTCCTTTTCCGTGCATAAGAGCCTTCACCTCATTGGCTAGTTTCTGGGAATGAGAATGTAATTCTGCCACACAGGCTTCTTTCTTCTTTAGCTGCTGCTGGAAACGTTGGGCTTCATCTTTCCAACTTTCACAGTCCGTACGCAATTCATCTACCACATTGCTCAAAGTGGTGAGCTCATACACAGTACTCAGTAATTTAGCCTCTCTCTCACTTTTCTCCTTGTAGCTGAGAGACAATGTCGTTTTCAGAGCGACATTCTGTTCCTGCACATCCTGCAGGTCTATTTTTGTAGCTTCCAAAGACTGAAGATTTTTTGTCAGCTGATTACGCAACTCCAACATATCACCCTTACTTTGCTCCTGCAAAGTCTGAATTTCAATTTCCTTTTCCATGAGGATGGTATCTTTCTCCATTATAGTCTCTCTACGTTTTTGTAACTCGGAAAAAAGAAGAGCAGTGGATTCTTCCCACTGTAACACCTGAGCCTGCAAGTTTCTATGCTCCATCCTATGCAACTCCAGGGCTTGTTCCTTTTCTTCCATTTTCCGTTTCAAGGCATCCATCTCAGCCCTGCACACATACTCGGTTTCCTCCAAACCGATGGCCTCCATTTGCTGCTGGCGTCTCTGTTTCCAGGCTGCCATGCTCTTTTGGTGAGCCTTTTGTTAAGCTGCAAAGCTCCGCTGAAAATCCGCATTTGCCTCAGTGTTGCTAGGGACAACAACCTTTCTCTTTAGCAGATTCTGTTCAGGCATGGATGGGGCTCGTTCAGGCGGTAACATCCCCTCCATCCATAGAATTTGGTCTCTCATTTCAGCTATCTTTGCATCTTTCAGGCGTTTTGACTGCCCCATCTTCAATAACTCCACAATAAATTTTTTACAGTCCAGCAAAAAATTTTGAGACGACTGTCTCTTTAAAGCCAGTAGTTTTTCTCTCTCTTGCAGGATCTCCTTTCCTGCACACACAGTTTGTGCAGTCTCATGCACCAGACAAAGTTCATCAAAACTTTTTGAGACCACTGTCTCTTTAAAACAAGTATTTTTTTCTCTCTTTCAGGATTTCCTCTCCTGCACACATAGATTGTGCAATCTCATGCACCAGACAAAGTTCATAGAACATATGCACTTCTTTGCAGGGATCTCTGCTTCTGCCCAATGCATACCTCCACCATACGTGAGAATGATTAGCTCGGTGGCGGGAGTGGATGACCCCTTGGGGGGATTTGTTACACAGGGAGATAGCCGAGAAGTGGTTGCAAACAACAGTTTGGTTTATTCATGCATTTTCTTCACACAAGTGCAAGCGTCAAAACATCCAAAATAAAATAAAACACAAAATAAATCCTTGCCACTGTGGGCATCTACCTTCTCACACACAGGAACCTATCTAAGGAAGTCTGTCCCCAACCTACTGTTGGGCAGACTTGGCTGATCATACAGCAGACTATCAATAGTCCATTTATTATCTCTTCACATAGAGAATGTCCCTTTTCTCTTCACACAGCACATGTTCATTGGACTTTCCTTTCACATAGAAAACATCCATTGGTTTTTCTCTTCACACTCTTCACATAGAAATAGTTCATTTTCTCACCTTGAGAAGTATTCACCCTTTTTACCCTCCTCAGCGCACATCGCTTCAGGAGGTCTTCCCCATGCTCACACAGCTTCAGGGGGCATCACTTCTCCCATGCTCACTCAGCGTCGGGAGGCACACATCTGACTGTCCTCCTCTCCCCAGCTCACACAGCGTCAGGAGGCAGCAATCCTTCTCCCATGCTCACACAGTGTCGGGAGGCACACATCTGACTGTCCTCCTCTCCCCAGCTCACACAGCGTCAGGAGGCAGCAATCCTTAGACTTCCCCTGGACAAATTATAGAGGCCTTAATTTCCTCATTCTGAACAGCTGAAGTCTGTTCAACGTCCTTAGACAGTTCTGGCTACCTCTGCAGCCGACACCCTATAGTAATTGGTGAATTTTCTAAACCAGGTGGAAATGTATCTCCTGTCTGTGACTACATCCACACATTTACCTGACTTCCTGTCACCATATATATATATATATATATATATATATATATACACTGCTCAAAAAAAAATTAAAGAAACACTTTGAAAACACATCGGATCTCAATGGGAAAAAATATCATACTGGACATCTATACTGATATGGACTGAGTATGTGTTAGGAATGAAAGGATGACACATCGTTTTATGTAATTGAAAATTATCAACCTACAGAGAGCTGAATTCAAAGACACCCCTAAAATCAAAGTGAACAAATAATGCAACAAATAAAAAAAGGTGCGTACCACTAGGTGATAAACACAAGCAGCGCTAAGTATACATAAACTCTATATGAATAGAGCTCTCCTTATACACAGTCCATGCATAAGATAATGAAACAAAGTCCAGCATGAAAAAAGTCCATCACCCTAACAGGATTCCAATGGGGTTGTGAGGAGAAAGTATACACTTTATAGCAGATACCAATCAGCCTCCACCACACCGCGTGCTCAACCCAAAGGTAATACTCTTACCGGATATCAAAATATCACACGCCCATAATAGGTGATGTTCTCTCATATAACTTCATCGGACTCAGCATACATCAATCACAATCACTGCTGCAGTGTCCTCCAAATCCGTCATGTGTGTAAGGGAAATAAAGATGTACATAGGGCAATATCGTTCAGATAAAACAAGCACCTTTATTAATTAAACCTCCTCCCATTACACTCACATTAAGATAAGAGACAAACAGCATATCATCTGAGGCAATCCGAGGCCTGCCGGCCGCTTACCGGACTCCCGCCCGCTGCTCGGCGTCCCGGAAGTTGCTGTTTTAGTAGACTGTCCGTGGCGTGCTGCTTTCTTGGCGTCCTGTTCCTATGGACATGTTTTTCACTAACGTTCTCAATGTTTTCTCTAGACCCTTTCACATCTGTCACATGTGCTCAGGGTGAACCTGTTCTCATCTGTAAAAAGCACAGCGCCAGTGGCGGACCTGCCAATTCTGGTGTTCAATGGCAAGTGCCAATTGAGCTCCACATTGCCAGGCAGTGAGCACAGGGCATACTAAAGGACGTCAGGACCTCAGGCCACCCTCATGAAGTCGGTTTCTGATTGTTTAGTCAGAGAGTTAGAGTAGATGCCTGTCTCTGCCTGTCTCCTGGAATCTCCTCCATCATTGCATTTTTGGCTCACTAGTATGAATATCACAACCTTTTTTAACCCCTTGGCCCGACAGTACAAATATATGCGGCCTCACTGGACTGGGCTTCTTTCCATGGGACAGCATATATGCATATCTGTCTTTGTGCACAGCACTCTTCCAGCACAGAAACCAGGATCTAACTGTAAGCCGGGTTCCAGGTCATCTGATTGCTGTGATAGCCTTTGTAGCCTTTGATTGGCTATTACAGCAATCAGCCACTGTGAAACCCACCCCAATGTTTCTCTCTGTAAATAAAGTTCTGTGCTAAAAATGAGTGAATAAACCAATTAACGTGATTGTGAGAAAGGTGAAAGCAGCTAAAAACACTTGATTAATAGTAAATCATACAATATAAAACAGGAAAATAGTGCAGCGCTATCAAATGATGGTGTGTCCCATACAGTTGTGAGATGACAAAAAATTAACATGAAATAATAAAGTGAACATAAGAGTCCATAAATCAATATTCATGAATCCAAAAAAAAAGTCCCAGAAAGGTGTTGTCAGAGCGAAAGGCTTATATCCCAAGGGAGAGACAGGAATACACCCGTGATATATGTCAAAAGTGGCAGCTTACCAGAAGCTGAGGCCTCTAACCTAATGGAATGGCCATACATGCTAAGATATCAATCCGGATCAATCGTGTCTTTAATGGACCAGGGAAAGCTGTAAGTTCCGCTATATCATATGGAATGTATGAACTCCAGACGTGGTATCATGAGAGTATAGGGAGAAATAAGGTGCACATAGCATAATCCCGTTTATGTTACACACAAATAATTTATTAGGAATTACACTTACAATAGATGTTAGGCATAGAAGAACATCATAGACATCATAGACAGAGCCGAAACCGCGGCGTCCCGCGTGTGTGGAAGAGCCGGCGTCTAGGGGGGCGTGACAGTCGTGCGTCCAGTACCGCCCGACCGGTTTCGTCATACGTGACGTCGTTCAGGGCGTGGTTTCCTGTGCTTAGTGTTATGTGTAGATCCCAGACGATCTCTGTCCTAATGTCTCTCCAGCTCCTCAGTCTAGCAGTGCAGATCAGCTGATCCTTCCCCCACCCTGCACTACCTTGGAATGATCAAGGAAGCAACCTTGCAAACCAAGCATTTTACATGATCACAGAAACCCTACAAATTCTTATTTTACAATGTCAGCCATTCAGGCTTATTCAAAAACAACACAACCATTGAAAATTTTGCCTATTTTGTTTGTTAAACAAGATTTAAAGGAACCACTTTACCATACTGTACTACTGTATATACTGGCTACTGTATATACTGAATGAGGGGGGATTCACTAAAACTGGAGCGTGCAAAATCTGGTGCAGCTCTGCAGAGAAATCAATCAGCTTCCAGGTTTTAGCCCAGGTTCACACTGAATGCAGGTTCAGCTGAACTCAAACCTGCATTTCAGTCCAACTTCGGGGCGATTTGAGAGACATCCGGGTGGGTTCATGTACAGATGTCTATTAAAATCGCCCCTGAAGTCGCCAAAAGTAGTGCAGGAAATACTTTTGGGAATCGGTGTGGCGCTGCACTAATTTGGACAATTCTGTTGCTGGCAATAGACTCCAATTTGGCATGCGATTTGACAGCCCGATGTGAATGGGGGCTCATTATAAAAGCTTAATTGAACAAGCTGAAGTTAGAAGTTGTTGTTGAAGTTAGAAGTTGATTGGCTACCATGCACAGCTGCACTAGATTCTGAGCAGGGGTCGGCAAGGTGTCCGCTCACGGACACCGGGGTCCGTGACTGGGCCTTGCCGGGTCCACCACGCTGCCCCGCAATCTGCACCCATCCATCATCAAATATATTCATCATGTCATCATCAACTGTGCTTACTCGCAGTCGCCGCCCGCCGCTCCCTGCAAGACATACCCGCCTCCCGCTGGCCAGCGCTGCCCAGAAGTTACAAAGAAGGCACGCCTGCCTGGGCTGCGGCTGCCTGCCTGGGCTGCGGCTGCAGCTGGGGGAGGGAGTGTGGAATTGGCGCGGCGGCGGGACTAGTCCAGAGAACTGTCTCTCTCACTCTGGAGGAGGGACTAGGGAGTGGCACTGTGGCTGGCCATTGATGAGACCGCACGCTCACAGCAGTCAAAGACGAGCCGAGGAGAGTGCTGCACAGCAGGAAGTCTTGAAGTCAGTCAGAGAGAGTCGAACTCAGGGACCACCAGAGAGACTGAGGGGGAGACACAAGGACACAAGGTACAATTTTTTAAAGATTAAACTGAAGTCTATGGGGGAGGGGGCCAGTAGGCCACCTCAGGAAGGGATGGGACCTGCCCTGGCCTGTTTTAAGGGTTCTTTGGGGGGGGACTGACTGTCACTGGGGGGGATCCACCCTGGCCCACCCTGGGGGGACTGACTGTCACTGGGGGGATCCACCCTGGCCCACCCTGGTGGGACTGACTGTCACTGGGGGGGATCCACCCTGGTCCCTGGCCCACCCTGGGGGGACTGACTGTCACGGGGGGGATCCACCCTGGCCCACCCTGGGGGGACTGACTGTCACTGGGGGGGGGGGATCCACCCTTGCCCACCCTGGGGGGACTGACTGTCACTGGGGGGGATCCACCCTGGTCCCTGGCCCACCCTGGGGAGACTTGACTGGCACTGGGGGGGGGGATCCACCTTGGGGGGACTGACTGTCACTGGGAGGGGGTCTATGGGTTGGGACCAGTTACCAGGTCCCCCCATATAGATCCCCCCTAGAGCAGGCCAAGACCCCCAGGGTCCCCATATAGATCCCTTAGAGCAGGGCAGGCCTGCTCCAAGGGGGATCTATTGGTAGGGGACCCTGGCCTTTTCTAAGGGGGAATGGGATCTATGGGGGGACCTGCCTGTGCTAAAGGGGGGATCTACACTGCTGCGACTCAATACAACAGAAAAATATAAGGTAAGAATTTTGAAAATATTTTAAACCGTTAGTAAAGCAGTAAATGTTATTTTAAACTTATTTGTAATTGTAGAACTAGGCCAGAGAGTAGACAGAATGTTTGTTTGTTTTTTGATGGTTTTATATTGAAATGAACCTTGGTGTCCTTCACTAAGGTCTGTACTTTGGAAAATGTCCGCCACGGCCTTGGTCCGTGCCTATTCCTGATTCTAAATGCTCCTGTTTTTATAATTGTCCCCTTATCTGTATATGTGTGAAGCTTTTTTTAGCTGTTTGTTGCCATTTACATAGTTGGGATGCTTTAATGTGCACAGCCATTTCATTTTTAATAGTCTCTTAGGCCTGGTTCACACTTATGCAGTTTGCTTTTGATCCATTCCTGCAGTGCTTTTTGCAGTGCGTTGTGAATTTTTTATGATTTTTAGTTTTTAAAGGGGAGATGTTTTGTTGTTAGGTATTCAAAAAATGCAAAATGCTTTAAAGACGCATTACATGCATTTTCACGGCATGTCCATTGAAGTCTATTGAACCAAAAATCACTGTGTTGTGTTTAAAAAAGTCCCTGACACTTTCCAAAAACACAGTGGCTGAAAAATGCATAGATGTGAGCTTGTCTCATAGGAAACCATGTTAAATGGACTGTAGTGTGTTTCTGCAAAACGCAAAATGCATTAAAAAAATGCAATGGTGTGAATCATGGCTAAATGCACCAAAAAGCAGGTAAAAAAATAATTTGCCCCTTTTATTTCTCTATAATACAGGTGCGATGTGATACACTGTGTATGTGCATTGATTGATTCAGTGCACTAAAAAAACACATATACCTGTCTTGTGTGCTGTATTAATGCATATTAAAATTTATATTTTACCACACAAGTGTGATTGTGTCCTTAGGCATTACAAATATCACTATTCCAAAAGCATTTTCCCACCTAAATATATACACTGCTTAAAAAAAAATAAAGGGGCACTTTTTATTCAGCATCAAGTCAATTAAACTCCTGGGATATTGATCTGGTCAGTTAAGTAGCGGAGGGGGTTGTTAATCAGTTTCAGCTGCTTTGGTGTTAATGAAATTAACAACAGTTATACTGGATGGGCAACAATGGGGCAACCCCCAACACAGGAATGGCTTTACAGGTGAAGGCCACTGAAATCTCTCTTCTCTACTTATTTTTTATGAATGTTTTTCACTAGTTTTGCATTTGGCTAGGGTCAGTGTTACTACTGATAGCATGAGGCAATACCTGGACCCTATAGAGGTTGCACAGGTGCTCCAACTCATCAATACGTGCCATTGCCAGAAGGTTTGCTGTGTCTCCCACCACAGTCTCAAGAGCATGGAGGAGATTCCAGGAGACAGGCAGTTACTCTAGGAGAGCTGGATGGGGTCTTAGAAGGTCCTTAACCCATCAGCAGGACCGGTATCTGCTCCTTTGTGCAAGGAGGAACAGGATGAGCACTGCCAGACCCCTACAAAATGACCTCCAGCAGGCCACTGGTGTGAATGTCTCTGACCAAAGAATTACAAACAGACATCATGAGGGTGGCCTGAGGGCCCGACATCCTCTAGTGGGCCCTGTGCTCACTGCCCGCCACCGTAGAGTTTAAATGGCATTTGCCATTGAACACCAGAATTGGCAGGTCCGCCACTGGCACCCTGTGCTTTTCACAGATGAGAGCAGGTTCTCCCTGAGCACATGTGACAGACATGAAAGCGTCTGGAGAAGCTATGAAGAACATTATGCTGCCTGTAACATCGTTCAACACGACTTTCAGTTTCAGTCAGAGGGATGCAAAGACCTCTACAGGCTAGACAATGGCAACCCGACTGCCATTAGGTATTGGGATGAAATCCTTGGACCCATTGTCAAACCCTACACCGTTGCAGTGGGTCCTGGGTTCCTCCTTGTGCACAACAATGTGCCCAGCCTCATGTGACGAGAGTATGCAGCCAGTTTCTGGAGAATGAAGGAATTGACACCATTGAATGACCCCCATGCTTGCCTGACCTAAATCCAATAGAACACATCTGGGACATTATGTTTCGGTCAATCCGACGTACCAGGTTGCACCTTAGTCTGTTTAGGAGCCCAGTGATGTCCTGGTCCAGATCTGGGAGGAAATACCGCAGGACACCATCCATCGTCTCATTAGGAGCATGCTCAGACGTTGTCAGGCATGCATACAAGCATGTGGGGCCCATACAAACTACTTACCATTACAGTACCACTACAGTACCATTTTGAGTTGCTTCAATTAAATTTCAGCAAAATACTGCATCATTTTTTCACTTTGATTTTTGGGGGTGTCTTTGAGTTCAGTCCTCTGTAGGTTGATCATTTTCATTTCCATCAAAAGATGTGGCATCCTTTTGTCCTAACACATTACCCAGTCCATATCAGTATAGATATCCAGCATGAGATTTTTACCCAGTGAGATCTGATGTGTTTTCAAAGTGTTCCTTTAACTTTTTTGAGCAGTGTATATTTGATGCTATATCTTGGTTGGGACTCATAGTGGTAAATCCCCCAAAATTAATTTTACAGCAATTGGTGTGGTCTGTTGAGCTCTCTAAGGGTTTTCAGTGGCAAATTCTTTCCAGCATGGTTTTCAGCTTTGTTCCCACTCATGATAATGAGATCTCACTCCTGCTGCTCTTTTCCCCTTGTTGCACCAGTTTAGGGTATTCAGGTAGCCAAATTCCAGCACTAATAGGGGGATCCCCTTGTTATTTCAATAGCAGGTGTCTTAAACAGGGAACTCAGGTGCAAGTTAATGAGGAGGTCCAGCCCCTCTATGAAAAAAAAATTACACTCAGCAGCTACAAATACTGTAGCTGCTGACTTTTAATATTAGGACACTTACCTGTCCTGGAATCCAGTGATGTCACACCCTTAGCCGATGTTTCTTTCGGCTCTCGGGTGCTGTCGCCGCCATTGCCTGTAAGGGAATCCGGAAGTGAAGCCTTTTGGCTTAACAGCTGGTTCCCTACTGCGCATGAAAAGCACTGTGCTTTGCAAATGAATACAAAATCTTTTAGCACAAACAGAGAGTGGGTGTGTAGCCCATATATGCCGTAATGTCAATGTCTAGGGTGATGTTATTAAAGGATTCCACTGTATATATGGCTGCAGCACTTCTTCATTGAGAATATTGGATGTCTCTGTGAACTGTGAATATCATTCCTTTTTATATTACTATCCTTCATCTCTTAGTCCCCATATATGGTGTTATCTGGGATAATATTGCCCAAACCTCCCCTTTATATATATTTCTATATATATATATATAATGGAATTTCCTTTATTATTGAGACTTTAAATATTTAGTATCTTTTCCCTCCCCTTCTCGAGAATCCATCTTATTTATTCATTTAATCACATTAACTTTTATTCTTCAAGTTTTAGTACCACTCATTATTCATTTATTTTTAATATTTTATTGTTTCATTAATTATTTTTTCCCCATGTTTTACTATTATTTTAATGGTACCCATGAGCATCCACAATGGAATTGTAGTTTACAGTCACACTTTAATGGTTGGATTCTGTCTTATTCCTATAAATATTTGAGCCATTCCCCTTTGTCCCTTGCACTCCATAAATATAAGCCAAGTACATTCCCTTGTGGAAAATGTGTATCAGGTGCGCTAAACTATTAAATAATATGTCAAATATATAATCATATAGTGACAAATCAACACAAATGATGAATTAAGTGAAAGGACAAACCTTTCTACAGAATAATTAACAAAGTAACAATCAATAAGAGGAATAAATCCAAAATGGTGGACAATCATATAAATATATATCAAAAAAGTGAGTCCATAAATAAGTGGTGAATGTCCAAAATCATGTTCAACCAACATGCATGTGAAAAAAATCCAAAGGTGCAAAATCCAATATAATAGATGTGGGCAGTGAAGACCTCCACAGTGATTGAATAAGCCCCTTACCAGATGAAATAACACAAGGGCGTAAATGTTATCAGATCCAGTATTGATACCCAGGAAAGATAGGAACACCCTCAAATCCCTCTCTCCAAGAGAGAAAAGCAGGTCAGCCTCTTACCAGATAGTTGATAATTCTAGGCAAAGAGATGTGAACTTCCGCCTGTATTGGGAGCCTGTCCTGTTGCCTGAGATGGATGGATCTCTAAGCTCTGGTCAATATAGTTCCCCCGGTGGCCAAAAAAAGAAAACCGCTGATAGTGTAGTATTTCCAACAACGTTTAATAAAGGAAAGGTAATGCACTTACAGTCGGTAGACTTGATATCAGGCATAAACGACAATTGGTACCGGAGAGAACAACTGGAGGGCCGCGGCCGCCTGCAGTGCGGTCCACGGCGATGGATCGTGACGTTGCGGCGCTCCTCTCTGATGCGTTTCCTCCTACAACGGACGTCAACTGAGACAGGAGATGGCATGCAACGTCACTTCCGCCCTTATATTGAAGGCTACACATCACCTTAAGTACATTCCCTTGCCCTTCCTTTTGGTTTGACAAAGGGGAGAAACCGCTCCAAAACATGTTGCCTTATTTTTTGTAACATCATTACAGCCCAACGTCCTCCAGCCACAGATCCCCCGCTGGCTTGCGTTCCAGCCTATTCAAGGCTCCAGGCTACATCTCTCCCTACCTGTCAGCTCGCCTGGCAATGACTTTCAGATATACTTACCTTTCTCCTCAGGGAATTGTGGACATCGGGTTGCCTGCTGATCCATCCAGTGCAGCCCTCACTGTGACACCCATCTGTGTCCCTGCCTGGTACAGCTGTGATCCACCATAGTTCCATCCATCCTTCCTTGACCCTCGCCAGCAGCCTCTGGCCTCCAATGAGATAAATGATGTTCCTATATTCTCTCATTCATGCGCGTGCAATCCTTTTCTTACTGGTGTGTTCTAACCTTTTAAACAGATACATAGATGGTGGCGCCTTCTTTTTATTTTGTATTTGTGCTTTGTGGAATGGCCCGGTGGCGGGGGGAAGAAGGAGGGGGTCGAGCTTCCAGGTGATCTCTGTCATAACCAGGTACCCGTTCCCCCCCTGGAAGGTGCCAATTGTAGCAGCAGAGGGGGGGGGAGAAGCAGATAAGCGGAGCTTTCCCTTTTGGGTGGAGCTCCGCTTTAGGTTATAAAAGTCTTCAGGGGAATAAAGCATTTACTAGAAATTAAAAATATCATACAAATTCATTTTCCATTTTACTGCAAATATGGAAAGAGTTAATGCAATCTTGCTCTGCTAGCCTTCTTGACTCATTATTCTAGCTCTGCACCTGAAAATATATGCCGTACAGGTGGAATGTGACTTTAACGCTGCACATTACTCGTGGCTTCCACAGTCATTTCTATAATTACTTTTCTTGATTAGAGTGTGAAGTGTGTGAGGATCAGACCTGTTTCATTATTCTCTCTAATGATGATCTAACCCTTGCAATGTTTTAAGGTCAGAAAGTAAGTAAGAAGAATTTCATAATGTAAATCTGTTATACTTATAACTCATCCAATTTGGTGGGATTGTAATTATAAGCTGTGCTGCAATTCCCAGTGTACACATGATGGTGGCCAAGTAATAGAATATCGCAAGAAGGAAAAGATGCTTTCAAACAACACAAGAACGCAGCATTCCCAAGTGAGGCACTTGTAAAAACACCCATTGCCTGATTACTGAAGGCTATTGAAATTAGTCATTTGTATGCTGAAAAAAATGGCCCGTGCTTTGCCAGTATCTGTAAATCAGCAATTGTACAGTGCAATCATGGTGATGATTCTGTAATAAACAAAGACTACTTCTAGAGGAATGCTACTCCAAGTATACAATATGGTATATTTCAAAGTGAAAAGTACACTTCAGTCAAAATGCTGAACGGTGAACCAGTCACATCTGAGAATTTTGCAAAATCTGAAAAGGTGGGGGAAAGGGTCCTAGGGAGCTCATGAGAAAACAACTCCATCACTTCTAATATGAAATTTGAGGATTAATTTCTCCAGGGTGCCTGCAGCTACAAATGTCAAGAAGGGCTTGTTAAACTAATTTACTGCGTGTTAAGAATATGTAAATTCTTAAATTCCATAGCCTAGTGAAAGGTTCAGTTTAAAGCTTAACATACTTAGCAGTAACTGCCCACTCCTGGTTCTAGGCCTTGAACATGGATGTATATTTCAGTATTTTAAACCAGGGACAACAGGTCAGGATGGGTCAGAAGTAGAGATGGGCTGAACACCCCCCTGTTCGGTTAGCAGCAGAACTCCTGAACAGGGTAAATGTACTCCATTGAAGTCTATGGGAGCCGAAAAGGAAAAATCAATAGTGCTAATTTTGGAGGTCTTATATGTAAGTAATTGGCCACAAAAGGGGTATGGGGGTCTGAGTACTGCCCTGGGGGACATGTCTTAATAAAAAGAAAAAAAATAATAATCGTTTTTCAGGAGCAGTGATTTTAATTATGCTTAAAGTGCAAAGATAAAAATAAAAATGAAAAAACTCCTTTAAATATAGTGCCTGGAGGTCCCCTTAATGTGCCTGTAAAGTGGTGCACCTGTAGCATGCATAAAACATGTTACAGCAAAAATGACATTTCTAAAGAAAAAAAAACGAATCAAATCCCATTTAAAATGACCCGTGGCTACAATTGCAGGCACCAGGCTATAAAAAAAATAAAGAAAAAAAAATGGCATGGGTCCCCCCCCCCCCCCTAGTCCATGCCATGCCATGCCAAAAAAAAAAAATGGCGTGGGGTCTGCCCCAAAATCCATACCAGACCCTTATCCAACCATGCAGCCGGGCAGTTCAGAAAAGGGAAGAGGGACGAGTGAGGCCCCCCCCCCCCCGAACCCAGGGTCGGTGCTAGACTATTTTGCACCCTAGGCAAGACCAGCTACTTGCACCCCCCCAAAAAAAACTGTACATATTGCCCCCCTTCCTGCACATAATGCCCCCCCCCTTTAACCCTACACTCCCCTTCCTGTACACACTGCCCTCCTTTAATGCTACAATCCCTTCCTGCACACACTGCCCTCCTTAAATGTTACACCCCCTTCCTGCACACACTGCCCTCCTTAAATGTTACACCCCCTTCCTGCACACACTGCCCTCCTTTAATGCTACACCCCCTTTAACCCTACACCCCTCTTCCTATACACACTTCCCCCTTTAAGCCTACATTCCCCTTCCTGTACAAACTGCACCCCTCTCTAGAGGTGACATCCACCGGGGATGAGGAGGTGACAGGAGAGGAATATGGCACTGGCCATGGCTGCGACCTAGGTGGCAGTGCGCCCTAGGCGACTGCCTAGTTCGCCTAGTGGTAGCACCGGCCCTGCCTGAACCATACCAGGCCACATGCCCTCAACATGGGGATGTGGGTGCTTTGGGGCAGGGGGGCTTCCAGATTTCAATAAGCCCTCCACCAGCAGACCCTGACAACCACAGCCCAGGGTTGTGGGGAAGAGGCCCCTGTCCCCGTTAGCATGGAGACAAGGTGCTTTGAGGTGGGGGGGCAGAGTCCCCCCTGCACCAAAGCACCCACCCCCCCATATTGAGGACATGTAGCCTGGTATGGTTCAGAAGGGGGAGGGCTGCTTGTTCGCCCCCTTCCCTTTCCTGACCTGCCGGGCTGCATGCTCGGATAAGGGTCTGGTATGGATTTTGGGGGGGACCCTACACTTTTTTTATTTTTTTTAATTTGCCATGGTATGGACGTTTTTTTTTTTATTTTTTTTTACCCACCGGGACTTTTTTTTTTTTATTCAGCTGTCAGTGGGAAAACCCATTGACAGCTGATGACTCATCGGTTGCTAAGGATGCCCGAAGCCGGCTTCCTGGCCCCTTTTTAACAACCAGCTTACACTGCGCCCTGATTGGGCAAAGCTTTGCAGAATGTACTGTGCAGTGCTCAGTGCATTGCAGGACTTTTGTCTGGGCAAACACCCTGGAAATTTGGGTGTTCGGCCAACGGCCGAACAGGCAAATGTTCAGCCTGAACTCATGCTTGGGCCGAACCGTTCGCCCATCCTTAGTCAGAGTAAAGGGTCAGGGGTAAAATAAGAAGCCTATCATCCCAATTCAAAAGGTTAATCAAGTCAATCCTAGTTCCCATCTAAGATAGACAGTGAGAATAAAGATCTTTCCATGTTCAGATGGCACTTAGAGAGCATTTGACAGGTGGAGAGGAGGCGTTGTATTGTCTCCTCACTGCCTAATTTAACCATGTTAACCCATGTATTGCACATGGTTGCAGTGTGATTGTGGGGCACCCCCATTCATATGAATGGTTTGTTTTCAATGGGTGGTGATACCAGCTGAGCATGGCGTGGCAGATATTTTTTTCTATGCCATGATGTATAGCATTTTATCCACAACATTGATACACCCCTGGCTATTGCCTTTGCATCATAAGGTGGAGTGGTTGGGGGACAGTAAAACCACAGCTTAACCACATGGTTTTACTGCCCCTCAACTACTAGTGTAAATGAGGCCTAAGAGATTAAGGCATATATAAAACCAAAACCTTAAAGTGATTGTAAAATCTCATTTTTTTTTCTATAAAAATCACAAACATGTTATACTTACCCGATCTGTGCAGTGATTTTGCACAGGGCAGCCCAGATCCTCCCTTTCTCGGGTCCCTCTTCGGTGCTCCTGGGCCCTCCCTCCTGTTGAGTGCCTTCACATCAAGCAGCTTACTATGGGGGCACCCGAGCCGAGCCACAGCTCTGTGTGTCCATTCAGACACAGAGCCGTGGTTTAGCCCTGCCCCTCTCGCTCCTCATTGGCTAACTGACTTTGATTGACAGCAGCAGGAGCCAATGGCGCCACTGATGTGCATCAGCCAATCAGGAGGGAGAGTCTTGGGCAGCTGAGGATGTTGTGCACATCGCTGGATAGAGATGGGGCTCAGGTAAGTATTAGGGGGCCCGAGGGGAGCCTGCTGCACAAAAGAAGGTTGTTTTTTAACCTTCTGCCTTTACAACCACTTTATAATGTTACTAAACCCACAACAGTAAAATCTGTCTGTATATGCAGTAAAGCATGCTTGTTATACTCACTGTGGAACCTAAGGGGTTAGTTCTCTGCATTGTGTGAAAAGGCTGTTTGATCCTGTCTTCTCTGATCCTCCCCTGCCACAGTTTCCATACCTTGGAGGCACTCTGCACATACTCAGTTTGGTGTGTATTGCTAGAGAGTTTTTTTTTTTTCTTGGGAGATAGAAGTCACAAAACTGCTATATACTGCTGATGATAAAAGGTAGTTAGCAATTGATATTTACTAAAATAATTGCATTTCCATGTTATGTGTACTGTGGGAGACCAGATATAGTGAATGAGTTTAATCCTGGTCCTGGGTTTAGTAAAAATTTATAGAATAGATTATTTTTAATTTTTTTTTTAACACACCCATGTGCTATCCAAAGCTAGAAATAAACTTTAAGCCTAGTCTTTAGATTCACCTGAAAGTCTGAACTCTAAAACAGCACTACATAAACCTATATGTAGCAATATTTTCAGGCATTGGGCCTGAGGTGGGTCTGCCATTGTTACCGGAAACACTTCCAACACATTTAAGTTGAAAACCCAAGTGTGAGAATTGAGACAATGACCATTCCGGCATCTTTGGTTTGTGCTGTTTATTTTATAATGGGGATGAGAGAAGGGAATGAGTGGCGTGGGATACTCCTCTGGCTCAACTAGGTTTAACTGGGACACTTTGTAGAAAAATGCCTGTTAGCGCTGTCCTGACCAATTGAATGCGGCCAATGCTTCCTGGCGCTTTAAATACTGTTCTGCTGAAAGTGCTGAAACTTCGATTTTAACTCCTTGGTTAACCCAGAAGATCCAGGACTGTAATGATCCTAGACTCTTGACACTCTGTATAGCTCAAAAAGTCCTGTGTATGACTCCCTCCAGCCCTTCACTGACTGAGGTAGCTCCTTGTAACTGCTTGTACTGCTGCAACTCTTAACATTGCACACTTAACTCTTCAGGGCCCAACCGCTGGCACCCCTCTACACTTCCAGGGTCCTTTCACTAGACAACCCCATTTACACTTCAGTGTCCTTTCACTAGGCACTTGCAGGCTCTAGGATCCCTGGGACCTTCATCGGAGTGGTTCCCTCTACACTAGGCAGACCCCAGGGGCAGTTCAGAGTACTCACGACCTTGGAAGACTTTCCTGGAACTGAACCCCTCTTTCTCCACTGGTCCTCGGCACACCGGCCCATTATACTTTTACCTAGCACCTACCTGTAGGGTGCTACACATACAAATGTACTACATATGTCAAAAACAAAGCTCACGGGCCAAGTTCGGCCCACCAGGCCATGTCATGTGGTCCTCGCACTTAGTTTTTGCAGCTGGAAAACTGGCAGAACTCCTTTCCGCCACCCCTGGCTCTCACCCTCTGCTTCCACTCCCTGCTGTCACTTGTAAACACAAAAGCCTTCTGTGTTTACAAGGGACAGCTTTGCTTAGCCCCTCCTGGAACTAACAGATCACTGTATACACTCATGGCGGGGCACAACAGGGAACAGATCTCCAGAGAGAGAGAAAACAATCTCCCTGCAAGGTGCCTGCACAGGGAGGTACTAGAGCCAGACCATGTAAGAGAGAGAGAGATGCTAGGAAGCTTTGGGGGGAAGGTTTGGGGTTGCACAACCTGCACTCTTTACACAGCACACCCCTGAACTCTGAAAACTGTATGTAGCGCACACCTAAAACCTGCATTCTGTACATAACACACCCCTGAACCCTGCACTCTGTACATAACACACCCCTGAACCCTGCACTCTGTACATGACACACTCCTGAAGTCTGCACTCCATACGTAGCATAAGTGTCGGTTCACACTGATCCGACCCGACTTCGGGCGACTAATGCCATCTCCCGTGCACCGCGACTTCGGCGCAGCTTGCAACGACTTCACATAATGTAAGTCAATGCAAGTCGCTCTGACTTTGCAAAACAAAGGTGAGGGAACCTTTTTTTAAGTCGGAGCGACTTGAGTCGCTCCTAGTAGAACAGTTCCATTGCACAGCATGGACCTCTACTTGTCAGGCGACCAAGTCGTCTGACAAGTCGGAACAGTGTGAACCGGCAGTAATCCTGAACTCTGCACTCTGTATATAATGCACTCCTGAACCCTACACTCTGTACGTAGCACACCTTAGATACAAGCAGCCTTTTGAGGGCAACCATACTGCTGATGTGGCCCCAATGAAATTGAGTTTGACACCTCAGCCCTACATGATACATGTTAGATGTTACTTTGTATCCAGTCTTTTTTTTGTGTACATTTTCCCCTCATCCCTAAGTTGCCTGTCACAGGCTGTCTATTTGCTCTGCTTTGGTCTGTGTCTCCAGCGCGGGACTAGACTCTATTAGACTTGTGTAGCTTCCGTCTCCTAGGCTCTACTCATATGTGTATAAGACTGTGGATGCGGGTTGAATAAGGCTGCGTTCACATGAACGCATCTCCAAAGTCGCACGACTTTACATTTTCTGGACCAAAGTCACTTTAAAAGTCACACCAAAGTAGTGCAGGCACCTTTTTTAAAGTTGCTGCGACTTTAATTCAGAAAGTAAGAACCAATTTGAACGGATTCCACTGAAAAGAATAGGCTGCGAATTGTCATGCGACTCTGATGTCCAAAGTCGCATGACAAGTCGCACAAGTGTGAATAGAGCCTAACCGGCTAAAACAAACACTGAATTTTGATGTGAAAGCGGACTTTATTAACTAAAACACTTTATTCTATGCATTTCTGAGCAGTTACTCCGCTCCCTCATTAGGATAAGTGTTACAAATGAGTAGTGGATGCTCTCACAGAGACCACTATGCACTCACTGTTCCCATTAAGGATCAGTGTTGCCAACCATCTGTTTTCAAGAGATGAAGTCAGCCTGAGCCAACATATTTTTTTCAATGCACCCAAAGCTAGCAAGTAAAGGGAGCCCTTAATAGTAGAAGAACATAACTTATCAACAGGCTTGTATGGCAGAAGCACCCTAATTAGTTTGAGTTAGTGATAATAGAAGGGTGAAAGTTATCACATTTATTGAACAAACATTTATTAGTTACACCTATCTGCTCAACATCCTGATGTATCTGTTGAGGACCTAGAGTTGGATTCCCTGGGGCATCACATTGCACCCTCATAAGATTCGGGCTTATTGCTGTATGGAATGTGCTGGATTCTTGAATTTAAGGGTATTCTTTACATGCCTAACTGGAAGGTTGTGTTTAACATAAACCATGTTTTTTTGCAGACTCAGCAAATGTAAGAGGTTCTTTCCTTTGTTAAAAGATCACATATTTACCAACAGTCAATGCTTTGCACCAGAAGGGCTCTCTCGCCTCTCATCTTATTTTCTTTTTCCTGAAGGGGCTTTGCAGGGTTCTTCTCTACGTCTCAGGACCATTACCATTACCGCACAAACAAAGAAAAGGGAGATAACACCGTATAGCAGCTGTTCCATCTTCCACTGCCACTGCTGCCACACATCCCTCCCTTTGCTGTAAATCCATCCTTCTTCCGCTGCTACTACATTTGACGGGGGCAGAAAAGTGAACATAATGAGAGCTCAACTGTGTGAACTGTAAGGCAAGTTTGGAGCTTTGTAGCTCTCCCATCCCAGATCTCATATTATTTAGGTAATAAAGAGGAAGCTGAGGAGTTTGTGAAGGAGGAAAAGTAACAGGCAAAAGTTCTCCACAGTAGATGAGGCATACCAAAAAAAAAAAAGGTGACAGTGACACCACAAGTAAATACCTTCAATGTAATATTATAAAACATGGGGGAAAGATGGGGGCTTTTTGTGAGATATCTATATTTATATTTTCTAACTTTGTATTTCGACAAGATTTTTATCTTTAATGAATATTGTTTTTTTTTTTTTTATAATAATATACTTGGGGGGGGGGGCTGGTGCCACAGTCATATCTTTTTTCCTACATGTGTAAGTTTGTGCTGAGGGAGCCATTACATTTATATGGAGGAGTAGGGAGTAGCAATGTTGGTGTCAGTGTGTGAGGTAGCATTCATTACACTAAACTCTCCTTGCCCCTCTCCCCTATTCCTCTCTTTCATCTCTCACTCCCTTTCTCTCACTCCTCTCCCCCCCTCTTGCCCCCTTCCCTCCCCCCCCCTCTTTCCCCCTTCCCTCCCCCCCTCTTGCCCCCTTCCCTCTGGCCCCCTCTCTCTGTCTCGACTCCCCCTTCTCTTTCCTCTATCTCTTTTTCTTCCCTGCCCCCCTTTTCCCTCTCCTCCACTTCTGTCCCTCTCCCCTTCCCATTACCTCACCCTTTCTGTCCTCCATTTTGAACTCTCTCTCCCACCCTCTACCTTCCCTCGGCTTTCACATCTCTCTTTCACCCCGCTAGCTCCCCCCTCCCTCTTTCCATCTCTCTCCCCCCCTCCTGTCATGCTTACCCCAAACTCAGGTGATCAGACACTATAGCTGGCTACTGTGTTCTTCACCTATAGCATCCCCCTTTCCCCAAAGGGCAAACGGGTCTGCAGGTACTCGGGACCCAGGACCTATATACAATGCTATAATGCCTGGCTACCTCACAAGGGCAGGTACAAACTGAGCAAAGCAAACCGAGTGGTTTAATGACAGTCTAGGTAAAAAGACAGGTGGATTTCAGAGAATAGCCGTTATTTGGTCCGAGGTCATACACAGGGAAATCCAAACTAGCAGAGCAGGGCAGACAGACAGGGAGTTTGATCAGATCTTACACACATAATAACACTCTATCACAAACATAAGACTGAAGGTTTGGCTGACTTAAAGCGGAGTTCCGGCCACAAAATCGACATAATCGATTTTGTGGCCATCCGCTTTCTTTTCTTCACCTGAAAAGGAAATGGATAGTTAGGATTTTTTTTTTTTTACTTACCTTGTTATTGTAGAAAGAAATACTCACCTTTCTTCCACTTCCTCCCTCGGCAGCCGTGGCACTTCCGTCACTTCCGGTTTGCAATGATTCCTGGGAGCTGAACGTCATCGCTCCCAGGAATCAATGCGACGGCACCGGCCCCGCTCGTCACTTCCGGTGCGACGTCGCATTCCCTGCTAAACAGGCATGCCCAGAAGCTGTGGAGGAATGCGGCGCCGCACCGGAAGTGATGAGAGGGGCCGGTGCAGGCGCATTCTGGGAGAAGAAGAGACGGAAGAGGACGTAGAAGAGGATGGCGCTGGCTTCAGCTGCCCACAACAGAGATGGCAACGCTGGAGAAGAAATTTTAAAAGTGAGTATTTCTTCTTGCTGCTTCTCCAGGTAAGTAAGGGGGCACGCATGCTGATCTCTGCATTGGGAGAATGGTATGCTGGTCACTGCATTGAAGGGGGCACTCACGCTGATCTCTGCATTGGGGGGATGGTATGCTGGTAACTGCATTGAAGGGGGCACGCATGCTGATCTCTGCATTGGGGGAATGGTATGCTGGTCACTGCATTGAAGGGGGCACTCACGCTGATCTCTGCATTGGGGGGATGGTAAGCTGGTAACTGCATTCAAGGGGGCACGCACGCTGATCTCTGCATTGGGGGAATGGTATGCTGGTCACTGCATTGAAGGGGGCACGCACGCTGATCTCTGCATTGGGGGAATGTATGCTGGTCACTGCATTGAAGGGGGCATGCACGCTGATCTCTGCATTGGGGGAATGTATGCTGGTCACTGCATTGAAGGGGGCACGCAGGCTGATCTTTGCATTGGGGGAATGTATGCTGGTCAATGCATTGAAGGGGGCACGCACGCTGATCTCTGCATTGGGGGAATGGTATGCTGGTCACTGCATTGAAGGGGGCACGCACACTGATCTTTGCATTGGGGGAATGGTATGATGGTCACTGCACTGAAGGGGGCACGCACGCTGATCTCTGCATTGGGGGAATGTATGCTGGTCACTGCATTGAAGGGGGCACGCACGCTGATCTCTGCATTGGGGGCATGTATGCTGGTCACTGCATTGAAGGGGGCATGTACGCTGGTCACTGCATTGAAAGGGGGCATGCACGCTGGTCACTGCATTGAAAGGGGGCATGTACGCTGGTCACTACATTGAAGGGGGCATGTACACTGGTCACTGCATTGAAGGGGGCATGTACGCTGGTCACTGCATTGAAAGGGGGCATGTACGCTGGTCACTGCATTGAAAGTGGGCATGTACGCTGGTCACTGCATTGAAGGGGGCATGTACGCTGGTCACTGCATTGAAGGGGGCATGTATGCTGGTCACTGCATTGAAAGGGGGCACGCTGGTCACTGTGCATTGAAAGGGGGCACGCTGGTCACTGTGCATTGAAAGGGGGCATGCTGGTCACTCCGCATTGAAAGGGGGCACGCTGGTCACTGTGCATTGAAAGGGGGTACGCTGGTCACTCCACATTGAAAGGGGGCACGCTGGTCACTCTGCATTGAAAGGGGGCACACTGGTCTCTCTGCATTGAAAGGGGGCACGCTGGTCTCTCTGCATTAAAAGGGGGAACACTATACCTTAATTACTGAAGGCCACTTTCACACTTTTGCGACCTCAAAGTCACGCAATTTTTTACAGTGTTTTTTTGCCGCAAAGCAATGCCTATTACATTTTTTTGTTTGCGCCCCCCAAAAAAATTTTGAGCACCAGCCGCCACTGATCCCACCCCTGCCTCCGGTGGTGCTATCCTGCCTTTGGGGCGTCAGAACAGTGCTACAAAGGGAAAGGCACAGGTTCTGTTTAAGCACCCTTTTAATCCACCTTTACTGTTATAAGAAATCTGGCCATTTGCACTATTAACCACAGTGCACTAATTGCACCAAAGAACTTGCTTTTCCACCATATCCCTGGGTCTTCCATGGTCATAGTCAAGCTCACATTTTGTCATACTGTTTTGATTTTTAAGCCGTAAAGACAGACAGATTACCCTCATGGGTGTTGTTTACATTTGCATATTGTGTATATATGTTTAAACATTCATTGAAATGAGCCTGGACACAGGAAGAAGGCCCAACTTATGATCTTACACATGGGCCCACTGCATTCAGAAAATGCCCCTTAACAGGGTATATGTAGGTATGCATGAGTTGACGTTGTGCAAGTATCTTTGAAGAAGGCTGTGTGCCTTGAATCGCTATTTACATTGGATACCTCTCATCATCTGTGCCTAACCCAGTAATGCAGCAAAGAAGTCCAGCATTTATAAAATGCTTTTGAAAGCAAACTTGTTGTTTCCACTGCTCAGAAGGCTTAATTCCATCCATTCATGTTTACTGATAAAATTCAGTTATGAATTTACAAAAAACTTACATTTTGTTGTAAATAACCCGAAAAGTAACTGGGTTTGTCTGTAATCTCCCGCACAGCAGAATCTGTGTTTTTTTTTGTTTGTTTTTTGGGGGGTAGCATTAACCCCAATGCAGCATTTGGAGCCTTTATGCTCTAATACATTGCTCAAGGCTGTCTGTCTTACACTGAAAGCTTACTAACAGTGTGGTAATGCTCCTTCATAAACTAATTAGCAAGCTGTGGACAGGTTGGTGGCCATGCTCTATTGCTTAACTACAAAAGAGCTCAGTCTATGATGCCTATCAGGATTGTGTGGACCATAAAACTGGCAAGTCAGAACTGAAAAATGTTTGTCAGGTAAGATATCTCACATAATGTATATGTTCATTTCAATTGTGTAAACCTTTTTGTCTCAGCTTATCTTAAAAAGATAAAAATATTCAAAGTGCAGTAACCTATAATAAGCAATCATCTTTCATTACTTTTAAGAAATGTTCTCATGAGCCTGGTCCTCAGTGGTATGTAAAGGCATGTGCATTAATGCTTGCTACATCAAGGCAGCTCATTCATTTGAAAGATGTAACGCACTGCAACAAACCAAACATTTTGCATGCAACATTTTCTGCAATGCACCGCACTACACATTATGGAATATTTACTAAAACTGGTGCACTGTGCTGATTAGTTTCTATGTAGAGTTGCACCAGATTTTGTGTTCCCCAGCATTAGTAAATAACCCCCATTGTCTTGCAATGCAAGTGCACTGGGAAGGTGGGTTGTGCTACCATTTAGATTGAATGGCACTGCATCATTCCAACATCCAATGTGCATTACAGTGTTTTAAAGGGATTGTAAAGGCTTTTCTTTGCATTAAGATAAGAAAAAAAAAACCTTCTGTGTGCAACACCCCTCTAATACTTACCTGGGCCAATTTTTATCCAGCGATGTTGCAGGAGTTTCTCAGCTGCTCGGGACTCCCTACCTCATTGGCTGAGACAGCAGCGTGGCGCGATTAGCTCCCGCTGCTGTCAATCAAAGTCAGTCATCCAATCAGGGGAGAGAATGTACAGGGCTGGGCCACGGCTTTATGTATGAATGGATACAGGGAGCTGTGACCCGGCTTGGATGCCCCCATAGCAAGCTGCTTGCTGTGGGGGCACTCAACAGGAGGGAGGGGCCAGGAGAGCCGAAGAGGGACCCGAGAAGAAGAGGAGGATCTGGGCCACTCTGAGCAAAACTAACTGCACAGAGGAGGTAAATATAACATGTTTGTTATTTTTAATTTTTTTTTTAAAGGAGACTTTCCAATCACTTTATGGTAGTGTGCACTTTATTGTACAGGAATATGTGAATAAGCCCTTACTGTTTACATAAAAGAAACTTGAAAAATGGTTGCTACCAGCTATAATTGCACTCTGTATTAGATTATTTTATAAACTCCTATATTTGGCTGTTGTAAATTTTCATAATCATCCTAAATATGAGTTGGATGAGTCTGCCACCTTCTTACTCTTTCCTACATCATATACTGTAGGTGCTTATGGTCAGGTACATAAGTGCTATAGCTGAGTTAAAAAGCCTTTCATCTCTTTCTGCATTTGTGAAACACAATAAAAGCTATGATTAGACATAGTATACATTAGGATTAGTGTTGAGCGAACACGGACTGTATTATTCGCGTTCGTACCGAATAATTGGATTTTTGTTACCCGAACACGGACACGGACACTTTACTGTATGTTCGGGTAAAAAATCCGGGTTTGGTCGTTTTATTTCCGGGTTTTGCATGTTTTGGCGCTCTTTTCATGGCGGGCTTTCAACAGCCAATCAACAATCGTTTAACTGGTGTGCCTTAAGCTATCCCAGCCATGCCTGCAAATGTATGAGTAGCTGTGATTGGCCGTCTGAAGCATGTGACCAAGTCTTTATAAGTTCGAGGCAGCCGCAGCGGCGTCATTCTGCTGCTTAGCTCAGGGACAGAGCACACATACGTGCTGGCTGCTGATTAGGGAAAGACAGGCAGGGAAAACAAATTGGTGTCCGGATAGAATTTAGGGTCAGGTCGGAGTGTTTAGGCAGGGCGAGTTGTAGGCATTTTAGGGATAGAGTCTGCTGAATTATAGGGTCAGTGTGTTCTACAAACTACAATCGATATTGCTGTGTGGGGTCTGCACTTAGTCCCGATCTACGATCTCTTCTCAATCCTGTTAGGGAGAGGCTGCTGCTGAATTTTAGAGAAAGTGTGTTCTACAAACTACAATCGATATTGCTGTGTGGTGTGGGATAGGAGATAGGCAGGTGTCAGTGATCCACATCCATTTTTCTGTGTGTGGGCTGCAGTGAACACAATCTTTTTGGGGTGCAGTGAACACAATCCTTTTGGGGTGCAGTGAACAAAATCTTTGTGGGGTACAGTGAACACAATCTTTGTGGGGTGCAGTGAACAAAATCTTTGGGGGGTACAGTGAACACAATCTTTGTGGGGTACAGTGAACACAATCTTTGTGGGGTGCAGTGAAGACAATCCTTTTGGGGTGCAGTGAACACAATCTTTGTGGGGTACAGTGAACAAAATATTTGTGGGGTACAGTGAACACAATCTTTGTGGGGTACAGTGAACACAATCTTTGTGGGGTGCAGTGAACAAAATCTTTGAGGGGTACAGTGAACACAATCTTTGTGGGGTACAGTGAACACAATCTTTGTGGGGTGCAGTGAAGACAATCATTTTGGGGTGCAGTTTCAAAAGGGGCAATGGTCCGATACCCACCAAAACACTCCTCCATCCCAAAATATACACAAACAAGAGAAATTGGCCCACGGGACTTTGTGTGAGGTATGTGTTGGTGGCTGGAAAGAATTGAATTACACAGTCGATAAAAGCAATATTGTGATTTTATTGCATAATATGCACAGGTTGTAAAAAACAATTGATAACATGTGCTCAATGGCGCATGCTGTAGCTCAAAAGGCTATATGTAGGAAATAAACAACACAGGCATTTGTAAATAACATGTTGGCAGAAATCTTGGTGCAACCACTCATTGATACATACAACATAATGAGATAACATGACAGTTGAATATGACATTGTGAGCTGACGCGTTTCGGGAGCAATCTCCCTTCTTCAGAGATCAGTATATTCAATGTGTATCTAAAAAAAGAACATTGTAGTCAAGATATGCAATATTATTATGATTTTCAAAAATTTCCGTCAGAAGATGGAAACTAGATGGAGTGTGCGATACTCACAACTCAATGAGACTTAGATGGGATAATGGGGATTCCTGTGTGACAGCGGCGTGTTGTATCTGACCCGGGAGCTGAAGGATCCCAAAATGGCAGCCAGAAGTACGGGTACTTGGTAGGTGAGTGGTGAGTGTGGAAAAACAGAAAAGGAAACAGAAGCACCTTCCAACCTGTCATGTAAAAATATGTAGTAGTAAGGGGGTAGCCATTGCTTACAATTAAAAATATCAGACATGGTGTGCATGAATTAAAAAGGGTAAGTGTGGGAGGAAGAAGGAGATTCCCAGTGGAAAATGTGGTGAAGAGTGGAAATTGCCGTGAGTGAGAGGGAAGAAGTGGAGAAGTGATAACAGTGTGTCAAGCCGGGTAAAGTGAAAGAGGAATAAGGTGGGGATATGGAGCAGTTGAGCCGAAAGGGGGTGAGAAAAGAAAAGGGGGTCTGTGGGAGGGAAATGATGAAAAGATAGCTCAGTGACTGACCTACCAATTAGATCCGAAGCCGACAGCACAGATGGGGGTCCTAGCGTCATGCAGCGGGCATGAGGAGATCAATCAGCGCAGCGGCGTCTGTGATCTCGTGGAGGAGAGGAACGCTGGGGAGCGGACCTCTCCAACCCGCAGATGTAACAGCACGTGATCAGCGCGGTGACGTCAGTGAGCACACTGACGTACAGCGCTAGGAGGTGCGGCATGACGCCGATGTGCAGGTGGACCCGCTCGTCCCGTGGGAGGGGAGGGGCGGGGACAGCAAGGGAGAGAGAGACTCCCTCTTCGCACATCGCAGCTCCCGGGGCCAGAACTCCCACCACTTGACACACAGAATTCTCATAATTGTGTCAAATTGGATGTAAAAACAAAGTATATATTGATCTCAATACATATTGGCATAAGGCATACAAAAATACAATAAATGAGAGTATAGTTGATGAGAAAGAGAGGGGCACCAAGATAGAGTATCCAGCCAACAGGAAATCGGATCATTAATGGGCACAATGGGTGTCTTCCACCCGAATATAGATTCAAAAGGGGCAATGGTCCGATTCCCACCAAAACACTCCTCCATCCCAAAATATACACAAACAAGAGAAATTGGCCCACGGGACTTTGTGTGAGGTACGTGTTGGTGGCTGGAAAGAATTGAATTACACAGTCGATAAAAGCAATATTGTGATTTTATTGCATAATATGCACAGGTTGTAAAAAACAATTGATAACATGTGCTCAATGGCGCATGCTGTAGCTCAAAAGGCTATATGTAGGAAATAAACAACACAGGCATTTGTAAATAACATGTTGGCAGAAATCTTGGTGCAACCACTCATTGATACATACAACATAATGAGATAACATGACAGTTGAATATGACATTGTGAGCTGACGCGTTTCGGGAGCAATCTCCCTTCTTCAGAGATCAGTATATTCAATGTGTATCTAAAAAAAGAACCTTGTAGTCAAGATATGCAATATTATTATGATTTTCAAAAATTTCCGTCAGAAGATGGAAACTAGATGGAGTGTGCGATACTCACAACTCAATGAGACTTAGATGGGATAATGGGGATTCCTGTGTGACAGCGGCGTGTTGTATCTGACCCGGGAGCTGAAGGATCCCAAAATGGCAGCCAGAAGTACGGGTACTTGGTAGGTGAGTGGTGAGTGTGGAAAAACAGAAAAGGAAACAGAAGCACCTTCCAACCTGTCATGTAAAAATATGTAGTAGTAAGGGGGTAGCCATTGCTTACAATTAAAAATATCAGACAAGGTGTGCATGAATTAAAAAGGGTAAGTGTGGGAGGAAGAAGGAGATTCCCAGTGGAAAATGTGGTGAAGAGTGGAAATTGCCGTGAGTGAGAGGGAAGAAGTGGAGAAGTGATAACAGTGTGTCAAGCCGGGTAAAGTGAAAGAGGAATAAGGTGGGGATATGGAGCAGTTGAGCCGAAAGGGGGTGAGAAAAGAAAAGGGGGTCTGTGGGAGGGAAATGATGAAAAGATAGCTCAGTGACTGACCTACCAATTAGATCCGAAGCCGACAGCACAGGTGGGGTCCTAGCGTCATGCAGCGGGCATGAGGAGATCAATCAGCGCAGCGGCGTCTGTGATCTCGTGGAGGAGAGGAACACTGGGGAGCGGACCTCTCCAACCCGCAGATGTAACAGCACGTGATCAGCGCGGTGACGTCAGTGAGCACACTGACGTACAGCGCTAGGAGGTGCGGCATGATGCCGATGTGCAGGTGGACCCGCTCGTCCCGTGGGAGGGGAGGGGCGGGGACAGCAAGGGAGAGAGAGACTCCCTCTTCGCACATCGCAGCTCCCGGGGCCAGAACTCCCACCACTTGACACACAGAATTCTCATAATTGTGTCAAATTGGATGTAAAAACAAAGTATATATTGATCTCAATACATATTGGCATAAGGCATACAAAAATACAATAAATGAGAGTATAGTTGATGAGAAAGAGAGGGGCACCAAGATAGAGTATCCAGCCAACAGGAAATCGGATCATTAATGGGCACAATGGGTGTCTTCCACCCGAATATAGATTCAAAAGGGGCAATGGTCCGATTCCCACCAAAACACTCCTCCATCCCAAAATATACACAAACAAGAGAAATTGGCCCACGGGACTTTGTGTGAGGTACGTGTTGGTGGCTGGAAAGAATTGAATTACACAGTCGATAAAAGCAATATTGTGATTTTATTGCATAATATGCACAGGTTGTAAAAAACAATTGATAACATGTGCTCAATGGCGCATGCTGTAGCTCAAAAGGCTATATGTAGGAAATAAACAACACAGGCATTTGTAAATAACATGTTGGCAGAAATCTTGGTGCAACCACTCATTGATACATACAACATAATGAGATAACATGACAGTTGAATATGACATTGTGAGCTGACGCGTTTCGGGAGCAATCTCCCTTCTTCAGAGATCAGTATATTCAATGTGTATCTAAAAAAAGAACATTGTAGTCAAGATATGCAATATTATTATGATTTTCAAAAATTTCCGTCAGAAGATGGAAACTAGATGGAGTGTGCGATACTCACAACTCAATGAGACTTAGATGGGATAATGGGGATTCCTGTGTGACAGCGGCGTGTTGTATCTGACCCGGGAGCTGAAGGATCCCAAAATGGCAGCCAGAAGTATGGGTACTTGGTAGGTGAGTGGTGAGTGTGGAAAAACAGAAAAGGAAACAGAAGCACCTTCCAACCTGTCATGTAAAAATATGTAGTAGTAAGGGGGTAGCCATTGCTTACAATTAAAAATATCAGACATGGTGTGCATGAATTAAAAAGGGTAAGTGTGGGAGGAAGAAGGAGATTCCCAGTGGAAAATGTGGTGAAGAGTGGAAATTGCCGTGAGTGAGAGGGAAGAAGTGGAGAAGTGATAACAGTGTGTCAAGCCGGGTAAAGTGAAAGAGGAATAAGGTGGGGATATGGAGCAGTTGAGCCGAAAGGGGGTGAGAAAAGAAAAGGGGGTCTGTGGGAGGGAAATGATGAAAAGATAGCTCAGTGACTGACCTACCAATTAGATCCGAAGCCGACAGCACAGATGGGGGTCCTAGCGTCATGCAGCGGGCATGAGGAGATCAATCAGCGCAGCGGCGTCTGTGATCTCGTGGAGGAGAGGAACGCTGGGGAGCGGACCTCTCCAACCCGCAGATGTAACAGCACGTGATCAGCGCGGTGACGTCAGTGAGCACACTGACGTACAGCGCTAGGAGGTGCGGCATGACGCCGATGTGCAGGTGGACCCGCTCGTCCCGTGGGAGGGGAGGGGCGGGGACAGCAAGGGAGAGAGAGACTCCCTCTTCGCACATCGCAGCTCCCGGGGCCAGAACTCCCACCACTTGACACACAGAATTCTCATAATTGTGTCAAATTGGATGTAAAAACAAAGTATATATTGATCTCAATACATATTGGCATAAGGCATACAAAAATACAATAAATGAGAGTATAGTTGATGAGAAAGAGAGGGGCACCAAGATAGAGTATCCAGCCAACAGGAAATCGGATCATTAATGGGCACAATGGGTGTCTTCCACCCGAATATAGATTCAAAAGGGGCAATGGTCCGATTCCCACCAAAACACTCCTCCATCCCAAAATATACACAAACAAGAGAAATTGGCCCACGGGACTTTGTGTGAGGTACGTGTTGGTGGCTGGAAAGAATTGAATTACACAGTCGATAAAAGCAATATTGTGATTTTATTGCATAATATGCACAGGTTGTAAAAAACAATTGATAACATGTGCTCAATGGCGCATGCTGTAGCTCAAAAGGCTATATGTAGGAAATAAACAACACAGGCATTTGTAAATAACATGTTGGCAGAAATCTTGGTGCAACCACTCATTGATACATACAACATAATGAGATAACATGACAGTTGAATATGACATTGTGAGCTGACGCGTTTCGGGAGCAATCTCCCTTCTTCAGAGATCAGTATATTCAATGTGTATCTAAAAAAAGAACCTTGTAGTCAAGATATGCAATATTATTATGATTTTCAAAAATTTCCGTCAGAAGATGGAAACTAGATGGAGTGTGCGATACTCACAACTCAATGAGACTTAGATGGGATAATGGGGATTCCTGTGTGACAGCGGCGTGTTGTATCTGACCCGGGAGCTGAAGGATCCCAAAATGGCAGCCAGAAGTACGGGTACTTGGTAGGTGAGTGGTGAGTGTGGAAAAACAGAAAAGGAAACAGAAGCACCTTCCAACCTGTCATGTAAAAATATGTAGTAGTAAGGGGGTAGCCATTGCTTACAATTAAAAATATCAGACATGGTGTGCATGAATTAAAAAGGGTAAGTGTGGGAGGAAGAAGGAGATTCCCAGTGGAAAATGTGGTGAAGAGTGGAAATTGCAGTGAGTGAGAGGGAAGAAGTGGAGAAGTGATAACAGTGTGTCAAGCCGGGTAAAGTGAAAGAGGAATAAGGTGGGGATATGGAGCAGTTGAGCCGAAAGGGGGTGAGAAAAGAAAAGGGGGTCTGTGGGAGGGAAATGATGAAAAGATAGCTCAGTGACTGACCTACCAATTAGATCCGAAGCCGACAGCACAGGTGGGGTCCTAGCGTCATGCAGCGGGCATGAGGAGATCAATCAGCGCAGCGGCGTCTGTGATCTCGTGGAGGAGAGGAACACTGGGGAGCGGACCTCTCCAACCCGCAGATGTAACAGCACGTGATCAGCGCGGTGACGTCAGTGAGCACACTGACGTACAGCGCTAGGAGGTGCGGCATGATGCCGATGTGCAGGTGGACCCACTCGTCCCGTGGGAGGGGAGGGGCGGGGACAGCAAGGGAGAGAGAGACTCCCTCTTCGCACATCGCAGCTCCCGGGGCCAGAACTCCCACCACTTGACACACAGAATTCTCATAATTGTGTCAAATTGGATGTAAAAACAAAGTATATATTGATCTCAATACATATTGGCATAAGGCATACAAAAATACAATAAATGAGAGTATAGTTGATGAGAAAGAGAGGGGCACCAAGATAGAGTATCCAGCCAACAGGAAATCGGATCATTAATGGGCACAATGGGTGTCTTCCACCCGAATATAGATTCAAAAGGGGCAATGGTCCGATTCCCACCAAAACACTCCTCCATCCCAAAATATACACAAACAAGAGAAATTGGCCCACGGGACTTTGTGTGAGGTACGTGTTGGTGGCTGGAAAGAATTGAATTACACAGTCGATAAAAGCAATATTGTGATTTTATTGCATAATATGCACAGGTTGTAAAAAACAATTGATAACATGTGCTCAATGGCGCATGCTGTAGCTCAAAAGGCTATATGTAGGAAATAAACAACACAGGCATTTGTAAATAACATGTTGGCAGAAATCTTGGTGCAACCACTCATTGATACATACAACATAATGAGATAACATGACAGTTGAATATGACATTGTGAGCTGACGCGTTTCGGGAGCAATCTCCCTTCTTCAGAGATCAGTATATTCAATGTGTATCTAAAAAAAGAACCTTGTAGTCAAGATATGCAATATTATTATGATTTTCAAAAATTTCCGTCAGAAGATGGAAACTAGATGGAGTGTGCGCACATGTTATCAATTGTTTTTTACAACCTGTGCATATTATGCAATAAAATCACAATATTGCTTTTATCGACTGTGTAATTTAATTCTTTCCAGCCACCAACACGTACCTCACACAAAGTCCTTTTGGGGTGCAGTGAACACAATCTTTGTGGGGTGCAGTGAACAAAATCTTTGTGGGGTACAGTGAACACAATCTTTGTGGGGTACAGTGAATACAATCTTTGTGGGTTGCAGTGAACAAAATCTTTGGGGGGTACAGTGAACACAATCTTTGTGGGGTACAGTGAACACAATCTTTGTGGGGTGCAGTGAAGACAATCCTTTTGGGGTGCAGTGAACACAATCTTTGTGGGGTACAGTGAACACAATCTTTGTGGGGTGCAGTGAACAAAATCTTTGTTGGGTACAGTGAACACAATCTTTGTGGGGTACAGTGAACACAATCTTTGTGGGGTGCAGTGAACACAATCCTTTTGGGGTGCAGTGAACACAATCTTTGTGGGGTACAGTGAACACAATCTTTGTGGGGTGCAGTGAACAAAATCTTTGTGGGGTACAGTGAACACAATCTTTGTGGGGTACAGTGAACACAATCTTTGTGGGGTGCAGTGAAGACAATCCTTGTGGGGTGCAGTGAAGACAATCCTTGTGGGGTGCAGTGAACAAAATCTTTGTGGGGTACAGTGAACACAATCTTTGTGGGGTGCAGTGAACAAAATCTTTGGGGGGTACAGTGAACACAATCTTTGTGGATTACAGTGAACACAATCTTTGTGGGGTGCAGTGAAGACAATCCTTTGGGGTGCAGTGAACACAATCTTTGTGGGGTACAGTGAACACAATCTTTGTGGGGTGCAGTGAACAAAATCTTTGGGGGGTACAGCGAACACAATCTTTGTGGGGTACAGTGAACACAATCTTTGTGTGGTGCAGTGAAGACAATCCTTTTGGGGTGAAGTGAACACAATCTTTGTGGGGTACAGTGAACACAATCTTTGTGGGGTGCAGTGAAGACAATCCTTGTGGGGTGCAGTGAAGACAATCCTTGTGGGGTGCAGTGAACAAAACCTTTGGGGGGTACAGTGAACACAATCTTTGTGGGGTACAGTGAACACAATCTTTGTGGGGTGCAGTGAACACAATCCTTTTGGGGTGCAGTGAACACAATCTTTGTGGGGTACAGTGAACACAATCTTTGTGGGGTGCAGTGAAGACAATCCTTTTGGGGTGCAGTGAACACAATCTTTGTGGGGTACAGTGAACACAATCTCATACTTCTGAAGATTTGAGGGTGCTGCCTGTTTCATCCTCCTCCTCCTCATCCATCCTTTTAGGGGTACAAACAATAGTAATTGGGGCCTAGTGTGCTTCTGTACGTGTGAAAAACATACACTTTTTTTTGATCATATTTCCTATTCCGCTATTCAATAAAAACCTTTGGGGATCAATTAAATTGCGGAATAGTCTGTGTCGGTACGTGTGAGATCCACCTTTCCAAGTTTTTGGGGTTCATCTCATACTTCTGAAGCTTTGAGGGTGCTGCCTGTTCCATACTCCTCCTCCTCCTCATCCATCCTTTTAGGTGTACAAACAATAGTAATTGGGGCCTAGTGTGCTTCTGTACGTGTGAGATACATACACTTTTTTTGATCATATTTCCTATTCCGCTATTCAATAAAAACCTTTGGGGATCAATTAAATTGCGGAATAGTCTGTGTCGGTACGTGTGAGATCCACCTTTCCAAGTTTTTGGGGTTCATCTCATACTTCTGAAGCTTTGAGGGTGCTGCCTGTTCCATACTCCTCCTCCTCCTCATCCATCCTTTTAGGTGTACAAACAATAGTAATTGGGGCCTAGTGTGCTTCTGTACGTGTGAGATACATACACTTTTTTTGATCATATTTCCTATTCCGCTATTCAATAAAAACCTTTGGGGATCAATTAAATTGTGGGATAGTCTGTGTCGGTACGTGTGAGATCCACCTTTCCAAGTTTTTGGGGTTCATCTCATACTTCTGAAGCTTTGAGGGTGCTGCCTGTTCCATACTCCTCCTCCTCCTCATCCATCCTTTTAGGTGTACAAACAATAGTAATTGGGGCCTAGTGTGCTTCTGTACGTGTGAGATACATACACTTTTTTTGATCATATTTCCTATTCCGCTATTCAATAAAAACCTTTGGGGATCAATTAAATTGCAGGATAGTCTGTGTCTGTACGTGTGAGATCCACCTTTCCAAGTTTTTGGGGTTCATCTCATACTTCTGAAGCTTTGAGGGTGCTGCCTGTTCCATACTCCTCCTCCTCCTCATCCATCCTTTTAGGTGTACAAACAATAGTAATTGGGGCCTAGTGTGCTTCTGTACGTGTGAGATACATACACTTTTTTTGATCATATTTCCTATTCCGCTATTCAATAAAAACCTTTGGGGATCAATTAAATTGCGGGATAGTCTGTGTCGGTACGTGTGAGATCCACCTTTCCAAGTTTTTGGGGTTCATCTGTGACGTGCCCACAAGGTGGAACTCCACCTTGCACATGCTGCAAAGACTGTGCGAGCAGCAGCAGGCCATAGTGGAGTTTCAGCTGCAGCACGCACGCGTGAGTCGCTCTGCGGAACAGCACCACTTCACCACCAATAACTGGGCCTCCATGCGAGACCTGTGTGCCTTGTTGCGCTGTTTTGAATACTCCACCAACATGGCCAGTGGCAATGACGCCGTTCTCAGCTTAACTATCCCACTTCTATGCCTCCTTGAACAAACAATTCGGGCGATGATGGAAGATGATGTGGCACAGGATGAGGAGGAGGAGGAGGAGGAGGATGAAGAGGTAACATTTCAAAGGCTTTCAGGGCAGTCATTCGCAAGGGGCTCCGAGGGTGGGTTCCTGCACACACAAATGCCAGGGACACAATTGTCCAGCAGGGGCACAGTTCTGGAGGAGGAGGAGGAGCTGGAGGAGGAGCTGGAGGAGGAGATGGAACCATGTTCACAGCAGGGAGGCACCCAGGCCAGCTCATGGCCATCACTGGTGCGTGGCTGGGGGGATACAGAGGACACGGACGATACACCTCCAACAGAGGACAGCCTTTTGTCGCCTCTGGACAGCCTGGCACACATGAGCGATTACATGCTGCAGTGTCTCCACAACGACCGCCGAGTTGCCCACATTCTAACTTGTGCTGATTACTGGGTGGCCACGCTGCTGGATCCCCGTTACAAGGACAACGTACCGTCCTTAATTCACTCACTGGAGCGCGATCGCAAGATGCGTGAGTACAAGCGCACGCTGGTAGATGCGATGCTGCTGGCATTCCCATCTGACAGCGGGGCCACAGTGGAAGCACAAGGCAGAGGAGGAGGAGGTCGCCAACGCAACCAGGGCACCGCCAGCACCTCAGAAGGCAGGGTTAGCATGGCCGAAATGTGGAAAAGCTTTGTCAGCACGCCACAACAAACAGCAGCACCAGCAGCTCAGATGGAACGTCTTAGCAGGAGGCAGCATTTTACCAACATGGTGGAGCAGTATGTGTGCACACGCCTACATGTAGTGAATGAGGGGTCTGCCCCCTTCAACTTCTGGGTCTCCAAATTGGGCACATGGCCTGAGCTTGCCCTTTACACCTTGGAGGTGCTGGCGTGCCTTGCAGCCAGTGTATTATCTGAACGGGTATTTAGCACGGCTGGGGGCGTTATAACAGACAAGCGCAGCCGCCTGTCCAGAGACAATGTGGACAAGCTCACGTTCATTAAAATGAACCAGGCATGGATCCCACGGGACTTTTCCGTACCTTGTGCAGAATAGCAATGGATACCGACCTTACCCACCCATTGTTCCATTTTTGCTCTTTCTCACTCTTTTGGGGTGTACCCTCATTTAAAATTTGTGAAAAGAAGCAGTGTTGGCTACCTCGTCCTCCTCCTCAGGGCCAGATTAACGTAGGGGCTATTGGAGCTGCAGCTCCAGGCCCCTACCTTTTATATAGGCCCCGGGTTGGCCATATTCACTGTGACCGCTCTTCTGTCACTTGTAAACACAGAAGTCTGGCTTCTATGCTCGCTTCCCCAGGCAGCACCCTCAGAACCTCCCCACACAGCGCGAAGGCCTGACAAGGAGGGACAGTTGCCGATGCATGGATGTGTTTATGGGCTTCAGAGACAGCATCCCATGTTGAATTAGGCATGCATGGCTGCACCCTTCCTCCTCTGGGTGCATTCCAAGGCACGGCCCTTAAGGCCCTTCAAAATCCTCAGCACCAAGACCATGATGCTCTTAATCCGGCCCTGGTCCTCCTCCACCACCGCTTCCACCTACACCGCCCATAGGTGTGCGCAGCCTATTGCATTAGGGTGTGCACCCCAAAGTTGAAATACACATGCATGTGTTTGCCTACATGTACATGGCCCCGATACATTACTCTCCCTGCTGGCAAAGAGAAATAGAGCAGAGCAGGTCCGAGGGAGATCTTTCCCATCTCCTCACTGGCAAACAGAGCGATAATGCTATGTGCCCTAGGTGATTAGGGTATGCCCAGGTACACCCGGAACACCCTGTGCGCACGCCTATGACACCGCCACATCCACCACCACCTCAACCTCCCTCCTACTCCATATGGGCCTCGTCCTTCAGAGATGAAGAACATTGTTTTATTTTTCTGTTTTTTTTGTTGTTTTAAGTTATTTCCCTATCCACATTTGTTTGCAGAGCACTTGCCATGCCCTTAACTACGTTTTGCTGCCATTTGCAGCACTCTAGCCCTTTCCATTGGTGTTTTAGAGCCATTTTAGTGCTTAAAGTTCGGGTCCCCATTGACTTCAATGGGGTTCGGTGTCCGGGAAAAGTTCGGTAAAAGTCCGGGACACGGACCCGGACTTTTTTTTAAAGTTCGGCCGAACCCGTCGAACACGGACATCTAAGTGTCCGCTCAACCCTAATTAGGATGCTAAAACTTAAACATATAATTAAACTTAAGCTTAACATAAAATCTCCACCTTTTTTTTTATTCATTGAAATTCTGTGCTGCATTGCTGGATATTTAGCACAGCGTATTCTTTTTTTTTAGGAAACTAAAAGGCGAACATTAGCGAGTGATTATAATGTATGATAATAAGGTCTTTCATTGGACCATGCTTCATTTTCACACTTGTCACCATTGTATGACTATGAATAATAATAACGTTAATGTTGTCTGTGGCATCATCACTTACCTTTAGAGCCTGACCTCAGTGTGCAGTAAAATAGTCTATATTCATGACGGTCTGCTGCACAGTAAAGGAGACTAGGGAGAGCCGGCAGAAAATTGAACAAAGACTATTCTGAGCTGGTGACAAAGAACGTTATCCGCAGACATGTTGAGTAAACAGCTAGGCTCATCTGTCCAAAATCCTAACCATCACAAAAGCACACCTGTCTATTTCCAGTTTAAATTAGCCTGTATTGTACTTCAACAGTTTAGTGAAAATGTAGAGAACAAGATCAATTACTATTTTGTGCTTGTGAAAAGCCCCTTTTTTTACACAGCACAGAGGAGAAATAAAGCAAACACAAAATGCCTGGACAAAGATTGTGAATTGAGGAATTTGATCATTGCAAGTTAGAGTTTTGTTTGAAAAATTGAATATCATACAGCACTACAGAATGGCCAAGAGAGAATAAAGTTGGTACAGTATACAGTGTATACAGTGTATACAGGAATACATCTGTGTGTGTGTGTGTGTATGTGTCATGTGTACTGTAATATATATATAGTATCTCACAAAAGTGAGTACACCCCTCACATTTTTGTAAATATTTTATTATATCTTTTCGTGTGACAACACTACAAAAATGACACTTTGCTACAATGTAAAGCAGTGAGTGTACAGCTTGTATAACAGTGTAACTTTGCTGTCCCCTCAAAATAACTCAACACACAGCTATTAATGTCTAAGCCACTGGCAACAAAAGTGAGTACACCCCTAAATTTATATGTCCAAACTGGGCCCAATTAGCCATTTTCCCTCCCCAGTGTCATGTGACTCATTAGTGTTACAAGGTCTCAATTGTGAATGGGGAGCAGGTGTGGTAAATTTGGTGTTATCGCTCTCACTCTCTCATACTGGTCACTGGAAGTTCAACATGGCACCTCATGGCAAAGAACTCTCTAAAGATCTGAAAAAAAGAATTGTTGCTCTGTATGAAGATGGCCTAGGCTATAAGAAGATTGCCAAGACCCTGACACTGAGCTGCAGCACAGTGGCCAAGACCATACAGTGGTTTAACAGGACAGGTTGCACTCAGAACAGGCCTTGCCATGGTCGACCAAAGAAGTTGAGTGCATGTGCTTAGCATCATATCCAGAGGTTGTCTTTGGGAAATAGATATTTGAGTGCTGCCAGCATTGCTGCAAAGGTTGAAGGGGTGGGGGGGGGGGGGTCAGCCTGTTAGTGCTCAGAACATATGCCACACACTGCATCAAATTGGTCTGCATGGCTGTCATCCCAGAAGGAAGCCTCTTCTAAAGATGATGCACAAGAAAGCTCGCAAACAGTTTGCTGAAGACAAGCAGACTATGGACATGGATTACTGGAACCATGTCCTGTGGTTTGATGAGACCAAGATAAACTTATTTGGTTTAGATGGCATCAAGCGTGTGTGGCAGCAACCAGGTGAGGAGTGCAAAGACAATTTCGTCCTGCCCACAGTCAAGAATTGTGGTGGGAGTGTCATGGTCTGAGGCTGCCTAAATGCTTCTGGCACTGGGGAGCTACAGGGAACCATGAATGCCAACATGCACTGTGACATACTGAAGCAGAACATGATCCCCTCCCTTCGGAGACTGGGCCGCAGGGCAGTATTCTCACATGATAACAACCCCAAACACACCTCCAAGATGACCACTGCCTTGCTAAAGAAGCTGAGGGTAAAGGTGATGGACTGGCCTAAACCCTATTGAACATCTGTGGGGGCATCTTCAAACAGAAGGTGGAGGAGCGCAAGGTCTCTAACATCCACGAGCTCCGTGATGTCATTATAGAGGTGCGGAAGAGGACTCCAGTGGCAACCTGTGAAGCTCTGGTGAACTCCATGCCCAAGAGGGTTAAGGCAGTGCTGGAAAATAATGGTAGCCACACAAAATATTGACACTTTGGGCCCAATTTTGACATTTTAACCGAGGGGTGTACTCGTTTTTGTTGCCAGTGGTTTAGACATTAATGACTGTGTTTTGAGGTATTTTGAGGGGACAGCAAATTTACACTGTTATGCAAGCTGTACACTCACTACTTTACATTGTAGCAAAGTGTCATGTCTTCAGTGTTGTCACATGAGACACTGTATATATATATATATATATATATATATATATATATATATATATATATATAATCCATGTATTTATGGACTTTTCTTTGTGGACTGGTACAAATCATTTGGTGGAGGGAGTTTCATCTACCACTAACTAGTCTGATGTTTGTTCTTTGCTACTGAACCTTAGTTGTGTGCAGAGTATCTATATGTGTGCTCCCAGTAGCAGTGTAGTATCCATTTGCTTAACCCGTAATGTCAATGGAACTGAGGTTGATCTTAGAGTCGAGGCAGTAGAACAGAGAACCCAATCTACCAAGCAGTTCCTATGCTACAAAGGAATGCAGATACAGACTGCAAACAATATGCACATAAATGGTGTTTCTTCATCGTGCAAGGAAAATCTGTCATGAAAGAGTCAGGGAGACTAGCACTGCTGATTTCTGAAAATGCTAGCTGCATGGTTGTCATGCAGACTTTCCGACCCAGAACAAGTACTGTATGTCGGTAAGGACTTATGACATTCTCTGACATTCCTGATCTGCAGTGTCCCTGAAAGCATTGAGGCCATTGGGACAGCAAAATACTCACTAATAGTTTTACTTTAAAGCATGGATTGAGTCTGATCTAATTTTAATAGGTAACACAGTCAGGTGTAAGTATTTATTGTAACTATGGTAAAAGTAGGTAGTCTTGAACGACATGTAGATTTGATTAAAATCAAAACATAAATGCAATATTGCAGCTTAACAGATAAGGTGCATGCATTCATTTTCTTTTTTTTCCCAATTTTTTCTTTTATTTTCATTTGGTCTTTGTCTATGTTCACTTTTCCAATGTATAAAAGAAGCCATGGTAGCCACCAACATGTATGCCTTTTATAATCTCCATTACATGTGGCGTGATGGGATTACTAGTTTACATAAGAAAGATAAGACCTTGTTTACTTACAGTTCCTACAAAAGGGAATGACAAAGACATTGCATCAAAAGCAAGATCAACAGGTGTTTTCTGTATTTCATGAAAATGTTCTTAGTCTGGGAAAAGTAAACTAATGCAGCCACCACATCTAATGGCTCAGAAGGCACAATATATTAAATGTTAGTTATTAGGTTTAGTTAAAGTTTAAGTAGCTGGTAGTTGGTAATGATATTAGTCAAATGTACCTTGTGAGAAAATATCCAGCTTTTCTTTCTGTAGTAATGGATTAGCTGCAATTAATGATTGAATTATGATGAATAAAGATTCTGACAGGTGGAAAAAAATTAACTATTTTTGTTTTTCAAAAAGAATCCTGATTCTTTTTGGCAACAGAAAGTTGGTAAAATAGGGAGAGCTGTGACACAGGACACGACACAAGACACAATACATATTACTGAGGCTGTTATTCATGTTATGTATCCCTACTGGAATTAGGATCTCGCCCTTCCAATGCAGCCATGTGCTAATATGGGGTCTGGGCAGGACATTTGTCCTTGAATGGGTACCCGGTTTAAGCTAACTCACTGGAAACATATCGGCAATTGGGCTTTTATAGGAATTTAGACCGCTTCCTTATATATAATATTAATAAAGTCTGCTGGGGAGGGCCCCTCAACCCCTGTGTCCGCAGACATTTAGGATAGCTTGGTCTGTTCAGTTGGTGCTTTTGTAGAACATAAGTTCCTCCCTTGTATATTTGGGTCCTGAAGAAGCTACGCCTATGGCAAAACATGTTGACCTAAGGAGGTTACTCTCATATTATCCCCAGATTGGGGTTTGTTTATGAGACCATCCCCGTTTTGGGAGGTGGTCACATTTGATTCCTCCATTTGGAGATTATATGTTTAATATGTTCTATGCAGTATTGCTGTCATCTTTTTAAATGTGCTCATGTTCATTTTATACTATGTTAACGTTTTCTAAATAAATATCATTTTTATATACCTATATATATGGATTTGGTCTCATATTCTATGTCAGTAAAGTCTTCCTACGACAGGATGGGGTCCTGTTTTTTTTTTCCTTTTTCTTGGTATAATATTAAATATATTCTCAAAAGTGCTAATTTAATATAATACAAAATTTGAGAATATTGACATCTTCCATATGGCTGAAATACATCCATGGGAGCAATTTGCAGAAGTTTTCTTTTTTGAGATCTGGCTTAGTTTGCAACTGTGAAAACTTGAGGAGTTTAAAAAGTCTTTGTTATTAGCAGTCTGAAGTTTGCTTGGCTATTGTAGCTTGAATTTTAGGGTTAGATAAAGTAATCCAATACTTTATAACATTTTCTTTGTAAAGAACTCATCTTTGACCACTAACAGTTTTATTCCTTAAATGAACTACTACTTTTGAAGATCAAATTCAGATACACACCTATAGGAAAATTCTACAAAATTAAAAAATGGATGCCCACATTAACCCTTAAAGCTAAGCCTTCTCACTTAAGTATGTTGCATACAATAGGGTTGCTTTACTAAAGGAGTAGAGTATGTTCACTTAGCAAAGTAAATCATCCAATTAGGCAAAAAGTATTTTTTTGATTTCTTTGCACATGATTGGGCATTTATAATGAACAAAGCCTCATTGTATTCACAAAGCTATAGAATAATATATTTTTCAAAGTGAACGTTTTCTATTCCTCTACTAAATCAACCTCACTGAGTGCCTGTATCTCTCAAGAATCCAGTTATTACTTCCCCTTTCAGTTTTTCTAACAAAAATAAGTAGGCATCATCAAAGGCTATTGTAGTGTACAGGCCGTCCCCGGGTTACACACAAAATAGGGACTGTAGGTTTGTTCTTAAGTTGAATTTGTTTGTAAGTCGGAAAAAAGGTACATTTTTTAGGTTTAGCTCCAGCCAAAAGAATAATTTTTAGGCTTTGGATAGCAAATTGAAGGGTTAACACCCCTGTACCATTTGTTTTGCTGTCTGTGCCCCTGTTCAGAAGATTTCACCTCACTGTCTGTCCCTATGACAACTGGATTTTGAAAATTTTGGGTTGTTGTGGAAACAAGGATTAGTGATAAAGCTTCAGTGGAGATACCTTTTTCCCATGAGAACTCTTACAGGAGTGAATTTCCCTTGCTAGGGCTAGATTTCTCATCACTTCCGGTTGTCTCTCTCTGTTTGTAAGTAGGAGTCGTTTGTAAGTCGGATGTTTGTGGAGATACCTTTTTCCCATGAGAACTCTTACAGGAGTAAATTTCCCTTCCTAGGGCTAGATGTTTGTAACCCGGTGACTGCCTGTATTCAGTTAGGGGCCTTGAATGCCTTGGATAGCCAAAGGTCAAGAAATATTATAAATAGCGCTATTGGTGGTGGGAATAGGTATTGGTGATGTAAGACACCATCCTTTCCTGTTACTGAATTTCAAGATCGGGAAGACTCAGTTTTCATAATGTACTAAGCACTACACTGCAGTGACTGAATATATCAAATGGAATCCAAAGTGTACTTGATATAGCCAAGGCATTATGCAGTAATATTAGAAATAATGCAGCACTGCTGTAGAAATGACCCATTTTATATAATGTGGTTTAGTTAATAATTCAGTTCCACATCACAGCAAATTCTTCACATACATTTTTCTACTAACACAGTGCAGGTGTTCCCATTTATTATTTGTACATTTACTAATGGCACGTTGCAGCAAAATGAAAGCTACAGTGCTAGACACCTGGGAATGGCATTTTGTGGGTGTCTTTTTTTACATTAGGCCTCATGAAAAGAAGGTTGCTAATATCAGATGTTTGTTTTCATTTCATTACTGTACTTTCATTTGAGCATTGATATATCTCCCTTGTGGCAGTGCCTGGCTTCTCTTGTCTGTTGTTCAACAAAAGCTTGCTTATTAGCTCTACAAATGGCCAAAATTGAATAACATGGTTCTTCCCCCATAGACTACAATGGGGTTTGTGAACTTCGAACACGATTTGTAACACTGTTCACGACTCAAACTTGGGCAGTTTTACTCACTTTTAGTGTAGAGGATGATGTGCAGGAGGGAGAGAGCACATGTGGAGAAAAGCTAAGATGTGAGTCTCATTTTTCAAAGTATATGACATAAGAATTTTCTGTTTTACACAGCAATCATCAGTCACTAAACCTGAAGCCTGGAGGCCTTAAGCATAAGTGTCTGTGGTAGTAGAGAGGAGTGGCAGATTCCTAAAGTGGGTTTCCTGTGCACAGACAACATTGCAGGGCAATTTCTGCGCCGTCTGCCACAGAGAAGCCTCTTCGCAGGGTGGTTTAATCACTTTAGCCCCGGAAGGATTTGCCCCCTTAATGACCAGGCCCTATTTTGAAATTCAGCACTGCATTACTTTTTTCCCCACAAATAGAGCTTTCTTTTGGTGGTATTTGATCACCTGTGCGATTTTTATTTTTTGTACTATAAACAAAAAAAGAGCGACAATTTAAAAGAAAAACAATATTTTTCACATTCTTTTATATGACATTCTCTATTCTCAAAAAAAATGAAAAAATCTAAATTTTTTAACATTTTAGGCCAATTTGTTTTCTGCTACATATTTTTGGTAAAAAAAAATCGCAATAAGCGTATTTTGATTGGCTTGCGCAAAAGTTATCGCAGCTACTAACTACGGAAAAGATTTATGTCATTTTTATGTTTTATTTTTTACTAGAAGGGGGGGAGGTACCGCGCTTCAGGGAAATAGTATAAAGGTATAATTAAATAGTAAATATAGTGTGATAGTGTTCAAATAAATATTAGAAAAAACTCTAAATCCATAAAATTGTCTCTATGGTGGTGTTCAAATAATTAAATAATCCATTAAAATTCACACTCATATATGTGACTCCAAAATAAATTCAAAATATAAGTGGAAACATCCTCAATATATAAATATATAAAGGGAACAATCTTAATCTAAACTGATACTTCAAACGAATTAAAAGGTGACAAAGTAAAGTGTCAAGTGCTCAATAAATAAAATTATATAATATTTATAAACAGACTTACCATAAAGTGCTTATAGGTAATATAAAAAGTGCTTGTAGTGTCCCAAAAGTTTTTAAACCCACATAAGCGGTATTCCTCCTTTTTCTCCAGGTGTTAGACCGCCACCTTTCACCAAGTGATAATAAGGGGTGCTTCTCAATCCTTAAAACCCCTAAGGGTGTGCTGGCCTCTCACCTCAATATGTATGAAAATGCGCCTTTTAATTATATGGATCTCCTCATCAACTCCTCTCCTTACTCGCTCCACAAACAGGGGATGGTGATAGCCTCTTATCTGGATTGGGGTAAATGCCCTCTGGACTCTCCGCGGATCTCAAAACAAGGTGCTTACATAGTGCAGTATTGCCATAATAAAATCATTTATTTAAATACAATATATTGCACTCACATAGAACCGAAGATTTTCAAGCCTTTGTATGAGTACAGCTTATCTGCGGACCTTACTTCCGCTTTCCGATGTCACTCCTGGTGCTCCGGTCACGTGGCTTCTTCAGGGGATCTTTTTTGTGATTTTTTTTTGTGATTTTGTGATTTTTTGCGGGACTGCAACATTGCAGCGGACAGATCGGGCCCCTAACTGACATTTTTTACACTGGGGGTACCAGTGACATTACTACAGTAATCAGTGCTAAAATTATGCACTGTTACTGTAATAATTCCATTGGCAGGGGTTAATACTGTTGGTGATCAAGGAGTTAAATGTAAGTCTAGAGGAGTGATTCTAACTGTGGGGGGGTTGGGCTTGTGAAATGATCACAGAGACATGCGATCCTATGTAGCAGGATCACATGGTCGCTGTGATCATTGCAGGGAGAAGGACGGACGGCTGTGTTTACATCAGCCAACTGTCCTTCTCCATCAGCGGGGAGAGATCGCCGGTGTCAGGTGGCAATAGGAGCCGCCTGACACCCGCACTGGCTTCTCCGCTAACGAGCGGGGGCAGGAGCGTACTGCCGCCGGTGCGCACTCGCCCCCTAGCGGCCTTCAGGCGAGTGCCGTACATGTACGCTGATTTGCCTGTAGGAGCCAGCCTGCCGCAGTATATCTGCGGCGGCTGGTCGGGAACCAATTAAACCCTTCACGTTTAAAGATAAGATTTTAATCTCTATCTGAGAAGGTGTTGTGATGGGATGGGTGGTAGTTTACTCACAGTAATGTTGAGCCAAAATGTACTTGCTCCAGCAGTGATGGTGTGTAGGTGATGGATCTCGTGAAAGGTAATAGTGAATGATATTCTGTTGCATTCAACAGTTAGTTTGGTGGGGTGTTTCCACTTGTAGGCTATGGTATTATTGTGAAGTGTTTTTGTGATTTTTTTAAGCTTCCTGCGGAGATCTAGGGTGTGCTTTGATAGGTCAGCAAGAATCTGTATGTTTGCGTACGTTTCCGGGAGTTTCCCTAGGGAACATAACTTTTTTAGTAGTTGTTTGTTAGTGGAGAAGAAGCGCACTCTCATAAATATGTCCCTTAAGGCAGAAAGGAGGGTTTGGAAATCCTGTGTACACGATCTATTGTTAGCTCCAGAGTAGTTCAGGCACAAGTGAGTGAAATAGATCTTAATAAATTGCATAAGATCCTGAGGAGGCACCGATTCGGGTATTCCTCTAAACTTGCGACATCTGTGCCATTGTGCTGGATGATAAAACTGCACATTTTAGAGTGGCCTCTTATTGTGGCCAGCCTAAGGCACACCTGTGCAAAAATCATGCTGTCTAATCAGCATCTTGATATGCCACACCTGTGAGGTGGATGGATTATCTTGGCAAAGGAGAAGTGCTCACTAACACAGATTTAGACAGATTTGTGAACAATATTTAAGAGAAACAGGCCTTTTGTACACATAAAAAAAGTCTTAGATCTTTGAGTTCAGCTCATGAAAAATGGGGGCAAAAACAAGTGTTGCGTTTATAATTTTTTTCAGTGTAAATACAAACTTGGCCTAGAGCAGTGATGGCGAACCTTGGCACCCCACATGTTTTGGAACTACATTTCCCATGATGCTCAACTACATTACAGAGTGCTTGAGCATTACGGGAAATGTAGTTCCAAAACATCTGGGGTGCCAAGGTTCGCCATCATTGGCCTAGAGCAAGATGAGCGAGGATTGCAAAAGATGAACAAAGTGAGTTTTATGGGATTAGTAAAGAAATTGGAAGGGTATTGTCTTCCTCTGAACCAAATCTATATCAAAAAGTGTCTGATTTTTACATGATCAGTTTCCTTTTCATTGAACTTAATGATGTGCAAATGATGATGACCTGCTAGATGCATTCATGTGAATTAGCCACTGCTATGCATAAGCCAACCTCAAAGCACAGCCAAGAATTGACTATAACTTTATTGCTTATATTTATCTTTAATGACATTAACTTCTGCATACTATGCAGTGTCACCTTGACCATTCATCCATTCATTATAACCAGGTCAATGTAGATGACAGTTAAGAAGTCACACTGCCTCTGTGAGCTTGTCATCTTTAGCTATCCAGTCAGTGTTAGTTGCTTAGGGCAAGGTGTCAAGTCAGACATATCATTTAACAGCAATAAGTTTGCTGACAGAATATGGACAGGAACAGGATCAGACTACAAAAAAGCATTATTGCAAACATATGAAGGGAAATACATTTTTATATACATTTGTAAGGTTAACAAGTCAGTAATAAACACATAATAGAATGTGTATGAGATTGCTGAAGCATTCACTTTCACAGCGTTTTCTTTCCCACGCTATTAAAAAAAAAAAAAAAACAGTCTTTGTGGTTTTACAATTACTGATCAATTGCTGTGGGTTTTGTTTAAATAAATATTTTAGCAGTTAGAGGAGGGAGGAAAAGCGTATGACGGGATGATATCTAAGGTAAAACAAGACAGATTGATTATGGGGTGGAAAAACATATAGAAGTGCTTTATAGCAAAGGCTGAATGCACCTTAAACTAGGCTGTTTATCAAGCTCAGATTCCACTGACATAAGAAAACAAGCAAGTCTCCCCTTAACTGTGTTTTATGCTATTGAATCTCCGCACTGATTGTTCCTCCTTTATCTTATCAATCCCACACAATTCAACTAAATAGAAAATTTACTTATGTTTTTCTCTTCTATTTTTTCCTTGAAAGCCAAAACAATAGTTGTTGTAATAAATTGGGCAATGTATCAGCCTTTAAACGTTGTAGAAAATGGAGTTTGAATTCCCCATTGTGTATATGTTTGGCACAGCAGAAGTAAGGGGGGAAAGGCAAATGTTTAAAATGAATAGAATATCTTTTTATTAAAGAGGACCTATTGTGTTAAATTGAAAAATGTACCATGTATTTCGCTGCTTGAGTAAAAGATAAATTGATGAATAAAGATAATGACAATGAATGTGTAGTTAGGATACCTGTTCTGTGAAGGAATTATCATATGCTAAATGTCAGTAGGACAGTCAGAAGGGTTTTTCTTTTAAGTGACACACTGATAAAAATGGCAATCCACTACTGTTATTCTATATTTGGTTTAAGGTTTTACAAATACATATTTATTATCAGAGATTCCAAAAGTCCTGTGGGTTGTCTAAAAAAAAGAAAACAGCAGAGCAGCTTGCTTTGAAGCTCTTTTTGTCTGATATAAATGATAGGCTCAGCCATCTGATAAAGGAGGAATTTCTGCTTTGATGACTTAGGCTGGCCATAGATGGGCAGAAATTTGGCCGGTTCAGCAGGGTCCAGCCAAATATTGAGCCATGTATGGCCATCCCCATTTGACAGAAGTCGATTGTTAGAATGCTGGAAAAATGTTGCCGGTTAGTGGCTGCAGCTAATCAGCTAAAGACACTGATCAGTGTATTCTGACAGCGGAGGAATCCCGCTGTCAGAGAACAATGAAACAGTGGAGGGGATTGTTCTATCCACCTTATTTGTGTGGATGGAGGACCTCGTTCATTTTTTTTAAATCAGATAAGAATGAAAATAAATGGTGTCATCTATGGCATGCTGAATTCTAGTTTTGTAAACAGTTTGCTTTTTTCAGCACAACTAAAATGTAATCATGCTAAGGATGTGAAAAAGAGATTGAAGCTCCACTTGGCAGTTGCATAGAAGACTACCTATTACCAACATGCGGTTTTTGATATTCATCAGAGATAAAAAGAAAATGTAATTTTTACTTATTTTATTTTTTCAGTTCTGACCATAATAAATGCAGGAAATATTTCTAAAACTGCTATACAGGTCTAAAATCACTTTATTTCTATATATTGTCTAACAGAACTGTTACCCCCACAACGTGTTTGTGGGCTTCCGTCAGTATACGGCTTCCTTCAGTCTTGAAAATAGATATCAAATATTCCAGCCACCCCCATACAAAGCTAGCCGACAACTTAGCTTGTATGTATCTGAAAACAACAACTCCTTTATTGAACAATCTCACACAATTTATGCACACATGAGGACCTCCCCATCCTGATCAAATTACCCCATCATGTCAGGGGTTCCCTGATTATATTATCATATGCAGATGGATTTGTGTACAGAAATATAATTAACCTGAACTAATTATCTAGCCATCTGGACAGAAACAATATGTGAGTTCATTAACAATTAGGACAAACAGACCTAACAGAATACACATCACACCTCAATACACAGACAATAGGAAGGGACCGCCAGTGACAGACTGTCAGTCTCTGACATTGAAGAACATGGACCAGAGACCAATGTGACCAGCTCTTTCAATCAACAAGTTCAGAATCAATCAGGCCAGGAATAGTCTTCACATACTTGTTGAGATACATGGCTGACAAACATCACTGTCCCATTTGAAGTAATTCAAACCATATTCTCAGTGTCCATCAAGTAGCTGTCTGTCATTTCCTTTGTCACCCTGTGTCACTAATAGACACAGGGTGACTTACACATAAGAGGGGCCCGGGGAGCTGAGGCAGGGATTTCCTAACCTCTCTAAGGTAAGCTGGGTTTCACAGCCCCCCCCCCCCCAACCAAAGAGACTCCTGTCACATATTACTTATAGCTTTAAAGCTGGTAGAAGCAGCTTTATGTTGTGGGGTTTCAGGTGTTGATAATAATTGTGTACATGTTTTGTAGACACTTTGAAAAGCAGCAAATTACAACAGAAAGCAACAGTAAGAGTTGAATTTGTTTTAACATGCTTTACATCAGTTTAGACATGCTGCTTAACAGTTTGAAATAAGAGACTGTACTGTCATTCATTCTAATTTATTCAGTGATAAATGCCACCTGAAAAATGTAATCTTGTTCTGTATATGAAAGAACAAATATACTAAGCTGAACATTACTATTCAGAATATATACTATATGGCCAAAGGTTTATGGACTCCCAACTACGACTATCACACCTGTATGGGATTACTGGACATACTATTCCAAAACCATAGACCAAGATTTGTAGTAGCAAAGGACTTTCAAGAGCGTATAGGAAATGGCACCACAAAGACAATATTATAAAAACAGTAACGTTTAATGTACAAAAAACATACAGTACTGTATGTAACACCATATTCAATATTATTAGTGCATGGTTCTCAGAATATTTCACATGATTGCATAGTTCAAAGCAACATTCCACATGCCAGCTCAACATATTTTAAATAATCCTATATTATCAGGAATACATGTAGATGGAATCCATGCGGTTGAACCCAATCATATTAACACAGGGAATGTAAACGTTGGAGAGTGGTTTAAATCCATCATTTCCAGAAGAGGAACATGAAGAAACAGCAAAATACTGAAGAATGCCCTTTTATTACACAGACGCTAAAGAAGCCACCAAGCTAACTTGTAATTTAACATCATGTTCCAGCCTCCAAGTCCAGTAGTCTCCAACATTCTCCCCTTCTGGAAATGATGGTTTATTTCAACCACTCTCCAATTGATGTTTACATTCCCTTTTTTAATATGATTCGGTTCAACCACATGGATTCAATTCACATGGGCTCCTGATGCAGATGTAGAATTATTTGAAATGTGTTGAGCTGACATATGGAACGTTGCTTTGTACTATACAATCATGTGTAAAATTCTGAGAACCCTGCACTAATTTTATTGGATATGGTGTTACATAGGTTTTTAAAACATTTTGGTGCAATAAACTTTACAGATTTTATAATATTGTCTTTGTGGTGCCATTTCCTACATGTCCTTGAAAGTCCTTTGCTACTACAAATGTTGGTCTGTGAATGATATTTAACCACTTGCCCACCGCTCACATTGAGCGTACTGCGGCAAAGTGGCACGATCCCGTCCAGCGACGTAGACCTACGTCTCTGGACTCCTCCCCCTGTAGGCGGCGCTCGCGCGCCGCCGGAGGCGCGCTCCCGCTGTTTTCATTCACAGCGATCGCCGCTGCTCTGCCCCGATCGTCGGGGGAATCGAGTGAGGAGATCCGCTCGCCTGTGTAAACAGAGCGGGCGGATCTCCTAAGTGACAGGGACTGACAGATCGGAGTGTTCAGCATAGCTGGACATCCGATCTGTCCCTGTCTCACAAAGTCACCTCCCCCCCCACACGTCAGTAAGCACCAGGCATACATTAACCCCTCCCTCTCCAATAAAATTAACCCCTTCACTGCCAGTGTCATTTTTACAGTAACAGTGCATATATATAGCACTGATTACTGCAGTAATGTCACTGGTACCCCCAAAAGTGTCAAAAATGTCAGTCAAGGGTCCGATCTGTCTGCTGCAATGTCGCAGTCCCGCAAAAAAAATCGCAGATCACCGCCATTACGCGTTAAAAAAAAACCCACCAAAATTGACAGAAATCTTTCCCTTAGTTAGTAAACGCAATAACTTTTGCGCAAACCAATCAAAATACGCTTATTGCGATTTTTTTTTACCAAACATATGTAGCGAAAAACAAATTGGCCAAAAATTTTAAAAAAATTTGATTTTTACATTTTTTTTGGGGGGAATTTCATATAAAAAAATGTTAAAAATATTGTTATTTTTTCAAAATAAACGCTCTTTTTTTGTTTATAGCGCAAAAAGTAAAAATCGCACAGGTGATCAAATACCACCAAAAGAAAGCTCTGTTTGTAGGAAAAAAAGGATGTAAATTTCGTTTGGGAACGGCGTCGCACGACCGCGCAATTGTCAGTTAAAGTCGCACAGCGCCGAATCGCAAAAAGTGGCCTGGACGGAAGACAGCAAAATCCTCCGGTGGTAAAGTGGTTAAGGATGTGGGCATATAGGGACATATAATCTCTTTCCTCCATACATTCCAAAGCCATGTTCATTAATATGGACTTGCCCACCCATCTCCTCCATTTGTGTCTAAAACAATTTCCAATCTTATAAGAAGGTTTTTGCACATTATTTTGGAGCATGTCTGTAGGGAATATGTGCCTACTCAGTTGAAAGAACATTTGTATAATCATGTATTGAAAATGGACAAGAACACCGAAGCTTGCAATCAACATTCAAATTTATACCAAACATTTTCAGTAGGGTTGAGTTTGAAGCCCAGTGGAAGCCACACGCGTTTCTTCACATCAAACAAATAAAACTATGTATTTATGGAGCTTGCTCTGTGCACAAAAGAACTGCTATAGTTGAACAGAAAGAAAGTTTCTCCCCAATGTGGTATCACAAGGTTCGTAGGGCATACTTGGCTAAATGTCTTTGCATGCTGATGACTAACAGTACCCCTCCCTGGAAACAAATGGATCTTATAATTAGGAGTGGTGTCCACATACTTTTGTAGAAAAAAAGGGGGGTTGTTGGGCGCTAAGGCTGGGAAGTAGGTCCTCAATACGAAAGTCTAGATGGAGGAAGACGATCAGGGCATAAGCCGGACTTTGATAATGCACAATGGCTCTATGCAAGTATCCAGGCAGCTCTGACAGGTGAAGCGAATCCCGCTGACAACAAAAGAAGAAAAAGGAGCCGCTGAATGTAGCAAGGTGACTTTATTGTAGAAATGATGCATAAACTCACATGGAATCATATGAAATCCTGTGCGGGTCTTCAGTCACTTCCTGGTGTGTTGCGCTACCATCCTTGGCTGGCCAGCAGGCGGGAGATGACGCGATGGAAAAAGAACCAATGGAAGAAACATACTTTTGTAGATGTTATGCTCTGATGTCATATTGGGGTGGATTTACAAAAGGCAAATAGGCCGTTCACTTTGCAAGGGGATTTGTCCCCAGAGCTTAATGACTGCTGATTTCCATCATTCGTGTACAAGCAAAAATGCTGTTTTTTTTTTTTTTGCTCATTAGTGGGTACTCTTTGTAAAGTGAAACTTCACAACATTCACTAAGCGATGAGGCAAATTGCCTTTCAACTTCCTTTGCAAAGTAAACAGCCTATTTGCCTTTAGTAAATCAACTCCATTGTGTGCAAAAAAAATTGTGTCTAAAGTGCATTGGCCATGGTATTGGTAGGTAAATTGGCATTATATAATTACAGTATATGAATATGACAAAATCTACAAATTGTGGATTTGTAACTACGAAACTAACATAGAACTATTAAATATATTCATTAATTAGTTATATTATAAATATTTTCATGCACACACACATGCTGGCAGGGTTCCATGAACTGACTGTATGCTTGGCTTGCATTTTTTCCAGCCTTTTGTTTCTCGATGTTAAGAGCAGTACCTGTTTCTTATGCAACCTTGCATGCTTGTATCTGTGTTGTTGTGCACAACAGGAAAGCCTTTTCATCAGTCAGAAAATGTCTTAATATCTGGCCTCCATCATGTATTTATTAATTGAAATACTTGTGTTTTAAACAACTGCACTAAAAATATTCTTTAAAACAATACAAATATGGTTGACAGAGTAACTGAAAGGCTGTACGTAGAACCCACAGACACTGGCAAAGATCTATAGGTATGAGTGTTCGAATGGAGCCACTAGGAATCCACTAGGGCATTTAAGTCAAACCGATTAATGATATTGTTCTAGATATAGTTTTATTCATCAGACATGAGTTCATGCGTATGAATACACTTAGGTCACTTCTTGTCTGTGATATATTGGAAGAAATGCCTCTAGGACAGGCAGAGAACTACAGCAAATGGTTTGTTTTACAGATCAGAGGAACTGGAACAGGTGATCCTTATGTCTTGTTCAATTGCATGCTGCATTGTGTGTGTGTAATCTTTTTAAAGTTTTTATAGTATTGTAAAATGCTAGATTTTTGGAGAGGGTGGTTACTGGAGCTTGTAGTTTCAATAAACCCATATAAAAAGAACAGATATATGTGAGCCTGCAGTCTCAATATTTACAGTACAAATGTGGTAAAGCAATGTAAAGATATAAAGCAGAATTTATATGTGCTAATAGCAGAAATAGACATGATTAACTTTCTAACTACACATGATGAGATAAAAGCAAGCAATGTTACTGATTTAAGTGTAGCAAGGTTTCTAGACCTGCGGCCTGAGGTGTGTCTGCCATTGTTACCGGTTACCTCTCCAGCCCATGTGAGCTGCGGCCCTGGGTGTGAGAACTGACTCATTGACAACTCCGGCATCTTTGTTTGGTTGTTTTATTGTAGTTTTAGGGGATGGGAGAAGGGAATGAGTGGGATACTCCTTTGGCTCGACTATGTACAATTCTGGGACTTTTGTAGCAAAAATGTCCGTTGGCGCTGTCTTGATGCCAGCCGACGCTGGCCAAAGCTTACTAACACTTTGAACACACTGTATCTCTGAAAGCTGTGCTGGAACTCCGACTTAAGTCTAGCAGATTCAGGACTGTAAAACCTTGAGCATCTGCCACTGCTTGCACTGAAAAGTCACTGACTACTCTCTCCAGCCTTGCCCTGGCTTGAGGTAGCTTCCTGTATAGCTGCAACTCTCAACTGAGGCAATCACACTGCATTAACTGTTTAGGGCCCAAACTGCAGGTGCCCCCTTTACCACTTCAGGGTCCTCAATCTAGGTACCCCCTCTATCACTTCAGGGTCCTCTGACTAGGTACCCCCTTTACAGCTAGCTGACACTTGGATCCTAGAACCTTCTCCAGGGTGGTCCCCACTAACTCTAGGCAGACCCACAGGGGCAATCCTCAGTACTCACCACCTGTGTAGGCTTTCCTGGGACTGGACCCCTCTCGCTCTCTGCTGGTTCTCGGCACACCGGATTCCCCTCAGCTCAACTCAGCACTCTCTGGATTCTCAGGCAGCACCCGAGATATCCACTTCCTCTGACAGGAGGAGAGACAGCCGTCCTCTCCCTCCTGGGATTCTGCTTCCCTCCAAAGACAATGAGTTATGCTCTCCCTCAAACTTATATCCAGAATCCTTTGTGGCAGAATCTGCCTTCTGGGGTAGTTACAAGCATGAATGTATCCCTGATTGGGTTTCCTCCACTGCCCTATGAGAAGCCTCTCACAGAGCCAATGGGGAGACTCCCCCTTCAGCAGACACACCTGGAAACCATGACACCCTACCAAAAAGAAATCATGGGCCTGCTGTTAGGCAGACAAAGCCCAATATTTACCTAGCACCTTCCTGTAGGGTGCTACATAAGCATCAGCTGATGCAACTGAGCCACATTAAGATGTGGTGAAGAACAATCCTGGTTAATCTGAGACAATCATTCAAAATCTTTGTCAACCAATTGCTTATTGTCTTCTTTCTTGAGTAGATACAGAAACAAAGCTATTAATGCAAATGTATTGCATCCATTCATCGTGTGAATCAGGAAGAAGTTTGTGAGGGATCTTAGCATCATATAGATCATTATAGGACCAGGGACATGATGAGTTTGATTTTGCCCCCTTGTCTCCTTCACAGATTAAGTACCTGCCACAATTTGTGAATTTTACCACTATGGAGTGATAGAAAAATGACAGGGGTGAATAAAAATACTGAACGGATCTCTTCAAGTAACCTAAACCAGGCAGATCTTTTGCAGATAGAGCAGAAAAAAGCTGGTACTGCTAGTCACTTTCTATCTGGACATACCTGGTATATGGATATATATTTGGATGAGAAAGGGATCATCCTAGATTCCAACACAAATGAATAGAAGCCCTGTATATTGATATCTTACGGTATAGCTGTGAGCTGGACAGCTATCAGTCAGGGGTTTTGTTATTTTACAATATCCTACTCTCACCTTCCCTTTGATTTTGCTTTCATGTCCATATGATTATTTGATTTTTATCAAAAGTAAAAGTAAAATAGCCCTTCTTGTTTTCTATTTTTTTTTTTTGCAAATATGAATGATCAAAGAAAACTTATGAACCATCCTTCACCACTTTATTACTGAGCACTTTCACCCCCTTCCTGCTCAGGCCAATTTTCAGCTTTTAGCGCAGCCGCATTTTGAATGACAATGTGCGGTCATGCAACACTGTACCCATATTACATTTTTATCATTTTTTTACACAATTATAGCTTTCTTTTGGTGGTATTTATTCACCATTGGGTTTTTTATTTTTTTACTAAATAAACAAAAGCAGACTAAACAAAGACCAACATTTTTTTAATAAAAATGTGTTTTTCTACGTTATTGTTATACAACTTATAAATTAAAGCTAATAAAACACCTTTCTTCATAAATTTAGGCCAAACTGTATTCTGCTACATTTCTTTAGCAAAAATAACCCAAATAAGTGTTTATTATTTATTCGGTAGGAAAGTTATAGAGTTTCACAATTTATGGTATATTATATATATCAGAAAAATTATCAATCCAGATATACTGATGACCTATCTAATTTCTTGAGGCCCAAAAATGCCAGGACAGCACAAATATCCCCTTTTTGAAAGGATCCAGTCCAAGGTACTTAGTAAGAGGCATAGTGAATTTTTTGAAGTTGTAATTTTATGTCACAATTTTTGGCAAAGGGAAGAAACTTAAAATATATTTTTTTTCATATAACCCTGTAGATGTGTTCATGGAGACTGACTGGTGACAGTATGTAAAAAAAAAATATTACATTTTTTTTCTTTTTTTTAGTTTTTTTTTTTCAACATACTGTGACCAGAGCAATGCAGTGTTACCATAGTAACATTGTAATACTCTGTGGGAGTGATCAGGATTGTTTTTTTTTTATACAATATGATTGCGTAAACCAGTGAATTTTACTGTTATAAAAACCATTTTCACGGAATAAAAAAGATTAATTTAGTTCATATTGCTGTGATTAGCTGTGATTTACCACAGCTAATCGCATGATAAAGATGGACTATGATCGGCCCTGTCTGTACCATGTGATCACTGTAACCAATCACAGCTAGCAACACAATTGTACACAATGAATGGTATGAATAGAAGCCATCCATTGTGCACAATTGTCATGTGATCTGCTGTAATTGGTCACATTGATCACATGGTACTGGCAGTGGCCTGGTACAGTGATCTGTCATTGGCTATTTCCGATGGACACAGCGGGTGACAGATCGTGCTGCAGCAAGGTCGGTGGGGTGCACATGAGACACGTTCTGGTAGGATGTCATATGAACAGGAACAATGATTGTCCTGTCCAGCATATAGCCAAATGACTGGTTAAAGCTGCTTCAAGCTAGTTAAAGCTGCAGAATGTTTTGAATAACAGTTTGCTCTCACACAGTAACTCAAAAGGAAAGTTGAGGCTGGATTTAGAGCTGAATTCAGCAACTGTGCAAAAAGTGCAGGCACACTATGAGCTAGGTCTAATTAGGTTCATATCACCTTCAAGGACTTATCACTATTACTAATATGTGACAGATTTTATTTGCACTCCCAAAGGACACACTCTGGCTGTGAGAGGAGAGAAGCACTCAAGGCAGCTATGCCCACCCTTTTTCTCTGCTGCCCATTCAGAAGTCTTTGTACTTTGTGAATGAGTTAATATAATACAAAGGCTTCTGTGAATGGGCAGAAGGAAGGGAGAGACAGGCATAGCAGTTCCAGCAATAGACAATCTCATCAATGGCATACTCTAGCAGCACATACTTGGCAGTGGAGCTGATTTTTTTTTTACTTTTACAGTTTGCATGGCTTAGGCAGAACCCCAATCTGATTCTTTTCAGTTTAAAAAAGGGCTTTTTTTATTGTAGTTTTAGCAGTGACATGCTGTTTCATCAAATGGTAATTGACCATCTTTGACTGGCAGATAGAAACTGTCCAGTTTCACTAGAATAGTGCACTATGGCTGTGCTTATGCTCAGTGATGCACAACTGTCCTGCTGCTGACTAATTTCCTCAAGCTCTAGTTAAGAAACTGCCTGATGATACAGCAGTGTAAAATTTGTCAGCAGCAGGACATTTTTAATTATGAAGAATTTACCAAATTGTAAAAGAAAAAAAAGCACAGGCAGGTGATTTACTCCAAAAATGAATATGACATAGATTATAAAATGATCTATCGACAGGGCAAGACCCATATTTATGAGAGACAAAAGGCACAGGCTAGGGCTTTACAACAAGAATTAAGATAAGACAGTGAATACAGCAGGAGAGTTTTAATTTAAGATAACAGGCCTAACTGACATATGCCTAACATTATTTTATCCATAGGAATAGGCAGGTTCCAGTGAATGTGTGTGATATGATGTAAGGTGATTTAGATACACACTGTTTTTGCACTTATTTTATTTTTCTAATGATGCAGTCACATGTTGAAAACACAAGGCAGCTCCAAGAACAGATGGCCAGTGAAAAGTGAATGTGGTGTTTTCAGCACCCCAAGCTAAAAAAATAGGTTCTTTCAACATAAAAAAACCTCACCCAAATGCTAACTTTTTTTAGATAGAAACAAAAAGATGCAAAACAAGAGATATAATACAAAGACCCTAGCAACATTAAACCATAAATAATATTCCACCAAAATAAATGAAACCCTCCAAAAAACACCCACTGTAAAAGGGCATTTTTTAAAAGGAAGCCTTGCAGCTTATAAATAATAAATCAGCAGTTAACTTTAGATCAACCAAAAAAATAAAATTAAAAATACCCCCCCCCCCCATTTCCCGAAAGGACTAGCATTCAGAAATATTATTATTTTTATACTTGTTCTGGATCAGCAACTTGCACACCATTAAAGTCAAAGCATCTAAATGACAACCAAGGATTCTTAAAGGAGAGTTTAGTAATGGCAGCCTCATTTAATTGCTCAACACATTGTCCCTTTAGCTTTGCAATTTGGGCATACATAACACAACTAAATCCGGTTATGCACTAACTAGAAAATCATTACATGTATTTTATACAGACTTAGTATGAAGAACCTGAATCTCTCTTGATATTGCCCTTCTGGGATCCTTTATACAGAGAGGTTCACACTTGGAAAGGGAAAGCACCATTCTGAACCAATCAGACTCTGTTGTTTTGAAGAGTGGAATACATGCATGCAGGAGGGGTGAGCAGAGGGATGGTGCTAAGTGTTTTTGTGCTCCTTTATTGACAAATTATAGGCTGGGATAGGACCTGGACCAGCCTGTATAGAATTACTGCAGTGTAGTCTACAAAAAAGGCCTCGGTTTGGCTCTAGTCGCAGGCAGGTGTGCATACATCACACAGCTTGCTGGACAGAATTACAAATCTTCTGGCAGGTAAAACATTTCACACATATGTATCTAAACTGGGCAGCAGTTTCAGATTTTGAACAGTTCAATAGCATCTCCTCCTCTTTGGCTCCTAAAGCAGCCACCATTGGTGCTACAGGCAGCATATAGTGAATTGTAAATAAGAATTACATTTCTCCATCATTTTAAAACTAGAAACATTAGAAGCATTGGTTTGGCTGTGGCTTTTGTTTTATCAGTGAAACCTGCAACTTAAAAAAGAGAAAAAAAAAATCGAGGAAGGACAGAAGTACACAGATTGCATAAAACAAGACTGCTGCACTTAGCACTTATCTTGTTACAAAATACCAGTGCTCTGTAATATCTCTGAGAGAAAGGACCTTTATTTAAACAGTTATCAATCAAAGTAATGTAAAATTTATGACTCTTTTTCTTTAGCTGACCTATGTACATTTTTAGACTATTACTGATTTTTCTTGTGATTTCCAAGGATTAACATTACCACTGGGTTCAGGTACATTACAAGGACACCGTCTTAAGCATGCATTCCAGAGGCTTCATTAAGCACTTAACTTGGTATACAGAGAACTTCCTTATTGTTATCCAGGTATAAATGCATTCACTTGCATATGTAAGTAAACAAGATATGCAAGATAAGTACAAAGCTATAGATAACATCGGATCTGGAGGGTTCTATAGAAGAAGTATAGCAGTCAGAATTATGTAAGATACAATAGAGCATATGGGGTAAGTAGGGATGGGCCGAACGACCCCCTGTTCGGTTTGCACCAGAACTTTTGAACATCACAAAAGTTCAGAACTAAATAACAATTGATGTCTATGGGACCAAAACTGTAAAAATCTAAAGTGCCAATTTTGAAGGCTTATATGCAAGTAATTGGGCATAAAATGGTTATGGGGGCCCAGGCACTGCCCTGGGGGACATGTATCAATGCAAAAAAGTTTGTAAAAAACGTAATTTTTAAATAAGCAGTGATTTACTGATGCTTAAAGTAAAAACATAAAAAAACAACAATAAAAATGAAAAAATAGTTTCAATATAGTGCCTGGGGGGTCCCCTCAGTCTACCTGTAAAGTGGCACATCTATACTGTGTTTAGAACCTGCTGCAGCAATAATTGTATTTAAAAGGCCAAAAAAAATGAAATTTTCCCTGAAAGCTTTATTTATTTTGAAAACAATGGCTTGTGGGGCCAGTCTGTATGATGAGGCCACAATGTAGTGCACTGGGAACAAAATTAAATATTTTTTGGATAAATTCTGGTGTCTCTTCCGCAGACTTTGGATAGAAGTAACAGGTGTAGAAAAAATTGGTCTTTGGGTGTCAGATGTACCTACAAACCTTAACCCTATAGAGATACTCTTAATGAAAGCAAGAATTGCTTTGTTGTTAAAAATTGAAATTATATGCACCTGTCAAACAGGTGCGGAAAAATTGGTCTTTGGCTGTTAATTTTGCCCATGAAACCTACACTAAAAAAATTCATCCAGATGAAATCAACACTCACAGTGCTAGGCAGCCTAGAAGTCTTGCAGAAATTCCATTGTCATTGGCATCAGGGGCTTCATAGCTGCTTGTAATCCAGGACTGATTCCTTTTGATAAATGTTAGACGGTCCACAGAGTCTGTGGACAGATGTGCTCTATTATCAGTAAAAACCTCCAGCAGCACTGAATGCCATTTGGAAAGCATGCTGGATGCAGGGCAACCCAGCAGTTAATTTGCATACTCGGCAAGTTCTGGCCAGTGGTCTATTCGCATGATCCAGTAACCCAGTGGATCGTCAACTGGAAAGCTCTCCATCTCTGTTTTCGCCCCTAGATAATAGTTCACCATATAATGCAGACAATGCCAATGGGATGTGAAAGCTGAGAGCCCTGGGTGGTGAGGATTAAATAAATTGTGAAATCCATCACTTAGGCGGCCCCTTTCTCCACCGCTCCTCTCTTCACAGACAGAAGGCTCAAAACAATGTTTTCCACGACTCTGTAACCTACCAGAGTTGGGAAAAGCATTAAAAATACTCCTCTGTAAAGTGTCCTTGAAGAAATTTCATCTTCTGCACCCCCTGTGAGGATGGGATAAGTTGATGAGTTCTGAAACTTTCCCCTTGTAACGGTGGTCAAGGAGGGTTGCCAACCAATAGTGATCCTTCTCCTTGATGCCACGTATCCTTGGGTCCTTTCCCAGGCTTTGAAGCATGAGGGTGCCCATGCACTGTGGGTTTGTGGAGGCATGAGAAGCAGACTCCTCGGGGTAACTGAGAATTACAGTAGCTGGAACTGCCTCCTCCCAGCCTTGTACTACTCCCAAGGGTTCTGTGAATGGAAAACCATCTCTTAAGGTTTTAAGTATGTCTTCTGCTGCTCTGCCTTGAGTGCCCTGTCCATAATGTCAAACAGAGTCTGCTCCAGCAGGAACACAATACGGATAGTTCATAGGACAATTCAGCAGAGGAGGGCATTAAGGTGGTGGTGAAGGGGGAGAGGGTAGAGCTGACAAATCTCGCATCACCCTCACTAGCTGTATGGAGATGTGACGGCACAATAAGCTGCAGCACTGAGCCCTGTGTTGCATCCTCCTAAATTGCAAGCAGAGTTACCCAGTGTGCTGTGAATGAAATATAGCGTCCCTGACCATGCTTCCTGGACCATGTGTCAGCAGTAAGGTGGACTTTGTGGCTGACGGTCTTGGCCAACAATGCCACAACATTGCCTTCCACGTGATGGTACAGAGCTGGAATGGCCTTACGTGAAAATAGTGACTGGGAACCTGCCATTGTGTTACAGCACATTCTGCAAATTCACGAAAAGGGGCAGAATACACCAGACATAAAGGCAGAAGTTGTAAAGCCAGCAGCTTTGATAACCTTGCATTAAGACGCTAGGCATGTGGGTGTCAGTGACTGTATTTGTTTTTTAGCTGCAACAGATGGGGCAGAGAAATGTGCCAGCTATAATCTACAGCTGGTTGTGTACTACTGGCAGATGTGCTGCAAAGACCTGGGACACCCTGCGCTATACCATCATCCTTTCAGGGGGTAGATTGAGGTGAGTAAGGAGGAGGAACAGAATTGCATTCCTTTTGTTTGGCTTTCAGGTGCTCTTGCGAACAGGCTAAGTGGTGGGAGGTTAAATGGCTTGTCAAGCATGTGGTACCCAAATGGCTAGTGTTTTTGCCATGCTTGATGTGCTTGAGACAAAGTTTGCAAATTGCAACAGTGAGATCGTTGTGCATGGGCAGAAAGGCAGAGACCGCTGAGCTGTGGGAAGTGGGCCAGGACTTAACAGCTCCAAAATGTGTTGGAAAAGGGTGGCTGCTCTCTTCTCTTCCATGATGGCTGCCTCAGTGGGGTTCTACCTCACCCTCACTTACCTCCTCTGTTCTATCTGGCACCACAGTCATGTCAGTGACCTCATCATCATCATCTCCTCCATCCTCATTACCACTGGAGACAACTTGGCAATACGCTGCAGCTGGGGGAACATGACTGCCAATTTGTATACCAGTGTTCCCTCCTCTCTGTAGGCTCATGATCCTACCTTCCTGAACCTCAGAACCAACATCTGAAGCAAGTAATGGCTGTGCATCGTCAAGGAGCAAGTGGCTCACACTGTGTACAAATAACTCAGCTGATTCCTCCATACCTGACGCTGGGCTTTGGCAGGAATAGCTGTGGACAAGGAGGCAGATTTAGCCACTCTGGCAGCTGCAGTGGAGTGCGCACTAGTCTCTACTTGGGTGACGGAGGATGATGAGGATGAGGATGATTTAGTAAGCCAGTCCACCACCTCCTCTGCATGCTGTGGGTGGAAAGCATGGGAAACATCACTAAACAGAGGAAAGTATGCCCTGCCTGAGGACTGACCATTTCCTCCTTTGCCTGTGGACACATACGCTGCTGGCCCCCTCACAGTGCCATGGGAACGTTTGCCTCTCCTTGTTGGCCTCCCAGACAGAGGCCAGACATGATGGGAAGGTGTTTATTAACAAAATGTAATTAAGATGTGGAAATGTGTACATGGATGCGCTTTAATCAATGGAAAGTGGTGTTTGGTGCACTTTAACCTGAGTACTCACTACACAGACAAAATCCCCCGACACACTACAAAATACTGCTTTAAACATGCACTAACGCACAGAAATATACTGCGATACATGTGCAATAACGAACAGAAATTTACTGAAATTAAACCTGCACTAATGCAATGAAATCTACTGCATTAAACGTGTAGTAAGGCACTGAAATATACTGCGTTAAATGTGCAATAGCACATAGAAATATACTGTGTTAAACGGCAAGTAACACACCTAAATATACTGCATTAAATGCGCACTAACGCACTGAAATATACTGCGTTAAATGTGCACTAATGCACTGAAAAATACTGCGGTAAACGGCACGTAACGCACTGAAATATACTGCATTAAATGCACACTAACGCACTGAGATATACTGCATTAAACATGCAGTAACATACAGAAATATACTTTGTTAACCGTGCACTAATGCACTGAACTACTGTATACTGCAGTAAATCTACGCTGACAAAATGAACTGATTTGAAAAATGAATAGTCACTACACTCAAACTGACTTAACTATTACTAGATTCACACTAAAGTGACACTAAAGTAAAAATTTATGGTCACTACACTCACACTGAATGAACTATCACTAGATTTACATTAAAATGAAGCTAAAGTAAAAATGAATGGTCAGTACACTCGCACTGACTGAACTATCACTAGATTCACACTTAACTGATATTCTACACTAGAATCAGAATAGCACTCTAACTCTCTAGTAGCACCAAACAGAGCCCTGTTTTATCTCTCTCCACACCGATATCACACTACAAATAGCCGCTATTGAACTAATATTTTTATAGTGTGGGGTGGGACTAAGAGCAATGAGCCATGATTGGATAGAGTCATCGTTACTTACTCCAATTATGGCTCTGACAGTGCTCTGTGCCCTGATTGGTCAAAGCTTTCATTGCTTCAGCCAATCAGGGCTTGCAATGCATTGTGCAGGGTTGCAGTGCATGTGGTCATTCGGGCAGGCCAAACAAGTGTTTGAACACCCAGATAATTTAGGTGTTCCTTGAATGGGCAAATAGCCAGTGTTCTGCCTGAACTCATTCTCGGGCCGAACTGTTCACCCATCCCAGGAGTTAGTGAACAAGACAATGTAATGTACACATATTGTATATGTATGTAATGGTTAGATTGGTGTAACATACAGAATATCATATGTAGTGCAGTGGTCAGGACTATATAACATACAACATAGCAGATAAAGTATAGCAATCAGGACTGTGTGGTCAGTATGCTTCTTTTTTTGTGCAACATACAAAATAGTTTATAGAATGAAGAGGTAAGCACTATATAGCATATAGATTGCAGTGGTCAGGACTATGTACAACATTATTTTATTAGTGTGTCCCCTTCCATAGGTGCTCAGTGTGTCTCCTTATTTTGGCGGTCAGCGATCAGTGTACCCCTTTACATTGGTGGTCAGTACTTTGTGTGCCCTCTTATAGTGGTGGTTAGTGCTTGTTGTGCCCACTTACATTTTTGGTCTTTACTCAGTGTGCCCCTTACATTGGTGGACAGTCATGTGTGTACTCCCTTTGATTGGTGGTCAGTGCTCAGTGTGCCGCCTTACATTGGTGGTCAATGTTCAGTGTGCCCCTTGCATTGGTGGTCAATGCCTAGTGTGCTCCCTTAAAATGGTGATCAGTGCCCAGCATGCCTCCTTACATTGGTGGTCAATGCTCATTGTGCTCCTAAGGTTAGTGCTAAGTATGCCCCTTATGTTGGTGGTCAGTGTTTAGTGTCCCCCCTTACATTGGTGGTCAGCATTTAATGTGCCCCCTTACGTTGGTGGTCAGTACTCAGTGTGCCCCCTCATATTGGTGGTCAATGCTCAGTGTGTCCATTACATTGATGGTAAGTGCTGAATGTGCTCCCTTACATTGGTGGTCTGTGCTCAGTGTGCCCCTTTAAAATGTGCCCCTTTAACTACGTGAACAGTCTCCACTTCTTTGATAAACCACCCAAAATGTCTTTTTTGCAATTTTTTGCAATTTTTAAAATGTAAAATGTTTTTGTTTAATTTGTTTTGTTATATTTTGTCAAAAGAAATGTTCTCAATTCAAAAAAATGTTTTATTTTATTTCAAATAATGCTTCCTCACTTTTTTAACAGGAACATTATCTAATGCCATGATAAATAATAAACCATGCTCTTTGTATCCACAATAGCATTAGTTGTGCTCAACCTAACACTGGGCAATTAAGAAATAATAAATTGTAATTTTTTTAATCATTTCTTTCCTGTCTTTAATCACTTGCCGCCTGCCCACCGTCAAATGACAGCAGAGCGGTGCGGCCATTGTTCTGGGCTGACGTTATATGACGGCGGCCCATTCAGGCAGGGCAGGCGCGTGATCGTGTGCGTGCCGCCCTGCACTGTCGTTGGCGGCGTGTCCCCGAGACACAGCGCGTCACCGGCAGGGGGGAAACAGCCAATGGGCATGGCTGTTTACCACGTGATCTGCTGGGTTCTAATCACACAGCCGATCACAATAGTAAAGCCTGGAAGAAGACTGCGCATGCGCAATCGGGGGCGTGCAGCGCGGTCATGTCGGTGGCGCTGTGTTCCCTAGGAACACAGCTAGTCACGGACAGTGGTAAACAGCCAATGACAGTGGCTATTTACCACGTGATCGGCTGTGAATCCATTCACAGCCGTTCACAAATGTAAATATAGAGCAGCAACTCACTGTTACTAGCTCTTCTCCCCTCACACACCGTTTCCAGTGTGAGGAGAGCCAGAAACAGTGAGTTACTGATCTGTGTCTGTCAGTATAAAAGCAAAAAAAAAAAACTTGTTCCCGTACAGTCATCAGCCCCCCCAATTGCACCTGTCACCCAACAGTCACCTCATCAGTAGGGATGATCGAACGGTTCGGGTCGACCATCGGTTCGGCCCGAACAATGGGTGTTCGAGGTTTGGCCGAATTTAGAACTTTTTGCCCAAAAAGTTCGGAATTCGGCAACCAGAACCGACCAAAATGCAATGGTTCAGGAAATGGGCTTTAAAAGCCTGTGATTGGACCAGAACCATTAGCAAAAGCCAATTGAGGGGGCAGGAGAATGCTAGGAATGTGATTGGAGTGACTAGGGGGTCCCTAGGCCAATCATTAGTGAATACTCCCCCCAGTATATAAGATAGCCCCCGCCAAATTCCTAGCATTGTTATACAGGACATGGAAGAGAGTGGAAGCAGTTCTGTTAATTTTACTTTAAAAGTGTCATTTAGCATTTATTAGTGTGAGGAAAGGGATATCTAGTGTAGTTAGGGTGCTCCTTTACACTTTAGTTAGCTTCAAAAATTTAGTTTCTGTAGGGAAAGTGTGAAGTGTCAGGGTGACCGTAATGTAGTGTAGGGTTAACTGACTGCTATGGCAGGGTGACCAAACCCTTCCATATCAGGGTGACCGTAATGTAGTGTAGGGTGAACTGACAGTGACTGCTATGGCAGGGTGACCAAACCCTTCCATATCAGGGTGACCGCTATAGAGAAAAGCTAGTTTCTCTTAAGTCACTTTCGCTGCAGTAATATGGCTTCGTTGCCGTCAGCATTCTTTTTAGCTGCAGGCGTCTATAGTAATTTTTTGAGCACATGTTTGGAGTCAGGCATGACATCTGAACATGTGTATAGGGGGTATATATACACACACATGTCTATATATATATATATATATACACCTGCACATATATAGGTGTGAAAGGAGCAGAAAAAAACTACTTGCGCTAATGAAATAATTAACACCAATATAGTTACGCTCCTATATGTCTAGGTGTGTATATACATATAAGTATGTGTGTATATACACCACTATACACACGTTCAGATGTTTTGCCTGCCTCCAAAGAACCCAAAAAATGCCAAAAAAAAACGCTTGCTACTAAACGGCAAGGTGTGAAAAGCGAGAAGCCACTAACCTGTTCTGTAAGTGTTCTAATACAAACAATTTTTTTTGTATGGTTCTGGACATGCTACAGAGCTGAAACTTCACAGGTACACTTTTTAGACACCCCAGATACTAAATCCAAAGACATTTTTTTTCTTAATTTTTCCAATAATTAGCTCTCTATCAAAAATGACAATTTTTAAGAACTTTTTTTTGTGTGATTAATAGTCACTGGAGTATGACCCAGAACCCTAGGCACTTTTTAGGGGCATTTATTGGGTTTTAGGGCTTCAAAATTGTGTTTTTTGATTACCGAAGTTCGGGTCCCATTGATTTCAATGGGGTTCTGAAATCCGGGCCGAACTTTTGGGAAGTTCGGATGTTCTGGCCGGACCGAACTTTTGAAAAGTTCAATCATCCTTACTCATCAGTGCCCAGAAATTGCCACCCATAAAGTGCACCGGTCACCAGAGACTGCCATCAGTACCGCCATCGGTGCAACTGTCACCCATCGGTGACCATCGCCCATCACCTGTCACCCCATCAATCACCATCACCTGTCACCCCATCAGTCATTGTCATCTGTCACCCCATCAGTCATCGCCACTTGTCACTCCATCAGTCATTGTCACCTGTCACCCCATCAGTCATCATCACCTGTCACCCCATCAGTCATCGTCATCTGTCACCCCATCAGTCATCGTCACCTGTCACCCCATCAGTCATCGTCATCTGTCAACCCATCAATCATCGTCATCTGTCAACCCATCAGTCATCGTCATCTGTCACCCCATCAGTCATCATCATCTGTCACCCCATCAGTGACCATCACCTGCCACCTATCAGTCACCTGCCACCCATCAGTGATCATCCGCAGTCAACCGTCACCCGTCACACAGCCCATAACAGCCAGTATGTCAAAAAGGGTATACAGCAGCAAGGAGGCGCTTCAGATCCTCTCCATGACTGATGAGAGCTCTCATCAGTATCCAAATCCAATTCCGAATCTGATTCGGAATTTGAAATTGTTAATAGTAGCGGATCGGAGATGGACTCGGAGTAAGAATGGATCCCTCCTAAAAGGGCACGGCGCTCTAAAAACCAGGCAGCCACAGGGGATACACCCCAGGATCCTATGCCCAGTACCAGCACTGCCACCAGCAGTACACCCCAGGATCCTATGCCCAGACCCAGTACCAGCACTGCCACCAGCGATACACCTCAGGAGCGAATGCCCAGGCCCAGCACCAGCACTGGAGTGTCACATCCCCCAAGAGCCAGTGCCACTACCCACCTCCCAGATGCTCTTGCCAACCCAAAATGGCTGCCTTCCAACTCGGGATCAGTAAATATTCCCCCTTTCGCCGCACAGCCAGGTGTGCAGGCAAATACAGAGAATTTTGAGTTAATTGATTTTCTCCATTTATTTTTGCCCAACAATTTTCTGCAATTCATCGTGGACCAAACGAATCTGTATGCCCAGCAGTTTATTGTAAACAACCCCAATCATCCTATTCCCGTCCGTTTGAGTGGAGAGGAGTTCAAAATGTTTTTGGGCCTCACGATAAACATGGGGGTTACAAAAAAAAAAGAAGGACATGCCAATTGGTCCACCCACCCCATACACCATATGCTCATATATTCTTCCCTAATGTCCAGGTCCAGGCATGAAATTATCATTGAAGAGACAAGAACTCACTGCTCAAGGTGGTGTAATTGCCTGATGACTCAAACCGGTGCATGCCCCGGCTCGCCTCCGTGAAAACTTGATAAAGGAAAAGGAATTGGCAGCACTCCAGGTTGAGTCAAAATCCAGATTTATTGACTGGACATCCAAATATGACAATTGTGACAAGGTAGATGCGTTTTCACACACTGACTGTGTGCTTAATCATTAATGATTAAGCACACAGTCAGTGTGTGAAACGCGTCTACCTTGTCACAATTGTCATATTTGGATGTCCAGTCAATAAATCTGGATTTTGACTCAACCTGGAGTGCTGCCAATTCCTTTTCCTTTATCATGAAATTATCATGTGCTTCCTTGATTTCAGTGACAACAGCCAGTGCCTCCCCCCCCCCCAAAAAATCATCCAAATTTTGACAAGTTATATAAAATTTGCCCCCTCATAAATTTTTTTTCCCAAAGTTTTGCAGAACTTTACGTCCCTGATTAAAAAATATGTGTGGATGAGTCCCTGCTACACTTCACAGGCCGGCTAGGAATAAAGCAGTATATTCCAAGCAAAAGGTCCAAATATGGGGTCAAATTATATAAACTGTGCGACAGAGCTACGGGATATCTGTATGCGTTCCGCATATACGAAGGAAGAGATTCCCAGCTCGATCCCCCTGATTGCCCTGCCTACATGGGCACAAATGGAAAGGTTGTATGGGACTTGGCGTACCCACTGCTGAAGAAAGGTTACCACATATACCTGGATAATTATTATACCAGCCTGCCCCTTTTCAAACATTTGTACCTTGAAAAAAACCCTGACCTGCGGAACCACCAGGAAGAACAGGAAGGGCTTCCCACAATCCTTAGTGAATAAAAAAATGAGAAAGGGGGAAATAGAAGCCTTGAGAAACAACGAAGTGCTGGCCTTGAGATGGAAGGATAATAGAAATGTGTATATGATGTCCACCATTCATAACAACACCACAGTTGAGGTTCGAAGAAGCAGAGGTCTCATTCAAAAGCCAACATGCGTCCAGGATTACAATCTTTACATGGGGGGGGGGGGTGGATTTTAATGACCAAATGCTTCAGCCCTACTTAGCAACAAGGAAGTCCCGTTTCTGGTACAAGAAAGTTGCAATTTATTTATTTCAATTGGCCTTTTATAATGCTTTTGTTATCTACACCAAATCCACTGAAAGCTCCATCTCCTTCCTAAAATTCATTGAAGAAACTGTCACGACCCTCATCTACCAACAAGGACCCCCCCAGAAAACCTTCGCTCTGACGATGTTAGCCGACTTAATGAGCGACACTTTCCAGACCACATTCCACATATTGCATAAATGGATGACTTTGTGTAAAAAAAAAAAAATGCATTTTCATTTTCTTTCCACAGTTTCCAAAAACTTGTGGAAAAAAAATTACACGATCAAAAGAGTCATCATGCCTCAAAAATTATACGTTGGGGTGTTTTCTTTCCAAAATGGGGTCATTTTATGGGGGTTTCCATTGTCCTGGTTCTTCAGGACCTTCAAAAGTGCGATAGGTTGTCAGGAAATTATATGTGTAATTTCTGCTTCTAGAATGCCGGACGGTGCTACTTGGATGTTGGGCCTCTGCATGTGGCCAGGCTGTGAAAAAGTCTCACACATGTGGTATCACCATACTCAGGAGGAGTAGCAGAATGTATTTTGGGGTGCAATTTTTGCTATGTACATGTTATGTGTTAGAAATCTTGCATAAATGGACAACTTTGTGTAAAAAAAAAAAAAAGCATTTTCATTTTCTTTCCACATTTTCCAAAAACTTGTGGAAAAAAATGACATGTTCAAAAGACTCATTATGCCTCAAGGATTATACATTGGGGTGTTTGCTTTCCAAAATGGGGTCATTTTAGGGGGGTTTCCATTGTCCTGGTGCTCCAGGGCCTTCAAAAGTGTGATAGGTTGTTAGGAAATTATATGTGTAATTTATGCTCCAAGAATGTCTAAAGGTGCTACTTGGATGTTAGGCCTCTGTATGTGGCTAGGCTGTGAAAAAGTCTCACACACGTGGTATCTACATACCCAGGAGGAGTAGTAGAATGTGTTTCGGGGTGTAGTTGCAAGTATACATATGCTGTGTGAGAGAAATAACCTGTTAATATGACAATTTGTAAAAAAAAAAAAAAATCTTCATTTTGCAAAGAATTGTGGGAAAAAATTGCAACTTCAGAAAACTCACCATGCCCCTTATTAAATACCTTGGAATGTCTACTTTCCAAAAAAGGGTCATTTGTGGTTATTTGTACTTTCCTGACTTTTTAGTGTCTCAAGAAATGAGATAGGCCTTCAGTACATCAGGTGTGATCAAGTGTGATCAATTGTTAATGATTAGCACCATAGCTTGTGGACTCTATAACTTTCACAAAGACCAAATAATATACACTTACTTGGGTTATTTTTACCAAAGATAAGTATCAGTATAAATTTTGGCCAAAATTTGTGAAGAAAAATGACTTTGCAAAATGCGTTTTTTCACGATATTTTCAGTCTTTTTTTATTTATAGCACAAAAAATAAAAAACCCAGCATTGATTAAATACCATCAAAAGAAAGCTCTATTTGTGTGAAAAAAAAGACACAAATTTTTTATGGGTACAGTGTTGCATGTTTGAGAGCGCTGAAAGCTGAAAATCGGTCTATGCAGGAAGGGGGTGAAAGTGCACTGTAGGCAAGTGGTTAAAAATATAGATTTTTTTTAACCACTTGCCTACAGTGCCCTTTCACCCCCTTCCTGCCCAGGCCAATTTTCAGCTTTCAGCGCTATCACATTTTGAATGACAATTGCGCGGTCATGCTACACTGTACCCATATGAAATTTGTATCATTTTTTTCGCACAAATAGAGCTTTCTTTTGGTGGTATTTAACCACCTCCCACCCGGGCCATAGTACATATACGGCCGGGTGGGAGTCTCATCCTTCTGAATGGACGTTCTGGAACGTCCTTCAGAAGGAGAAAGATCGCGCCGCCGCGGGCACGCGCAGCGGCGCAATCTCGATGTGCCTGTGTCCCTAGGACACAGAGCAACAAGACTTGTCAGGAGGGCCCTGTGATTGGCCCTCCTGATCACATGACGGCTGTGACCAATCACAGCCGTCATGTAATGTCAATACAGCCGTTGTAACGGCTTAGATCTCTTCTCCTCCTGACAGATCCTGTCAGTGAGGAGAAGATCAGAGGATCGATTCTGCAGCCGGGGTGATCAGTGAGTATTTCTAATTACTCACTGATCACAGGGGGGGTCTGTGCTGGTAATCAGATGATTGATTACCAGTGCAGCCCTGGGGGGAGGGGATGCCACTAGAGCCACCAGGGATGCCCACCCATGACCACCAGGGATGCCCACCATGGCCACCAGGGATGGAAAACAGGGCTCAGAGAGCCTGCCAGTGGTGCCCCCCTATCAGTGCTGCCCACCAATGCCATCTATCAGTGCTGCCCACCAGTGCCCGTTATTGCCATCTATCAGTGCCGCCCACCAGTGCCCATTATTGCCCACCAGTGCTGCCTATCAGTGCCCATCAGTGCCCCCCATCAGTGCCGATCAGTGCTGCCCATCAGTGCCACCCATCAGTGCCCATCAGTGCCGCCTATCAGTGCCCATCAGTGCCACCGATCAGTGCCCATCAGTGCTGCCTAAGAGTGCACATCAGCGCTGCCTATCAGTGCCCACCAATGCTGCATATCAGTGCTATCTATCAGTGCCACATATCAGTGCCCATCAGTGCTGCATATCAGTGCTACCTATCAGTGCCCATCAGTGCTGCATATCAGTGCCACCCCATCAGTGCCACCCCATCAGTGCCACCCCATCAGTGTCTCCTCATCAGTGCCTGTCAGTGTGGCGTCATCAGTGCTCATCAGTGCAGGAAAAAAATTATCTATTTACAAAACTTTATAACCTAAACAAAAAAACTTTTTTTTTTTTTTAAACTTTTCGGTCTTTTTTTATTTGTGCACCAAAAAAGAAAAAACCTGGCGGTGATCAAATACCACCAAAAGAAAGCTCTATTTGTGGGGAAAAAATGACATAAATTTGGTTTAGGTACAGTGTTGTATGACCGCGCGATTGTCATTCAAAATGCAACAGCGCTAAAAGCTGAAAATTGGTCTGGGAAGGAAGGGGGTTTAAGTGCCCAGTATTGAGGTGGTTAATCACCGCTGGGTTTTTTATTTCTTACAAAAAAAAAAGAAAAAATACAGAAAATTTTGAAAAAAAAAGTTTTTCTTATTTTCTGTGAGTAAATTTTGAAAATAAAAATGTTTTCTCCTTCACTGATGTGCGCTGATGAGGTGGCACTGATGGGCACTGATAAGCTGCACTGATGGGCACTGATGAGGCGGCACTTATGGGCACTGATGAGGTGGCACTGATGAGGAGGTACTAATATACCGCACTGATAGGCAGCACTGATGAGCACTGATAGGCACTGAGAGGTGGCACTGATGGGCACTGTGAGGTGGCACTGACGGGTGGAACTGATGAGCACTGATGGGAGGCACTGATGGACACTGACGGGCGGCACTGATGGGCACGGACGGGTGGCACTGATGAGCACTGATTATGGGCACTGATTATGGGCACTGATGGTGGGCACTGCGGGCATTGATGGTGGGCACTGATTGGCACTTTATTTTGATTTTCTGTAATCAGGGCACTGATGATCAGTGCCCCGATTACATGTCCTTGTCTCTCCTGCGAGTAGGAGCCGCTGATCAGCTCTTCTCGCCTCACACTGTCAGAGTGTGAGGCGAGGAGAGCTGAATAACGGCACTTCCTTATTTACATGTGACCGGCTGTGATTGGACACAGCCGATCACATGGGTAAAGAGTAATTTCATTGACTCTTTACCAAGATCGGGGTCGCGCCGTTTCCTAGCAACAGGGCGCGACCAAGATCGCCGCTGTTCTGTGCGCCGTCATATAACGGCGTCCCAGAACAATGGATACGCCGCTCTACCGTCATTTGACGGCGGGTGGGTAAGAAGTGGTTAAATAATTTTTGCCAGACAATACTACCAAAAAAAATGCATTGATTGCACTTCCAAAAAAATGTATGATAAATAACATCAAAGTTGCTGAATTAAAAGACCCATAGCATAAATGTAAAATTGCTCTGGTCCATAAGGGTTTAAAGTGGTTAAACCTTACTGCATTTAAAGATTTATTATCAAATGAAAAATTAATAGAAATAAATGGACATCTTTGTTAACGCATGAGCCAAATACATTTAGTGAACGCGCCTTGACCTCACCACTGTGATTGTTTATAAGGTGTAAGTGTGTATTTGTTTATTTTAGTGGAAAGTGTAATCCAGCATTTCATTGTAGGTTACTTAAGGTCAGAGGGGAGCATAACAAGGGCTCAGGCAAATCGCACATTGTGAAATGTTTTTTCTCATAAACTGAAAATTCATCTATTGTAACTGTGAAACAGAAATATTGTTGTTAAAAACAAGTCCAGTAGCAGTTCATTTTCTGCTACCCTGTTGTGCCAGATTTTAGTTATTGGATATTGTATATGCATTTGTAACAAATTACATGTTAAATGGATTGAACCAATACATTGTGAGTATGCGGTGAACAATTGCTTAAGTATTTGGAAAACAGAAGGTATAAATTATTTTACTTTAGAAAATGCTTTTTGATTTAAAAAATACAATCACATATTGACATTTTATAGGTCATTTCATGCTCTCCGCCTATTCTTTAAAATGAAACCATGAGAATGTGAAGAGTATTAAAAAAAATCCTACGTTTCTGATTATTGAACATTTGCAACATTACACAAAAATGGTAAATTAATACAGTGTACTTAAAACACTGAATTGATTTACTAAAACTGAAGAGTGCAAAATCTGGTGCAGCTCTACATAGAAACCAATCAGCTTCCAGGTTTTATTGTCAAAGCTTAACTGAACAAGCTGAAGTTATAAACTGATTAGCTACCATGCACAGCTGCACCCTATTATGCTTTCTCCAGTTTTTATTAAACCAACCCCAATATGCCATGGTATCAGTGATTCTGTGTGTTGATTGGGCAACTATGGAGCCCAAAAACAGAGATAAAGCTGCCTACTCTGACCTGACCAATAGGGTTGATGGCTTAAAGCAGAGCTCCTCCAAAAAAGGGAAGTTCCACTTTCTTGCATCCCCCCCTTCACTGTCATATGTGGCATTTTTTTTGGGGGGAGGGGGGAGCGGGTACCTGGCTTTGACACTTCCAGCTTAGATCACCACTGTGATTTGAGCCAGAAGTTCAGCCTTCCCTCCCAGTTTTCTGGGACACATCACAGGTCCTGGAAGACTACGAGGCCATTCCCAAAGAGCAGCGCGGCTCATGCATGCGCAGTAGGAAACCGTCTGGGAAGCCGCAAGGCTTCACTTCCTGTTTCCCTTACTTGCTATGTTGGCGCCTGCACCCAAAGTCGATTGAAGAATCAGTTCAAGTGAGAATATGAATAAAGAAGGGATCCGCGCTTATGGGAAAAAAAAGGGTGTAATTTGGCTGCAGCCTACCTTCAGAAATATATACCTTAATAAAGGCAATATACAAATCAAGAAAATGGAGGGGGAAGGTATTTGGCGCTGCCTCAAAGTGTGTAAATGTAATAGTTAATGGGCAATGGGTGTTTATAAATATGTAAATAACAGTAAATCAGAATATAAATCATGACACATTAGATATCACATAACAAAGGATATATATATCAATATGGTGACACTTTACAGTGATATAGTGCCAAAGTGCAGTGTGAAATGGGATAACAATGAACCCCAAAGAGAGGGGGGAAGGGGGGTTCCACAAAGTGGCAAGTGATCACAAATAAGTGCTGAAACCAAATAATCCACAAATTACATATAGTGATAAGATAAACAATAGAAAAATCTATTAAAGTGACATGGTGCTACAATAAATATGGGGTGAACCCCAATGAGGGGCGAAGTGGTGTCCCAATGTGCTACTAAATGTAAAGGGTCAAAAAACACAGTGTATTTTAAAACGTATCAAATCTAAAAAATGTATGCAGAACATAGAATTAATATACTGAATATATATTTATAACATGAAAAAAAGGAAAGGGTGACTGGGTAAAAAATCACCTCGATAAAAAAATATATAAATCCTGGACGTGATAAATAGCATATAAGACATAAAAAAAGAAGTGACAAAGTTCCAAGGTGAGTCAGTGCAACAAGTGGTTCAGTGCACTCAAATTAATAATCCATAATATAAAGGAGGTTGTTTCCAAAAAATCCCATAATCCGGAGGGTAAGGTGAAAATCTTGAAGGTGATGTGTGCAGGTGAGGATACTAATGTGCTCCCCTCTCAATAAATGCCGCACTCACCAGATCAAGTTACCCCTACAGGGGTAACAGGCGTGGTATAACTCAGAGGTAAATATTCATCACGGGCATCCTTACTCAATTGGGGTATACATCAGCATATCACTCCTTCCATTTACCATTGGTTATACTCATATATGGCGTATGTATCATTTATAAGCATGGGTGGAGGTCTTGGCCCCTTCACTTAAACATGGAGGTCACCACTTCCTTCAGTCCTGGTGTCGACCATAAAATCAGCTTTGAAACGGCCAAAGCTGCCCCTATTGGTGAAAAATTAACAAGCTAATAAATAAACATAACACAAGTAACCATACCTGATAAATAACGTTGCAACATTTGTCTAAAAGGGGTTCTTTGGATGTGGCGTGGCTTGCACGCGGACGAGAAAGACAGCAAATCGGGGGATCCCTGCATCACGCGGCTCCCGCACTCACTTCTCAGCACTTACCGTCACACCGGGGAAGCAATTTCTCCTAAGAGGAAGGAGGAGCAGTGCCCGAAAAAGATTACGGCATTCTTTCCACTGCCGGTGGGGAGAGGGGAGACAGGCAAAGATGTCACCACCACCCAGGCCTCAACACCACCATCCGCTTACACAGACCTCCTGGACACAACAACAGATGACTGGGGAGCATCACCACACTGCAATCCACATAGGGAATAGAAAGTCTGACAGTACATAGTCCTGCTAAAGCGCGGATGCGACTGGATATCACCCACCAGGCCCCAGGCGCAGTGAGTAGAAACATGCAGACAGCTCATGATGACATCCTAAACCAGTCACCCATAGCAGCCTTCCCCACTACAGGACAGCCAGTCCCGGACACTACTATGAAGGACATGCTGCTGTCCCGTCACTCTTCCCTGACGTCTAGTTTCACCACCATTATACAGGGATTTCATGCAAGTTCTGGGAGGGAGAGTGCAACACATTGAATCTAAAATGGAGGAATGTACTGACACTGTTAATGATCTTATAGACTCATATAGGGAGCAATCCTCTGAACAGCGATGGGTACGTGAAAACTAGAATACTTAGAGGATCGCTCCCGCCACAATAATGTTAAGCTGCGGGGGATCCCAGAATCCATAACGCCATAGGATCTCCACAAATATGCCAGCGACCTTATGGCAACTCTACTACCAGGAGCATCCCAACTTGATACCACCATAGAGCGCATTCACAGGATCCCCAAACCCAAACATCTAGAGGACTCTATACAGCAATATGTTCTGATGAAAGTGAATTTCTTTCATAGCAACTACTTTTCAAAGCAAGAGCACTCCAAACCTAGCCAGATCCGTACAGCGACATGCATCTATACGCTGACCTTTCTAAGTTCACTCTAAACCAATGAAGACAACTAAAAACAGTTACTAAAGCCCTCAACAACCACAAGATCACATATAAATGGTGCCCTCCGGCCACCCTGATCATCACCCACAAGGGTTCGACCTACACACTTACTAATCCCAATGAAGGCACGAAGCTCTTAAAATCCTGGAACATCATCATTGATTTTCCCAGGGAAGATTACGACACGGACAACCGTCGCAATCCATCACAATTTACCCGCAATCGCCGCGGGCACCGTCCAGCTTACCCCGGACACCCCTGAGCTCAGGCCCCGTACCTTTTCTGCAGGACCTCAGCATGAATCTCCACTCCTGACTCACACTCATATCCACCTACTGTAGAACTTATCCCCAAGCTTGGTTGGTTCTCCATTCTGCCTATGCAGCCAACATTTTGCTTTTTTCTCACCTGTTTTGTTTCTTTTGCTTGTCTTTTATTTTCTTTTTCCAATTTTTGGCAAGCATCTTATACGTGTTCTACTTGCTGCAACTGTTATCTCTATATCACCAAAATTCCGGACATCTGCGTCGTGATATACCCATCACCAAGGTAATACCACTAGTCTTGACACTAATTTAATACCGAGGCTAATTATCAGTACTGTATCTAGGCCTAGGCCGACAAGGCCCAGGCCTAGGGCGGCACTTTGCGGGGGGGCGGCAAAAAAGCCGCCCCCCCCCTGCACGAAACCCCCCCAACCCGTCCTCCCGAATCCCGGGTAGCGGCAACGCTCTGCTGCCTTCCGCCGCCCACGGCCGCCTGCCGCACACAAGCAGTTCCAGGCGGCCGGCGGGCTTGAAGAAGACTACAGATTTGCCTTTCAGAGCGGCAACGCTCTGCTGCCTTCCGCCGCCCACGGCCGCCTGCCGCACACAAGCAGTTCCAGGCGGCCGGCGGGCTTGAAGAAGACTACAGATTTGCCTTTCACTGAAGGCAGCTGAAAGGGCGGCGACGGCGGCGTACTTTGCCAGGGGGGAGGGAGGGGAGGGACAGTGCCACCCCCATAGATGCTGGTAACTTCACCTAATTTAGGTGGTGGGGCGGAACCTAATTCTCCGCCCACCCTCCTCCGTGAGGCCGCCATCCCTGCACATGATCCCTGGGCTGCCCTGCACAGTGCAACTGACTGTGCGTGTTGGACGAGGGGAGAGAGCAGGGGATAGAGAGCAGAGGAGAACCCGGGAACCCCCAGGCCAGGACAGCAGGAGCCAGGAGCAGGTACTGTAAATGAACCTAAATTAAAACTGTGCTCTGCACTGACTGCAGTACATACATTTTAACAGAATGTGAACCGCAATCGCCGCGGGCACCGTCCAGCTTACCCCGGACACCCCTGAGCTCAGGCCCCGTACCTTTTCTGCAGGACCTCAGCATGAATCTCCACTCCTGACTCACACTCATATCCACCTACTGTAGAACTTATCCCCAAGCTTGGTTGGTTCTCCATTCTGCCTATGCAGCCAACATTTTGCTTTTTTCTCACCTGTTTTGTTTCTTTTGCTTGTCTTTTATTTTCTTTTTCCAATTTTTGGCAAGCATCTTATACGTGTTCTACTTGCTGCAACTGTTATCTCTATATCACCAAAATTCCGGACATCTGCGTCGTGATATACCCATCACCAAGGTAATACCACTAGTCTTGACACTAATTTAATACCGAGGCTAATTATCAGTACTGTATCTAGGCCTAGGCCGACAAGGCCCAGGCCTAGGGCGGCACTTTGCGGGGGGGCGGCAAAAAAGCCGCCCCCCCCCTGCACGAAACCCCCCCAACCCGTCCTCCCGAATCCCGGGTAGCGGCAACGCTCTGCTGCCTTCCGCCGCCCACGGCCGCCTGCCGCACACAAGCAGTTCCAGGCGGCCGGCGGGCTTGAAGAAGACTACAGATTTGCCTTTCACTGAAGGCAGCTGAAAGGGCGGCGACGGCGGCGTACTTTGCCAGGGGGGAGGGAGGGGAGGGACAGTGCCACCCCCATAGATGCTGGTAACTTCACCTAATTTAGGTGGTGGGGCGGAACCTAATTCTCCGCCCACCCTCCTCCGTGAGGCCGCCATCCCTGCACATGATCCCTGGGCTGCCCTGCACAGTGCAACTGACTGTGCGTGTTGGACGAGGGGAGAGAGCAGGGGATAGAGAGCAGAGGAGAACCCGGGAACCCCCAGGCCAGGACAGCAGGAGCCAGGAGCAGGTACTGTAAATGAACCTAAATTAAAACTGTGCTCTGCACTGACTGCAGTACATACATTTTAACAGAATGTGAACTGTTTAATGATGTTGCATTGTGATTTTATCATGTACAAAGTGTTTCATGCATGCTAAAATCATTAAACAGTTTACATTCTGTGAAAGTTCATGTACTGTAAAAAAAAAAAAATGTAAAAAAACATTAAATATAAAAAAATATAAATCTAAAAAAAAAAAAAAAATGTACTGCAAAGTGTTCCATGCTCTAACTATTACTATGCTGTATCTTGGCCTAGGCCGACGGCTGTTCTAGGGATATTTTGCCACCCCCCCCACACAGAAAACCCCCTGCCCTCCCTGACCTGTCCTCTGAGTACCGCCCCCCATGCTGCCTCCTGCCGCCACAGCCGCCTGCTGCACACATACAGTCCCTAGCGGCCAGCAGCTTTCTATACAGTGCCACTTGTCAGTAAGAGGCCTACTTTGCCAGGGGGGAGGGAGGGACTGGTTGCCCCACAGAGGCTAGAGCGGCCGGTGACTGGCCAGACCGGCTGCACTTACTTCAGCTGGTGGGGGCGGAGCCTAATGCTCCGCTTACCCTCCTCCGCACAGCATTACTACACAGTGTAACTGTGCGGGGGACAGGTCTGTCTTTGTCCATAGGAGAGAGAGGAGGACCAGAGAACCCCCAGGCCAGAACAGCAGGTACCGTATTTACTTTCCGGCCAGTCGGACAACTAAATTTCAACTTTGCACTGCAGTACATACATTTTAACGGAATGTGAACTGTTTAATGACATTGCACTGATTTCAGCATGCATGGATGGAGCACTTTGCTGTACATGAGCTTTCACAGAATGTGAACTGTTTAATGCGTTTGCATTAATTTCAGCATGTGCAAAGTGTTCCATGCATGCTGAAATCAATGCACTTCTGGACCGGAAGGATTTGCCCCCCTTAATGACCAGGCCACTTTTTGTGATTTGGCACTGCGTTGTAAACCCTTTTTTTTTTCTTTTTTCCTCTTTACCCTGAAAGAGAAACACATAATGAGCTAGTATGCATCGCATACTAGCTCATTATGAAATACTTACCTTAGAACGAGCCCCTGCCGTGCCGTCTGCTTACCTGTATGACAGGCGACATGTCCAGTCGCCCGTCTTCCGGGATCGCGGCATCCGGCCATCTGATTGGCCGGAGCCGCGGTGACGTCACTCCCGCGCATGCGCGCGGGAGCCGACGGTCACGGCACGGAGTTCTGAAGGAATGGCACGAGTGGCCGTTCCTTCAGAGCGCATGCGCCAGTGACGTCACTGGATGCATGTAAGGTAAATATCTCCTAAACGGTACATGTTTAGGAGATATTTACAGTACCTATAGGTAAGCCTTATTATAGGATCACCTATAGGTACAACTTGCCGAGGAGGGTTTACTTCCTCTTTAACTGACAACTGCGCGGCCATGCAATGCTGTACCCAAATAAAATTTACATCCTTTTTTTCCCCACAAACAGAGCTTTCTTTTGGTGGTATTTGATCACTCATTTGGAACCCACTTTTAATGTACAGAGAGGAAGAGGTTGGGCCTAAACAGGAATGGGCGTGGTTTACAGATGTCAGGGCGGGTCTTAAACAGGAAGGGGTATGGCCTTGATAGGAAGGGGTGGGTCATAGTTAAATTAGGGGGTGCACGAGATTAGTCAGGCCTAGGGCAGCACAAAACCTAAATACACCACTGCTAATTATTTGTTGTTTCCACACACCAGACTCTTTGCCAGGAAGTCACCTCTTCTCGCCTACCCCGGAGGACCACCGCCTTAACCGAACTGCTCAAGACTACAGAATTACATCGCCGATCTTCCTAACCGTGAGTGTTTGCCTACAAACCTACCACATCTGTCACCATGTCCATTAACATACTCACTTTAAATGCTAAAGGCTTGAAATCATCCCGCCAAGAGGGCATCACTTTGGAAAACAGCCACAGACCTGGACGCGGACATCCTCTCTGTCAAGGAAATGCACTTTGCCCAAGATGCAGCTCCCGCTTGCCAACATAAACTATTCCCCCACGTATACACAGTATGCTATTCCAAAAAACAGAGATAAGTAATGATTGCTGTTCAAAACACGTTGTCGTACCAACTACAGCAGAGCATTAGCGATCCAGAGGGATGCTACCTTATCATTCTATGCACAATAGAAAATGTTCAATACACCATTGTGACTCTCTATGCCCCAAATCAATGCCAGATGGGCTTTAGAAAAGCTGTCCTCAAAAAATTGAACTCTGTAAGATCTGGGTATCTGCTCATCTGTGGGGAATTCAACCTCATTCCAGACAATGACTTAGACACTTCAGCAGGCCCTAGAAGGATTACATCACCCTTAGGCAAATGCTTGCATGTTAACGATCTATTTGATGTTTGGAGGTGTTGCCACACGGAGGAGAGGGATTATACCTACCTGTCCCCGCATCACAATACATATTCACGCATTGACTTGTTTATTACTCACAATTAGCTGCTAAAAAATGTTACTTTAGCGCAGATCCACCCCATCACCTGGTCGGACCATGCACCCATGAGCATTAGCATCCTTTGCAAATCTACTAGCCCACGTACATACATGTGGTGAGTTAATAACTTTCTACTACAAGATTAGGTACACCAAGCAAACTTCCAGAACAAATTAGAAGAATTCTTCTCCGCAAACACGGGATCTGTGCCAAACCCGGTGATGATGTGGGGTGCACATAAGGCCTACATCAGAGGCTTCTTTACAAACTAACATCCGCTATAGTAGTAGTGGAATCTGAAAACAAACTGCATCCCTCCCCCGACCTCCAACTCTAACTATTTAACCTGAGACACGACCTTCGCTCTCTTTTACTGGACTCATTTGAAAAATCACAACGCAGACTCAAAGCTAGGTACTATGCCACTGGCAACAAAGCGGACAAAGTAATGGCCCAAAAAATTAAAGGCCACCGTGCTAAATCCAAAATACATTGCCTTGTGCACCCAACCACGATGCATTCAGCAGCTACTATGGCAATTTATATAACATTAAAGACGACACTACCACCTACCAACCCTCTAAAGACGAAATCTTAGCCTTCCTGGACACAGTCCAACTCCCTTCATTGACAGACCTCCAAATCTCTTCTCTGAATGCACCATTCTCCATTGAGGAAATCACGGCAGTTATCGATTCTCTTCCTAACTCAAAATCTCCAGGACCCGATGGCCTCACAGACGAATACCACAAAACATTCCGTACCGTCTTAGCCCCGCATCTATGCTCCGTATATAATCACGCTGCCTCTATCTCCTCTTTTCCGCCCGAAATGCTCCGGGTTAGAGGGCCTAAAACGGGGCAAAGACCTGTCATTTCCGCAAAATTATCGTCCTACATCTCTCTTAAACATAGACGTTAAGATATATGCAAAAATGCTAGCCAACAGACTTGTAAACATACTCCCGACACTGATCCACACCGGTGCCTCTGGAAGGCCTTCTCCGCTTCTCTCCCTGGATGCGGAGAAGGCGTTCGACAGAGTACACTGGCAATATCTATTGCTAGTTCTCCGCAAGTTTGAATTCCAGGGCCCCTCCCGTGCAGCCATCCTTGCCCTTTACTCGAATCCATCGGCACAAGTCTTTACCTCTGATGCCCTCTCTGCACCATTTCCTATCACAAATGGCACCAGGCAAAGGTGTCCCCTCTCTCCACTCATTTTTAATTTAGCAATGGAACCGCTAGCTGAGATGATTCGATCTAATAACAAAATCTCTGGCATTACAATAGCATCTCAAGAACATAAGATAAGTTTGTTCGCCGACTACGTTATACTCATGTTGTGCAATCCTTCCTCCTCACTGATAGTCCAAAAGACTCTATCATGCTTTAGTAACATATCATACTATAAAGCCAATGATTCCAAATCACTAATGCTAGACTTGGGTATCGACGCCACCTCTTGCCTCCTCCTACAACAAATCTGTCTATTTACTTGGGCAGACAAGTCTATTCCTTATTTAGGTACCAACCTCACTAGAACCACTAAAACCCTCGCCAAAGACAACTATGCCCCAATGAAAGACAAAATGACCCAAGACCTTGCGGGACTGGCTAAACATGAATTTTCATGGTTGGGCAAACTAGCAGCCTTTAAAATTATGGTGTTTTCCCAACTGCTCTATCTCTTCAGGACTCTCCCAATACCAATGCCACATAGCTTCTTCCAAAATATCCAATCTATTCTCTCCCGTTACCTGTGGAATGGGAAAAAACCCTGAGCCAAGTTTACCTGCCTAATCAAACACAGACATTTCGGTGGAGCAGGCCATACAGACATACACAATTACTACCTAGCATCTATACTTACGCAAATTAAAGAATGGTTCCGCCCAATACCCAGCACATTATGGGGGAATATAGAGTCCTCCTACACCGCTCAATATTCCCTTTCAGAATGGCTATTGGGAGCTACTCTCGGAACTAGAATACCAACTCATATACCCCCAACCATGAAAGCGTCATTTACGGCATGGAAGACATTAATGCACCAGGCGAGGGCAGCCTCTCCATCAACCACAATACCTATTCTGCTCACATCCTTATGTTCACTTATAGATCAATTCCGCTTTACAAAATGGAAGCACAATGGCTTACTCTACATGCACTAATTGTATACAGATGATTCCCTCGCGCCATTTACAACTCATGCGCAAGACACAATTTGTCCCATACTGACGAATATCACCATACTCGCCTATTACATTGCCTACAGGGAATTCCGAAAGGCTCCCACCTAACCAACTCCAATGCTTGGAAATTCCTGCAACCTACCACTTCCCCTCAAAAGGGAATTTCACTGTTCTATAATACTCTCCAACAAAAAAGGCACTTTGTTAAGAATGCTTACTTACAACAATGGGAAGAGGACCTTGGCCAATCCTACACAGATCAACAATGGCTCTATGCCTATAGAGCTACGTACACAGCCACATCCTGCACCACCTTGATAGAACTTACAACTAAAATTCTCCAACGCTGGTACATGACCCCATCGAGAATTGCTAAATTTGACTCTAAGGCATCCAACAGATGCTGGCGGGGTTGCAACCAAAGGGGTGATCTGCCTCACATTCTTTGGCACTGTCCACTTCTGACACTCTACTGGACTGAGGTCTTTCGCATTATATCAAATATAGCCAACAGACACGTTCCTCCAAGCCCAGCACTTGCACTACTATCACTTGAGATCGACACACTACCGAGAGACAAAAGGCATTCGATCCTTCACATTCTCTTGGCAGCCAGATTATGTGTTACTAGGAAATGGAAAAACTCTGCCCCCCCCCCCCCCACTATCCTAGAATTGGTAGACGTGACACAGCTACACCACACTTACGAGCTGATGAACGATTCATCCATAGGGGAACTACAACAAACGTCCAATCAATGGTCACTGTGGCAAACCTGGTATAAAACATTCCTGGATAACACAAACCCCCTAGGGACTCTTAATCATTTTCTTTACCTTCACATGCTATGGACGGAGGGGGCCTCCACTCCTGGACACAGTTAGCTCCCTTTGGGGTGTCCAGGGAGGATCTGCCCTCTCCACAATACAATAATAAGGTTGACGCTATGATATTCTTCACAACATCATTATTAATTAAGAGATTCCACGCCCTCTACCTATACCTCCCTAAGCTATCTTACAGTAAGTAACATCACACTGCTTATGCATAACTGCATCTGAAAGTAACAGTTGATTAAACACTAGTTAATTTTGCAGTCATGGGTAATAACGTTTCGGATGTACTCTCATCACCCCTGTTGTTCTGATATAAGGCAGCATCACAACTAACTTGTATGATGTATATAAGAAAAGTGAGAGAGCCAATGCGCTACCTGAGGGGTACAATGATTGAGCAGGGCCAACAATACGTGCCAAATAATTTATAAATAAAAACTGAAAAAACTAAGAAGGAATAGAATAAGGTAGAAAAAGCAGCCAATTATATTCAGTGTCCCCACTGTATGATAGAATTAAAGAAACAATGGAAGATATTGGCGCTAATTCTTAAACATATGCAAAAAAGCAGAAGATATTCAAAACAAATAATAAATATCAAATGATGATATACAAGAAAGTGTCCAGTAAGTGATAAAGTAGTGCACAGACAGTGTGCAGACAAAAAGTGGTTTAGTTCCAAAATAATACAAGGGATAACTGTGATTCCAGACTATGTTGCCCAAAGAAAAAATATATCACTCCAGTGGATAAAGATGAATATGTGCAATGGCAATATATGACAATACAATGCGCCAATAAAGATGATGCATATCAAAAGAATATGTCCAATACGTGGTGAAGTAGTGCACAAGCAGTGTGCTAACAAAAAAATAGTTTATAGTGATAACTCCATAAACATAGCAAGTGATAACTGTGATTCTAGACTATGTTGCCAGAAAAAATATTGTGTCACTCCAGTGAATCCAAATGAATGTGTGCAGTGGCCGCTCACCTTAATGCGCATTCTTATGAGCGTGTTAGGAAACTCCTTAGATGTAATAAGGACCTCTTTTGGGATTGGATGGATGGTGGGATGTAACAAAAGATGCGCCTCTCTCCCCTCAGTGAGAATCAATCCAAAATGCTATGCTGATAGTGACCGAACATCGGTATGCTTCTCAGATGTGTCTCATATGTGGGGTAATTAAATGAAGGCCATCATGGTGCAGTATGTCAGAATAATGATTTTAATGTATAAAAAGAACTTACAGTAAAGCAGAAAATCAAACGCTGACCGCAGATTACGGCAGTTACGGCCGTAAACCGGAAGTGACCTCACCCGGCTCCTCTCGACGCGTTGCGTCACTCCACACGTGACTTTTTCAAGGGATCAAATTTTGTCAGCACACTGTCTGTGCACTACTTCATCACTTACTGGACACTTTCTTGTATATCATCATTTGATATTTATTATTTGTGAAAGAAAATAGGTGCGCGAACCTGAAATGATGAAAAGTGAGGTGAAAGCAGCACTGAAATATAAATTAAACGTGAAAAAATAGTAATATAGGAAACATTACCAAAGTGCGCTAAACAAATTGTGAAACAATTGTTCAAAAATACATGGATGGTGTCTGGGTTGACACCAAAAACATAGGCATTCAAATCCAAACAAAGTGCAAAAACTATAAAAAGTCTTTCTTTTCAGATTGGAGTGAAGGTAAGGGAGTGTTGGGAGGTGGGTGGGGCCTCGTCCCAAAAGTAGTGATCCAAAGTGGTTCTCAGTGACTTGATATACACATGTGGACACCCAGTGTTAGGAGTGGACTCTTACCACAATGTGGAGAGATGTGAGCATGTACTATGTTATGTCCAGAAGTCCCAACTGATCAAGCTGACAGGGATGGCTCTCGGAATGGACCGGAACAATCAGCTGCTTCCAAAGTGGGGGGGGGATCTATAGGCTTCCAAACAGGAGAAGATGCCAAGAAAGATCGTACCCAGAGAAAAGAAGAGGACTATAGTGCATTACCTTCGGCTTTATTTATGAATTGAATGAAGAGACACTTACACAATCCAGACGAACAGACAGCAAATACAGGACGGTCGCGGATGTCTGCAGTACAAACCGGGACCTATGACAGCACGACTGGCTCCCCCCTCAGACCCTTTGCTGTGACACTCATATATTTAACTCTGTGGAAAGGTGCTTTCCATTTCTTCTGATCATCCTTGAGATGGTTCTACACCTTCATTTGAGTCCAGTTGTGTTTGATTATACTGATTGGACTTGATTAGGAAAGCCACACACCTGTCTATATAAGACCTTCCAGATCACAATGCATGTCAGAGCAAATGAGAATCATGAGGTCAAAGGAACTGCCTGAAGAGCTCAGAGACAGAATTGTGGCAAGGCACAGATCTGGCCAAGGTTACAAAAAGATTTCTGCTGCACTTAAGGTTCCTAAGAGCACAGTGGCCTCCATAATCCTCAAATGGAAGACGTTTGGGACGACCAGAACCCTTCCTAGAGCTGGCCTTCCGGCCAAACTGAGCTATCGGGGGAGAAGAGCCTTGGTGAGAGAGGTAAAGAAGAACCCAAAGATCACTGTGGCTGAGCTCCAGAGATGCAGTCAGGAGATGGGAGAAAGTTGTAGAAAGTCAACCATCACTGCAGCCCTCCACCAGTCGGGGCTTTATGGCAGAGTGGCCCGACGGAAGCCTCTCCTCAGTGTAAGACACATGAAAGCCCGCATGGAGTTTGCTAAAAAACACCTGAAGGACTCCAAGATGGTGAGAAATAAGATTCTCTGGTCTGATGAGACCAAAATAGAACTTTTTGGCCTTAATTCTAAGCGGTATGTGTGGAGAAAACCAGGCACTGCTCATCACCTGTCCAATACAGTCCCAACAGTGAAGCATGGTGGTGGCAGCATCATGCTGTGGGGGTGTTTTTCAGCTGCAGGGACAGGATGACTGGTTGCAATTGAGGGAAAGATGAATGCGGCCAAGTACAGGGATATCCTGGACAAAAACCTTCTCCAGAGTGCTCTGGACCTCAGACTGGGCCGAAGGTTTACCTTCCAACAAGACAATGACCCTAAGCACACAGCTAAAATAACGAAGGAGTGGCTTCACAACAACTCCGTGACTGTTCTTGAATGGCCCAGCCAGAGCCCTGACTTAAACCCAATTGAGCATCTCTGGAGAGACCTAAAAATGGCTGTCCACCAACGTTTACCATTCAACCTGACAGAACTGGAGAGGATCTGCAAGGAGGAATGGCAGAGGATCCCCAAATCCAGGTGTGAAAGACTTGTTGCATCTTTCCCAAAAAGACTCCTGGCTGTATTAGATCAAAAGGGGGCTTCTACTAAATACTGAGCAAAGGGTCTGAATACTTAGGACCATGTGATATTTCAGTTTTTCTTTTTTAATAAATCTGCAACAATGTCAACAATTCTGTGTTTTTCTGTCAGTATGGGGTGCTATGTGTACATTCATGAGGAAGAAGAATGAACCTAAATGATTTATCAAATGGCTGCAATATAACAAAGAGTGAAAAATTTAAGGGGGTCTGAATACTTTCCGTACCCACTGTATATATATATACACATATATATATACACATATATATATATATATATATATATATATATATATATATATATATATATATATATATATATATAATATAACACATGAATTATAATCGAATCAATAATATATTATATATTATATATATATATATATATATATATATATATATATATATATATATATATATATATATATATATATATATATATATATATATATATATATATATAATATTATATAATAAAATTATATTATTGAGTAGATTATAATTCATGTGTTTGTGTTTCAAATTTATCACATCTGGGATGTCTACTAGAGTCTTGTTTTGGTCAGGTTTAAGTCAGTAATTACTAAGAATTGTAGGCCTATAATACATAACGCCAAATTTCCATGAAAAAAATTGTACCGCTTTTGGTACAGAATTCCTGACATAATCATACCGCCAGGGAGGTTAAGTGGCAATGCTGTAACTTCCCAGCCAACGATTGTTTGTTCCCATGAGATAAGGATTATAGTGAGGTGGTTTTCACAGGGCTTTAAAAAATCACAGCTAGTCAGCACAATCATATGTTGGGCAGGCAGATCTTCTAACCACTATTCAATACATATTTAGATCTAGTGGGTCACTTTCCTTTCTAGGTCAATAGGGGACTGAAACATGACCTTTTTAAAAACATCAGCTATTACTGCTATGCATTTTATCAATGTATGTACTTTTGCAAAAGCATTTATACATATATTGTTTAAAAAATCAGGATGGAAAAAATGGTGAAGAAATACTGTGATTTCTAATGTATGTTATACAACACTTTTGTACACTTATCCTATAATCACTTGTGTGACTGTGAATGCCTATAATTTAAGAAAGAAAAGAAGAAATCAAAGCTGGTAATGCAAGAACACAGTAAAGAAGAAAAGGTTGGTGTTGTTGCACCCACATGAAAGGAGAAGTGCAATTTGAGATGGCACTTGATGCGCTTTGACCCTGTGTATATCCAGTGATATGTCTTTTAACATTACCCATGCTGTGCACTGCAACTCACCTCATCAAGAATTGCTAGACCGCAGTCAGAATAAGAGGCCCTAGATAGATTGATATTTAATTCATCAAACTGGTAACGTCTTCTCACAATAACATGTCACACAGTGGGTGTCTGGCAGTTTCCATCAGTCCACTCTTTCATTTCTGTGCATCCCCTCAGGTGACGCTGACATTTTGTGGAGTGTGATCTGTCACGAAACCAAAATAGGGTGATGCTGGACAGAGAGATATTTTGTACTGGACCCCTTCAATTGAAGATTACTTGTTTTTTCTGGTAACATTTAAAGGAGCAATTGCCATAGAAGCAACATTTCAATTGCTTCACAGAAAAAGGTAAAATAAAACATACTCATCTGTTTAAATATACCTTATGTGCATATGCCCCCCCCCCTACCCACAACATTTTTCTTTATGCTGAGCCCATCACTACAGTTAAAGAAGTTGTGGCTACATGACTAACACCCTGAACTCAAGGTTTTAGTTATTTAACAGCTCTGGTACATCAGCAAGGCAGTAAATGTGTCTTTTTGCTAGCTGATCAATTGTTTGCTTTACATTGTGGGAGACATGGGGAGTCCCAGAATTAAACTTGTCTGCAAGCCAAAATAAACTGACAGTTCCACATTTCAGAAAGCAGCATTATTCTTTAATGCAAGTGCACTATATGGCCTAAGGTTTGTTGACACCTGACTATTATGCCTCTATGAACTTGCTGGAAATCAAGGGCAATAATTTAAAGTTTCTCCCTCATTGCATCTGTAGCCCCAGGTCTGCAGTGCCAGTGGAGGGCACCATGCATGGACCGGGCTTTCACTACAATGACACACACACACAAAGCCGGCGCTGCAATTGTTCTTTCTTTAATTAGCTATCAGTAAGAAAGGAAGAGAGAAACAGGATATAGGAAACATGTAAGGCTGTATTACATACCAGTGTGAGCCAAAGTAGAGGCTGCCAACCTCTCCAGGGCATCAAAGGACATGGACTGGTTTCTGTACAGCCTGGGAGGAAAGAGGATTTCTGGGTACTGGCTGGTACTAGGGAAAATGTAGTCCTCATAAGACATCTTCTTATTAAGCCAATAATGGGATGGAGGCCTCAGGAGACCAAGGAGTTACAGCAGGAGGAAAAGGGCTGCGATTGCTGTGGCAATGAGAGGTGACCATCTGAGTGGCATGCTATGTCGGATATATAGAACAAGTGATTCTGCTGCCACATCTGCACAGAGGTCACAGCTTTGAGAGACTGCCACTGCTATGGTTTAAATTGCTACTGACATCCTCCACCATGAAAGCAAGAATTGGCCTTGCTGTCAAAAATTGCAATGATATGCACCTGTCAAACAGGTGTGAAAAAATTGGTCCTTGGTTGTTAATTGGCCAAAATATCTCCCAGATGAAATCAACACCCACAAAGCAAAGCAGCCTAGACAGTCTTTCAGAGATTCCAGATCCAGAAAGCACTTAATCAGTGACATCTGCATCAGGGGCTTGATAGTTGCTACTAATCCAGTATTATTTATTTTATTAAATGTCAGCCGGTCCACGAAGTCTGTAGACAGATGCGCTCCCTATCTGTCACAAAACCTCCATCAGCACTGAATGCCCGTTCAGAAAGCACGCTGAATGCCCGGCAGCCCAGCAGTTCTATTGCATACTGGGCAAGTTTTGGCCAGTGGTCTTTTCTCATGACTCTGTAACCCAGTGGATTGTCAACTTGTAAGCTCTACATATCTGTTTTCGCCCCTAGATAATCACAACCAATAAATAAAGAACACAACAGGGATTGTGTGACTGATGCATGCATTATCACGGCTTACTATTCTTGTGGCCTCCTCTAATGGTAACAGTAAAGTGCATGCATCCTATATCAGCAGTCATAGGAGTGGGAAAAAAGCTAAGCTGGCCTTAAGCTGTCCTTAAGCTGTCCTTGTGCTATACTTACACAGGTAAAGTCACAACAAAAAAACCCTCAAAAAAAGCTCTTAGAGCTGTAATAAATAGTTGCACTGATGCGGTTGCAGAAATTGCAGAAGTAATATACAGTTTATTGACATATAAGGGAAGGAAAAATTAAGGTTAAATCAATTAAAACAATCAAATTTCATGTACTGTCCACTTTACTAACTCTGAAGGGAAGGCAGAGTGTTCAGGCCAAATGATGGAGCCAAGTAGGAGCCAGTCCTGCAGCTGTCAGGTAGCAAAAATCTTAGGGTGCTGAAGGGGAGAAGTTTTAAGCCACTCCTTTAGTGCTGTGCCCGGGGGCTGTAGACTGGTGAACAAATAGCAGCGGTCCACCTGCAGCAGTCCACCTCCAGACTCACAGAGTGCCCAGCCAGGGCCAGGAGGCAGGCGAGAGACCAATGGCGGTGGAGCCGAGAGCTGCTGACGAGAAATGACGTCAATGATGCGGCCCATCAGTCACGGCAATGGTGTAGGGAGAACCACAGTCGGCCACTGGAGGCACTGTGTGCCGGTGTCTTGACAACAAAGACTGCTGTTGGCCACTGGAGGCACTGTGTGCCCATGGTCCTGGCAGAGGTGTAAAGGAGACCACAGACAGCCACAGAGGCATTGTGTGCTGTTAGACCTGGCAAAAATATAAGGGGATGTGGAGGGGGCAAATTGTCAGTCACTGAAGGCACTGTGTGCCTATACTAAGCAGGAAGGCGGGGAGGAAAATTGGCGGCAGGAGATGGTGGTACAGCCGGGTGCAGGATGCTCTAACTGAGGATGGATCACATCCACCTTTGCCTGTGGACACATACAGTGCTGGTCCCCTCACAGTGCCAGAGGAACATCTGCCTCTCCTTGTTGATCAAAAAGGACAGATCCTGCACATGCTGATATGCAACAAGTACAAAGAGGAGTACTTCACCAGCCCATGGCGCTGTCCATGTGTTCACCTCCTTTGTTTGTATGTTTTTTTGGCTGAAATGTCCTGGTTGCTGCTGCTCCTCTCTCACTCCACCGGGGGGGGGGGGGCGGATCAAAACAATTCAAATCTGTAAAGAAAAGCGCACGCAACCTCGGGCAATAACGCTTTAATAAAGGACAATAAAACAGTACATTGGAATTGCACTCACACTTTTCCTTTAAGACAATCGCTTTACAGCATTCCAACAGGAGCTACTCGCTCCTCCCGTCCCTCCAGATGGTGACTCTGCGGTCTCCTCATCCGCGGCTGCCACCGCTGTATCCCCGCTCTCCTTCACTTCCTGTGTTGCCTGGTCACCGGATGCCGGTTCTAGTGCGCCTGCACACTATACCAACGTGATCTACGGCGCCTCAGGAGAGCCTCAGCCAAAGCCGGAGCCACAAGTTGTACGGAGCTGCGAGGTGGGGGATTCAAGACACGGGTGCACTGCCTCTGCTGTTACTATGGACAACGCGTTTCGGAGGCTGAGCCTCCTTCCTCAGGTCCCACCTTGCTTCCTGCTAACGCCCTTCCCTATATACCCGGGATACCATCGGCCCTAATTATATAGTTGTGTATTCTTAAAGGGGCCAGTAACCGATAATCCTTATCCACCTTGGCTGGGACGGGAGAAGCAAGGGGCTATCCACTTTTAAAAAACATATATTAAAAATACAGTTTAAGATACAATTTAAAATACAATTTAAAACAGTACAATACCAGCGCAGATATTAACCAGAGCTATTATAGATACATGTTTGGATATCACATTCCCTACATAGCAATGGTTGTCTCCTGCTTAAAATACATAAACGTATCCTAAAAGTATATCAGCATTTCCTAATACCAATAGTCGACAGATCATATTAATTCCACATTATCTCTCATCCATCTACCAAAATAATTTCATAAGTCAGGATAATACACATAATAAATAAAAAAAAAAAAAAAAAAAAAAAAGGATACTAGTCTCATTAAAATACAATAAAATAAGATTCAATTCCATATGGCACATATACAAATATCAATTAGTATATGAAAATACTACTCCATATAGGCCAACCAAATATACTACATGGCGGTTGTTTATATTTCTCATATATATATATACACACACACACATGAGAAATACATATACCTACACATACCCATCGGTGGTGACACCCTGAGTATCCCCAAAAAAATATAATATATATCTGTACATATACACCGACTCTCATACCCAGCTGCTCAGATATTGTTGTATGGACACGAATGTGCGTATGCCTCCGTGCACACTTCACAGACACATGGCCGGGCAGGGACTATGTTCCCTACCCCTAGTAACCATGTGTATGTGCATGTGCTAGAACCCACTCTACCATGCCCACACCCCCGTACTGATATGTCAAATGATCGTGTTGACTTCCAGCTCCTCATTGAGCCCACCCGGCGACATGGACCCAAGCGTAAAGATCCAGAATGTTTCTTGCTTGCACAGGATCGCAAACCTTTCACCTTCTGGGAGAGTCATAGATATGGCTTCAATCCCAAATAGTTCCAGGCCTGCAGTATCCCCACCATGCGCTTTACAGAAGTGTCTTGGCACGCTGTGCTTGTCTTTTTTCTGCTCAATAAACCGGCGATGTTCGCCAAACCTGGTGCGCATTGCTCTAACTGTCCTGCCAACATAAATTAAGCCACATGGGCACCTCAAGCCATAGACCACAAACTGTGTACCACAGCTAATGAATTGTTTGATATTATAGGTGTGCCCTGCAACTGATGTAAAGCTACTTTTGCCATGTTGCATAAATGCACAAGCCTTACATCTGCTCTGCTTGCATTTGTAGGAGCCTACCATATTAAAGAGAACTGGGATAGTGGATGCTTTATTATGGCATTTCATACTTTTTATTTTGCTTGGAGCAACCAGACTCTTTACATTGCTAGCCCGCCTGAACACCACTTTGGGTTTTTTGGGGAGCACTCTACCCAAGGCTGCATCCTGCTGCAGAATAGGCCAATGTTTCTGCAAAGCTCTCTTAATGGCCCAATGTTGGTTATTGAATTTTGTAATAAACATAACCTCTCGGGGAGCACCGTTCTCCACAGCTGCCTTGCTACTACAGCCTTCTATATAGCGATCTCTGGCTTTTTGTATGTGCTGCACAGCATACCCTTTCTCCATAAATTTTTTCTCTAAAATTTTTGCTTGCAACAGATATTGCTCAGTATCTGTGCAATTTCTACGCAGCCTACAGAATTGACTGTAGGGTATGTTTTCTTTCCATTTGGGCAAATGGCAGCTCTTCCAATGTAAATAAGAGTTACCTGCTGTTTCCTTAAAGTGCGTTTTGGAGGTGATAGCCCCTTCTTCATTCCAGGTCAATTCTAGATCCAAAAATACAAGGGACTTCGCATCTAGTACATGCGTAAACCTAATGCCATACGGATTGGTGTTACAGTAGTTCACAAATTCTACTGCCCTGTCAGCTGTACCATCCCATATCACTATTACATCATCGATGTAACGCCCATAGTACACCAAATGCTGTGCAAACGGGTTCTGCATCCAGATATGGAATTTTTCCCAAAACCCCATGAATAAGTTTGCGTAGCATGGTGCAAAATGCGCGCCCATCGCAGTGCCTGAAATCTGTCTATAGTGTTTTCCCTGGAACTCGAAATAATTCCTTTCCAGTGCAAACTGCGTGCAAGCACTGATAAATCCTGACTGGTCCGGATTGAGGTACTCCGCACCCGACAGGAAGTGTTCTACGGCCTTTAGTCCACCCTCATGGGGTATCGAAGTATACAGGGAGCACACATCCAGGGATAGCCACAGATAGTTGGGTTCCCACCTATAATTCTGTAGTATCTCCAGCACCTGTGTGGAATCCCTAATGTATGCCGGGAGTGATATAACTATCGGCTGTAGATGGAGATCCACATATTGGGAGAGTCTGCTGGTAATACTCTCCATGGCTGCTACAATTGGCCTACCAGGAGGACAAACTGGATTTTTGTGTATCTTTGGGGTATGATAGAAGTACGGGGTTTTAAAATAATTATTTAGAAAAAACAGTTTCTCAGATTTATTGATGATTTTACTGTTAAAGGCCTTATTAATAAGCTCCTGTAGTTCTATCTTATACTGAGGGAGGGGATCCTGGCTCAGAACCTCATAGGTGTTATGGTCCGACAATAGTCTTACCGCTTCCCCAATATAATCCGCCCTATTTTGTACTACTATCCCTCCTCCTTTGTCCGCTACCCTTATGATGATATCGCTATTCTTTTTCATACGATTAAGTGCCACTATTTCTTCTGAGGATAAGTTATTAGTACTTAGCTTCCCCTTAGGGCGGGTACAGATTTTGTTAAAATCCGCATACACCATGGCATAGAACGTTTTGGTGTATTCATTCTTAACATGATGTGGGTAGAAACTGGACTTGGGTCTAAAATGGCTATACTTTATCTCATTATAATAGGGGTTAGAGATAGCATTATCTAGTGTTATACCCCCTTCAAGCCATAATTCTTCCAATATGTCTAACACTTCTCTATCTAATTCTGATTCTCCTAACTCCAAACCGTCCTCCTCCTCAGCCATCTCTGTGGAGTCTGAGGGGCCTATGGACACCTCTTTGACCTTTGCATTTTGGAGGCTGAAGTATCTCTGTACTGTAAGGTCCCTCATATACTTATGCAGATCTTTAAACAGATCAAAGAGGTTAGCATTACTACTTGGGGCAAAATTGAGCCCCTTCTGTAGTAAGCTGATTTCTCCTTCTCCAAGTACATGTGTTGACAAATTGAATATTTTTACTGTGGAGATAGGTGATGTAGTTTTCCTCTTTTTATTTCGCTTCCCCTTTCCTCCTCTGCTTCCTCTATATCTCCTATTTTCCTTTTTTCTGCGGGAGGGGGGCGGTCTAAAAAAGTCCCATCACTGGTCTGGGGCATATGTCCTGCCTGGGTATCTAGTTCTTCTCCTACTATAGCGGTACCTCCAATCTGTGACAGGTCCCTATGTCCTGTGGTGGGTTCCTCTAATGCCTCATACCTATTGGATAGTGGGATTCCTTGGTAGGGTACAAGTGACCCACCCTGGGCTCCCCCATCCATAGAGTATGGACCCTCTCTAGGCCCCTGCTGGGGCCTGTCTCCCTTCCCTCCTGACTTCTCCCGATCTCTGGGTCCTGTGATACTCTGGTGGCCTCCTGCACTTGGCTTCCCCATGGCAAGATCTTTCCTACTTGGGGTCCTGACCCTCTGGGGTCCCCCCATGTTCCCTACATCTTCCCTCTGATGGGGATGTGTGTTCTTATTGTATTTCTGTGGCCTGACTTCGGGACTGTTATAGTTACTCTGTTCCCTATAGCTTGTTTTCCTACGTGTACCTCCATATTGTGTTTGATGGTTAGGATTACCATCTCTCTTTTTGTCATATTTATGGTGGTTATGATGATATATTGGACCCTTATTACTATGGGGACCACTATTAATATACCCCCTACCATTAGGTGGCGGTACTGCATTATTACTATTCTGATGGGGTCGGGACACTCCTTTTCCTCTTTTCTCTTTCTGGGGGTTATGTACACTTGTTCTATTGTCCACAGAGGTAGGTGTATTTCGGGCCATATCATGCCATTGTGATCTATTTTGATCACGTTCATTATGTTCCTCCCTTTTCGGTCTCTCCTTTTTCCAACTGAAAATCATACCCTGTTCATAGTCTGCAATATCTCTGAAGAATTTTTTACGTTTCCCTTCTATTAATTTATCCTCGAATTCTGCTCTCTTGCGATTTAACAATTCCCTGCATCTTACAAAACTATTCACGTCCTTGTAGGCATCTAATTTTGTAGTTAGTTCTGCCAATTTAGCTGCATTACTATTGAGCATTCTTTGCCTCTGCATCACTAGGATCTCCATCCACTGAGCTGTACACAACGATGATACTTTATCCCATGTTTTTTGTAAGTCTGGGTCCAGAAAATTACATCTTTTTTTATTTCGTAAACCCCTAGGGGCTAATCCTTCACCTAAATATTGTTTCAGGAACGTGATGTCCCACCATTGTGTGACATTATAATTATGTGCTTCCTCTGTTTTCTTGCAACATATCCAAAACTCCTTCTCTCTCTCTTCTATGTACTGGAGCCTGTTATTCAACATATTACCACTAGGTGGTGCTGGAAGCTTCTCTCCTTCTCTACTATTTTCTGCCACTGTATTAATTTTAGCCTTAGAGAATAATTCCTTGAACAGATTCGCTGATTTGTTCTGTCTGGCAGCAACCTCCTCATCTGTATATGCTGCTGCTTCAGCCATACTAATATATATAATATGGACAACCACTAAAAGTAGACCACGGAACTGAAACCAAAAGGGGAGAGATACAAAGGCTACAACCGGAAGTGATGGATGTAGGTAAGGCTGGAAGGGGAGGGGGATGGGGGAAAGGAATGGACGGGAGGGAGAGAGAAAGTAGGGGAGGGGGGGCTGCTGGGGAGTTACAACTAGGGAGGGGATGTGGGAATCAGCCAAACACTCAACACTTTTTTTTTTTTTTATTTATTATGTGTATTATCCTGACTTATGAAATTATTTTGGTAGATGGATGAGAGATAATGTGTAGGGTTGAGCGGACACCTAGATGTCCGTGTTCGACGGGTTCGGCCGAACTTTAAAAAAAAGTCCGGGTCCGTGTCCCGGACTTTTACCGAACTTTTCCCGGACACCGAACCCCATTGAAGTCAATGGGGACCCGAACTTTAAGGCACTAAAATGGCTCTAAAACACCAAAGGAAAGGGCTAGAGTGCTGCAAATGGCAGCAAAACGTAATTAAGAGCATGGCAAGTGCTCTGCAAACAAATGTGGATAGGGAAATAACTTAAAACAACAAAAAAAAACAGAAAAATAAAACAATGTTCTTCTTCATCTCTGAAGGACGAGGCCCATATGGAGTAGGAGGGAGGTTGAGGTGGTGGTGGATGTGGCGGTGACATAGGCGTGCGCACAGGGTGTGCTGGGTGTGCCTGGGCACACCCTAATCACCTAGGGCACATAGCATTGCCAGTGAGGAGATGGGAAAGATCTCCCTGGGACCTGCTCTGCTCTATTTCTCCTTGCCTACAGGTACATGGCCCCGATACATTACTCTCCCTGCTGGCAAACACATGCATGTGTATTTCAACTTTGGGGTGCACACCTTAATGCAATAGGCTGCGCACACCTATGGGCGGTGTAGGTGGAAGCGGCGGTGGAGGAGGACCAGGGCCGGATTAACAGCATCATGGGCTTGGTGCTGAGGATTTTGAAGGGCCTTAGGGCCGTGCCTTGCCATGCACCCAGAGGAGGAAGGGTGCAGCCATGCATGCCTAATTCAACATGGGATGCTGTCTCTGAAGCCCATAAACACATCCATGCATCGCCAACTGTCCCTCCTTGTCTGGCCTTCACGCTGTGTGGGGAGGTTCTGAGGGTGCTGCCTGGGGAAGCGAGCATAGAAGCCAGACTTCTGTGTTTACAAGTGACAGAAGAGCGGTAACAGTGAATATGGCCAACCCGGGGCCTATATAAAAGGTAGGGGCCTGGAGCTGCAGCTCCAATAGACCCTACATTAATCTGGCCCTGAGGAGGAGGACGAGGTAGCCAACACTGCTTCTTTTCACAAATTTTAAATGAGGGTACACCCCAAAAGAGTGAGAAAGAGCAAAAATGGAACAATGGGTGGGTAAGGTCGGTATCCATTGCTATTCTGCATAAGGTACGGAAAAGTCCCGTGGGATCCATGCCTGGTTCATTTTAATGAACGTGAGCTTGTCCACATTGTCTCTGGACAGGCGGCTGCGCTTGTCTGTTATAACGCCCCCAGCCGTGCTAAATACCCGTTCAGATAATACACTGGCTGCAGGGCACGCCAGCACCTCCAAGGCGTAAAGGGCAAGCTCAGGCCATGTGCCCAATTTGGAGACCCAGAAGTTGAAGGGGGCAGACCCGTCATTCACTACATGTAGGCGTGTGCACACATACTGCTCCACCATGTTGGTAAAATGCTGCCTCCTGCTAAGACGTTCCATCTGAGCTGCTGGTGTTGCTGTTTGTTGTGGCGTGCTGACAAAGCTTTTCCACATTTCGGCCATGCTAACCCTGCCTTCTGAGGTGCTGGCGGTGCCCTGGTTGCGTTGGCGACCTCCTCCTCCTCCTCCTCTGCCTTGTGCTTCCACTGTGGCCCCGCTGTCAGATGGGAATGCCAGCAGCATGGCGTCTACCAGCGTGCGCTTGTACTCGCGCATCTTGCGATCGCGCTCCAGTGAGTGAATTAAGGACGGTACGTTGTCCTTGTAACGGGGATCCAGCAGCGTGGCCACCCAGTAATCAGCACAAGTTAGAATGTGGGCAACTCGGCGGTCGTTGTGGAGACACTGCAGCATGTAATCGCTCATGTGTGCCAGGCTGCCCAGAGGCAACGAAAGGCTGTCCTCTGTGGGAGGTGTATGGTCCGTGTCCTCTGTATCCCCCCAGCCACGCACCAGTGATGGCCATGAGCTGGCCTGGGTGCCACCCTGCTGTGAACATGGTTCCATCTCCTCCTCCAGCTCCTCCTCCTCCTCATCCTCCTCATCCTCCAGAACTGTGCCCCTGCTGGACAATTCCGTCCCTGGCGTTTGCGTGTGCAGGAACCCACCCTCGGAGCCCCTTGCGAATGACTGCCCTGAAAGCCTTGGAAATGTTACCTCTTCATCCTCCTCCTCCTCCTCATCCTGTGCCACATCCTCTTCCATCATCGCCCGAATTGTTTTTTCAAGGAGGCATAGAAGTGGGATAGTTAAGCTGAGAACGGCGTCATTGCCACTGGCCATGTTGGTGGAGTACTCAAAACAGCGCAACAAGGCACACAGGTCTCGCATGGAGGCCCAGTTATTGGTGGTGAAGTGGTGCTGTTCCGCAGAGCGACTCACGCGTGCGTGCTGCAGCTGAAACTCCACTATGGCCTGCTGCTGCTCGCACAGTCTTTCCAGCATGTGCTGGTTTTTGATTAAATAGCGGAATAGAAAATATGATCCAAAAAAAGTGTATGTATATCACACGTACACAACCACACTAGGCCCCAATTACTATTGTTTGTACCCCTAAAAGGCTAGGAGTAGGGGGGAGTATGGAACAGGCAGCACCCTCAAACCTTCAGAAGTATGAGATGAACCCCAACAACTTGGAAAGGTGGATCTCTCTCACACGTACCGACACAGACTATCCCGCAATTCAATTGATCCTCAAAGGTTTTTATTGAATAGCGGAATAGGAAATATGATCAAAAAAAGTCTATGTATCTCGCACGTACACAACCACACTAGGCCCCAATTACTATTGTTTGTACCCCTAAAAGGCTAGATGAGGAGTAGGGGGGGTATGGAACAGGCAGCACCCTCAAACCTTCAGAAGTATGAGATGAACCCCAACAACTTGGAAAGGTGGATCTCTCTCACACGTACCGACACAGACTATCCCGCAATTCAATTGATCCCCAAAGGTTTTTATTGAATAGCGGAATAGGAAATATGATCAAAAAAAGTGTATGTATCTCACACGTACAGAAACACACTAGGCCCCAATTACTATTGTTTGTACACCTAAAAGGATGGATGAGGAGGAGGAGGAGTATGGAACAGGCAGCACCCTCAAAGCTTCAGAAGTATGAGATGAACCCCAAAAACTTGGAAAGGTGGATCTCACACGTACCGACACAGACTATCCCGCAATTTAATTGATCCCCAAAGGTTTTTATTGAATAGCGGAATAGGAAATATGATCAAAAAATGTGTATGTATCTCACACGTACAGAAGCACACTAGGCCCCAATTACTATTGTTTGTACACCTAAAAGGATGGATGAGGAGGAGGAGGAGTATGGAACAGGCAGCACCCTCAAAGCTTCAGAAGTATGAGATGAACCCCAAAAACTTGGAAAGGTGGATCTCACACGTACCGACACAGACTATCCCGCAATTTAATTGATCCCCAAAGGTTTTTATTGAATAGCGGAATAGGAAATATGATCAAAAAAAGTGTATGTATCTCGCACGTACAGAAACACACTAGGCCCCAATTACTATTGTTTGTACACCTAAAAGGATGGATGAGGAGGAGGAGGAGTATGGAACAGGCAGCACCCTCAAAGCTTCAGAAGTATGAGATGAACCCCAAAAACTTGGAAAGGTGGATCTCACACGTACCGACACAGACTATTCCGCAATTTAATTGATCCCCAAAGGTTTTTATTGAATAGCGGAATAGGAAATATGATCAAAAAATGTGTATGTATCTCACACGTACAGAAGCACACTAGGCCCCAATTACTATTGTTTGTACACCTAAAAGGATGGATGAGGAGGAGGAGGAGTATGGAACAGGCAGCACCCTCAAAGCTTCAGAAGTATGAGATGAACCCCAAAAACTTGGAAAGGTGGATCTCACACGTACCGACACAGACTATCCCGCAATTTAATTGATCCCCAAAGGTTTTTATTGAATAGCGGAATAGGAAATATGATCAAAAAAAGTGTATGTATCTCGCACGTACAGAAACACACTAGGCCCCAATTACTATTGTTTGTACACCTAAAAGGATGGATGAGGAGGAGGAGGAGTATGGAACAGGCAGCACCCTCAAAGCTTCAGAAGTATGAGATGAACCCCAAAAACTTGGAAAGGTGGATCTCACACGTACCGACACAGACTATTCCGCAATTTAATTGATCCCCAAAGGTTTTTATTGAATAGCGGAATAGGAAATATGATCAAAAAATGTGTATGTATCTCGCACGTACAGAAGCACACTAGGCCCCAATTACTATTGTTTGTACACCTAAAAGGATGGATGAGGAGGAGGAGGAGTATGGAACAGGCAGCACCCTCAAAGCTTCAGAAGTATGAGATGAACCCCAAAAACTTGGAAAGGTGGATCTCACACGTACCGACACAGACTATTCCGCAATTTAATTGATCCCCAAAGGTTTTTATTGAATAGCGGAATAGGAAATATGATCAAAAAATGTGTATGTATCTCACACGTACAGAAGCACACTAGGCCCCAATTACTATTGTTTGTACACCTAAAAGGATGGATGAGGAGGAGGAGGAGTATGGAACAGGCAGCACCCTCAAAGCTTCAGAAGTATGAGATGAACCCCAAAAACTTGGAAAGGTGGATCTCACACGTACCGACACAGACTATCCCGCAATTTAATTGATCCCCAAAGGTTTTTATTGAATAGCGGAATAGGAAATATGATCAAAAAAAGTGTATGTATCTCGCACGTACACAACCACACTAGGCCCCAATTACTATTGTTTGTACCCCTAAAAGGCTAGATGAGGAGTAGGGGGGGTATGGAACAGGCAGCACCCTCAAACCTTCAGAAGTATGAGATGAACCCCAACAACTTGGAAAGGTGGATCTCTCTCACACGTACCGACACAGACTATCCCGCAATTCAATTGATCCTCAAAGGTTTTTATTGAATAGCGGAATAGGAAATATGATCAAAAAAAGTGTATGTATCTCGCACGTACACAACCACACTAGGCCCCAATTACTATTGTTTGTACCCCTAAAAGGCTAGATGAGGAGTAGGGGGGGTATGGAACAGGCAGCACCCTCAAACCTTCAGAAGTATGAGATGAACCCCAACAACTTGGAAAGGTGGATCTCTCTCACACGTACCAACACAGACTATCCCCCAATTTAACTGATCCCCAAAGGTTTTTGATTAAATAGCGGAATAGAAAATATGATCCCAAAAAAGTGTATGTATATCACACGTACACAACCACACTAGGCCCCAATTACTATTGTTTGTACCCCTAAAAGGCTAGGAGTAGGGGGGAGTATGGAACAGGCAGCACCCTCAACCTTCAGAAGTATGAGATGAACCCCAACAACTTGGAAAGGTGGATCTCTCTCACACGTACCAACACAGACTATCCCCCAATTTAACTGATCCCCAGAGGTTTTTGATTAAATAGCGGAATAGAAAATATGATCCCAAAAAAGTGTATGTATATCACACGTACACAACCACACTAGGCCCCAATTACTATTGTTTGTACCCCTAAAAGGCTAGGAGTAGGGGGAGTATGGAACAGGCAGCACCCTCAAACCTTCAGAAGTATGAGATGAACCCCAACAACTTGGAAAGGTGGATCTCTCTCACACGTACCAACACAGACTATCCCCCAATTTAACTGATCCCCAGAGGTTTTTGATTAAATAGCGGAATAGAAAATATGATCCCAAAAAAGTGTATGTATATCACACGTACACAACCACACTAGGCCCCAATTACTATTGTTTGTACCCCTAAAAGGCTAGGAGTAGGGGGAGTATGGAACAGGCAGCACCCTCAAACCTTCAGAAGTATGAGATGAACCCCAACAACTTGGAAAGGTGGATCTCTCTCACACGTACCAACACAGACTATCCCCCAATTTAACTGATCCCCAGAGGTTTTTGATTAAATAGCGGAATAGAAAATATGATCCCAAAAAAGTGTATGTATATCACACGTACACAACCACACTAGGCCCCAATTACTATTGTTTGTACCCCTAAAAGGCTAGGAGTAGGGGGAGTATGGAACAGGCAGCACCCTCAAACCTTCAGAAGTATGAGATGAACCCCAACAACTTGGAAAGGTGGATCTCTCTCACACGTACCAACACAGACTATCCCCCAATTTAACTGATCCCCAAAGGTTTTTGATTAAATAGCGGAATAGAAAATATGATCCCAAAAAAGTGTATGTATATCACACGTACACAACCACACTAGGCCCCAATTACTATTGTTTGTACCCCTAAAAGGCTAGGAGTAGGGGGGAGTATGGAACAGGCAGCACCCTCAAACCTTCAGAAGTATGAGATGAACCCCAACAACTTGGAAAGGTGGATCTCTCTCACACGTACCAACACAGACTATCCCCCAATTTAACTGATCCCCAGAGGTTTTTGATTAAATAGCGGAATAGAAAATATGATCCCAAAAAAGTGTATGTATATCACACGTACACAACCACACTAGGCCCCAATTACTATTGTTTGTACCCCTAAAAGGCTAGGAGTAGGGGGAGTATGGAACAGGCAGCACCCTCAAACCTTCAGAAGTATGAGATGAACCCCAACAACTTGGAAAGGTGGATCTCTCTCACACGTACCAACACAGACTATCCCCCAATTTAACTGATCCCCAGAGGTTTTTGATTAAATAGCGGAATAGAAAATATGATCCCAAAAAAGTGTATGTATATCACACGTACACAACCACACTAGGCCCCAATTACTATTGTTTGTACCCCTAAAAGGCTAGGAGTAGGGGGAGTATGGAACAGGCAGCACCCTCAAACCTTCAGAAGTATGAGATGAACCCCAACAACTTGGAAAGGTGGATCTCTCTCACACGTACCAACACAGACTATCCCCCAATTTAACTGATCCCCAGAGGTTTTTGATTAAATAGCGGAATAGAAAATATGATCCCAAAAAAGTGTATGTATATCACACGTACACAACCACACTAGGCCCCAATTACTATTGTTTGTACCCCTAAAAGGCTAGGAGTAGGGGGAGTATGGAACAGGCAGCACCCTCAAACCTTCAGAAGTATGAGATGAACCCCAACAACTTGGAAAGGTGGATCTCTCTCACACGTACCAACACAGACTATCCCCCAATTTAACTGATCCCCAAAGGTTTTTGATTAAATAGCGGAATAGAAAATATGATCCCAAAAAAGTGTATGTATATCACACGTACACAACCACACTAGGCCCCAATTACTATTGTTTGTACCCCTAAAAGGCTAGGAGTAGGGGGAGTATGGAACAGGCAGCACCCTCAAACCTTCAGAAGTATGAGATGAACCCCAACAACTTGGAAAGGTGGATCTCTCTCACACGTACCAACACAGACTATCCCCCAATTTAACTGATCCCCAAAGGTTTTTGATTAAATAGCGGAATAGAAAATATGATCCCAAAAAAGTGTATGTATATCACACGTACACAACCACACTAGGCCCCAATTACTATTGTTTGTACCCCTAAAAGGCTAGGAGTAGGGGGAGTATGGAACAGGCAGCACCCTCAAACCTTCAGAAGTATGAGATGAACCCCAAAAAACTTGGAAAGGTGGATCTCTCTCACACGTACCAACACAGACTATCCCCCAATTTAACTGATCCCCAAAGGTTTTTGATTAAATAGCGGAATAGAAAATATGATCCCAAAAAAGTGTATGTATATCACACGTACACAACCACACTAGGCCCCAATTACTATTGTTTGTACCCCTAAAAGGCTAGGAGTAGGGGGGAGTATGGAACAGGCAGCACCCTCAAACCTTCAGAAGTATGAGATGAACCCCAACAACTTGGAAAGGTGGATCTCTCTCACACGTACCAACACAGACTATCCCCCAATTTAACTGATCCCCAGAGGTTTTTGATTAAATAGCGGAATAGAAAATATGATCCCAAAAAAGTGTATGTATATCACACGTACACAACCACACTAGGCCCCAATTACTATTGTTTGTACCCCTAAAAGGCTAGGAGTAGGGGGAGTATGGAACAGGCAGCACCCTCAAACCTTCAGAAGTATGAGATGAACCCCAACAACTTGGAAAGGTGGATCTCTCTCACACGTACCAACACAGACTATCCCCCAATTTAACTGATCCCCAAAGGTTTTTGATTAAATAGCGGAATAGAAAATATGATCCCAAAAAAGTGTATGTATATCACACGTACACAACCACACTAGGCCCCAATTACTATTGTTTGTACCCCTAAAAGGCTAGGAGTAGGGGGGAGTATGGAACAGGCAGCACCCTCAAACCTTCAGAAGTATGAGATGAACCCCAACAACTTGGAAAGGTGGATCTCTCTCACACGTACCAACACAGACTATCCCCCAATTTAACTGATCCCCAGAGGTTTTTGATTAAATAGCGGAATAGAAAATATGATCCCAAAAAAGTGTATGTATATCACACGTACACAACCACACTAGGCCCCAATTACTATTGTTTGTACCCCTAAAAGGCTAGGAGTAGGGGGAGTATGGAACAGGCAGCACCCTCAAACCTTCAGAAGTATGAGATGAACCCCAACAACTTGGAAAGGTGGATCTCTCTCACACGTACCAACACAGACTATCCCCCAATTTAACTGATCCCCAGAGGTTTTTGATTAAATAGCGGAATAGAAAATATGATCCCAAAAAAGTGTATGTATATCACACGTACACAACCACACTAGGCCCCAATTACTATTGTTTGTACCCCTAAAAGGCTAGGAGTAGGGGGAGTATGGAACAGGCAGCACCCTCAAACCTTCAGAAGTATGAGATGAACCCCAACAACTTGGAAAGGTGGATCTCTCTCACACGTACCAACACAGACTATCCCCCAATTTAACTGATCCCCAAAGGTTTTTGATTAAATAGCGGAATAGAAAATATGATCCCAAAAAAGTGTATGTATATCACACGTACACAACCACACTAGGCCCCAATTACTATTGTTTGTACCCCTAAAAGGCTAGGAGTAGGGGGAGTATGGAACAGGCAGCACCCTCAAACCTTCAGAAGTATGAGATGAACCCCAACAACTTGGAAAGGTGGATCTCTCTCACACGTACCAACACAGACTATCCCCCAATTTAACTGATCCCCAGAGGTTTTTGATTAAATAGCGGAATAGAAAATATGATCCCAAAAAAGTGTATGTATATCACACGTACACAACCACACTAGGCCCCAATTACTATTGTTTGTACCCCTAAAAGGCTAGGAGTAGGGGGAGTATGGAACAGGCAGCACCCTCAAACCTTCAGAAGTATGAGATGAACCCCAACAACTTGGAAAGGTGGATCTCTCTCACACGTACCAACACAGACTATCCCCCAATTTAACTGATCCCCAGAGGTTTTTGATTAAATAGCGGAATAGAAAATATGATCCCAAAAAAGTGTATGTATATCACACGTACACAACCACACTAGGCCCCAATTACTATTGTTTGTACCCCTAAAAGGCTAGGAGTAGGGGGAGTATGGAACAGGCAGCACCCTCAAACCTTCAGAAGTATGAGATGAACCCCAACAACTTGGAAAGGTGGATCTCTCTCACACGTACCAACACAGACTATCCCCCAATTTAACTGATCCCCAGAGGTTTTTGATTAAATAGCGGAATAGAAAATATGATCCCAAAAAAGTGTATGTATATCACACGTACACAACCACACTAGGCCCCAATTACTATTGTTTGTACCCCTAAAAGGCTAGGAGTAGGGGGGAGTATGGAACAGGCAGCACCCTCAAACCTTCAGAAGTATGAGATGAACCCCAACAACTTGGAAAGGTGGATCTCTCTCACACGTACCAACACAGACTATCCCCCAATTTAACTGATCCCCAAAGGTTTTTGATTAAATAGCGGAATAGAAAATATGATCCCAAAAAAGTGTATGTATATCACACGTACACAACCACACTAGGCCCCAATTACTATTGTTTGTACCCCTAAAAGGCTAGATGAGGAGTAGGGGGAGTATGGAACAGGCAGCACCCTCAAACCTTCAGTATGAGATTGTGTTCACTGTACCCCACAAAAATTGAGTTCACTGCACCCCACAATGATTGTGTTCACTGCACCCCACAAAGATTGTGTTCACTGCACCTCACAAAGATTGTGTTCACTGTACCCCCCAAAGATTTTGTTCACTGCACCCCACAAAGATTCTGTTCACTGTACCCCACAAAGATTGTGTTCACTGCACCCCAAAAAGATTGTGTTCACTGCACCCCAAAAAGGATGTTGTTCACTGCACCCCAAAAAGGATGTTGTTCACTCCACCCCAAAAAGATTGTGTTCACTGCACCCCACAAAGATTGTGTTCACTGCACCCCAAAAAGATTGTGTTCACTGCACCCCAAAAATGATTTTGTTCACTGCACCCCAAAAAGGATTTTGTTCACTGCACCCCAAAAAGGATGTTGTTCACTCCACCCCAAAAAGATTGTGTTCACTGCACCCCAAAAAGATTGTGTTCACTGCACCCCACAAAGGATTTTGTTCACTGCACCCCAAAAAGATTGTGTTCACTGCACCCCAAAAAGGATGTTGTTCACTGCACCCCAAAAAGGATTTTGTTCACTGCACCCCAAAAAGATTGTGTTCACTGCACCCCACAAAGGATTTTGTTCACTGCACCCCACAAAGATTGTGTTCACTGCACACCAAAAAGGATTGTGTTCACTGCACCCCAAAAAGATTTTGTTCACTGCACCCCAAAAAGATTGTGTTCACTGCAGCCCAAAAAGATTGTGTTCACTGCAGCCCAAAAAGATTGTGTTCACTGCAGCCCAAAAAGATTGTGTTCACTGCAGCCCAAAAAGATTGTGTTCACTGCAGCTCACACACAGAAAAATGGATGTGGATCACTGACACCTGCCTATCTCCAATCCCACACCACACAGCAATATCGATTGTAGTTTGTAGAACACAGTTTCCCTAAAATTCAGCAGACTCTGTCCCTAACAGGATTGAGAAGAGATCGTAGATCAGGATTGAGTGCAGATTCACCCCACCCCCCACACAGCAATATCGATTGTAGTTTGTAGAACACAGTTTCCCTAAAATTCAGCAGACTCTGTCCCTAACAGGATTGAGAAGAGATCGTAGATCAGGATTGAGTGCAGATTCACCCCACCCCCCACACAGCAATATCGATTGTAGTTTGTAGAACACAGTTTCCCTAAAATTCAGCAGACTCTGTCCCTAACAGGATTGAGAAGAGATCGTAGATCAGGATTGAGTGCAGATTCACCCCACCCCCCACACAGCAATATCGATTGTAGTTTGTAGAAGACACTGACCCTATATAATTCAGCAGACTCTATCCCTAAAATGCCTACAACTCGCCCTGCCTAAACACTCCGACCTGTCCCTCAATTCTATCCGGACACAAATGGTTTTTTCCTGCCTATCTTTCCCTAATCAGCAGCCAGCACGTTGATGTGTGCTCTCTGTCCCTGAATCTAAGCAGCATAATGACGCCGCTGCGGCTGCCTCGAACTTATAAAGACTTGGTCACATGCTTCAGACGGCCAATCACAGCTACTGAGACATTTGCAGGCATGGCTGGGATGGCTTAAGGCACACCAGTTAAACGATTGTTGATTGGCTGTTGAAAGCCCGCCATGAAAAGAGCGCCAAAGCATGCAAAACCCGGAAATAAAACGACCGAACACGGATTTTTACCCGAACATACAGTAAAGTGTCCGTGTCCGTGTTCGGGTACAAAAAATCCAATTATTCGGTACGAACACGAATAATACAGTCCGTGTTCGCTCAACACTAATAATGTGGAATTAATATGATCTGTCGACTATTGGTATTAGGAAATGCTGATATACTTTTAGGATACGTTTATGTATTTTAAGCAGGAGACAACCATTGCTATGTAGGGAATGTGATATCCAAACATGTATCTATAATAGCTCTGGTTAATATCTGCGCTGGTATTGTACTGTTTTAAATTGTATTTTAAATTGTATCTTAAACTGTATTTTTAATATATGTTTTTTAAAAGTGGATAGCCCCTTGCTTCTCCCGTCCCAGCCAAGGTGGATAAGGATTATCGGTTACTGGCCCCTTTAAGAATACACAACTATATAATTAGGGCTGATGGTATCCCGGGTATATAGGGAAGGGCGTTAGCAGGAAGCAAGGTGGGACCTGAGGAAGGAGGCTCAGCCTCCGAAACGCGTTGTCCATAGTAACAGCAGAGGCAGTGCACCCGTGTCTTGAATCCCCCACCTCGCAGCTCCGTACAACTTGTGGCTCCGGCTTTGGCTGAGGCTCTCCTGAGGCGCCGTAGATCACGTTGGTATAGTGTGCAGGCGCACTAGAACCGGCATCCGGTGACCAGGCAACACAGGAAGTGAAGGAGAGCGGGGATACAGCGGTGGCAGCCGCGGATGAGGAGACCGCAGAGTCACCATCTGGAGGGACGGGAGGAGCGAGTAGCTCCTGTTGGAATGCTGTAAAGCGATTGTCTTAAAGGAAAAGTGTGAGTGCAATTCCAATGTACTGTTTTATTGTCCTTTATTAAAGCGTTATTGCCCGAGGTTGCGTGCGCTTTTCTTTACAGATTTGAATTGCCTCTCCTTGTTGGCCTCCCAGACAGGGCGTTTATTACCAAAATGCAATAAAGATGTGAAAATGCATTTTTAGATGCACATTAATCAATGGAAAGTGGTGTTTGGTGCACTTTAACTTGAGTATTGAGTGTTGTATACTGCATAAAATGTGCAGAAATGCACTGATATATACTGCATTAAACGTGCAGTAAAGCACTGATATGTACTGCATTAAATGTGCAGTAACACATTCAAATATACTGCTTTAAATGTGCAGTAACGCCCTCACATATACTGCGTTAAATGTGCAGTAATGCACTACTATATACTGCGTTAAATATACAGTAACACACTGATATATACTGCTTTAAACGTGCAGTAACACACTCAAATATACTGCGTTAAACATGCAGTAATGCACTGATATACTGCATTAAACGGGCAGTAATGTACTGAAATGTACTGTGTTAAACATGCAGTAATGTACTGATATATACTGCGTCAAATATGCAGTAATGCACTTAAGTATACTGCATTAAAGATGCATTAACGCACTGATATATACTTCGTTAAACATGCAGTAATGCACTGATAGATACAACATTAAACGTGCAGTAATGCAATGAAATATACTGCGTTAAACGTGCAGTAACGCACTGAAATATACTGTGTTAAACATGCAGTATCGCACTGATATATATTTCGTTAAACGTACAGTAATGCACTAATATATACAGCGTTAAATGTGCAGTAACGCACTTAAAAATACTGCGTTAAATGTGCAGTAACACACTAGTATATACTGTGTTAAACTTGCAGTATCGCACTGATTTATACTACATTAAACATGCAGTAATGCACTCAAATATACTGCCTTATACATGCAGTAACACAATCAAATATACTGCATTAAACATGTAGTAATGCATTCAAATATTCTGCGTTAAACGTGCAGTATCGCACTGATTTATACTGCGTTAAACGTCCAGTAATGCACTCATATATACTGCAGTAAATGTACAGTAACACACTGATATATACTACATTACACGTGCAGTAACGCATTAATATATACTGCATTAAATGTACAGTAATGCACTGATATATAAGGCGTTAAAAGTGCAGTAACGCACTAATATATACTGCGTTAAACGTGCAGTAAAGCACTCATATGTATTGTGTTAAACGTGCAGTAACACACTGATGTATACTGCATTAAATGTGCAGTAACACGCTGATATATACTGTGTTAAACATGCAGTAACACCCTGATTTATACTGCATTAAACAGGCAGTAACTCACTAATATATACCGCAATAAATGTACAGTAACCGACTGATATATCCCACATAAAAAGTGCAGTAATACACTCAAATATACTGCGTGAAACATACAGTAACGCACTGATATATACTGTGTTAAGCATGCAGTAACGCACTTATATATACTGCGTTAAACGTGCAGTAACGCACTGATATATACTGCGTTAAACATACAGTTATGCTGCCAAATATACTGTGTTAAACGTGCAGTAACACACTTAAACAGTATCTCACATTTTGGTAAATATTTTATTATATCTTTTCATGTGACTACACTGAAAAAATGACACTTTGCTACAATGTAAATAGTGAGTATACAGCTTGTAAAACAGTGTAAATTTGCTGTCCCCTCAAAATAACTCAATGCATAGCCAATAATGTCTAAAAAGCTGGCAACAAAAATGAGTACACCCCTAAGTGAAAATGTTTAAATTGGGCCCAACGTGTCAATATTTTGTATGACCACCATCATTTTCCAGCACTGCCTTAACCCTTTTGAGCATGGAGTTCACCAGAGCTTCACAGGATGCCACTGGAGTCCTCTTCCACTTCTCCATGACATCACAGAGCTGGTGGATGTTAGAGAACTTGCACTCCCCCCCCCTTCCATTTGAGGATGCCTCACAGATGCTCAATAGGGTTTAGGTCTGGAGACATGCTTGGCCAGTCCATCACCTTTACCCTCAGCTTATTTAGCAAGGCAGTGGTCATCTAACCATACAATTGTGCAGCAGCACTGAAAATGGGGAAAATAAATGTGATGAAAGATATAGTGCGCACAACACAATCATAAATTGTAAACATGTAACATCTGGGTTGTCCCAAATACTATAGTTATCATCATACAGTGTTAAAAACCATATGTGAAAGTTCTTTATGAAAAAAAAAAAACATATAATCTTTAACAGTTGTGAAAGAATATAAAGTCCTCCAATTGATCCAGATAATCTCAAATAGCCAAAGACCAAGCTTCCATCAATAGTTCAATCTTGCTAATCTTATAAGACCGATATGTGAGGGTGAAATAGAAGATCCGGTCCCAGCTAAAGCCTGATAAGGAGAAACGCGTCGGGGGGGATCACGCCACGCCACGTGTTCCGCACTTTATCTCATGTTGGAATACTGCCTTGTGGGCCAAGTCACTGAAGGGAGGGGATCATGCTCTGCTTCAGTATGTCCCAGTACATGTTGGCATTCATGATTCGCTCTATGAACTGTAGCTCCCCAGTGTCGGCAGCACTTATACAGCCCCAGACCATGACACTCACACCACCATGCTTGACCTTAGGCAGTCCAATTATTTCTTTATTTAAGTCTATATTTATACGTCTATTTCAACCTCTGGATATGATGCTGAGCAGGTGCACTCAACTTCTTTGGTCAACCATGGCGAGGCCTGGGGCTCTCCTGAAGAGAGACCCCATGAGAGAGGGCGAAACAAGCCAGAAGGTCATATCCACCCCCTCCCAAGACTTTCAGGGACAGGCCCAAGGACCTACACCCTACTAATCACGCTGTGTAAAATAAAGTGTACCGCCACAATAAAAAAACACAAAACGTGAGACACACAACACATAAAAGTGGGGAAAGGGATAGTGGAGAAGTGCAAGATTAGTGCCACGTTGCAATACTATGGCAGGCCCTTCGGCCAGGAATAAAAAATTCCTCTGGTCCTGACTCCTGACCAAAAGGCCCAGGCCTAGAGGCAGGTGTGAAAAACGTGTGTAGGAAGTGCAGTGTCCTTGGTGCCATACTCATAGTGTTGCCATCCACCATGAATTATGGCACTTCTGGAATGCCACTCCAGGGGCACATACACCACAGACTTTTCAGAATCCCGGTCCCTGGCAAGACCAGTGCAGCCGCGTCCCTACCAGAAGGCCTCAGAACTTAGACAGCTTTGGGAGAGCCAGGCCCACAACCAGGGACACATTCCTTTTCCAAGGCCAGATTCAACCCAGAAGGGGGAAAAAAAACCCTGCAGCCATCACCGTTCCTTGTCATATACCATATACAGTTCCTTACCGTTCCTTACGTACTATACACGTACTGAATGATGGGTCTGCCTCCTTCAACTTCTGGGTCTCCAAATTTGGCACATGGCCTGAGCTTGCCCTTTATGCCATGGAGGTGCTGGCCTGCCATGCAGCCAGTGTATTATCTGAACGTGTATTTAGCATGGCTGGGGGCGTTATCACAGACAAGCGCCTGTCCAGAGCCAATGTGGACAAGCTCACGTTCATTAAAATGAACCAGGCATGGATCCCACAGGACTTGTCCATACCTTGTGCAGAATAGACATGTATACTGGCTATACCCTGCCTTTGTTGTATTTTTGATCTTTCTCACTCTTTTGGGGTGTACCCTAATTTAAAAAGAAATTTAAAATGAAAAACAAAAACCAGTGTTGGCTACCTCGCCCTCCTCCACCGCCGCTTCCACCTACACCGCCACATCCACCGCCACCTCAACCTCCTACTCCATATGGGCCTCGTCCTCCTAGATCAAGATGATTATTTTTTATTTTTATGTTTTTTAAGTTATTTCCCTTTCCAAATTTGTTTGCAGAGCACTTGCCATGCTCTTAAGAAGATTTTGCTGCCATTTGCAGCCCTCTAGCCCATTCCATGTTTTTTTTTTTAGAGCCATTTTAGTGCTGAAAAGTTCGGGTCACCATTGACTTCAATGGGGTTCGGGATCGGGGTAAAGTTCGGGTTAAGTTCTGGTCACGAACCCGAACATTTTTTTCAAGTTAGGCCAAAACCGCCAAACTCGAACATCCAGGTGCTCGGTCATCCAGGTGCTTTTCACTCGAAAAGCACCTAAACTCCCTAATTTGATTGTGTTTTTACATTTAATTGACTTTCGCACAAATCTCTCTCTCTCTCCCCCCCCCTCTCTCCCCCTCTCTCTCTCCCCCCCCCATCTCTCCCTCTCCCCCTCTCTCTCCCCCCTCTTTCTCTCTCTCCCCCCTCTCTCTCTCTCCCCCTCCTCTCTCTCTCTTCCCCCCTCTCTCTCTCTCCCTCTCTCTCTATATGTATGTATATACACATAAATATATATATATACACAGGTGAGGCTTCAATGGACATGGTTTAAAAAGAACCACAGCCTACACTCTGCATAGTCTACATACATATGTTACAGACCTCTTACCTACAAAATGTGCCTGATTTAATGAGCCACAGGAGACAGTTTCACAAGCACACATAACCCTGAATGAAAGGAATATTTAAACAAAAAATACAACTCTTCCATTATATGTGCTTTATTGCACACTGGATAACATTAGGCTAACAATTGAGAACACTAGGGATGAGCTTCTGGTTTGGACAGGAGTAGGATTTGGTCCAAATGTTGCCTCTTTGGCATTCCACAAACTGGCAAAGCAAATGGGGTGTTTGTCAGCCCACAAAGTCAATTTGGCTAGAGTGGGAAGTGAAAGAAATAGCCGTGGTATTACTACTGCTACTAAATGTTATAGATTCTTACTCAGACTTGTTGTTAGGTAGCCAGTGGTAGCCAGTAGCAACCAATGGTTCAGCTGGTAGCTGAATGTGAACAAAGGAATGGGGGTGGTGGCTAGCATCTCTGACTGAATATGGCTATGGCTTTATTTGAACAATGGCCAAAGCCATATTTAACCATTGACATCAGTCACCATCCAACTCTTTGCCTACAATTTGGCTGTTAGCCCAGGATCTGTCATTCTGTAAACATCTGTCATGAGGGAACATGTCTATGTGTAAGGTTCTGGCACTCTCAGTGCCTCCTATCACATTTATTCCGGGTGATTTCCATCTACCTAGACAGAAGAAACACATATAGGTGTGTTTCCCTTTAAGGCTGAAGCTGTCATCACCCAGCGCCGGACTAGATGGCTATTTAGGGCGTCGGTTCTCACTCACATGTGTTCGTTCAAACACCAGTACCTGGATACTAATCTTGCTTGAAACTTCCATGCTTGCAAGCTCTCCTCGCTGACGAACCTCGCTGCGCTGATCCCTGCATCCTGCTACTGGATCATCCGCATCTCCTGAGCGATCCTTCGGCTATCGCTATTAGTGCTAAGTACCCCACAGGGGAAATCTCTATAGACTTGTACTAGGCTTACACTATTTAGCTCTGCATAGCAAGGACTGTCTTTTACATCTGCATAACTAGATTGCTAGCTCTTGAGGCTACTGCTACTATTTCCTGTACTGGGTTGATCTCTCCTGTATGCACCTGCTACTCTGTCATCTGTTATCATACATGATCGCTAACCCTTCCTGCATCCATCTGCACTGTCTCACCTCAAGTGTCTGTCACCTACCACTTCCACTCAAACCTATCCCTAAGACCTTTATCATTGTCTTACCACATGTATATAAAGTCACACTAGGAACCAGCTTAATTACTGTGTGTATTTACTGGCTGAAATAAGACCTTCCATACATGAGTCATTGAGGTTGGGATTGGTATCTCAGCATATCTCCTACATGACTACTGACGTGGAACTACTTCTGCAGCTGAAAATCCACACCTTATAAGAAACGCAAGGAGCGTTACAGATTGAACGAACCCAAAAAATGGATTCAGCAGAAGTAGCCACTCAGGTGACACAATTAAAACAGCAGGTATCTGCGTTAATACACGCACTTGCTGAATTGAAAAACGACAATCAGGCTCTGTCGCAGCAGGTAATTAGACTGACACAACTTACCTCTGCACAGTCTCCTGAACCCAAGATAAATCCCCCTTTGGTATTTACAGGCGATCGCAAAAAATTTCGCGAATTTAAAAACGCATGTGAGTTACTTTTTTTGCTAAAACCTCGTACCTACCTTACTGATCACATTAAGGTTTGTACTATTATTTCTTACCTATCAGGCGATCCTCGAGCCTGGGCAGATTCTCTTTTTGAAAAAAACGACAAGCTTCTCAACTCCTATGCCTTGTTCCTGGCAGAGCTCACTAGCCTATATGATGACCCCAATAGGCAGAGTACTGCCGATCTTCAGTTAAGATCCTTGAAACAAGGAAAAAGGCCTGTAGAAGACTTTGTCGCAGAATTCAAGAGATGGACCCTTGATTCAGGATGGAATGATGCATCTCTGAAAACCCAATTTAGGCTTGGCCTATCAGAAGCCGTCAAGGACGAGCTCGCCCGAGCAGAGATGCCAAAAACCCTGGATACATTGATACAACTCAGTATCACCATAGATAGAAGACTAAGAGAAAGGAAGTCTGAAAAAATGGAAATGCCATTATCCAGTTCTTCTCAGAATTCAGCTATTGACCCCACTCCTAAACCCGCTCCAGGTAACCACAGACCCCGGCTACCTAAGGAAAAAAGGAGACCTAGTAGATATGGTGATCCTGCCTGGTCATGGTCCGAGCCTGCCTCAAACAGTCGACCTTGTCACTCTGACACATCCCATTTGGACCCTGATCCTACAGAGATGGATGAGGAGCCTATGGAGATTGGTGCCATACATGCTAGGTTGTCCTCACAAGAAAAAAGAGATCACAGGAGAATCTGTGGCCTTTGTTTTTATTGTGGTGAAGGGGGACATTTCATTACATTCTGCCCAACCAGACCCCATAGGCCTAAGGCTCTCCCAATGGAGGCCAGGGGAATCCGAAGGGTCTTCCCTGAAAAGCAGCCTGGAAATTATCAAGGCTGTTGCCAGCCCTGTCCCCGTTCTATATCAGTGAAGGACACCCAGAAATTAACAAATATTGGAATAGATATTCCTTCAACTCCAGTGAACTTTATACCACGTTCAAAAAACCCTCCTGTACCACCTCCTGAGGATACTCCTATTTTTGCATGCACATTTCTGGCTTCCGATGAAAATACAGAGATTCTTGCACCTGACTGCGTACGTGCTTCTAATGGCACGGTGGTATGTAGGAAGGATCTGAGGATGTTTGAAGAAGCATTGGTTGCTAGGTCTACTAGGATTACTTCGGATGGTTATGCGTCCGATTCTAGTGAGGGGTCCATGTAGCAGACACCCTAACAACAAGTGATCCGATTCTCATCGGTAACCAACCTGATCCGATTTTTATATCGGCAACAAGGGATCCGATTCTCATCGGCTACCAACCTGATCCGATTTTCATATCGGCAACAAGGGATCCGATTCTCAGATCGGTTACCAACCTGATCCGATTCTCATATCGGCAACAAAAAAAAAAAGAGAAATTTTTTTTTTTTTCCTTCCGATTTTCGCATCGGCAACCAGTCTCATGTGATTCTTATATCAACAACCAGCCTTAGAGGCCTTCCGGAGCCGGCCTTACGGGGGGGGTAATGTAAGGTTCTGGCACTCTCAGTGCCTCCTATCACATTTATTCCGGGTGATTTCCATCTACCTAGACAGAAGAAACACATATAGGTGTGTTTCCCTTTAAGGCTGAAGCTGTCATCACCCAGCGCCGGACTAGATGGCTATTTAGGGCATCGGTTCTCACTCACATGTGTTCGTTCAAACACCAGTACCTGGATACTAATCTTGCTTGAAACTTCCATGCTTGCAAGCTCTCCTCGCTGACGAACCTCGCTGCGCTGATCCCTGCATCCTGCTACTGGATCATCCGCATCTCCTGAGCGATCCTTCGGCTATCGCTATTAGTGCTAAGTACCCCACAGGGGAAATCTCTATAGACTTGTATTAGGCTTACACTATTTAGCTCTGCATAGCAAGGACTGTCTTTTACATCTGCATAACTAGATTGCTAGCTCTTGAGGCTACTGCTACTATTTCCTGTACTGGGTTGATCTCTCCTGTATGCACCTTTTGTTTTGAGGAGGGGGTTGCATTCCATGATTTTTTTCTGCTTTTTTGTCACTTTTGTTGTTGGATGTATCATAGTAAAAGTGACATTTTTTTTTTATAAAGAAACCCAAGCTGTGAGGGAATTTTCCCAATGTCATTTAGCAATTTAGTCTGCATTTATTTTCATTGTGAATGTCACGTTTGCTGCAATATATTGTAAACATTGTACAGGTGCTGGCTGCTGGGAGGGTATTTGTAACGGAACCGAGACCCACACTGTGTTTGTGGACTTCCATCAGTATACCGCTTCCTCCCAGTCTTAAACATAGATATCAAATATCCTAGCCGGCCCCATACAAAGCTAGCTGACAACTTAGCTTGTACAAGTTAAGGAACCTTCTCTTTTATTGAACAAATCACACAATTTATTTACAGCATGGACATCCCCCTCCTGATCAGATTACCCCATCAGGTCAGGGGTTGAGGGGTTGCCTGATTACATTATCATATGCAGATGAAATTGTATACAGAAATAGTATTAACCTGAACTAATTGTCTAGCCATCTGGACAGAAACAATATGTGAGTTCATTGACAATTAACAATGGGACAGCCAGGCTTAACAGAATGCACATCACTCCTTAATAGACAATAGGAAGGGACCACTAGTGACAGACTGTCCGTCTCTGACAACAATGTACAATACACATTATCAGAAGTGTAAACACAGAATCCCCAGTAGATAACAGATGAGTATATCAGCATATTCAATGATGTGTGGAAGACAGGTGGTTGAGCTGATGATGTTAGCATATTGTCTGTCTTTCATTCCCAGTGACGGTGAGTACCGTCACAGTATTTTATTCCTCTTCTTCGTTTGCCTCTTGCTCTAGTGTTTTAATGCCAGATACTGCTATCCGTTTATCCTGTTCCTGCTCTTGATCGTGCTCTTTGCCATATACCTATACCCTAAACCCTGCTGCCTTGTTCCTTCTCCCCCTTGTTCCTGATCCCAGTTTTGGTTCCCCCGTCCTATATGTTCCCTGCACTTTTAGTTTTACCCTGTTTTTTTTGTGTTCCTCATTTTGTATGTATCGTACAATAAACCTAACAACCTGACTTTAATTAGGTTGTTAGATATTTTGTCAATTGGTTTATGGTTCACTTGTATTTTCATGAATGCTGTATATTTTGGTTGCTTGTGTTTGGATGTGTTTTGTTTCACTGTTAAAAATCTCCCTTAACTCCACTCCTGGACCGGAAGGATTTACACCCTTAAGGACCAGGCCATTTTTTGCGGGGTCATGCATGTACCCTAATAAAATTTATGTCCTTTTTTTCCCCACAAATAGAGCTTTCTTTTGGTGGTATTGGATCACCTGTGCGATTTTTATTTTTTGCGCTATAAACAAAAAAAGAGGAACAATTCTGAAAAAAAAACAATATTTTTTACTTTCTGCTTTAAAACATTTCCAATAAAAGAACTGTAAAAATAAAATGTTTTCATAATTTTCAGCCAATTTTTATTCTGCTACATATTTATGGTAAAAAAGATCCCAATAAGTGTATATTGATTGGTTTATGCAATAGTTATCGTGTCTACAAACTAGGGGAAAGATTTATGTCATTTTTATTTATTTATATATTTTTACTAATAATGGCGGCGATCACCAACTTTTAGTGGGACTGCGACATTGCGGCGGACAGATTGGACATCTAACTGACATTTTTGACACTTTTTGGGGGACCAGTGACAATACTACAGTAATCAGTGCTAAAAATATGCACTGTTACTGTACTAATGATACTGGCAGGGAAGGGGTTAACACCAGGGGCGATCAAAGGGTTAAATGTGTCCCTAGGGGGTGCTTTCTAACTGTGGGGGGGGGGGGGGTTGGACTTGCTGCATGAACACAGGGACCTGTGTTCCTAAATAAGAGGAACACAGGATCCCTGTGTTCATCACTGACAGAACTGCGGTCTGCCGTGATTACAACGGTAGACCGCCATTCTGTCTCCACGGGGAGCGATTGCAGGTGCCTGAGGCAATCGCAGCTGCTAAACCCAAGAATTGGCTTCCCCTGTGGTGAATGGGCATGCGTGCATACCCCCGCTAGCAGTCCCATGAAGCAACGTACAGGTATGTTGTTTCCCAGGACAGAGCCGACCTGCCGCAGTATATGTATGGCGCCTGGTCGGCAAGTGGTTAAAGCATATATAGTCTGGTCTTAGTTTGCTGGTTGTAGCCATGCAGATCTGGCCATCCCCACTGCTGACTAGGGATGATCAAACTTTTGAAAAGTTCGGTTCGACCAGAACACCCGAACTTCCCGAAAGTTCGGGTCCGGATTCCAGAACCCCATTGAAATCAATGGGACCCGAACTTCGGTAATCAAAAAACACCATTTTGAAGCCCTAAAACCCAATAAATGTCCCTAAAAAGTGCCTAGGGTTCTGGTTCATGCCCCAGGGACTATTAATCACACAAAAAAAGTTCTTAAAAATTGTCGTTTTTGATAGAGAGCCAATTATTGAAAAAATTATTGAACAAAAAAAAAGAGATTTCTTTGGATTTAGTGTCTGTGGGGTCTAAAAGGTGTACCTGTGAAGTTTCAGCTCTGTAGCGTGTCCAGAACCAGAAAAAAAACATCATTTGTCTTAGAATTGCAGTAGAGCAGGGATATGGCTCCATTATTTTCACACCTGGCCGTTTTTGTTGCAGGCGTTTATTGGGCTTTTTTGTGGACATCTTTGGAGGCAGGCATGACATCTGAACTTCTGTGTAGGGGTATATATACACACACATGTATTTATATATACACATACACACATACAGGTGTGAAAGTAGAGGAGCCCTATGCCTGCGCTAATGAAATTATTCGCAGGCATAGGGCTCCGCTCCTATCACACCTATATGTGTGTATGTGTATAAATACATATATGTGTGTGTGTGTGTGTGTATATATATACCCCTATGCAGAAGTTCAGATGTTATGCCTGCCTCCAAAGATCTCCAGAAAATGCCCAAAAAAACGCCTGCAACAAAAACGCCCAGGTGTGTAGTTGCAGGCATTTTTTTGAGCATTTTTTAGGCGTCTTTGGAGGCAGGCATAACATCTGAACTTCTGTATAGGGGTATATATCCACACACACATATATGTATTTATACACATACACACATATAGGTGTGATAGGAGCAGAGCCCTATGCCTGCAAATAATTTAATTAGCGCAGGCATAGGGTTCTGCTACTTTCACACCTATATGTGTGTATGTGTATATATACATACATGTGTGTGTGTATATATACCCCTATGCAGAAGTTCAGATGTTATGCCTGCCTCCAAAGACGCCCAGAAAATGCCCAAAAAAACGCCTGCAACAAAAACACCCAGGTGTGTTGTTGCAGGCGTTTTTTTGGGCATTTTTAGGCGTCTTTGGAGGCAGGCATAACATCTGAACTTCTGTATAGGGGTATATATACACACACACATATATGTATTTATACACATACACACATACACACATATAGGTGTGATAGAAGCGGAGCCCTATGCCTGCAAATAATTTCATTAGCGCAGGCATAGGGTTCTGCTACTTTCACACCTATATGTGTGCATGTGTATATATATATATACACATGTGTGTGTGTATATATACCCCTACACAGAAGTTCAGATGTCATGCCTGCCTCCAAAGACGTCCACAAAAAAGCCCAATAAAACGCCTGAAACAAAAACAGCCAGGTGTAAAAGTAGCGGAGCCACTACCCTGCTCTACTGCAAATCTAATACAAACAATCTTTTTTCTATGGCGGTCACCCTGACATGGAATAGTTTGGTCACCCTGCCATAGCAGTCAGAGTCAGTTCACCCTACACTACACTACGGTCCCCCTGACACTTAACACTTTCCCTACAGAAACTAGATTATTGAATCTAACTATAGTGGAAAATAGTACCCTAACTACACTAGATATCCCTTTCCTCACACTAATAATCGCTAAATGACACTTTTGAAGCAGGAGTAACAGAACTGCTTCCACTCTCTTCCACAGCCCTGTATTAAAGTGCTAGAGATTTGGCGGGGCTATCTTATATACTGGGGGGCGTATTCACTACTGATTGGCCTCTGGACCCCCTAGTCACTCCAGTCACATTCCTAGCATCCTCCTGCCCCCTCAATTGGCTTTTACTGATGGTTCTGGTCCAATCACGGGCTTTTAAAGCCCAGTTCCTGTCCCATTGAATTTTGGTCGGTTCTGGTTGCCGAATTCCGAACTTTTTCAGCAAAAAGTTCGGAATTCAGCCGAACCTCGAACAGTCAATATTCGGATCGAACCAATGGTCGACCCGAATCGTTCGATCATCCCTACTGCTGACTCCTGACACGTAGTTAGAATTATATAGAACACAGCTTACAGAGTGCATTTAGGAGTATTTCTGTAATATGCAATTAAGCATTGCAGTCAGTATAGTATTACCTTACATTAGTGTTCAGTAGTGTAGTATCACCTTACAGTGGTGGACATGCCTCCTTACATGCCCACTATATTGAATTAAACATTGTTAAAAGCAGTGGTTGCCACCTTGCCCCCTTTTGTGCTTCAGCCATGTCTTAGGAATCAAAAAGGAGTTTTATTTTACTACTGGAGCAAATTGGACTATGCGTAAAAAAAAAGTTTGTGTTGTTATTTATATATTTTTGCCTTTTGGTTGATCTTCATGACCGTGTGGTTTTTTCAACCTAACTGCTTTCCATATTTATCTCAGGTCAATTTAATCAGTATGTTGTTAAAATGTGTACCTATGAATGTAGCAGTAATAAAGGGTTAAACTTCATTACTTTCAAGTTCCTATGTTAACCTTTCAGATATGCGGATGTAATGCAATCATCTCAGACTACTCGAAAGTAAAATAACAGGAAATTCGCAAATTACTTATACCACAGCGCTGTCTTAAAATCAGACCAAATATACTCAAATGTTTTTCAATGCAGTAAATATCTAAATCAAAAAAATATAAAACAAACAGTCCCGTATATTTCAAAAGTCCATCAAAAACTATATTCCTCCATTTTAAAGTGCTTCATTGTGCAGATGAAAGTGCTCCATTCTCATATAAACCTTTTAGTGTTCCACAAAGTGCTCTGTGCCAATACTGTGCTTCCACACACTCACCGGACCAAATTGACTTTTTGCTTTTACTTTACAAAAGTCATGGCAGGCTTGGGGAAAAACTTACTCTGGCAGCAAGGTTCAGCCTCTCCACCTCAGGCTCACCTCTCCCGATGCTCACACAGTCTTCCTTAATACTTCTTCCAATATTATAAGAGAGGGGGAATTCACATAGTGCAGTATTTTTTTAAATTAAAATACTGTATATGTATACAGACTAAAATACATTTACATGAACAACTTGCAAAAATCATGCGTAAGACCCATAAATGCTGTGCATTTCACAGGTTGGAAGTGACATCACCGGATGTCCTGTCCAACGCATTTCAACAACCAATCAGGCGTCTTCAGGAGTAATAGGAAATGACTTAGCTTGGTTTAAATATGTGTTACAGATGTTAAAAATAGATAAATACAGCATGTTCAATCCAGGGGGAGTCCTTAACTTCTTCATTCAAAGTTCCTGAAGGCAATAGTGCTCTATTCATGTCTCAGGCATATTTTTGCTTAATATCCTAAAAAAAACTCTGATAGCCCTTTGGCTAACAGTCATATATATTGCAGCCCAAAATCTAGTCAAAACCAGTTTGAGCCACACCACGAATAGAAAGGTCAGATGTTTCCAACTTCCCAAAAAATAATGAGACCAGATGTCTCATTATACATTAGACATGTCATATATAGATCAAAGTGATTACTTATACACTAACCTAATTGTTAACATAAATCTATAACTGTGTTTCATTAAATCAATTACTATTAAAAATACTTTACTACACGGTAATACTATGAACTAATAGCCTGAACTACAAAGACTATAGTATAATGTTGACAATCTGCATGCAGGTTTTTTGCTTTGCCCATGTTTGTGTGGGTTTCCTACAGGTGCTTTGGTTTCCTTCCACACACCGGGAACACCCCCGTAGGTTAACTGGCATGAATTCATCTTAGAGCATTTTAGGGACAATAGATTGTGCGCTCTTTCAGGGAATGAATAGTTCTAAGTTTCCAGTAATCAGCTGTGAAATATAAGGACACTTTTAAAATAGGGGAATAAAGAAATAAGGTTATTAGACAATCAATAACTTTTACAAGCAAAGCTAAATGATGACGAAGCCTGTAATAACACAACAAAACAGGGACTATTATTGGCCATTTAGCTCCTGCTATTGAGTAGCAGAGCTAATAAAATCAGCTTGTACGTCAGAAATGGTATTTGTATCTGTAATAAACATTAAATGCCTAGCTTCCAGTGCTTGCAGTTTTAACAGTTGTGGACAACACTTGACCTATTTATGGTGCATGGATGACTTCAGCCTATAAGCTTGCCTAGGGGAAGTTTTTTGATGCACTTGAAGATTTTTCGCCATCCCTACGAGCATATGAATTTGCTGCTGGTCATAGTGAATGGCCAAAAACATTAATTTGGTTATCAGGTCTTTTCCTAAAGACCAAGAATCACATTATGCGTTCAATTCAGTAAATAAATGTATAAGCTTCCATTGCTGACTAATAATGCTAATTGACTGGCTCTATGCAGACTTCTAGCTTCAGTTGATTAATGGCATCCCAGTCTTAGTAATTAGGGTTCAATATTGAGTAGGCCCACCCTTTGCAGCTATAACAGCTTCAACTCTTCTGGGGAAGCTGTCTACAAGGTTTAGGAGTGTGTCTATGGGGAAGGTTTGACCATTCTTCCAAAAGCACATTTGTGAGGTCAGGCACTCATGTTGGACGGAAAGGCCTGGCTCGCAGTCTCCACTCTAAGTCATCCCAAAGGTGTTCTATGGGGATGAGGTCAGGACTCTGTGCACTGGTCCAAATCATTTGGTGGAAGAGGGATTATGGTGTGGGGTTGTTTTTCAGGGGTTGGGCTTGGCCCCTTAGTTCCAATGAAGGGAAATCTTATGGCATCAGCATACCACAACATATTGGACAATTTCATGCTCCCAACTTTTTAGGAACAGTTTGGGGATGGCCCTTTCATGTTCCAACATGACAGCACACCCGTGTACAAAGCAAGGTCCATAAAGACATAGATGACGAAAACTGACCACTGTATCATGGATCAGCAGCCATAATTACTGTGGTCAGAAAAACTAAGGAGAACACAGGAACATGCAGGAACAACCAGCTAAATTCAACATAGAAAGGGACAAATGACACTGCACAATCACTATGCGGTTTAACATGCTTTAAAGGAACAAGATCTTTTTTTTTTTTTTTTTTTTAAGGTTACAACCTCTTTAACGCTAAAGTTCATGTATAGTCAAAAGTGTTTTTAAATTTCTTGAGGGGGGGCTGTTAACCTTTTTTTTTTTTTTGCAATATGTGTTAGGGAGAGTTATTGCTGTCCTGGAGATGCAGCATGGAAGTAAGAAGAATTTTCTACAAACTGAGGGGAATGCACCTCTCAGACATTTTGAAAGATTCCCTCTTACTTCCTGTTTTGATGGCAACTCTAAAATGTTGGAGTTCTTCTCATTTTGTTATGTCAGTGACAATGGCCATCAGAATGAATAGAGAGGGTTAGTCCTTCTCCACTCAATCTAAAAGCAAGAAAAAAGTTTTGGTTATACATTCACTTTAACAAGCAAACAGTGTCGGCTGGTGCTCAAAATTTTAGGGGGGGGCGCAAACAGAAAAATGTAATAGGCATTGCTTTGCGGCAAAAAAAACGATAAAAAATTGCGTGACTTTGAGGTCACAAGAGTGTGAAAGGGGCCTTCAGTAATTAAGGTATAGTGTGCCCCCTTTCAATGCAGAGAGACCAGCGTGCCCCCTTTCAATGCAGAGAGACCAGCGTGCCCCCTTTCAATGCACAGTTACCAGCGTGCCCCCTATTAATGCACAGTGACCAGCGTGCCCCCTTTCAATGCAGTGACCAGTGTACATGCCCCCTTCAATGCAGTGACCAGCGTACATGCCCCCTTCAATGCAGAGATCAGTGTACATGCCCCCAATGCAGAGACCAGCATACATGCCCCCTTCAATGCAGTGACCAGCATACCATTCCCCCAATGCAGAGATCAGCGTACATGCCCCCAATGCAGTGACCATCATACATGCCCCCAATGCAGTGACCAGCGTACATGCCCCCAATGTAGTGACCAGCATACATGCCCCCAATGCAGTGACCAGCGTACATGCCCCCAATGTAGTGACCAACATACATGCGCCCAATGTAGTGACCAGCATACATGCCTCCAATGCAGTGACCAGCGTACATGCCCCCAATGCAGAGATCAGCATACATGCCCCCAATGTAGAGACCAGCATACATGCCCCCAATGTAGTGACCAGCATACATGCCCCCAATGCAGTGACCAGCGTACATGCCCCCAATGCAGAGATCAACATACATGCCCCCAATGTAGTGACCAGCATACATGCCCCCAATGCAGTGACCAACGTACATGCCCCCAATGCAGTGACCAGCGTACATGCCCCCAATGCAGAGATCAACATACATGCCCCCAATGTAGTGACCAGCATACATGCCCCCAATGTAGTGACCAGCATACATGCCCCCAATGCAGTGACCAGCGTACATGCCCCCAATGTAGTTGTGAAGGATGCCCTTCTATGTCTGTTCGCATGTTTCCTCTCCCTGCTTAAAAGACCATATGGAGTATTCGTTCATATGTCTGTGACAAATTCCCCTCTTTTGAGTTTGCCACGAATACCTGAAGAGGACTACTTGTCAGCTTCTTACCATGTGATTATGGTCCCATGTTAGAACACTTGTTTTTCCCCTGCTGTTGAATCTGTACGTATGTGATCTGCCATTCAGTACTAATGTGCGCTCAGATCTAAGCATTTCCTGTTTTATGCAGTAAGCTGCATAGTTATATAGTCATGTATTTTGCTGTCCTTGGGAGATAAGTGGATCACTTCTCAATTGTCTCCAGGACAAAAGACTGTGTAGAACCAGTTTTGGGCAGACAAGTCAGGCCAAAGAGACTTGTACAGCCGGGCCAAAGAGACTTGTACTAACTTTGGAACCCCTGGCCTGATTCGTGCCATTTTTTAATATGTTGTTTCCCTGAATGGATTGATTGTGAATATGTATTTGTATAAATATTGGAGGTATAGTTTTAAAGTTACAGCATGTGGATAAAACTGCATTTTTCCTGCCTGTGATAATTGTGTTAACCATTGTTTACCATAATTACCTCACAGACAGAGGGGGGGGGGATTTTATGTGGATTGTAACCTTTGTGTTATTGGTTAATGTGTATTTGTTGTGGGTGTCTCCCTTGCATGGGGGCAGGGGATAAAAGAAATTGTAGTTTTAAATGCCTGTGTTGCTTCCAGTAAAGGCGTTCGAGCATTCAGCTTTGGCTCATGTGTGGAATTATTCAGCAATACCAGCGATTTCTTATTTGGCGAATTGGGGATTCTTCAACTATTGGGGATTAAGGAATTACAAGGCGGTGAGATACAGTGATACCGTCACAGTAGTGACCAGCATACATGCCCCCAATGCAGTGACCAGCGTACATGTCCCCAATGCAGAGATCAGCATACATGCCCCCAATGTAGAGACCAGCATACATGCCCCCAATGTAGTGACCAGCGTACATGCCCCCAATGAAGTGACCAGCGTACATGCCCCCAATGTAGTGACCAGCGTACATGCCCCCAATGCAGTGACCAGCGTACATGCCCCCAATATAGTGACCAGCGTACATGCCCCCAATGTAGTGACCAGCGTACATGCCCCCAATGTAGTGACCAGCATACATGCCCCCAATGTAGTGACCAGCATACATGCCCCCAATGCAGTGACCAGCGTACATGCCCCCAATGTAGTGACCTGCATACATGCCCGCAATGTAGTGACCAGCATACATGCCCCCAATGTAGTGACCAGCATACATGCCCCCAATGTAGTGACCAGCATACATGCCCCTAATGCAGAGATCAGCGTGCGTGCCCCCTTACTTACCTGGAGCAGCGGCCGCAATCAGCTTCTCCTCAGTCCCCTGAACGGCTTCTTCTCCTCGATCCCAGCGGCGCGCCTCCTCCTCGGCCAATGGCATGGGGTTTGCCTTGCGGCCAATCAGGAAGTGCGTATCGGACGCGCTTCCTGATTGGCTAGGAGGAGGATCGGTGTGACAATAATGAATTTTCCTTCGCTATTGTCACACAATGGGTGGGCTCGGGACGCACTGCTCTGCGCCCCGGGTCCACCCTTTGCATTGCCCTATTAGAGCCTCTGGCTCTTATCAGGTGATGCAAAAAAAAAATCCCCATTGAACTCCATGCGTCCAGCGCCCCTGCATGCAGATTAGGGGGGCGGACGCATGGATGGGGGGGGTCTCAGTACACCAGCTGCCACTGCAAGCAAATGTACATGACAGTTCTTCCCTCCTCTCTAACAGCCAAATACAGTACCTACTTTGTTTATGCTGCAGGAGCTTATAGTGAATCTGCCCTTTCCTATGCAGGGTAAAGCACCGGGTTCACTGTAGCCTCTACAATTGCTCTGTTTAGATGCTGGGACTGAAAACAAAAGTCACTAGAGATATAGCTTACACAGGGCTATGGACTCACCTGTGACAGTGTTGATTGGCCAGTGCTGTCACATAGATGAGTCACATGTTCCTACAAATGTGTCAATACTGGATGTTTCCTTTGTTTGCTCCCAGTGCTGAACAGAGTGGTAAGGGAGTGGAAGAAGGTAGGTATTTGATCCTAGATGGGCAAATCACAGGTTTACTTAACCACTTGAGCTTCAGGAAAATATACCCCCCTTCCTGACCAGGCCATTTTTTGCGATACGGCACTGCGTTACTTCAACTGACAATTGTGAGGTTATGCGATGCTGTACCCAAAAATGATAGAACAAAAAAACACAGACAATTTTAAAATAAAATAAATACATTTTTTCTTTCTGCTATAAAACATATCCAATATAAAATAGCAAAAAAATAAAATTTCCTCATCAATTAAGGCCAATATGTATTCTGCTACATATTGAAGAAAAAAAATACCAATAAGCGTATATTAAATAGTTTATGCAAAAGTTACAGCATCTACAAACTTTTCAATATTTGTATTTATTTTTATTTTGGTACAAAAACTATAGATGTAACCCAATAATTGTGGCACCACATCCATATGAAGCATGGAGGGTGTGGGGAGCAGTCACCACTCTGGCAGCCATCTTCACCCCTCTATATATTTGGTGGAGAGTTGATTAGATCAGATGCTTTACACACATTCTGGAGACAATGGAGACAGCATGGGGACAAGACTAAGCAAACTCAGTATGTAGATACTAAAGGTCAGTCTTATACATATACAGTATATAGATATTCATAGGCAAAGAAGCTCTCCAATGGTTATTAATTTACCCAAAATTGCTGCTGGCTTTTTCTAGAGATATACCGCATGGGGGGATGCTCTGCGTGCATGGGACTCTGTATGGAGCTGTGAATTAATAGCCCATTATCTATTGACTACAGTCTTGCTGTTATGACTTTTTTTTATCTAAAGTGAGTTTTTTTAAGAACTACCATTGTTTATATATAGATGTAGAGATTTATTTTTCCATTCCACTATAGAAAATCCTTGAGCCAAAACTATTTTGGCAATTTTTTCTTCTTTCTTTTTTTTCCACCCTTTGTCTCCATAAGGAGTTGAATCATTATTTTATATAAACTATAATTACATAGCAACACTGTCTTGTTTACTTGTTAGGTTTTGAACACATCACAGTGGGGCTATTTGATAGCTGCATTGACCCTGATGCGGTGTTCTCCCCCACTTCATTTGGATGCGTGCTGCTCCTTCTCTCCCCCCTATTGTTGTGGAATATGTGCTCCTAAGCTCTCATTTTGGCTTTACATATTTAAGTAAGTACTCAATTATAGGGAAATAAATGTTATTTTCTGCATACATAATTCTAATTAGAAATGGTAAAATTGTGATTTTTGGATATTGTGTATGTGCTTGCAATTATATAAGTTTGTGTATTTATTGCATTACATCTTCCAGTACCATTAGGATCCCTTGAGGAAGCCTTTGGTGAAACGTGTCGATTCCTACTGGTGATGTTACATTGATCTTTGGTTTTGGCCCGATTTAAAGAAGAAGTCCTTCATCTGACTCTATATAAGTCACTTATGAAGTGGGCCAATCAGACAGGTCTTTTGGATATGTACACACCATACTAGCCTCTCAGCTTATGGGGGAATGATACATGTAATAGATCACACATACTTTCCTCCTATTTTTTACTATGTGATTTTAATCATGTTGTTAAATAAACTTTGTATATTTTTATAAATTTGAATACTTTCCTTTTTTCTTATTGGGATTACAGCTGGCAACCGTTAAATTCCAATATTCTTGTTTTTTGTTCCTTTCTTTTCTTTTATTTACTAATAATGCCAGCGATCCGCAACTTATAGAGGGACTGCGATATTGCGGCAGACAAATTGGACACTAGCTAACATTTTTGACACTTTTTGGGGACCAGTGACACTAATACAGAGATCAGTGCTAAAAACTATGCACTGTCACTGTACTAATTACACTGGCTGGGAAGGGGTTAGCATCTAGGGCGATCAAAGGGATTACTGTGTGCCTAGCTAGTGTTTTTCTTCAGTGTGGGAGGTGCTTTTCCTAGGGGAAGATATGGATCCTTGTCCCTGCTTGCTTTGCAGAGACACAGGATCTATGCCTTCTCTCCTATCAGAATGGCAATCTGCCTTTTTTTTTTACATAGGCAGACTTCCTCTGAGCCTAGGTCATCCTTAACCTACCCAATCCTGTGACTGGAAAGTAAGAAGGAGAAGCAGCACAGTGATGAACTCATTTCTCTGTCACTCCATTTTTTCTTTCTGTCAGCATGATTCGTGTTGAAATGATTGTCTCTTTGCACTGCTTCTTCTGCTATGTTCATATGGGCAATTATGAATGAACAGTAGATTCTTGTGACAAGAATCACAGGTCTATAAAGAAAACAACTGCAGATGGGAGGCCTGTACAAATAAATGACAGGCTGATAGGTAGTGCTGCTGTCTGCTTGAAATTGCACAGTGAGTAGATTACCTGCAGTTAAGGACAAATGATCAGCCCTGAATGTAAAAAGATTGCAAGCAGGGTCAATCTTTTTTCCTTTACCATAGGTTATAACTCCATATGCAATCACATGCAGACTGCTGCAGCCGGCTTTCAGCTTATCATTTATTTGTACAGACTTCTTGCCCACAGCTGTTCACATAGCCCTATGATTCCTGCCACAGGAATCTGCTGATTTTTACTGCAGGAACCCACTGTTCTTTCGTAATCGCCCATGAATGTAGCCTAAAGGCCCATACACACTTGACGGAAATCGGACAAAATATCCTCTGATTTTTCTCTCTCTCTTGCTTAGCATTCATTACCATTTTTAGTTGACAGTGCATAAATGTTCACGAAATTTCCGATTTTTTTTTTTTTTGAGACATTTGTTCCTAGACTTTTGGGTAGTCAGCAACTTCAGATTATGCACGGCCTTTCGTACCTGATTTTTCGTGGACGTACTGCATACACATTAAACGAAAATTGGTCGTCTGGGGACAGACGATAACAATTTTGGTGTTTGTCCCTCTGTTTTTTTCCGTTGAAAATGTCGGCATCGGCAGCTGAAAGTTGTGTATACACTAGCCGAAAATCGTACGATTTTACCTCGGACAGGAATTTTCAGCAGATTTTCTACTAGTGTGTACCCCACTTTAGACTCAAGCTCAGCTATACAGGGACTGCAAAATATTGCTGCCAGGAAAATACACTGCTTGCATAAAAAAAAAAATATGATATATAAATGATCACAGTGCTGCAATAGTTTCTGTATTTTATATTTGCCTGCAGTACAGCTGTAAGGGTTGATGGCTAAACACCACAATGTTTTCACCCAACGTCCACAGCCATGATTCAGTAATGTAACTGAATGTTATCAAAATTAACATTTCCTATTCAATCTGCAGCACTGTAATTGTCTGTAAAAATGCAATGCAATATTGCTACCTAGAGGCGTTCTGTACACAGAATGTGTACAGAATGCCCCACAGAAACACAATTTCCTGCTTGTGTGATTGGCTCACTGATTTACCCAGAAGTCTGCACCAAGATACAAGTCAGATTCTGACCATCCCCTGCAACAAAAAGGTCATTTTTGGTGAGATACTCCCAAAAGGAAATTGCATTTAAAGGGATGCAGACCTTGGCAATTTCCTCATTAGAGCCCTGCAGGTGCTGCAGCTGATTGATAATTATGACATAAGTCCCATATAGATTCACTGTGTAAATGGACAAAGACAATCAGCTAGTTCTTCAAAATAACAAAAGGGAGGAATCTGCTAACATGTTTGTTAAACTCTTTTAAATATACATAGATTACCCAGAGGGGAATGCTTTGTTTCTCAACAAAAGTGCAGTTACTCCTAAAGCAAAGAAATGCTTGATTTCAATTCATACATGCTGAATCAGAAAGGAACAATATAGTTCATATTCCTATCGCACACCTTCCTGGTTTGTAGGCTTGTGTGTACTGGGTGCTGAAGCGATCACCAGTTGGCAACTGGATCAGTTACAAGTAGATACATATTCACCAGCACACCAAGGATCTTGCAAAAGCAGTCCAAAAAAACATTATTCCAGATAAGATCACATCAGAAAAATATAGTGCAACGTTTCGGAGCCACACAGGACATCACATGCCTGACGAAGGGGTCCTGTGCGGCTCCGAAACGTTGCACTATATTTTTCTGATGTGATCTTATCTGGAATAAAGTTTTTTGGACTACTTTTGCAAGATCCTTGGTGTGCTGGCGAATATGTATCAGAAAGGAACAAATCGGAAAAAAATCTATTTTGCCAGACTATACAATCATATGTTGTGATTGTTGCAACCCCTACAGTATACAGTTGCACCAAATTTGTTTATATACAGTAACACATTTTATGAATAATGAAAGATGTTGCATGTGAAAACAACATACAGTATACTGACATGAAACACTACATTGTATTAAATGTCCCTGTACATCACTCTTTGGAAAAGTATGGAAAGTATGAAAAACATTCATTGACTAGTGGATCAGTAATTGCGATCAGAAGTGAGCAATCACATCCCCTTTGTCCAAAGCAAAGTTTACTTATTCTAAAACATAGAACTCACTGAAGTTATATTATGTCTGCTTTAAACTGGTTTAAACAGAAGACTTTGCCCTTTAATAAATAGTCTCACAGTAAATTGGTGTTGGCTTAGCAGAGTACTTGGCATAAATAAATAACATTGCACGTTCCTTCATTCTCCATCTACTTTCTTTCTCTGGGAGGTATCAGTCACTCTTTTCACTTTCAGTATAATATATATGCAAATAATACCTAAATCTATTTGTAGTCTTCTAATATTACTCAGCAAATTCAAGCACAAATCTTCTGTCTTATGGTAATATTCCTCCTGAGTAGTCTAGAACTCATCATTTTTTTCACCTACACTAACATTCAATTTTATGATCATTCTTATGGAGCTAACATATTCAGTGCATTACCAAGAATTTCTTTGACGTACTGTTTGCGTCTCATGACATTAGTCGTTGGGTTATAAGCTGCTGACTCTGTGTCCTATGATATCACTAAGACATACAGTAACTGTTCCTTTCATGATGTTATTATTACAATTTTGCTTTGTTCGCATAAGTAGTGTTTTGATCTCACCACCCTAACAGATCTTATCCCTCATTGGGGGGGTCAATAAGAGGCAGTGGTGGTGGAGCTTGGCACCCCCCTTCACCACTGCCCATGATCCCCCCTCACCACTACAGCTGCTACTAATCCCACACCTCTCACCACCACCGCTGACACTGATTCCACCCCCATCACCACCGCTGACACTGATCCCACCCCTATTACCACCACCACTGACACTGATCTCACCCCCCCCCCCATTACCACTGCCATTGATCACCACCACCCCTGCCAATAATCCCACCCCGCTCACTACCACTGCTGCCACTGATCCCACCGCTTATCACCACCACTGCCACTGATCTCATCTTCTCCCCCTCACCACCACCGCTACCACTGATCCCACCCTCCTCACCACCACAGCTGCCACTGATCCCACCCCCTCACAACCACCGCTGCCAGTGATCCCACCACCACTGCTGCCACTGATTCCACCACCCTCACCACCACAACCACCACTGCCACTGATCCCACCTCCCTCACCACCACCGCTGCCACTGATTCCATCACCACTGATGCCACTGATTCCACCCTCCTCACCACCACCACTGCTACTGATCCCAGCCCCCTCACTAGATCCACTGCCACTGATCCCACTCCCCTCACCACTGCCACTGATACCACCCTCCTCACCACCATCACTGTGGCTACTGTTAGAAATCATGGGGTCCAGTACAGCCTACCTGACCTGCTTTTCACCCTGAAGCTACCCCCCCCCCCCCATACCCTGCAGCAGGCAGCAGGAGAAAGAGGAGAAGAAGCCATCAGCACTGCTGGAGGGGTACAAAGGGCAGCAGGGGGAAGGAAGTCAAATTGCCTGAACCAATGCCCTGTATGTCTCTCCCTGCAACAGCTGAAAGCCAGCAGGAGTGGGAGGAGAAGCCAGCTTTCAGCTGCTGCAGGGAGACTCATACAGGGGATTGGTTACTATATTTTCCACCCCGCTGCACCAGTCACCCCCCCTTTTCCATTATTTAATTCCTCCTGCTGCCCGAGCCCCCCTGCTGAACTGATTGGGCTTGGGCCCCATACAGGAGACTCGTACCTAGCTCATTCCTCTTGGCCCCGCTTCCTAGCTGGGCGGAGGGGGGGGGGTTGTCAAAATTAGGTTTCGCCTAGGGTGTAAAAAATCCTTGCACCAGCCCTGCTTCTATCAGTGTCTGCTTAAAGCTTTTAGGAGGAGATTTCATTCTCTTGTGAGTATAAAAGGCATGTTTTACTGCAAATAAAGACTGATTTTACTGTTGTGGGTTTAGTAGCACTTTAGGTTTCTATGTGCAAAAAAAGACTATCTGAATTCTTTATAGTTATATGCATTTACAATTAAATATACACTAAACAGCAGTAACCGTTGTGTGGCTCCTTATAGTTGTTTTACTACTGTGACGAATATTACGTTTGGTCCTGATGACATAACTAAAAGGGCGGAGAATTTAATATAGTTTGAGTTTAGGGTAGATGGATTGTAAATTTAAAGACTACTTGTTGTTTTGTCATTAAATCATAGTAGTTAGAATTACAATCGTCCAGTGTCTGTGGTAGTGAGCCCTTGTGGGATCGCCAACTCGGGGTTTCCCAGGGTGCAGATTCTAAACCCCAGCCTGCTTCTTCACCAGGGCCCATGATGGGGGGGATGAACTTGCAGCAAACTGGTACCAGGTCGTGGCCCTCAGGGATGCCCAGCTGAGGATGCAGACACCAATAATGTGTGCAGAGTACAAACAGCAGGAGACAACGGGAAATCCAGAAGACAAGCAAGGTCAGGATGGGCAGCAGATAAGCACAGACAGTAGACGAAGCTGGGATCAGTACATGGGTAGTCAGACACAAGATGCACAGGTAGTAGAAAATGGGAGCTTAGAGAACTGTGAAGTTGCTCAGGCAAGAAGCACTGCACTGAACCCGTGTATATATAGGGAAGCAACAGGGAGGTGCCCCAGAAAGAAATGGAAAGGAAAAGGATATAAACCCACGGGAGAGCAGGCGATGCCCATAGGTGAACAGAGAAACCCAGGAACATGTGTGAAATGGAGTCAAAGATCTAGCAGAACACTGCAGCAAGGAGATAGGAATTTCACAAACAGAAAGCTGTAGACTAGACCGTAAAACCAAAGTGTTCAGATATTCTCCAACAACCAATAGAACATTGTGCAAGAAGTCATAGCATGTTAGGAGATAAAAGCTTTTTCTGTAAAACACAGATAAACAGGGATAACCCAGGAAAGTAACATAATGTTTTATAAACAGCACTTCTCAGTCGATAGGCATGTTGGGGCAAAAAGTGATCAGTTTTAAATTAAAAGTCTCTACAAAGCATGAAAGGTTGCAGCATTACAATTGCTAGCTGTTAGTCCAAGCAAAATCGTTTCTCCAGGATCGTGGTCATATGATCCATCTGTCCAAGCTACTCCACTTGCATAATTGAACACCTTTCTGTACCTGTCATCGTACTGGTAGTTTAACCATTAATAGGTGACTATATAAAAATGGATGCTGAGGTTTTTCTTCCTTTGGTACCTCTTTCCCCCCAGTCTGTGGTTGAACAATGAAGCAAGAGCACACTGATGAGGGCAAATTCCCTCCTCTAAGCAAGTTCAGTGTTAGACTGGTGCCAAAGTGCAATGCAGTAGAGCTTCCATTGGTTCAGTGTTGCCTCCCTCATACTTCCAGAGGATTAGACTATGCTAATATCAAAAAAGATCCAGGGACCTTTAACAGATATATGTAAAATATGTTTAATGAATTTTAATAAATACAGAGATAAACTACACAATGCCTGCTTGAAATTTACTTACCAGTGGTCAAGTTTGCCACAACCCTGGTTTCTAAAACATTTGTAATCTGTGCTGCACTTAATAAGTGCATTTAAAAATAGCTCACATGCCTGCCTGTAAGATTGTCAATACTATATAGGAAACAATCCTGGAGATATAATAATGATGTTAGTGCTATATTTCATTACTATATTGTTGGTATCATCACAGAATAATTGCAGTCACAATGGTAGAAACACTAACCTATCGGCAATATAGCTGTGTGACTGACAGGACATCATGGCAAACTGCATCCATAACCTAATAATACTTTATTGAAACATTGAATTTTTTACGTGCATTCAGTACAGGCTCCTTTTCAATATAGATTTCTTTTATTCAGTATAATATGATACATTTTAGCATAAAGTCTAGGAAATTGAAGGTGTGGATATTTGAGGAAAAATCCATTTTCTCATTCTAAAAATAAGAGTTGTTTAATTTCTCAAAATATTGTACTGATTAAATCTTAATATCCAATTACTTCTATGTGAAGATATTAAAACCTAAGTTAAGTCAATTTGGGAAACTTTTCTCAGTCCAGAGAAAGGATGTCATCCATTTTGTCTGTTTGTCCTTTTTTTTTTTTTTTTTACACAAAAATGTGTACCTACATTAAAAACGAAATAAATACATTTACATGCTTTTTTGCCAAAACTTTATTTTTTTGTTTTTCATAGCATGGTGAAGAGTTCAAACCTATCTGACATACTTATTGCTATCTGTATTCCCAGGTAACAACACATGATTATCTCTAGAAGGTTTTTTTTGGGGGGGACTTTAAATGTAGCACGTGAAACCATGCGCCCCCATCCCTAATTGTATGAATAAGAGAAAGGGTTTGGGACTTCAAATGAGGTGAAACCATAGCATAATAAAACGTCTTTTACTGTATATACATGAAAATAAAATATCACATTGCATTGGATACATATATGAGTATTAATTGGTACATATTGTACACAAAAAAAAAACAACTAACTGTAATTCATATATACACATAGTAAAAATAGTAGATACATGCTTGGACATTGATCATTATAGTATTTCATATATATATATGTAGCAGGTTTTCCAGGCATTGGGCCTGATGTGGGTCTGCCATTGTTACCGGTGACACCTTCAGCCGATTTAAGCTGAATACCCAAGTGTGAGATTGGAGACAATGACCATTCCAGCATCTTTGGTTTGTTTTGTTTATTTGATAATGGGAGAAGGGAATGAGTGGGATACTCCTCTGGCTCAACTAGGTACAACTGGGACACTTTGCAGAAAAATGTCTGCTAGCGCTGTCTTGACACCAGCTGGATGCCGACCAACGCTTACTGTCGCTTAGAAAATACTGACTTGCTGAACTATGACTTTTGACACTCTGGTTAGCTCAAAAAGTCCTGGACTGTACTGAGACTTGACTCTTGACACTCTGGTTAGCTCAAAAGTCCTGTAAGCAGCTCCCCCCAGCCCTTCACTGACTGAGGTAGCTCTTTGTAACTACTTGTGCTTGCTGCAACCCTCAACACTGTACACTGCACACTGCACGCTGTACACTTTAATTCTTAAGGGCCAAACCGCTGGCACCCCCCTTTACACTTCAGGGTCCTCTTACTAGGCACCCCCTCTGAACTTCAGGGTCCTCTCACTAGGCACCCCCTCTACACTTCAGGGTCCTCTCACTAGGCACCCCCTCTGCACTTCAGGGTCAACGCTGGCACCCCCTTTACCGCTAGCTGGCTCCTGGATCCCTTGGACCTTCACCGGAGTGGTCCCCTCTGCTAGGCAGACCCCCATGGGCAGTTTACAGTACTCACAAACTGGGAATGCTTTCCTGAAACTGGACCCCCTCTACTCCACTGGTCCTCGGCACACCGGATCCTCTCTGCAGCTCAGCTAAGCTCACTCCATCAGCTCAGGCAAACCACCCGGGACACCCAATCCTGCTGACATGAGGAGAGACAGCCGTACTCTCCCTCCTGGGACTCTGCTTCCCGCCAAAGACGCTGCGTCATGTGCTCCCCTCAAACTTATACCTACTCCCAGAATGCTGTGCGGCAGAATCTGCCTTTCTGGGGTAGATACAAGCCTGAGTGTGCCATTGGCCGGGTTTTCTCCATTGCCCAATGAGAGCCCTCTCATAGAGCACAGTAGGGAGACTCCCCAGTCTCAACAGCCACACCTGGGAACCATGACAACCTGACTGAAAACATGGCCTTGCTGTTAAGCAGACAAGGCCCACTATACTTTTACCTAGCACCTACTTTGTAGGGTGCTACATATATATATATATATATATATATATATATATATATATATATATATATATATATATATATATATATATATATACACACAGAGTAACCAATTCATTTAAGTACATCAAAAGTGTGAACCAAAGGTACTCCATGTCATGGGGTAAATGAATGTTACAAAAAATGGTATACTTAACAGATGGATCATGGATAAATGGCATAACGACATCTAAAAAGCTTGACACGTTTCATGGATAAGCTCCACTTCCTCAGTGGCAGATGCGCAACCTTTCTGCAAAAAAGTATACGGTTTCCATGAAGTCTAATAAATAACCCAAACAACAGGGAGAAAAAAAAGATAAATGGGAGGAAAATGTTATCCATCCTTAAAATACTTACATAATGGTTAAAGTTCATGATATGCGGTGCTGTGAGCTGAGACCGCTGGAAGTGTCTGCCCCGGGAGCTGGGGTGCTAAACCCCGCGGAGATACCAAATGCGAATATAACAGTCCCCATGGAAATCGGAAACTCCAGCGTGTAATGTGTATAGAGTGTGATGATGATAGCAAAGTTTCTATGAAATTGAAAAATAACTGATTGTAACTTTAATGTCTTTAGTAAATCTGCTGCTAAATAGTGACTGGAACCAAAGAACTGTGGAAAAGCAAAGGTGTGGATAGCTTTGGACCAGAAGGCCTGGCTCACAGTCTTCCCTCTAATTCATCCCAAAGGTGTTCTATCGGGTTGAGGTCAGGACTCTGTGCAGGCCAATCAAATTCCTCCACCCCAAACTCTTCCACATCAATGCCTGACCTCACAAATGCACTTCTGGAAGAATGGTCAAACATTCCCATAGACACACATCCTAAACCTTGTGGATAGCTTAACCTGAAGAATTGAAGCTGTTATAGCTGTAAAGGATGGGCTAACTCAATCTTGAACCCAATGGACTGAGACTGGGATGCCATTAAAGTTATTGTGCATGTTAAGGCAGGCATCCCAATAATTTTGCCAATATAGTGTATCCGATGAAAGAAATGTGTCCCTTGCTAATGCGTTCAGGCCAATCTTCGCCTTGGTCAGAGCAAAAGGTGTCCAGTCCATCTACTCCCTTAAATACCATCCCAAATTAATGGAAAGGCATCTGTAAAAGACAGACATGGGCATCGATACCTGGGAACCATATACATATATCAGTATATGATATATTTATACACAAAATAAGACTATAATACAAAATGCAAAGTATTAAACTCAACAATAATAGACTGCAGAGCCTAGCATATCTAAAAAAAAAAAAAAAAAACTGTACACAGAATTTGAAAGTCCAAAAGAGATTATAGAAAACTATTTTAATATAATTATATTAGTATGCATTGTGCATTATGGTTGATTTTTGTCTATGCATACTGTATGTTCATATGTGTTGTGGTTCTCAAGCATTGATGCTCCAACTGGTCTCTTCCTAATGCCCTTCTAATTATTGAGGACAGTATTTATGGGAATAGATGGGCTATGACTAAGTAGAGGATTGGCTTAAACACGTTAGTAAGAGACACCTTTCTTTGTACAAATAAAGGTTTTTGGAAGTGGATGAAATGGCGGGGGGATAAAGTGAAGAGAAATTGAGAGCTAGGAAAATAAAGCAATGGGCCCTGAATCTTGATGTCTAGGTAGGCCAAATTCAATCTGTAATATCCAGCTTACCAAATGCAAGAACCTTGGTGTATTCTGCCCTTTATGTATAAGTTTTCAGGTAGAAACATTTCTGGGGAAACCCTTACTGAGTTCCTTTAAATGAGAAGGAAATGTCCTCCATGAGTTTATCCTCATTAGTGTGAACCAATGTGGCATGATGGGCTTCTTGCTTGTGTCAGAGTGCCAGGATGCAGGATCTACAGTATAAGGATACTCCAGGTTGCTAATAAAAGAACATTTGTAAGTTTTCATAACATTGTTTACTCACAACATTGTGTTGTGAGTAGGTAGAAGGCAGGGTCATAGGGAACATCCAAGCCTCTAAATGTTTGCGTAGTCATCAACTGTAGCTTCCTTGCCCATTTCTGTAATATATATTAAGGGCTGAGACTCATCTCTGTGAGTGGGCAATGAATACATTGCAAAAAATGTATGTCTGATCAGGCTTTGATCCATGCACATGGTTTTAAAAGGTGTCAAGGCGTGTAAACTTTGCGTTGGTGAGGGGATAAATATTAGGAAGTGGTTTGTTTGCCACTTAGGTGCAGTGCCAAAGTGCACCACCCTTGTGCAACAATTTTGTGCTGGAATTAGAAACCAGGATCTTTTGGGAAAAAATAAAAGAAACCAGGATCACATATTAGATATAGCAGTGAGGGGGTCAGGAGAGACAGGTGGTAGCAATCCTACAGAGTATCGAGATGTTTGGGCCTACCATTGGGTGGGATTTCAGGATTGCAGGAGTGGTTGTAAAGCACCATGGGAGGTTATGAAGTGGCATTGGAATTGCTGTCTGTTGCTTTGAGGCATTAATTAAGCAGCAGTTCACCCTGTTCCCAGATTAGTACCCATGTAGACCTGCTTAAACAAGAGAATGTGCCTAAATCCAGTTCCAAATCTTTTTAAATTTGTTGCAATAGTGTTGGAAAGTTCAGGGCATAGGTTTTAGACAAGTCCTGTGGAACATGTGTGCTGAAGTCTTTAATCACATCACAATTAAGTCTGGGATTTTAGTAAGTAGATAGCCTGACACTAGACTTTACCGGGGCTATAGAAAGCAATGGAAGGCCGCAACCTTGGTGTAGGTAAGTATGGACCAGCAGAGGGTGGGGTGATGAGGAACACATACTGTATGCTTCTTTTGAGGGGCTAGGGAGTGGAGCTGGGGGGATTAAAAATGAATGTGCACTTTAATTTTTTTTTTTTTTTAGGGGTGATAACATGTTCAGGATTAAGAAGATATTCTAAAGTGACATTAAAGTCGATATTTGTTTTTCATAAAACAGATAATGATAATATAACTTACATGCATTTGTTGTTTTTTCTAAAAATTCCTCTGCAATTACTTTTGAAGGTGTTCCCACGCTGACACACTGCTCATTCTATATTTTCCCCCTGTGTCAGTGGAACCTGTGGAGCCTTGTAGGCGCTCCCTGTAAGTGTGAACTAGCTCTGTGCTACAACTGTACATGCATCATTCCAAGCACTGTACACACACAGTTACTGTCAATCACCACTATTGAGGAGAAGGCTTTTGCTTGGTGGGTCCCTCTCGCACTACCTCTGAATGCAGTGCTAGTACAGAGTGGGAGTGCGCATATTGAGAGGATTCCATAGGTCCAAAAAGCACTGGGGAAACATATAGAACAGAGTAGGGATGGGCTGGATGTTGGAGTTGAATGTAAGTTCGACTCGAACATCGGGTGTTCATGTGTTCGCCCCGAAGGGCCTGGTATGGACCCCCCCAGGCACGATTGTGACGGTACTCACCGTGATTGGGATTGAAAGACAAATACTCAATGGACACAGAATATGTTTTGGATTACTCAAATGGGACAGTAATATTTGTCAACAATATATCTCAAAGGAGATTCTAGTACAAGCTAAGCTGTCGGCTAGCTTTGTATGTAGGGCGGCTGGGAAAATCTGGTATATATGTTCAAGACTGTAGGAAGCCGTATACTGAAGGAAGCCCACAAACACAGTGTAGGTCGAAGTTCCGTTACAACGATATTTAAAGGAATTTTTCATTTTTATTGTTTCACTTTAGGCCTCATTAAAATCATTGCTCCTGTAAAAACCATTGTTTTTAAAAAAAATGTTTGCATTGATGCATGTCCCCCGGGGCAGTACACGGGTTCCCATACACATTTTATTGCAATAACTTGCATATAAGCCTTTAAAATGAAGACTTTTGATTTTTCATGTTCGTGTCCCATAGACTTTAATAAAGTTTGTATGTTCGCTAGAACTTTTTCCCTGTTCGAGATGTTCTGGTGCGAACCATACAGGGGGGTGTTCGACCCATCACTAGAACAGAGAGTATGTCAATGCAGCCTGGAGACACTTTCAAAAGTAAAGGCAGAGGGGTGTTTTTTTTTGAAAAAAAACAGCAAATACATGTAAATTATATTAGTATGTGATAATTATATTATTAGGTGAAAGAGTTAAATGTTAATTTCAGGTTTAGTGTTACAAAAACGGTTTCAGGATATCATTAGGAGCTACATATAAACATTAGGAGGAAATAAATAAGTGGCTGTATTGCATTTTACTTTTTAAAAAAACTTGTTAGAAGTAGGAAGCTGCCATGTGTTGGCAAACACTGATCATCAACCTATCCCCTGTAACACATCAAATCTGCTTGCATGCACACATGTAGGTAATTCAGAAGAGGGCACCTGGGAAGAGGTCGGAGTCATCTGACCCACCTGTAAGAGGTGCCTCGCTACACTGATCCCATGGGTTTGCTGTCATGTGTGCAACACGCCGCTGTTCCAGTGTGTCTTTGAGGAGAAACCCTCCAGTGAGATTGATCTTGGTAGCCTGCTTAGGGCTACCTTCGCTGCTACCCCTGCTAAACTTCCGGCAAAGATCCTCAAGCCGTGGCGAAGCCAGCACTCTGGCATGTTCTCCACCACTGCTCCTTGGGTCGAGCTGCCACCCTACATTGCTACTACAGAAGCAATAAGGACCAGCCCTTATTTGGAGACCACAAAACTGATTTTCAGCCTTAAAAGAGCTTAAAAAGTACAAGGAATCTGAAGGGTAATCAATTTAAAATGTAATCGCGACTACATTTTTGCTTTAGGTCCTAAAGAATAATTTTATGGTTTAGGTTAAATGAGAATTGTAGTCATTTCTATGCTTTTAGGATGAGCCTGATGTAAACAACATTTTAAAAACCTTGCTTTATTGTACAATTTGTATTTTATGTATACATGGGGGATGGGAGTGGGGGACATCCATATTCACTCAATAAATATCTAGGATTTACTTTGTAGTACTACCCAATGTTTGTCATTTACTGCTACTTCTCATAACGGCAGTCAATAAATCAGCTCCCTCTAGAGGCTAATATAACCTTTTCAGGTGCAGATACAATAACATTTCATGAGATGCCAATTTAAAGGAAATAATGGCTTTTAGTCAACAAACAATTATTTGAATGTGAAAATATGCAACAATCGTGCAATGTGAGTCAAACGCTTTGATAAACTAGTGATGTGATAAAATAATGAATGCAGGTAAAATAATTTGTGAGTTAGTGAACTGACCCTCCTGGCTTGTTTCCCAGGGGGTTTAAATCAAATAGAGAGGTGTTTCTATATTTTGGCATAAAGAAAAGATGACCTGAAATATTTACAGCACAAAATGTTACTTGTGTTGGAGTAATCAGAAAAGGAATATCGCTCTGTTATAAAGCAGATACATGTTTCTGTGGGTAATCTCAAGAAAGGTCTTTCATATATGAGGACCTTCATGTGACTGCAGAAAGTAGAGAAAAGATTGATCCCTTCTCAAAATGAGTTTAAAAAAGAGTGTTTTAATGATGAAACCCAGACATATATAAAATATACAAATGAATGCAGTTGTGTAACCAAACATCATTCAATGTGTTTTTTGAATGCAAGCAAAGTAAGTGCCTTACTTTGACAGAATTCAGCCTCTTGCTATCCCTGTACAGCAGAACCCAGACTGGAGGAGGCAGAGGCAGCACAAGGAGACAATCACATGGGCTGCAATGCTGGAGGCATGCTAATAGAAGAGGAGAGCAGCGTATTCGATTAATTCCTTAAACTACTGCTTCTCTTTTCATTGTCCAGTCACAAGCTAGGAGAGGGACAAGACCTGCAAGTGTTACTTAACCCTTTCTGGACCAGAAGGTTTTACCCCTTAACCACTTGATGACCGCCCACTGCAGATTTACTGTGGCAGGTGGCCGCTCCTGGGCAAACCAACGTAGTACTATGTCGCTTGCTCAGGAGACTCTAGACGGCTAGCGCGTGCCGACCCCGGCATGCTCCCGCCCCCGCTCGTCATCTGGGGAGCCAGTGCGTGTGACAGGCGGCTCCGATGGCCGCCGGACACTCGCGATCTCCCTCCAGCTGACAGAGAATAAGATGTAAACACAGCCGTCTGTCCTTTTCCCTGAAGTGACCACAGAGGCTATGTGAGCCTGCTATATAGGATCACATGTCTCTGTGATGATCTCACAAGCCACCCCCCTCCACAGTTGGAATCACTTCCCTAGGCTTACATTTAACCCCTTGATGCATAATAGTATTAACCCCTTCCCTGACAATGGCATTATTACAGTAACAGTGCATATTTTTAGCACTGATTACTGAAGTATTGTCACTGGTCCCCCCAAAAGTGTCAAAAATGTCAGTTAGGGGTCCAATCTGTTCGCTGCAATGTCACAGTCCCGCAAAAAAACGCAGATTGCCGCCATTACTAGTAAAAAAAAAAAAAACAATAAAAATCACATAAATCTTTCCCGTAGTTAGTAGACGCAATAACTTTTGTGCAAACCAATCAAAATACTCTTATTGTGATTTTTTTACCAAAAAATATGAAACAGAAAACAAAACAAATTGGCCAAAAATGTTAAAAAAATGTGGATATTTACATGTTATATAGCAGAATGTGAAAAATATATATATTTTTTTCAAAATTGTCACTCTTTTTTTGTTTATAGCGCAAAAAAAAATCCCACAGTAGATCAAATAACACCAAAAGAAAGCTCTAATTGTGGCGTAAAAAAGGACATCAATTTTATTTGGGTATAGCATTGCACGACTGCTCAATTGTCCGTTAAAATAACGCAGTGCCGAATAGCAAATTAGGGCCTGGTCATTAAGCAGCAAATTCCTGCGGGGCTAAAGTGGTTAAAGACCAGGCCATTTTTTGCGATACGCACTGCTTTACTTTAACTGACAATTGCACGATCATGCAACGCTGTACCCTAATAAAATGTATGTCCTTTTTTTCCCACAAATAGAGCATACGTTTGGTGGCATTTGACCACCTGTGCGATTTTCTTTTTTTTCGCTATAAACAAAAAAAAGAGCGACAATTCTGAAAACAAAAAAAATATATATATTTTACTTTCTGCTTTATAACATTCCCAGTAAAAAAATAAAAATCTAATTTTTTCATCATTTTAGGCCAGTTTGTATTCTGCTACATATTTTTGGTAAAAAAAATCCCAATAAGTGTATATTGATTGGTTTGCACAAAAGTTTTTGCGTCTACAAACTAGGGGAAAGATTTATGTTATTTTTCTTTGTTTATTTTTTTTTACTAGTAATGGCGGCGATCAAAAATTTTAACGGGACTGCGACACTGCAGGGGACAGATCAGACACCTAAATGACATTTTTGACACTTTTGAGGGGGACCAGTGACATTTGTACAGTAATCAGTGCCAAAAATATGCACTGTTACTGTACTAAGAACACTGGCAGGGAAGGGGTTAACACCAGGGACAATCAAAGGGTTAAATGTGTCCCTAGGGAATGCTTTCTAACTTTGAGGGGGATGGGCTTGCTGCATTAACACAGAGACCTGTGTTCCTAAATAAGAGGAACACAGGATCCCTGTGTTCATAACTGACAGAACAGTGGTCTGCCGTGTCTGCAACGGAAGACCGCCGTTCTGTCTCCACGGGAAACAATCGCGGGTGCCTGGGGGAAATCATGGCCGCCAGACTCGACGATTAGCTTTCCCTGTGGTAAATGGGGGTAGACTACACTTCTAATGAAAACAATCCAGATATGACTGGGAGTTCAGGATTGCATCATGGCCTGTAATAGTCTCCTATGGGCCCTTTCACACGGGCGTTCCGCATGTCCGTATATCATCCTATTTTTTTGCGGATGATATACGGACATAATGTATGTCAATGGCATTGCGGATGTCAGCGGATGACCATCCGCTGACATCCGATTTGCGTCCCTTCATTTCTGTTCCGTTTTTTGGAATGGAACAGAACCCTATTTTTGTTCCGTTTAAAAAACGGAACGGATGCAAAATCGGATGTCAGCGGTGTCATCCGCTGACATCCGCAATACCCATAGACATACATTATGTCCGTATATCATCCGCAAACGGATGGGATGATATGCGGACATACGGAGCAGATGACACTCCGTGTAAAAAAAAAAGTGCCAGGCGGTCCGCTCCGTGTGAAAGAGCCCTATGTGTTCAACGTGAAATATGTTATAAATAATGCCTTATGTTAAAAATATTATTCACTGGGCTTACAGGATACTAATTCTTTCAAAGGTGGAAACATCTGAGATCTAATTGCCACTTATAATAAAAAGTTTGAAGCTGTGGCTATGATTTTTTTTTTTTTTTGCCCTAAGGAACTAAATATACATTTCTTTTTTAGGACACATTTTTTTGCAGGATATTTTATTAGATGTTTTATGTGTATAGATAAAATATTATCAGTTACTTGTTTTGCAGTATAAAAGATCATTTTGATGAGAATATGAAGCAGGCAGTGAAGCATTTATCAGATTTAAAGGGCCTTTCAAAAAATATGTGCCAAGATCTAGATATTAGAAGACCCTTTCAATTAGCCAAGAGGGAGTTTTACATAACTTTTAGCTTGAGGTCCTTAAGGATATAAGGACTATCATTTATAAAAGATGTAAGATGACTTTAATTAAGAGAAAAGCGCATTAAAATGGTAATATCACTGCAAATTTTTGGTGCTAAAGAGATCTAAAGAGAATGAAAATCTGAAACTGAAATCTGGCAATTAGTTACCAGCAAAAACGTTTTTCCCATACTTAGGGAAGAATTCAATTTTTTTTTTTGTCTGAAAATGTAGTCTATTCTGGGAAGCCACAGAAACAGATGTGCTTTTGTTACCTGGTCAATCGTTTAGTAATTTATTCCCTATCTTGACTATGTTCTGAATTTCAAACACCAAATGCTTCATACAATGAGTTTAAACTGTAATAAAGAATTCAACATAAGAAAGATAAAACAAGCCAAGGAACCATTTTTTAATTTCATTGACTTTCTGCATCCTTATTTTTAGGATGAAGGTAAATGGTAAATGAATAGCAAAATGTTAGAAACAACTACAAATTCACTGTTGCTTCTCCCACATTTTATCCCAAACATGTATAAGAAACAAAGATTTATGGTTAATTAAAAAAACGTCTTAAAATGCAATATCAGTTCAAGAGCTGTCTAACCGATTTCTTTGTAAAATTGCAAAAATCGTAAAAAGCTGGATGGGTAAAAAAAGCTAACTTTCTAAAGGAAGTAATGAAGAAATAAAAAACAAACAAATTATAAAACAAATGTAACAACGTGTGTGTTTCCAATGATGACTGGTAGAATTGTACATGTTATTTAATAGCCTGCTATTTAAAAGCATGACCATCAAAAAAAATAAATTTTTTGGCTTTGGGTAGAGAGGGATATTCCTGTACTCATGTTGGGGAATATAACCCTTACTTCAAGACCTTCCTCATTCAACCCAGACAAATAAATAACATAAATCAATCATAATCAAGGTAAAACCCATAGGCAAGTACAGATGAGGATATGACATATGTGATTTAGTACTTAGGGAGAAGAGCATATAAACTAATACTCAGTTTTGAAAGATTAGCAACAAATAGAACATTTCATTTTGTTTCTTATTGACATCTTGAATTTTAGTTATTTTTGTTTAAAGCAGCAGTAGTAGTACTGTAGCATTAAAGGAGCTGTAAAGGCAGAATGTTTTTTTTTTATCCTAATGCATTTAAGATAAAAAGCCTTCTGTTTGCAGCAGCCCCCCTCAGCCCCCCTAATACATACCGGAGGTCCATCTCTGTCCAGCAATGTTCATGAGTCCCTTGGCCATCCAGAACTCTTCCTCCTGATTGGCTGAGACACAGCAGCGGCGCCATTGGCTCCCGCTACTGTCAATCAAAGTCAGCCAATCAGGATAGAGAGAGGAGGCAAAGCTGAACCACAGCTCTGTGTGTGAATGCACACACTAAGCTGCAGCTCGGCTCGGGTGCCCCCATAGCAAGCTGCTTGCTGTGGGGGCACTTAACAGGAGGGAGGAGCCAGGAGCAGCGAAGTGGGACCCAAGAAGAGGAGGATCTGGGCTGCTCTAGGCAAAACTTGTAAGTATAACATGTTAAAAAAAGAAAACACGAGACTTTACAATGACTTTGTCACATACAACTGAACTTGCTCTGTAATGTAGAAGATGTTTAGCTTCTCATGCAAGTACCTTCCTCAGCTCTAAAATGATGAAGCTACTTGGAAGAAGGATAATGGCTTGAATTTTAAATGTGACTGGCAGGAATATCATGCTATGCATAAATGAGAACTTTCACAGACATACCAGAGTATATCTGTTAGAATCCAAATATGAAGCTAAACAAAAGACAATAAGGATCAAGGGCTACTGATATAAGTCAATGTTTCAACCCTTCTATTAAAAGGTCAGTATGGGCAAAAACTATACTATCAAATGTACCAGTAATAAATGATGTAGGTTGCAGCAATATCTGAAAGTATATACAAAATCAGTTTTTACCATATAACATGTCTAATTGTCAAATATTTCTGTACGAATACTAACTGTATGAAAAAAAACATTTTATATGTATCACTTGCAATTGAGAGACATAGTACATAGCTAGTTGTATGAAGCTCTATGTTCTCATCTAGCAGAAATGGCAATATTTTATTTAGTTAGTCTGCAGAGACAAGCAGGAAGCCACTGGTGTGTGCACGGGGTGTACTGGTTGTGCCTGGGCACACCCCAATCACCCCGTGTGGTGCAGATTCAGCCTGCTGCCTGGGCCCCTACCTCTGTGTCCACACCCCTGTGTCTTCTCCCACTGGCTGCTGCTATGGGCACACAGGGTTATATTTCAGGATGCAGAGCAAAGAAGGCGCTGGTAAATATGTAATTTACGGGCCCCTTCCTTTTATGAATAAATCCAGTGTTTACTATGCTTCAGTTTGTAAATGTACAGGAAGCTGCTCAGTACAGAGATCGTCCCATTAATTTACTGTCCAGCGCAGCTGAGGCTGCAGAGAAAGGGACTTGGGAATCTCTGGCCTCACTCCCTTTCTCTGTTTCAGAAGTGAGACATGAAGGGTCTATTTAGACCCTTGATATTTCACCAAAGCCCCCCTAAAAAGATTGTAAAAAATAATTTTGAAATAATAATATATATATATATATATATATATATATACATATATATATATATATATAGCAGTACTCCCAAGGGAGCTGCTGAAGACAGGTTCCCCTGGGTTACCATTAGCAACAGTAGAACATTCAGACATGTTTCCAAGTGATTTTACCTCAGACAAGGACCAGTCCAGTTTCTTTGGTTTTTAGATTTGATTAGGAATTTGGATACGAGAAGGGATGAGTGGGATACTCCAACAGAACTAAACTATGCACAACAAGCAGGGACAATCTGATAAATGCTGATTAACGCTGGTTAAATGCTGATTAACGCTGTTTGAGCTAGTCACGGCTAGGCCGCTTACTGTATTTCACCTTTGACTGTGAAAGAGCCCTATTACCATCCTTAGGCACTCCTTTCCTGAGGTAGCTGACTTTAATAGCAGACTGCACTGCTGAGCAACTTCAGGGCCCTTCCTGGCGCCCCCTTTAACCCCTAATCTTCAGGGCTTCACAACTTGGCACCCCCTTTACTATAACACACTGGGTAGCTGGCTCCTTGATCCCCTTTACTTCTCTGGAGTGGTCCCCTCTCTTAGGCAGATCCCTGGGCAGGTGCTTGAGTACTCACAATACTGTTTTTCCAGAAGAATCCTGCCCAGCAGCTCCACTTGGTCAGCACACGCTGGAGACTCTGCAGCACGGATCAACCCCTGGTCCCTAGGCCGACTGCTTGGACCACCTTCCTCAGCAACAAGAGGAGAGACAGCCATCATCCTCCTCCTGGGACCTGGCTTCCCGCCCAAAGACACCCTGTCACATGCTCCCCTCAGATTTATTCCCAATCCCAGGATGCATTGCAGCACTGCCCACCCACTGGGACAGTCATAAACCCTAGTGTGCTATTGGCTAGGTTTCATCCACTGCCCAACAAGGTCTCTCATTGGATACAGTGGGGAGACTCCCCAAACTCAACAGGACACACCTGGAAACACGTGAGAGGCTAACTGACAGATCAGACCCTCCTGATAAGTAGAGTAAGGTCACAAATATATTTTACCTAGCACCTACTTAGGAGGGTGCTACATTCAAATAAAAACCCCCACCATTTCCTTACTGCCACTGTCCATGTTTTAATATATTTTAAAATGTTTGTGTCTGTTTGTTCATATGATCTCTATCTATCTATCTATCTATCTATCTATCTATCTATCTATCTATCTATCTATCTATCTATCTATCTATCTATCTATCTATCTATCTATCTATCTATCTATCTATCTATCTATCTATCTATCTATCTATCTATCTATCTATCTATCTATCTATCTATCTATCTATCTATCTATCTATCTATCTATCTATCTATCTATCTATCTATCTATCTATCTATCTATCTATCTATCTATCTATCTATCTATCTATCTATCTATCTATCTATCTATCTATCTATCTATCTATCTATCTATCTATCTATCTATCTCTCTATCTATCTTATATATACTATATTGTCAAAAGTATTGGGACACCTGCCTTTACAAGCACATGAATTTTAATGGAATCCCAGTCTTAGTCCGTAGGGTTCAATATTGAGTTGGCCCACACTTTGATGCTATAACAGCTTCAACTCTTCTAGAAAGGTTGTCCACAAGGTTTATGATTGTGTCTATGTGAATGTTTGACCATTCTTCCAGAAGCGCATTTGTGAAGTCAGGCACTGATGTGGATGAGAAGGCCTGGCTCGCAGTCTCCACTCTAATTCATCCCATCTCAAAGGTGTTCTGTTGGATTGAGGTCAGGACTCTGTGCAGGACAAGTTCCTCCACCCCAAATTCGCTCATCCGTGTCTTTATGGACCTTGCCTGATGCACTGGTGCGCAGTCATGTTGGAACAGGAAGGGGCCATCCCCAAACTGTTCCCACAAAGTATCTTCTGTAAACTGATAATCATGATTCCATGCTGTGCTAACTGTTTATCTGTTAAAGATTTTTACAGAATTAGAAATGTATATAGCTTCCATCTTACAAGCTTGTAAAAAATAATCCATATTTTCTACATTTATTTTATTTGCCATGTTTTTTACTTTTAGTTAGTCATGTTTGGTTGACTTTTTCTTTTCATGTTTGTGCCACTGCTCAGTAGCATTCTGATCCCTCCTATTTTTTCAAATTCACGGGTTCCCATGGGTAGCCCATACCCACAAAAAACCATCCATTGTATGTGTAAGGAAATCATTGGCTGTTGGAATCACTTTACCCATATTGCAGCTGCACACTGCAATTCACAGAAGCCTTAGGGAGAAATCATTTTTGACCTATCGTATATACTCGAGTGTAAGCAGACCCGAGTATAAGCCGAGGCCCCTAATTTTACCACAAAAAAACCTGATTGACTTGAGTATAAGCCTAGGGTGAGAATGCAGGGCGGCGGGCATGGTACAGAAGAATGCAGGGCGGCGGGCATTGTACAGGAGAATGCAGGGTGGCCGGCATGGTACAGGAGAATGCAGGGCGACCGGCATGGTACAGGAGTGTAACGGATCTTTGTACCCCAGCTGGGCACATCCGCCGAAACTGTGTCTCCTGTCCTCCAAACGCACCCACAGCCTGTGGAGAAGCCATACCCAGCCCTTAACCCCTCAATCACGAGACAATCCACGCAGGTGTTGAGGGTTAACCATGCAGAGCTTAAACTGTTTATTACATTCCAAGACAACAGTTTTACATACAGTTAGGGAAACTCCCCTTAGCCTTTCCACAGAAGGGGGGGAAGGGAACAGGGACCAACCAATGAGAACTGAACATTTGTACATTTGAAACATGCAGTCTTAATACACACCCCCTGCGGAGAGATGTCTCCAACTCAGACCATTGTCTGCCATGAATCCACACACTTAGACACAGAAACAGGAGGGGGGGGGGATGGGTTGTAACATTACATTACATTAACTCAATGCCATGAGTCAGTTGTTCAGAGGATGAATAAAGGGAAAATAAAATGCAATGTCCCAAACTCATAAGAAAATTACACAAAGGGGTTTACAATCCAGGGACAGGGTGATCCGTCACCCATAGTGACGGCTAGTACCGTCACATCTCTTCCCCCCAAAGGTAGACTAATCCAGGTACTAGACCTCCAACTGGTCTGTGCCTGAATTAGTCGGGTAACAAATCCCATAGAGTCAATGTCTGTTTGCCTGGATAATTCGTCGGCGTTGCCGTTTTGCTTCCCAGGGCAGTCGTGGATGGTAAAGTCAAAAGGCTGCACTGCCAAACTCCAGTATCTTCTGGCCCATAGTCTGTCGGTAGGAGGCTTGCGCACAGTCCCCTCCAAAACACACAGTGACAGTGGGTTCTGTCACATTTCTCCCCTTTTAAAAACAGACTAACGAGGTTCCTGACCCTCAAGTGGTCTGGACCTGTGTTAGTCACAAACTTCCACCCCAGGCAACCAGGAAAACTAAAAGAACAACTCTGGCGCTGGGGAGCAACACCGCACATAGGGTCTCCCATGAATAAAAACAGCCGCTGCAGAGTGGGAACAGCTGTCTGCACTCCTCTGATCCAGGGCAGGGTTGCAGATATTGGGGGGAGCTGAATAATTCTCTGCCCTGATGCCAGCGCTTCCGCTGGTAGGGAATGTAGGCTGGTAGGGCTATGCATTTGGGGAGAAAAAGGTACTTGCTTTTCTCCTGGTGTAGTTACGAGCCGCTGAGAAGGTATCTTGCAGGGACTGTCTCCCGGATTCCTTATCTCTGGTTCTGATGCTGGGCAGAGACCATCAGCACTCTGTCCTGTAGCCAGCGCTTCTGCCGGAGGGATAAACACTGGGGTAGTGTCCAATTGTTGGGGAGGGAGAATTGCTTCCTCTACTCCCGGTGGGGATATCTGCTGTTGGGAAAACAGCTCACGCAGATCCTCTCTCAGACTCTCCGGATCCAACTCTTTTTCTGATGCTGGGCAGATGCCAGGGGCACTCTGCCCTGTAGCCAGCGCTTCTGCTGGGGCGATAAACACTGGGGTAGTGTCCAAGTGCTGGGGAAACGGCTCACTGAGGTCACCCCTCGGACTCCCTGGATCTACCTCTGAGGGTGGGCAGAGGCCAGCGGCACTCTGCCCCGTAGCCAGCGCTTCTGCTGGGGGGATAAACACTGGGGTAGTGTCCAAGTGCTGGGGAAACGGCTCACTGAGGTCACCCCTCGGACTCCCTGGATCTACCTCTGAGGGTGGGCAGAGGCCAGCGGCACTCTGCCCCGTAGCCAGCGCTTCTGCTGGGGGGATAAACACTGGGGTAGTGTCCAATTGTTGGGGAGGGAGAATTGCTTCCTCTGCTCCCGGTGGGGGTATCTGCTGATCACCATTTCCCAGCCTTCCAGCGCCTGTCTCAACTCCCACTTCTGAGACCTTCATGCTATCAGCTTGTCTCGCTGCCTGGTGGACCTCCGGTGCGTTCCGGCATTCTAGCGCTCGCAGTGCCCTCTGTATCATCGCTGCTTCTTCCATTGCAGTTAGTATGGGAAAACGCAGGGTCACCCCTGGCCCCATTTGCTTCTCATCTTCGTGACTGTCTGCTATTTCTCTCGGACAGTCCCAGGCAACGGAAGCCATGCCAGGCTGCTGATCACCGTCAAACAGCCGCTTGTAGGCAATCTCGAGCTCCCATTCCTGCTCAACCAGGAACTCCAATTCCTCCAGGTCACACGCCTCGTCGGGGAGGTCCAGCACCTCATCTCGGAAATCCAGAATGTGTTCCAGCCGCCACTCCTCATCGCTCCCAAAGTCTGGGTCTCCGTACATTTTTTGATGGAGCAGCCCCACGCCGCCATAGCCAACGCCTTCTGTTGGGCTGCCATCTGCTGTACCTGGCCACAGTTGAGCCGCGAACCACCGGAGGGCTCTGTAGCTGGCGTCCAGCCTCATTTCCTCCTGGACCAATCTTCCGAGCTCCGTCTTCCCTTCATCTCGCGGTCGTTCCCTCAGGAACACCTCTCGCGCATGGTACTGCTTCCGGTACATCTCTGTGGAGGAGGGAAGGATCTTCCCCTGATGGTGCCGCTCGTGGCTTAGCGCCTCATGCCAGAGTTGCCGGCGGATCACATCCTCCCAGCCGAGCCTGGTGTGCTCTGTCGCTGGCCCGAACTCCGCTCTCATGCTGGTGGTCCCTGTATCACTCCTCGGCAGCTAACCAGATCTTGAATCCTGGTGGTGGTTTGGATGTCCTGGACTGCAGGAGACATCCCACCGCTGCCAACCAATGTAACGGATCTTTGTACCCCAGGTGGGCACATCCGCCGGATCTGTGTCTCCTGTCCTCCAAACGCACCCACAGCCTGCAGAGAAGCCATATCCAGCCCGTAACCACGAGACAATCCACACAGGTGTTGAGGGTTAGCCATGCAGAGCTTAAACTTTTTATTACATTCCAAGACAACAGTTTTACATACAGTTAGGGAAACTCCCCTTAGCCTTTCCACAGAAGGGGGGAAGGGAACAGGGACCAACCAATGAGAACTGAACATTTGTACATTTGAAACATGCAGTCTTAATACACACCCCCTGCGGAGAGATGTCTCCAACTCAGACCATTGTCTGCCATGAATCCACACACTTAGACACAGAAACAGGAGGGGGGGGGATGGGTTGTAACTAGTGTTGAGCGAACACGGACTGTATTATTCGTGTTCGTACCGAATAATTGGATTTTTTGTACCCGAACACGGACACGGACACTTTACTGTATGTTCGGGTAAAAATCCGTGTTCGGTCGTTTTATTTCCGGGTTTTGCATGCTTTGGCGCTCTTTTCATGGCGGGCTTTCAACAGCCAATCAACAATCGTTTAACTGGTGTGCCTTAAGCCATCCCAGCCATGCCTGCAAATGTCTCAGTAGCTGTGATTGGCCGTCTGAAGCATGTGACCAAGTCTTTATAAGTTCCAGGCAGCCGCAGCGTCTTCATTCTGCTGCTTAGATCAGGGACAGAGCACACATCAACGTGCTGGCTGCTGATTAGGGATAGACAGGCAGGAAAAAAACATTTGTGTCCGGATAGAATTGAGGGACAGGTCGGAGTGTTTAGGCAGGGCGAGTTGTAGGCATTTTAGGGATAGAGTCTGCTGAATTATAGGGTCAGTGTCTTCTACAAAGTACAATCGATATTGCTGTGTGGGGGGTGGGGTGACTCTGCACTCAATCCTGATCTACGATCTCTTCTCAATCCTGTTAGGGAGAGGCTGCTGCTGCTGAATTTTAGGGAAACTGTGTTCTACAAACTACAATCGATATTGCTGTGTGGTGTGGGATAGGAGATAGGCAGGTGTCAGTGATCCACATCCATTTTTCTGTGTGTGAGCTGCAGTGAACACAATCTTTTTGGGCTGCAGTGAACACAATCTTTTTGGGGTGCAGTGAACAACGTCCTTTTTGGGGTGCAGTGAACAAAATCTTTTTGGGGTGCAGTGAACAAAATCATTTTTGGGGTGCAGTGAACAACATCCTTTTTGGGGTGCAGTGAACACAATCTTTTTGGGGTGCAGTGAACAAAATCCTTTGTGGGGTGCAGTGAACACAATCTTTTTGGGGTGCAGTGAACACAATCTTTTTGGGGTGCAGTGAAAAAAATCCTTTTTGGGGTGCAGTGAACACAATCTTTTTGGGGTGCAGTGAACAAAATCCTTTGTGGGGTGCAGTGAACACAATCTTTGTGGGTGCAGTGAACACAATCTTTTTGGGGTGCAGTGAACAAAATCCTTTTTGGGGTGCAGTGAACAACATCCTTTTTGGGGTGCAGTGAACAAAATCCTTTTTGGGGTGCAGTGAACAACATCCTTTTTGGGGTGCAGTGAACAAAATCCTTTTAGGGTGCAGTGAACACAATCTTTGTGGGGTACAGTGAACAGAATCTTTGTGGGGTGCAGTGAACACAATCTTTGGGGGGTACAGTGAACACAATCTTTTTGGGGTGCAGTGAACAAAATCCTTTGTGGGGTGCAGTGAACACAATCTTTGTGGGGTGCAGTGAACAGAATCTTTTTGGGGTGCAGTGAACAAAATCCTTTGTGGGGTGCAGTGAACACAATCTTTGTGGGGTGCAGTGAACACAATCTTTTTGGGGTGCAGTGAACAAAATCCTTTTTGGGGTGCAGTGAACACAATCTTTGTGGGGTGCAGTGAACACAATCTTTTTGGGGTGGAGTGAACAAAATCCTTTTTGGGGTGCATTGAACAACATCCTTTATGGGATGCAGTGAACAAAATCCTTTTTGGGGTGCAGTGAACACAATCTTTTTGGGGTGCAGTGAACAAAATCCTTTGTGGGGTGAACACAATCTTTGTGGGGTGCAGTGAACACAATCTTTTGGGGTGCAGTGAACAAAATCCTTTTTGGGGTGCAGTGAACAACATCCTTTTTGGGGTGCAGTGAACAAAATCCTTTTTGGGGTGCAGTGAACACAATCTTTTTGGGGTGCAGTGAACAAAATCCTTTGTGGGGTGCAGTGAACACAATCTTTGTGGGGTACAGTGAACAGAATCTTTGTGGGGTACAGTGAACACAATCTTTGGGGGGTAAAGTGAACACAATCTTTTTGGGGTGCAGTGAACAAAATCCTTTGTGGGGTGCAGTGAACACAATCTTTGGGGGGTACAGTGAACACAATCTTTTTGGGGTGCAGTGAACAAAATCCTTTGTGGGGTGCAGTGAACACAATCTTTGTGGGGTGCAGTGAACACAATCTTTTGGGGTGCAGTGAACAAAATCCTTTTTGGGGTGCAGTGAACAACATCCTTTTTGGGGTGCAGTGAACACAATCTTTTTGGGGTGCAGTGAACAAAATCCTTTGTGGGGTGCAGTGAACACAATCTTTGTGGGGTACAGTGAACAGAATCTTTGTGGGGTGCAGTGAACACAATCTTTGGGGGGTACAGTGAACACAATCTTTTTGGGGTGCAGTGAGCAAAATCCTTTGTGGGGTGCAGTGAACACAATCTTTGGGGGGTACAGTGAACACAATCTTTTTGGGGTGCAGTGAACAAAATCCTTTGTGGGGTGCAGTGAACACAATCTTTGTGGGGTGCAGTGAACACAATCTTTTTGGGGTGCAGTGAACAAAATCCTTTTTGGGGTGCAGTGAACAACATCCTTTTTGGGGTGCAGTGAACACAATCTTTTTGGGGTACAGGGAACACAATCTTTGTGGGGTGCAGTGAACACAATCTTTGGGGGGTACAGTGAACACAATCTTTTTGGGGTGCAGTGAACAAAATCCTTTTAGGGTGCAGTGAACACAATCTTTGTGGGGTGCAGTGAACAAAATCCTTTTTGAGGTGCAGTGAACAGAATCTTTGTGGGGTGCAGTGAACACAATCTTTGTGGGGTACAGTGAACACAATCTCATACTTCTGAAGATTTGAGGGTGCTGCCTGTTCCATACTCCTCCTCCTACTGCTCAACCATCCTTTTAGGGGTACAAACAATAGTAATTGGGGCCTAGTGTGGTGGTGTACGTGTGAGATACATACACTTTCTTTTTGATCATATTTCCTATTCCGCTATTCAATTAAAACCTTTGGGGATCAATTAAATTGCGTGATAGTCTGTGTCGGTACGTGTGAGATCCACCTTTCCAAGTTTTTGGGGTTCATCTCATACTTCTGAAGATTTGAGGGTGCTGCCTGTTCCATACTCCTCCTCCTACTCCTCAACCATCCTTTTAGGGGTACAAACAATAGTAATTGGGGCCTAGTGTGGTGGTGTACGTGTGAGATACATACACTTTCTTTTTGATCATATTTTCTATTCCGCTATTCAATTAAAACCTTTGGGGATCAATTAAATTGCGTGATAGTCTGTGTCGGTACGTGTGAGATCCACCTTTCCAAGTTTTTGGGGTTCATCTCATACTTCTGAAGATTTGAGGGTGCTGCCTGTTCCATACTCCTCCTCCTACTCCTCAACCATCCTTTTAGGGGTACAAACAATAGTAATTGGGGCCTAGTGTGGTGGTGTACGTGTGAGATACATACACTTTCTTTTTGATCATATTTTCTATTCCGCTATTCAATTAAAACCTTTGGGGATCAATTAAATTGCGTGATAGTCTGTGTCGGTACGTGTGAGATCCACCTTTCCAAGTTTTTGGGGTTCATCTCATACTTCTGAAGATTTGAGGGTGCTGCCTGTTCCATACTCCTCCTCCTACTGCTCAACCATCCTTTTAGGGGTACAAACAATAGTAATTGGGGCCTAGTGTGGTGGTGTACGTGTGAGATACATACACTTTCTTTTTGATCATATTTTCTATTCCGCTATTCAATTAAAACCTTTGGGGATCAATTAAATTGCGTGATAGTCTGTGTCGGTACGTGTGAGATCCACCTTTCCAAGTTTTTGGGGTTCATCTCATACTTCTGAAGATTTGAGGGTGCTGCCTGTTCCATACTCCTCCTCCTACTCCTCAACCATCCTTTTAGGGGTACAAACAATAGTAATTGGGGCCTAGTGTGGTGGTGTACGTGTGAGATACATACACTTTCTTTTTGATCATATTTTCTATTCCGCTATTCAATTAAAACCTTTGGGGATCAATTAAATTGCGTGATAGTCTGTGTCGGTACGTGTGAGATCCACCTTTCCAAGTTTTTGGGGTTCATCTCATACTTCTGAAGATTTGAGGGTGCTGCCTGTTCCATACTCCTCCTCCTACTGCTCAACCATCCTTTTAGGGGTACAAACAATAGTAATTGGGGCCTAGTGTGGTGGTGTACGTGTGAGATATATACACTTTCTTTTTGATCATATTTTCTATTCCGCTATTCAATTAAAACCTTTGGGGATCAATTAAATTGCGTGATAGTCTGTGTCGGTACGTGTGAGATCCACCTTTCCAAGTTTTTGGGGTTCATCTCATACTTCTGAAGATTTGAGGGTGCTGCCTGTTCCATACTCCTCCTCCTACTCCTCAACCATCCTTTTAGGGGTACAAACAATAGTAATTGGGGCCTAGTGTGGTGGTGTACGTGTGAGATACATACACTTTCTTTTTGATCATATTTTCTATTCCGCTATTCAATTAAAACCTTTGGGGATCAATTAAATTGCGTGATAGTCTGTGTCGGTATGTGTGAGATCCACCTTTCCAAGTTTTTGGGGTTCATCTCATACTTCTGAAGATTTGAGGGTGCTGCCTGTTCCATACTCCTCCTCCTACTGCTCAACCATCCTTTTAGGGGTACAAACAATAGTAATTGGGGCCTAGTGTGGTGGTGTACGTGTGAGATACATACACTTTCTTTTTGATCATATTTTCTATTCCGCTATTCAATTAAAACCTTTGGGGATCAATTAAATTGCGTGATAGTCTGTGTCGGTACGTGTGAGATCCACCTTTCCAAGTTTTTGGGGTTCATCTCATACTTCTGAAGATTTGAGGGTGCTGCCTGTTCCATACTCCTCCTCCTACTCCTCAACCATCCTTTTAGGGGTACAAACAATAGTAATTGGGGCCTAGTGTGGTTTTGTACGTGCGAGATACATACACTTTTTTGGATCATATTTCCTATTCCGCTATTCAATAAAAACCTTTCTAGGGCAAGATCTTAAATTACAGAAATATGAGGAGACCGTCAAATAAGGGCCGTGGCCTGGGTCGTGGTGCTGCTGGTAGAGCTCCTGTTGCAAGGAGAGGACGTGGTCGATCTGTGCCAGCTACACGCACAAGTGAAACACCTTCCTCAAGTGTGAGTAGGCGACAGAACCTGCATCAGTATTTGGTAGGGCATCATACGCCCCTAGAAGTGATGAGGCCAGAACAAGTGGAGGCGATAGTAGATTGGTTTGCTGCTGACAGTGCCTCCAGTTCCTTCACATTGTCTCCCACCCAGTCTACTGCAGAAAGGTCACAGTTGGCACCTGCAGCCGATGTCCAACCGTCTTTCACCTCACCCCCTTGCAAATCAGGCAAGCAGTCTGAGCCCCAAGCCATACAGCAGTCTCTTCTTCTTTTTGATGACTCTGTCAGCAGGGTTTCCCAGGGCCATCCACCTAGCCCTGCCCCAGAAGTGGAAGAGATTGAGTGCAGCGATGCCCAACCACTTATTTCTCAAGATGAGTACATGCAAGGATCATCGCAGCACGTCTCCGATGATGACGAAACGCAGGTGCCAACTGCTGCGGCGTTCAGCATTGTGGAGACCGACAAGGAGGGCAGGGGTGAAGACTGGGTGGAAGATGATGAGGTCCTCGACCCCACATGGAATGAACGTCATGCAGGTGACCTGAGTAGTTTGGAGGAAGAGGCGGTGGTCGCACAGAGCCACCAGCACAGCAGAAGAGGGAGCAGGGTGCAGAAGCGGAGCGGCCGTGCCCTAGACACTATGCCCGCTACTGCCCAACGCAGCAAGGGAACGAGCGCACCAAAGTCAGCTCAAAGGAGTTCTCTAGCGTGGAAGTTCTTTAGAAAATGTGCTGATGACAGGACACGAGTGGTTTGCACCCTGTGCAATCAGAGCTTGAAGCGAGGCATAAACCTTCTCAACCTGAGCACAACCTGCATGATCAGGCATCTAAGTGCAAAGCACGAGCTGCAGTGGAGTACACACCTTCAAAACCAAGAAACGTCTCTGGCTCATCCTGCTTCCTCTTCTGCTGCAGACTCGGCCGCTCCAGCCACATCTGTAGTGATACCGGCACCTGCCACCCTGCAAACAGACGATCTGTCAGCAACACCACCACCTGGGTCACCAACAATCATCTCCACAATGTCCCGTGGAAGCGTTCAGCTTTCCATCTCCCAAACACTTGAGAGGAAGAGGAAGTACCCCCCTACCCACCCGCGATCCCTGGCCCTGAATGCCAGCATTTCAAAATTATTGGCCTTTGAAATGCTGTCATTCCGTCTGGTGGAGACGCACAGTTTTAAAAACCTTATGTCGGTGGCTGTCCCACAGTACGTCGTGCCCAGCCGCCACTACTTTTCCAGGCAAGCCATCCCTTCCCTGCACAACCAAGTGGGGGAAAAAATCAGGTGTGCACTGCGCAACGCCATCTGTGCCAAGGTCCACCTAACTACCGATACGTGGACCAGTAAGCACGGTTAGGGGCGTTATATCTCCCTAACGGCACACTGGGTAAATGCAGTGGCGGATGGGCCTGAGGCGGATAGCAATTTGGCGCATGTCCTTCCACCACCGAGGATTGCAGGGCGCTTCAGTTTGCCTCCTGTTCCTAACTCCTCCTACTCCGCTTCCTCATCCTCTACCGCCTCCTCATCCGGACAGCGTAACACCTTCACCACCAACTTCAGCACGGCCAGGGGTAAACGACAGCAGGCAGTTTTACAACTTGCCTGTTTGGGGGACAAACCACACACCGCGCAGGAGTTGTGGAGGAGCATGGAACAGCAGACAAATGAGTGGTTGCTGCCAGCGAGCCTCAAGCCCGGCCTGGGCGAAATCTCATAGCAGCTCTGGGCCTAGCCGGTTTGACGCACATCCCTTGCCTGGCGCATGTGCTGAATTTGGTGGTGCAGAGGTTCCTTAAAAACTACCCCGATATGTCAGAGCTGCTGCAGAAAGTGCGGGCCGTTTGTGCGCACTTTCGGCGTTCTCACCCTGCTGCTGCTCGCCTGGCAGCGCTGCAGCGTAACTTCGGCCTTCCCGCTCACCGCCTCATATGTGACGTGCCCACCTTGCACATGCTTGAAAGACTGTGCGAGCAGCAGCAGGCCATAGTGGAGTTTCAGCTGCAGCACGCACGCGTGAGTCGCTCTGCGGAACAGCACCACTTCACCACCAATAACTGGGCCTCCATGCGAGACCTGTGTGCCTTGTTGCGCTGTTTTGAGTACTCCACCAACATGGCCAGTGGCAATGACGCCGTTCTCAGCTTAACTATCCCACTTCTATGCCTCCTTGAAAAAACAATTCGGGCGATGATGGAAGAGGATGTGGCACAGGATGAGGAGGAGGAGGAGTATGAAGAGGTAACATTTCCAAGGCTTTCAGGGCAGTCATTCGCAAGGGGCTCCGAGGGTGGGTTCCTGCACACACAAACGCCAGGGACACAATTGTCCAGCAGGGGCACAGTTCTGGAGGATGAGGAGGATGAGGAGGAGGAGGAGCTGGAGGAGGAGATGGAACCATGTTCACAGCAGGGTGGCACCCAGGCCAGCTCATGGCCATCACTGGTGCGTGGCTGGGGGGATACAGAGGACACGGACGATACACCTCCCACAGAGGACAGCCTTTCCTTGCCTCTGGGCAGCCTGGCACACATGAGCGATTACATGCTGCAGTGTCTCCACAACGACCGCCGAGTTGCCCACATTCTAACTTGTGCTGATCACTGGGTGGCCACGCTGCTGGATCCCCGTTACAAGGACAACGTACCGTCCTTAATTCACTCACTGGATCGCGATCGCAAGATGCGCGAGTACAAGCGCATGCTGGTAGACGCCATGCTGCTGGCATTCCCATCTGACAGCGGGGCCGCAGTGGAAGCACAAGGCAGAGGAGGAGGAGGAGGAGGAGGTCGCCAACGCAACCAGGGCACCGCCAGCACCTCAGAAGGCAGGGTTAGCATGGCCGAAATGTGGAAAAGCTTTGTCAGCACGCCACAACAAACAGGTGTACCATGCCCGCAGCACTGCATCTCCTGTAGTATGCCCGCAGCCCCGCATAATAGCAGGTAGTGCGGCTGTCATTTCACCTACCTGTTCCAGAGGTGCCTTAAATTTAAAAATAGCGCCGCACTGCGCCGACACGTCATTGCGCATGCGCCGCCGCTCGGGAAAGCTCGAATAAATTAGACTATTCCCAGGAATAGGCGAACGTGTACGGGCTGTCCCGAGCGACGGCGGCGCATGCGCAATGACGTGTCGGCGCCATTTTTAAATCTAAAGCACGTCGGGTCGGCCGGGGGAACATTTTTTTTTTACTCAAGTATAAGCCGAGGGGGACGTTTTCAGCACAAAAAAAAATGTGCTGAAAAACTCGGCTTATACTCGAGTATATACGTTATATAAAAAGATTAAAATAATAAAAAAAGCCTAGGATTCGTTAGAAGGAAGGTGTAGATATTAAAATAAGTGAGCACCTGGGAAGTATTTGTTCAGAAAATGTATTTTCACTTAAAATTGTTCACTTTTAATCTATATCAGCTTTAGAATGCAAATATTAAATGTCTTTGTACTGAAGAGTAATGCCCATGTGTTGCAATAAACTTAATGAAAATGTCTAATAATTGTATCACTTGAAACTGCAAATGTCTTACATTTAATATTAAAATGTATGACTAGATTATGATTTTAGCTTTAAATTCCCAGGAACTAGACAAATATTTTAAGCCCTCAGTTCTTTTTTTTTTTTCACTTAGTCACACAGATTACTGAAAACGACTGACAAGTAAAGGGGGAATCTGCACAATGTGAAAAGAATTTAGCTGTGTATTTGAAAATATTTCATATGTGTTGTTCCAGTATTTTGTGCATACCTCTTACAAGCAAGATATGTTCAGTGGTTGACGTGTGCTGCAGGGTGTACTGAGTGGTAAAAGTGGCAACTGTGGTTGGCTAGCTGCCTGGGCTCAGAGATCAGTGTAAATGAGAACTGAAGAACAAGCTATCCTAGATTCCCTTTCACCGTTTCCATGAAACAGTCACTCACCATGTATCATACAATTTTAAATCTTGTATATAGCACTGGAATACAATTTGTTAAATGAATACACCTGGAGTTTCTAGGACAGTTTTTATATGGGGATTTATCAGGAGCATACCCTTACTCCCATAGGACTGTGACATCATACAGGCAGCTAGATAATAAATAGCTAACTTCATCACAATCTCTGTGATTGTGGCCTTGCAAGCCTCATTTTTGTGCACAGGAACATTTTTGATTACCACTGATACCAAGAGTCCCCGGAAGCACAATGAATGCGAATATTAAAAATTAGTTTTTTTAAATAATTGATTTTGGCATGCAAAAGGAAATTATAGATAATGACACAGATTCTTTCTGAGAGGTAATACTCCAATCCTACCTATTTTCATGCCTTGCACAAGTTATACAAGTATTTACAAACCCCTAGGCCAGTGAAGGCGAACCTTGGCACCCCAGATGTTTTAGAACTATATTTCCCCATGATGTTAATGCACTCTGCAGCATAGTTGAGCATCATGGGAAATGTAGTTCCAAAACAACTGGGGTGCCAAAGTTCACCATCACTGCCCTTGGGAGAACAGTTATCCCTAGTTGTGGATCTTCAATTGAAAAGATCAGTCAGTATGTAGATTTTTTTCCCTTTTAACAGCAAGTAGTAACTCTACCGTCATATGTTCAAGATATGTTCGCCCAGAGACATTTCTTGTATTCCTTAATGTAAACTCATATATGAATCAAAAATGTAAATGTGAAGTGAGAGCTACAAATAAATTGTTTGAATAGCAACTAGCACAAATTAAAGGTCAATATTCAACTTCCAAATAACAATATATAGTGAGTATAAGTGGAGCGTTAATGATTATAATTAGACAATCAAAAATTCTAAATGCAAACAAAGGAAAGCTCCTCAAAGTGATCAAAGTGTATATACAGTCCAAGGAAAGAGTCCAAAAAATAAGTAAAGTCATTCAACTAATAGCAACGCAATTCCTCAAATGTGTTAACAAAGTGCTTAAGAGGGGATATGATAGAAACTTTTAAATACATAAAGGGAATCAACTCGGTAAAGGAGAAGAGCATATTTAAAAGAAGAAAAACTACCACAAGAGGACACAGTTTTAAATTAGAGGGGCAAAGGTTTAAAAGTAATATGAGGAAGTATTACTTTACTGAGAGAGTAGTGGATGCATGGAATACCCTTTCTGCAGAAGTGGTAGCTGCAAATACAGTGAAGGAGTTTAAGCATGAATGGGATAGGCATAAGGCTATCCTTCATATAAGATAGGGCCAGGGACTATTCATAGGATTCAGATATATTGGGCAGACTAGATGGGCCAAATGGTTCTTATCTGCCGACACATTCTATGTTTCTATGTTTCTATGTTAAGAACTGGTAATTATAAGTATCATACTAAAATACAGTGCTCAAGTGCAATGCATAAATAGTAAGTGACATTAATAAATATGTCAATATGTGTGAAGTGCAGAAAGACAATAGTCCACAATATAGTGTCCAAAATAAAGTGCAAAAATATAGTCCACTAGAGGAGGCGGAGCCGATGCTTTCTGTATAGTGCTAGCTCCTGTCACAGGCAGAGTGAAACCAAATGTACTCCACCTGTGACAGGGCACAGGAGTAATACAGGAAGCAGCGGCTACTGCAGACACATGCTTCCTACAGTGCGGCTCCTGTCACACTGATGGTCAGGAACCAGCCAGCAGTACCAGCCAGCAGTACCCACCAGCAGTACCAGCCAGCAATACTAGCCAACAGTACCAGCCAGCAGTACCCACAAGCATCACCAGTCAGCAGTACCCGCCAACATTACAAGCAAGCAGCGCCGGCCAGAAGTACCCACCACCAGTACCAGCCAGCAGTACCTGCCGGCAATACAACTCAGCAGTACCAGCCAGCAGTACCCACCGGCAGTACCCACCAGCAGCACCCACCAGCAGTACCCACCAACAGTACCCACCAGCAGTACCCGCCAATATTACCCACCAGCAGTACAAGCATGCAGTACCCACCAACAGTACCTGCCAGCAGTACCAGCTAGCAGTACCCACCAGAAGTACCAGCCAGCAGTACCCCCCAACAGTACTCACCAGCAGTACCAGCCAGCAGCACCCACTAACAGTACCCATTAACAATACCCACCAGCAGTACTCACCAGCAGTACAAGCCAACAGTACCCACCAGCAGTACCAGCCAGCAGTACCCACCAATAATACCCACCAGCAGTACCCACCAATAATACCCACCAGCAGTACCCACTAACAGTAGCCATTAGCAGAACCCACCAGCAGTACCCGACAGCAGCCCCAACCAGCAGTACCAGCCAGCAACACCAGTCAGCAGTACCAGCCAGCAGCACCAGCCAGCAGAACCAACCAGTAGTACCCACCAGAAGTACCAGACAGCAGTACCCACCAGCAGTACCAGCCAGCAGTTCCTCCACCAGCAGTAGCCACCAGCAGTAGCAGTCAACAGTACCCACCAGCAGCACTAGCCAGCACAGCAGTACCAGCCAGCAGTACCCACCACAGCAGTACCCACCAGCAGTACCTTCCGGCAGTACTAGCTGGCAGTTCACCCCCCAGCAGTACCTGCCAGCTGTACCAGCCAGCAGTATCCGCCAGCAGTACCAGCCAGCAGTACCAGCCAGAACTAACTACCAGCAGTTCCAGCCAGCAGTACCAGCCCTGGAGGACAACTAGCAGCCTGGGGGATAGCAGTAGCCAGCGATACCTGCAGTAATCCTGAGGAAAAAGTGAAGATTGAGGTCAGCTGAAGTGCAGGTAAACTGTAGCACATCCGTGTAAAAGCAGGCCCCTTTTACACGATCGGTCCGATCATGTCAGCCTGTCTGTTTTTCAGGTGGACCTATTTGGACCCTCCATTCACCTCTATAGAGTGGCAGAAGTAAATGGACTTGTGTCTGCTTACACCCGCCTATCTCCAATCTGATCCACTTAAAAAAACAGAAGGGGATCTGTCTGGGCGGATCGGATTGGAGGGCCCGTAGAGTAGAGCAGGCTGTGTCCGTGTCTGCCCTGCATATGATGAGTGGACACGGATCTGTCATCTGCCCACTCCGCTCATTGTAGCCAACAACTGGTTACCAAGTCGCTACAGTGGTTCCTCAAAAGGTATATATATATATATATATATATATATATATATACATATACATACACACACACACTTTTTTATTTTTGAGGTGGGGGGGATCTTGGGTTTTTATTTTTCCCAGGACTTTGACCCCTACATAATAGGGATAAAGATATTAGAAAAGCATATTAGAAGACTAAATGCGTGAAATATGATTATTGAAACAGTTTTGGTAATCTCCAAATATATGATACCTTCGATGTTATGACCTATATTAATAGTAGGCCATTTAGTACAAAACCATTTTCAGAAATTACATTCCTGTTTTTTTCCCAAATTGCAGGGACATTTAAGTGCAGTTCCTGCACTATGTTTAGGTATATAAATTCCAGAATTCTTTCCAGAGGAAAGCTATGCTCACTGATAGTCTGGGATGTCTTTTTCAAGGAAATATCAGACATTAGACAACAATCATTCTGAGTCTCGGACAGAGAGTTAGCAAAAACTTCTGAGAAAACTACTACAACAGAAGTTTATTAAATCAGAAGAAGTAAGTGGATTTAATGATTAAAATCGAATCTTCCACCAGATCTAAACAACTCAAATTCTAAATACATTAATTTATTTTTAAATATCATTTTCAAACATATCTAAAACAAAAAGCAAAAATGTTATGCAGTTCAACACTTTAAATCCCGAAGATTAACCCCCCTTCATGACCAGACCATTTTTTGGGATACGGCACTGCGTTACTTTAACTGATAATTGCATGGTCATGCAACCCTGTACCCAAACAAAAATTGATGTCATTTTTTTGTCCACAAATAGAGCTTTCTTTTGGTGATATTTGATCATCACTGTATTTTTTTCCTCAAAACACTGTATTTTTTATTGTTTGTACTAAAAAAAATATATATTTTTTACTTTCTGCTATTAAACATATCCAATAAAAAATTTGAAAAAATCGAATTTCTTCCTAAAATTAGGCCAATATGTTTTCTGCTACATATATTTGGTAAAAAAAAAAATCCCAATAAGGGTATATTGATTTGCGCAAAAAAAGTTATAGCGTCTACAAACTATGGTCTACATTACAGTATATACTGGAATTTGTATTTATTTATTTTTATACTAGTAATGGCGGCGACCAGCGACTTATATGGGGACTGCGATATTGCAGTGGACAGTTTGACCCTATCTCTGTTCTGACTGTGGGGGAAAAGATGGATGCAAAAAGCAAGGTCCATAAAAACATGGATGAGTTTTGGGTGGAGGAACTTGACTGGCCTGCAAAGAGTCCTGACCTAAATCCAATAGAACACCTTTGGGATGAATTAGAGTGCAGACTGCGAGCCAGGCCTTCTTGTCCACATCATTGACTGATCTCACAAATGCGCTTCTGGAAGAACAGTCAAACATTAACATAGACACACTCCTAAACCTTGTGGACAGCCTTCTGAGAAGAGTTGAAGCTGTTATAGCTTTAAAGGGTGGGCCAACTCAATATTGAACGTCTACCATCGATGATTATAAGAACGGTAGAAGCTGGAGTTTTGTGATCTGTCCAGGTGATGTGTTTGCAATGCCAGTCTATTAGCTAATTGAGGTGAGAGGCCACTCTGGAAGGTGGAGGGTGTGTTTATGCTTCTATCTGCACCTGGCTCCTCTGGATTTCTATTGGCTATGCACTTTATGGACTACTACTCCTAGTCTTTTTCTATATTGCTTCAGGATTATGGACTATCCTTAGTCTTATTGTTTCAGATTTTAGATTTTAGAGGTTATAGCGCTGCACTGTTTCATTTATCATTCATTATCAGAGGTCTTGTTATTGAACCTGTTAGTGTCCAGCTGCTAGTAGGCAGGGTTGAGCGCTGATATTTTACCTTATTATATCCTTGTTTATTCAGTTTCTCAAGCTCAAGATCATTGATGCCCAGATCAAGGAGATCCAAGCAGCATTGGAACCCTTTAAGGATAAAGAGGAGTTTACAAATGTTCTGGGACCCTTCAGAACAGACTAATTAAATGGGATAACGATACTCAGAATAAGAAAAAGAAAAAATTCCTTAGAGATTGGGATGATTTCCAAAAGAATGACATTTTCAAATGGCAAAAAAATCCCATTGTGAATGCCCCTATGGAAGAGGAGGAAAGTGGACGGGAGGAGGCCCACCTTCCGTCCACACCCATCCCACCAATCAGAAATGTCCAAACGGATTATCGGAGGGCACCATCCACCCCTATATATCAATATGATAATGGGAGTGGACCAGGCAATAGGGGAAGGAAAAGGGGAGGAAAAGGGGGTAGGGGGAAAAATAACAACACCCCTAGGAGAGGACAAGATAATTATTACCATAATGATTATCCACATAATGACTTTACCCCCAGACCTTTTGTCCAGTATCCCCAGAACCCAGGTTGGCAACTCCCAGCTCGAGGCCGAGGAAGAGGAAGGAAACCTTATACGCAAAGAGGGGGTTATCCCAATAGAGGGTATTACCAACCGCCCACACAAGTGACAACACAGAATAGGTATGAACCCCTTAGTGAAACCCAAGGGAATGGGCCTTTTTTAGGGAATCGGGGGGGCAGGAAGCTGCAATCCCCCCAACAAAAACAATAAATACATCAAAGTTTTTAAGAATATGGTTTGTAAGGACTTAGAAAGTTTGAAGGTTAAAAAGGTATCGGATCCACAATTCATCAAAGCAGGGATAAAATCTCTAGAAGAAAATAAACGAATTGTAATCAGACCGGCCGATAAAGGAGGAGGTTTAGTGGTACTCAGCTTGGAGTACTATAAAGAGGAGATGAACCGCCTATTGGCAGATCAGGATACCTATGAACTACTAAGGAGTGACCCTCTATTGAAATACAAAGGGGAATTAAGTAAACTAATAGAGTCAGGCAAACATAAGGGTGTTCTCAATAAGAAAGAGTCTCTTTATTTGGACCCATTATTTTGTAGAACCCCAATTATCTATTGTTTACCGAAGGTGCACAAAGACAGAGAACGCCCACCGGGAAGGCCGATTGTCAACAGTATTGATTCCGTGACATCCCGGTTGGGCCAATATGTCGATGTGCACCTTCAACCTTTAGTAGTCTCTACGGAAGCCTACTTAAAAGACACAAAGCATATTATCCAGCTTTTACAAGATTTTCCCTGCACCCCTGCCTCTATCTTGGTTACAGCAGACGTAGGTTCGATGTATACTATTATAGATCATGAGGAGGCAGAAGCGGCAGTAAAGTGGGCTTTCTCTACATCCAACCTTCCAAGGAAACTAAGGAGTTTCCTCTTGAGCAGTTTACTGTTTTGCCTGTCCAGAAATTATTTCTGGTATAGTAACAAATTTTATCTCCAGAAAAGGGGTGTGGCCATGGGCTCCCGTTTCGCTCCCAGTGTGGCCAATCTTTTTATGGCCCACTGGGAGGAGGAGGAGGTGTTCCATGACCACCCCCCTGAACTGGTGTGCTATAAAAGGTACATTGATGACGTGTTCCTTGTGTGGAACGGAGAAATGGGAGATCTTGAGTCATTTATGAGTAAACTAAATAATAACAACAAAAACATAGTCCTTACATGGACCATTAGCCCCGTGAGTGCATGCTTCCTTGATTTGGATATCACAAAGGGAATTAGTGGGTTTATTACCAGCAATCATTTTAAACCTACAGACAGAAATGCGTACATCCCTCTTGACAGCTGCCACCATGCCTCTTGGCTCTGCAATATCCCGAAAGGGCAGTTTGTGAGGTTGAGACGCAATTGCTCTTCGGAAGCCGATTATATCATACAGGCTAATGTACTATCTGAAAGGTTTAAACAGAAGGGGTATAATGAAGAGAGACTAACTAAGGACCTTCTAAGTGTTAAAGAGATCGACCGGAATATATTGTTATCTAGCGGTCCTAAAAGGGAGGCCCCTAAGGGGGAAGTAAGGATCGTTTTAGACTACAATATCCAATATAGAAAGGTCGAAAGGATTTTTAATAAACATTGGCCTATTCTGATGCAGGATCGGGTATTATGTGACCATCTTCCCGAAAGACCCCGCTTTGTGTATAAAAGGGCTCCTACCCTTAGGAACATTTTAGCCCCAGGAGTAGTAGACCCCCCAGTGGAAGCACACAATAAGTTGTTTGCCTTCCTGAAAGGATTCTATGCATGTGGCAAATGCATAGTTTGCCGTACTGCGAAGAAGAATTTGAAATGCAAGAAAGAATTAGTGGCCCAGGCCACAGGGAAAGATTATAAAATCAGCGATCTTATTACGTGTGTGACCACTGGGGTAGTCTATATGATGGAATGTAGCTGTGAGTTGCAGTACGTGGGAAGGACGTCTAGAGCCCTTCAGGTTAGATTGGCCGAACATGTCAGGTGTATTAGAAAAGGAAAATCCCCCCATTACCTATATCAGCATTTTAAAAATGTTCACAATATAGACCCCACGGATCTCAAATTCTGGGGAATTGAGAAGGTAAAAAAACACTGGAGGGGCGGCAATTTCATTAGACAATTAAGTAAGAGGGAATCCTTTTGGATTTATGAAACGAAGGTTGCCGTACCCCGGGGTCTGAACACCGATTTTGATTTAAATTGCTTTATTTCCGATCGATGAAGATTTTGTCCAGTTTTTATGATATGTGCAGAGCTTTAGTATATTTATATTTTAACAGATATAATATGTTTCAACCCATTTGTTTTAACATGTTATATATATAACAGGTTTTATATATGTTATCTCATGGTTTTATTATATGTGCCTTCCGTGTCAGTGGGTATAGTACGTTACAAGTTTCAGTACTTCTCATTATGTTTTTAATTATTTACATTTTTGCTTTTATGCATTGGCATCATATTTTACATATAACTTTTTTATATATGTTCCCAATGGTGCTACATATTCCCTATCTTTCTTTTGGATGAGTCTGTGTGGCGCTTTATGCTGCTCTTTGGATCGGAAGGGGTTAATTCTGCCTCTTATCCCTCGGTTCTGACACTTACTTCCGGTATCAGTGTTAGAGCTGGATTTCCTTCACTGCGGCGTCAGGGTCTCCATAGAAACCATTCAGAAGGTCCGGCCAATCACTTGCAAAGAGGGAGGATATATTGGGTGACGTCCGACCAATCCTCATTTCCGCTGACGAAGCCTCCACCCACGGAGGCGATACGCGTGCGGAGGGAGGAGGAGTGAAGCGTCTGACGTCACCCACTGACACGGAGGAGATCGAGCAGGACCAAGTGTGTCTCGCTGTCCTGATCCACCATTGTGACATGCTGCAATCCGGTTTCTTTTAAGTAAGAGGCTATTTTATGTATCTTTAAGTGCTTAATAAAACAGTATTACACTATTTGGGATTTTCTCTTCCTTTGTGCCATCTGGCTATCGGAGGGACCCTCACAGGAGTGTGAGTGTTTGGGCTGCCTATGCTTTTTAGCCCATTGAGGAAACGTCTACCATCGATGATTATAAGAACAGTAGAAGCTGGAGTTCTGTGATCTGTCCAGGTGATGTGTTTGCAATGCCAGTCTATTAGCTAATTGAGGTGAGAGGCCACTCTGGAAGGTGGAGGGTGTGTTTATGCTTCTATCTGCACGCACCTGGCTCCTCTGGATTTCTATTGGCTATGCACTTGGACTACTACTACTCCTAGTCTTTTTCTATATTGCTTCAGGATTATGGACTATCCTTAGTCTTATTGTTTCAGATTTTAGATTTTAGAGGTTATAGCGCTGCACTGTTTCATTTATCATTCAACTCAATATTGAACCCTACTGACTAAGACTGGGTGCATTAAAGTTCATGTGCGTGGAAAGGCAGGCGTCCAAATACTTTTGGTAATCTAGTGTATCTAAACATAGATAGATAGATAGATAGATAGATAGATAGATAGATAGATAGATAGATAGATAGATAGATAGATAGATAGATAGATAGATAGATAGATACATTCTAGGCATTAAGATAAAAAACCTTTTGTGTGCAGCAGCCCCCTTAATACTTTAGCCCCCTTAATACTTACCTGAGCCCCATCTCGGTCCAGCGATGTTGCATGAAAGCCTCGGCTGTCCGGGTATTTTCCCTCATTGGTTGAGACAGTAGCTAGAGCCACTGGCTGTCGCTTCTGTCAATCAAAGTCAGTGAGTCAAAGAAGAGAGAGAGGGAATGAGACTGAGCCGCAGCTCTGTGTCTGAATGGCCCCCATAGCAAGCTGATTGCTGTGGGGGTACTCAGCAGGAGGGAGGGGCCAGGAGCACGGAAGAGGGACCCGAGAAGAGGAGGATCTGGGCTACTCTGTGAAAATTCAACTGCACAAAGCAGGTAAGTATAACATGTTTGTTATTATTAAACAAAAAAAAAAACTTTAATATCACTTTAATGTTACAAAAATATTAAGATTTAAATAACCTTCTTTTTTTCTCTATTTTTGTGGGTGCTATTATGATGCACCCTCATTAGCGTTCATGTTTGCACTTCAGCTTGATGCATTTCAGCTTGATGCATATTGTGTATATTTTTGCAGTAATTTCTATAAGTAGTAATATAGAGGACATGTACATGTATGCCGCAATGTGGGGGATTGCAACATTTTTCAGTATGCATCATGAGGTCATTAATTTGTGTCCTGTTCTCAAGGGGTGCTTCTAATGAGTCTATGAGTGAGTTTGCATTTTTTAAACAAAAAGCATTAGTCCCCTTTCACACAGGGCTGGCTCCACTAGGAGTCCCCTTGCTTAGAGGGGGATCTGTACGCTGATCCCTGATGAGCATGTGGGCGACTGGTCTGTGTCTGCTCTGCTATGCAGAGCGGACACAGACACAGCCCGCTCTCCTCTGTGGGTGATTGGATGTAAAAGGACATCCGGTCTGTTTACACCTGACTGCCATCCGATCTGATCCGCTAGACGGAAGCGGAATGAATCCCCATCTGTCTGTTTTAAGTGATTCGGATTGGATGTCGGTCCCTAGGGGCTTATGGAGGGTCTGATCCTGTCCGCCTAAAAACTGCCACACGTAGTCCACCTTTGCCACGCGTAAGCCTCTTTGGATGCCTCATAGTCCATACAAGCAGCAATTTAGGACCTCTTGGGCAGCATATTCTTGACAATCATAGGATGTACATTCACACCTTAGCCCTGGGACCTGTAATACCTCACTTTTTAAGGAACTTGAGCTGGGTGGTATACCACTGAGTGTACAATATTTACAGAACTTTATGAAATTTGGCTGGCTCCTGTGAGAGGCTTCTCATAGGGCGGTGGAGGAAACCCAATCAGGGGACACATCCAGGCTTGTAACTACCCCAGTAGGCAGATTGTGCTGCAAAGGATTCTGGGAGTGGGTATAAGTTTGGGGGTGGCACATGACACAATGTCTTTGGTGGGAGCAGAGTCCCAGGATGGAGAGTGCGGCTGTCTCTCCTCCTGTCTGAAGGAAGAGGATGTCTCGGGGTGTCGCCTGAGAATCCAGAGAGTGCTGAGTTGAGCTGAGGGGATCCGGTGTGCCTAGAACCTGCGGAGAGAGAGAGGAGTTTAGTCCCAGGAAAGCCTACACAGGTTGTGAGTACTGCGGATTGCCCCTGAGGGTCTGCCAGAGTCAGAGGGGACCACTCCGGAAGAGGTTCTGGGATCCAGTGCCAGCTAGCTGAAAGGGGGTACCTAGGTTGTGGACCCTGAAGTTACAGAGGGGGGGTGCCTAGATAGTGAACCCCGAAGAGTTCAAGGCTAAAGAAGGGAACCTACTAATGGGTCCTGAATTGTACAGTGTGTGCCAGTTGGAATGTACAGTTTGACAGGATTTTACAACATACTACCTCAAGCCAAAGCAAGGCAGGAGGGAAGTATTCAGTGACTTATTGCAGTATAACAGTGTCGTTGGTTCTACAATTTCACAGTCCTGGATCTTCTGGACTACAAGTCGAGGATTCAGCACTTCTCTTAAGTTAAAGAGTATTCTCAGAGATAGTGGGCGTTGGCTGGGGTCGGCAGGTGTCAAGGAAGTGCCAACAGGCATTTTTTAGGAACAAAGTCCCAAGTGTATAAGCCTAAAGGAGTATCCCACTCATTTCCTTCTCCCATCCACGTTTATCTACAATAAAACAACAACACATAGATGCCGGAGTGGTTCATGTCTCAGTCTTCACACCCAGGGCTCCAGCTCACATGAGCTGGAAAGGTAACCGGTAACAGACCCACATCAGGCCACAGGCCTGGAAAACCTGCTACATTTGGGGGCTCGTCTGGGATTTTGCCATTAGTTACCGGGCCAGTTGCCCTTGGCAACGGCACAAGAAAAAGTCCAAAAAAAAAATTTTTGTGTCCGGAACTGCTATTCAAGCACCAGGCCGGATGTGAGACTGCAACTGCGGGAGGCAGGGAGAGTGGGTTGAGGCAGGAAGCCCACATGGAGGGATGCTTGTGGCAGCGCAAATGCTCTCAAAGAGACTGTAAAGTGACCAAGATTTTTCATATGGACTATGAGATGTATTCTGCTATCAGAAAGTGGAGAGCAGGAGGCAAAGGTCTCAGGATGCATGAATGCAGCCACTGTCTAATGGTAAGGAGTCCGGGTGTGGACAGTCAAGATAGCGTCAAGGGTCCAAGGGAGGACAGAGAAGTGGACACCAGAGGTCCTAGTGAGGACAGTGAAAATGGAGGCCAGGGGCACGGGGAAAGAAATGCCAGGGGCCGGGTGGTGGTGCCCTCTATAAGGAAGAATGTTGGCAATGCATTTGACAGCGGGACATTTATTCTGTATAGTTTCTGCATGCATACTGTGGGGATCGTAGTTGGCCATGCCGAGATGGGCAGTGGGGCTAGTCCCGGAGCCAGTACTGAAGATGAGAATTGCGTATTCTGTATATCCCATAATACAGAACAGGGGCCCTATTATGGGATATACTGTGAGAGACACCCTATTATGGGATACACTGACTGAGAGTGCCACAAACCCCACAGTACAAACCCCCCCAGCACAAACCCCTCAAACACAAACCCCCTAGCACAAACCCCACAGTACAGGCCCCCTAGCACAAACCCCACAGTACAGGCCCCCTAGCAAAAACCCCACAGTACAGACACCCAAGCACAAACCCCACAGTACAGACCCCCTAGCACTAATCCCACAGTACAGACCCCCTAGCACTAATCCCACAGTACAGACCCCCTAGCACTAATCCCACAGTATAGACCCCCTAGCACAAACCCCACAGTACAGGCCCCCTAGCACAAACCCCACAGTACAGACCCCCTAGCACTAATCCCACAGTACAGGCCCCCTAGCACTAATCCCACAGTACAGGCCCCCTAGCACAAATCCCACAGTGCAGACCCCCTAGCACAAACCCCACAGTACAGACCCTTTAGCACTAATCCCACAGTACAGACCCCCTAGCACAAACCCCACAGTACAGGCCCCCTAGCACAAACCCCACAGTACAGGCCCTTTAGCACTAATCCCACAGTACAGACCCTCTAGCACTAATCCCACAGTACAGGCCCACTAGCACAAACCCCACAGTACAGGTCCCCTAGCAAAAACCCCACAGTACAGACTCCCTAGCACTAATCCCACAGTACAGACCCCCAGCACTAATCCAACAGTACAGACCCCCTAGCACTAATCCAACAGTACAGGCCCCCTAGCACAAACCCCACAGTACAGACCCCCTAGCACAAACCCCACAGTACAGACCCCCTAGCACAAACCCCACAGTACAGACCCCCTAGCAGTAATCCCACAGTACAGGCCCCCTACCACAAACCCCACAGTACAGACCCCCTAGCAGTAATCCAACAGTACAGGCCCACTACCACAAATCCCACAGTACAGACCCCCTAGCACAAACCCCACAGTACAGACCCTTTAGCACTAATCCCACAGTACAGACCCCCTAGCACAAACCCCACAGTACAGGCCCCCTAGCACAAACCCCACAGTACAGGCCCTTTAGCACTAATCCCACAGTACAGACCCCCTAGCACTAATCCCACAGTACAGGCCCACTAGCACAAACCCCACAGTACAGGTCCCCTAGCAAAAACCCCACAGTACAGACTCCCTAGCACTAATCCCACAGTACAGACCCCCTAGCACTAATCCAACAGTACAGACCCCCTAGCACTAATCCAACAGTACAGGCCCCCTAGCACAAACCCCACAGTACAGACCCCCTAGCACAAACCCCACAGTACAGACCCCCTAGCACAAACCCCACAGTACAGACCCCCTAGCAGTAATCCCACAGTACAGGCCCCCTACCACAAACCCCACAGTACAGGCCCCCTTTCAATGCAGTGACCAGCGTACATGCCCCCTCTCAATGCAGTGACCAGCGTACATGCCCCCTTTCAATGTAGTGACCAGTATACATGCCCCCTTTCAAAGCAGTGACCAGTATACATGCCCCCTTTCAATGTAGTGACCAGTATACATGCCCCCTTTCAATGCAGAGACCAGTATACATGCCCCTTTCAAAGTAGTGACCAGCATACATGCCCCCTTCAGTGTAGTGACCAGTATACATGCCTTCAATGCAGAGATCAGCGTACATGCCCCCTTTCAATGTAGTGACCAGTATACATGCCCCCAATGCAGAGATCAGCGTGCGTGCCCCCAATGTAATGACCAGCATACGTGCCCCCAATGCAGAGATCAGCGTGTGTGCCCCCAATGCAGTGACCAGCATACATGCCCCCAATGTAGTGACAAGCATACATGCCCCCAATGCAGAGATCAGCGTGTGTGCCCCCAATGCAGTGACCAGCATACATGCCCCCAATGTAGTGACAAGCATACATGCCCCCAATGCAGAGATCAGCGTGTGTGCCCCCAATGCAGTGACCAGCATACATGCCCCCAATGTAGTGACAAGCATACATGCCCCCAATGCAGAGATCAGTGTGCGTGCCCCCAATGTAGTGACCAGCATACGTGCCCCCAATGCAGAGATCAGCGTGTGTGCCCCCAATGTAGTGACCAGCATACATGCCCCCAATGCAGAGATCAGCATGCGTGCCCCCAATGCAGTGACCATCATACATGCCCCCAATGCAGAGATCAGCGTGCATGCCCCCTATGTAGTGACCAGCATACGTTGTGTCCCCAATGCAGAGATCAGCGTGCTTGCCTCCAATGTAGTGACCAGCATACGTGGTGCCCCCAATGCAGAGATCAGCGTGCGTGTCCCCAATGTAGTGACCAGCATACATGCCCCCAATGCAGAGATCAGCGTGTGTGCCCCCAATGTAGTGACCAGCATACATGCCCCCAATGCAGAGATCAGCGTGCGTGTGTGCCCCCTTCAAAGCTGTCAGTGACAGTGTGTTGGCCGGGTGGGCCCCCCCGAGGCATCACAAACTTACCTCACTTACACTCACGGACGGACAGGACGGATGGTGACCTGCAGCAGTGCTTCTTCTGCGACTGAGACTGCAAACTTCTGACCACTCGACTCCTCTCTCCGGCGCGGCGGCGGCTCTCCTCTCTCCGGCGCGTCTCTCCAGTGTCCTTCAATTAACTGATCAATCAATGAAAAATAGTGGGAAGAAGCTTCATCTGGCATTACCCATCCACCTTTGTCTTGTAATATTGAGAGTTGACCCTTGGGGAAGGCCCCCTCTCTGCGGGGGTTCCAGGGTTGGTCTAGCTGTCCTCTGTCCAGCATGAGGTAAAGGGAGAAGATGACCACACAGAACACGGCACTGCCCAGCACGGTGATTTGCCGGCTCAGCTTTATGGTGATGGCAGGCAGAGCTCCCAGCCTTCCAGCACAGCCCCTCCGCCTCTCTCTCCGTCCGGTCCCCGCTCCGCCTCTCTCTCCGTCCGGTCCCCGCTCCGCCTCTCTCTCCGTCCGGTGCCCGCTCCGAATCTCTCTCCATCCGGTCCCCGCTCCGCCCGCTCTCACAACATGCTCCAGCTTCACAGGTCACACTGCAGTGACAGCGCAAACTTTCCCTTCCATAGAGCAGGCGGGCAGGCAGCCCTCCTCTTCCGTACACCGGGACGGTGGAAGACACACACACGCCGCCCTCGGTCAGTCAGTCAGCTCACGTTCCGCGTACACACAGCCTGCTTCCCCCGGCCGCTGCTCCGCTACTCAGGAAGGTGATCACGTGACGCCGGGGTGTTCCCGGCGTCACATCACCAGATCCCGGGATGTCCTCCTGTGATTGGTCCAGGCTGGAGTCTGGACACGATTGGTGTATGCTGCCGGTTATTTCTTTTTGCACATTGATGATTCATGATTTATGCACTATTTAGCACATATTTCACGCACAGTGATTTATTTTGTTTTTAGTGTTTGAATATCACGGATCAGGTTTGCGCTGATAGTTTTTTATTTACTATGCATAAACACATAGAAATTAGGATACTGAAAAGTTTTGCATAGAACCCCAATCAGTTATTTATTTTTTACTTATTCACCTTTACTTACTGTCAAGATATAGCCTAATATAGAGCCATTTATTCCAAACTGTATAGACATAAACCTGTTTCAGTCTCTTTAGCAATGAAACAAGAAATAATTAAGTTATTTTTGGGATACTTGATGGTAGGAGACTTGTGAATACCTTCTGATCCAGAAGGATTTACTGTGCTATGCACTGATTTAGTTTGTGGGGTTTTTGTTTCCTTTAGTCCCTTCTTATAAAAACGTAATGATTATGCTGTCTTTTTGGGTCCTAATCCCTACTGTATGAAGGAAATGGTTTTCATGCATCACTCTTCTCACTCTCCTTAAAGCGTAACTTCACCCAAAATCCTCTTTTCTGCCTCTTTTTTTGTCATTTTTTTTTGGGGGGGGGGGGGGGGGGGTGGCAGCAGGTACCTGGTTTTGACAGGTACCCACTCTCATTTCTGGTCTGATCGCCACATCTATCCAAGCTGAAGTTTACCCCCCTTCTTTCCTGAAGCCTTCTGGGACATGTCAGAGGTCCCTGATAGCTGCAGAACCATTCACATTTACAATGGGAAACCGCCTGTGAGGCCACAAGCAGTCAAATTTGAGTTCCCAAAGCAAATATGCTGGTACCTGGACCCAAAGACAGCTGAAAATCTGGCTCGGTGAGGACCGTGCTGGATCCTTTGACAGGTAACTGTCCAGTTATTAAAAGTCAGCAGCTACAGTATTTATAGCTTAGCTGACAACTTTTATTTTTTGTTTCAGACTGAATAACCACTTTAAAGAGGAATAATCATTTTATTTTTTAAATATGTGATAGAATGAGACATGTGAATACCTTCCCTCTATACCTGTATGTCATATCTTCTTCATGGTCTGACGGCGACCCACTCCCACTGTGATTGGAAACAGAACCTGCTGATCTTTTCCAAGAGAGGCAGAACGGCTGTCTGCCTTTGGTAACAAGGCAGATCACCATTCTATCAGGGGAGAAGATAGAGATCTTGTGTTCCTGCTAAACAGGAACATGGATCTCGGTCTTCCTCCAGTAAGACCACCCCCACACAGTTAGCTAGCACCCCCTAGGGACACATTTAAACCTTTGATTGCCCCTGATGTTAACAACTTCCCTGCTAGCGTCATTAGTACGGTAACAGTGCATATTTTTAAGCACTAATCACTGTAATAATGTCACTGGTCCCCAAAAAAAGTGTCAAAAGTGTCAGTTAGGTGTCTGATTTGTCTGCCAGAATATCCCAGTCCCGCTAAAAATCATTGATCGCCACCATCACTAGTAAAAAAAGAAAAAAAATATCCCATAGTTTGCAGACGCAATAACTTTTGCGCAAATCAATCAATATACGCTTATTGGGATTTTTTTTACCAAAAATATGTGGAAGAATACAAATTGGCCTAAATTGATGAAGACATTTGATTTTTTACATTTTTGTATTGGATGTGTTTTATAGCAGAATGTAAAAAATATTGTTTTTCTTTCAAAATTGTCCCACTTTTTGTTTATAGCTCAAAAAATAAAGACTGCAGAGGTTATCAAATACCACCAAAAGAAAGCTCTATTTGTGGGGAAAAAAGGACAATTTTATTTGGGTACGACTGCGCAATTGTTAGTTAAAATAACGCAGTGCCGTATCATAAAAAATGGTTATTAAGGGGGGTAAAACCTTCTGGGGCTTAAAGGACCTGCAATAAGTGACACAAACCATGACAACTAATGGTAGCTGACAATTTGGTTGGGCACAGCTTGCCTTTCCTAGGACTAAGACATGGAACTAAAAGACATCCTTCTTCTGTGAGTGCATTTGTTTCTTCAGTGGATTAACTTTTTCTACACTGAAAAATATTGTTCTTGAGGCACATACTGTATAACAGCTATGGCCATATGCTTTATTTGTGAGCACCAGGAATAGGCCTGAGATTTTTGGGGCCTATTACATGACAATAGGGTTAGGCAGGTGCTGCCTTCCCACACCGCAGTCGTGTAAACCTGGACACTGCTTACTTGTAGCACTGATGAGAAGCATGACAATTCTTCACGATACCAAAATCATTACCCATGATAGAAGAAGGACAACATGTCCTAAAACAGTGGCCCTTTCCTGACTATCTCTAGCTCTATATCACAGTTTTATAGTACACAATGCAAGCTTATAATGCAAGATACCTGAACCTTACATACAGTATAAGAGTTGTTTCATATAAATGAATATAGCAATGCTTGCATACTGCACAGTATTTTTTTAGTAAATAGTAAAAGCATGGTGTCACTCTGAAAAATGTATATTGTGTTTAACTACATTTATTAAATTCTGGGTAATCTATCCCTGTGGTATCTCACGCTTTATAAATTAGAACATTTGACAAGTCACATAAAACGATTTACTTAACTCACATGTCACAGCAATTTCCAGCAAGGAAAAAAGCTTTGGAGTATTGACTGCATTGCTCTGTGAAGTTCATAACTATCCACCAATTTAATGCCAGTGGGGATTTTTAAACATTTGAGAACATAGGTCTTTCTCAGTGCACACATTAGCATTATCTTCATACAAAAGCATACATTTTGAAGCTTTAATGAGAACCCTAAAATATTCACATGTCTATGTGCTCTCTATATTCATAGATCTAACTAAATTGATGAAACCATTTCAGGAAACTGCTTTTTGGCATTTCAAGAGAACAGTAGGTGCATTTTTTTCAGATATCTAGTCTATTTTTCATAAAATCGGGATGCATTTTTCATTGTTTTTGCTTTAATAATTATATTAGGAAGAGGAAAAATAATGGGTGTGCGGCATAAAACCCATCCTAACACATAGGCTTGCTTGCCTTAAAGGATAAATGCCCCTTCTAGTGCACCTATACTATTTTATGTCCTTCCCCCAGCAGGTTGACCATAGTAAATACTCACTTCAGTGCTCTCTGGATATCTCCACTCTACAGGCTGCCTGGTGCCACAAAGGCCCTGGCTGAACTCTTCAGAAATTCTTTGTGTAAGATTCTAAATGTGTGGGAGGGAGATCTCCATTCACTTCAAGCCTCTTAGTCAGGTTGTCTATCCATTCCCTTTATACACACACACACGTATATGCACACACACATATACTGTATATAATAAATCCACAGTTCCTCATTTCCATGATTTATGGGATATTTCCACCAATGATGAGGAGATTACAATCCAGAGATGTACATTGTTTCTAACAACCATATACATTAAAAGGGTAACTCCACTTTCATGGGGGAAAAAGTAGCAAATATAGGAAAAATAATATAGCATACGCAATTGCAACAAAAGTCATATTGCAATTGAATTTTATTAAAAATTACCTTTACTTTTCAATCTGCAGCTCTGTAGTTTTCGGAAAATGCAATGCAATATGGTTACACAAAAGTGTTCTGTACACAGAATGTGTACAGAACACCCCCCAGAGACATAATCCCCTACTTGTGTGATTGCTTCACTGATTTTTCCAGAAGTCTGCCCTAAGATACAAGTCAGATTTCAGGCATCCCCTGCAAAAAAAAATTCTGGTGAGATACTTCCAATAGGAAAGCACGGCTTAAGGGAGGCAGGCCCAACAGCTTTCCTCATTTGAGCCCTGCAGGTGCACAGCTGATTGATAAATATGAAACTACTCCCATTAGACTCAATTTCCCACATGGATACAAGCAAACACAAAGGGATTTCTTCAGAATAATAAAAGAGTGCTTAAATTCTTGTAATTTACAGTTCATAGATCACCCAGGGGGAATGTATTTTTCTCAACAAAAGTGGAGTTACGCGTTAAGTAATTTTCATTTTGTCGGCTTATATTGCTTGCTTTGCTTTAGTCATTTCAATAATTTGCAAATCCATCTGGATGTGAACAACCTGCTAATAAATATTTCACTTGTGTTACATGTGACACACACACTCTCAGCCTCACCATGCATAGTGATTCTTCAGCTCATTGGGACACCAGGAGACTGAAAGTGACCACTTCAGTGCAATGTTACAGAGTGTATGCTATAGCAGCCTCTTCAAAGAGGAAGAGTTCCATTTCTTATTTGAGCATTTAGTTTCCATTTCTAATTTGAGCATTTAGATATTTAGCTTAACAATTTTTAAATATCATTTATTGAAAAGAAAATGGTTCATGAAATATCAATCATTCAGCCTGCCTATACATGGTTCGAATCTTGGCGGGTTTCCACTAAACTGCCTGAGATTTGAACCGTGTATGGGCAGGCTGAATGAACCAAGTTGATTGATCGTTCAACTTGGGTACAACCAGCATGCCTGGTCTTACCTGCAATTATCGCTAGTGGCTGCTATAGCCACTGGCAATATTCACGGTCTTCTCCTGGAGGGGGTAGCTTGACTGACTAGGAATTCAGAAACTCTTTCTCTTTCAAACCATATATGGCCTGCCTTAGTTAAGACATCTACTGGGTATGCATGAGAGTCATTTCTAGCATCAAGAGGCACTGGTTACACATATCCTTGTAGGATATAACACTTTCTGGATTCCCCTGGGTTACCCGTAGCAACTGCTTGCAGAAACGTATCAATTTATGTACTTGGCTCAGCCAATGATCAGCCCAGGGGATGTTGTTTTGTAGTTTTATTTAGAACTGGGATAGGAGAAGGGATGAGTGGGATACTCCAACTAGTAACTATTCACAGTATTGAGGACATCTGACTTGAGGATGCGGCAAGGCCCCTTCTTCACTCTGCCACTAGAATGAAGGTAATATACAGTGCCTTGCGAAAGTATTCGGCCCCCTTGAAACATAAAGATATAAAACTGTAATTTTTTGTGAAGAATCAACAACAAGTGGGACACAATCATGAAGTGGAACGCAATTTATTGGATATTTCAAACTTTGTTAACAAATAAAAAACTGAAAAATTGGGCGTGCAAAATTATTCAGCCCCTTTACTTTCAGTGCAGCAAACTCTCTCCAGAAGTTCAGTGAGGATCTCTGAATGATCCAATGTTGACCTAAATGACTAATGATGATAAATAGAATCCACCTGTGTGTAATCAAGTCTCCGTATAAATGCACCTGCACTATGATAGTCTCAGAGGTCCGTTTAAAGCGCAGAGAGCATCATGAAGAACAAGGAACACACCAGGCAGGTCAGAGATACTGTTGTGGAGAAGTTTAAAGTCGGATTTGGATACAAAAAGATTTCCCAAGCTTTAAACATCCCAAGGAGCACTGTGCAAGCTATAATATTGAAATGGAAGGAGTATCAGACCACTGCAAATCTACGAAGACCTGGCCGTCCCTCTAAACTTTCAGCTCATACAAGGAGAAGACTGATCAGAGATGCAGCCAAGAGGCCCATGATCACTCTGGATGAAATGCAGAGATCTACAGCTGAGGTGGGAGACACTGTCCATAGGACAACAATCAGTCGTATACTGCACAAATCTGGCCTTTATGGAAGTGGCAAGAAGAAAGCCATTTCTTAAAGATATCCGTAAAAAGTTTTGTTTAAAGTTTGCCACAAACCACCTGGGAGACACACCAAACACGTGGAAGAAGGTGCTCTGGTCAGATGAAACCAAAATTGAACTTTTTGGCAACAATGCAAAACGTTATGTTTGGCGTAAAAGCAACACAGCTCATCACCCTGAACACACCATCCCCACTGTCAAACATGGTGGCGGCAGCATCATGGCTTGGGCCTGCTTTTCTTCAGGAGGGACAGGGAAGATGGTTAAAATTGATCGGAAAGGTGGATGGAGCCAAATACAGGACCATTCTGGAAGAAAACCTGATGGAGTCTGCAAAAGACCTGAGACTGGGACGGAGATTTATCTTCCAACAAGACAATGATCCAAAACATAAAGCAAAATCTACAATGGAATGGTTCACAAATAAACATATCCAGGTGTTAGAATGGCCAAGTCAAAGTCCAGACCTGAATCCAATCGAGAATCTGTGGAAAGAACTGAAAACTGCTGTTCACAAATGCTCCCCATCCAACCACACTGAGCTCGAGCCTTTTTTCCAAGGAGGAATGGGCAAAAATTTCAGTCTCTTGATGTGCAAAACTGATAGAGATATACCCTAAGCGACTTACAGCTGTAATCGCAGCAAAAGGTGGCGCTACAAAGTATTAACTTAAGGGGGCTGAATTATTTTGCACGCCCAATTTTTCCGTTTTTTATTTGTTAAAAAAGTTTGAAATATCCAATACATTTCGTTCCACTTCATGATTGTGTCCCACTTGTTGTTGATTCTTCACAAAAAAATTACAGTTTTATATCTTTATGTTTGAAGCCTGAAATGTGGCAAAAGGTCGCAAAGTTCAAGGGGGCCGAATACTTTAGCAAGGCACTGTAAGTGTTCCTACTTGTAATTATCTTCAGGGTTCTAACTTGGCACCCCCTTTCTCTCTCTCAGTGTAGCTGACACCCGCCCATTGACTCCTGCAGTCTGGAGTGGTCCCCTTCCTGGGCAGACCCTGGGCAAGTTCCTCTGTATTTATGGACTCCAGGGTCACCGGAGCCCCCAACACCACCAGTCAGCTTCTCGTGGACCTCCGGATTCAACCACACACTCTGGTTCACCAGGCAGACCGCCTGTGACCACCATCCACTGCTGCAGAAGAGGAGACAGCCATCACCCTCCTTCTGGGACCTGGCTTCCCGCCCAAAGACCCCTACCTCATGTGTCCTTGGCTTTATATACCATGCCCCTTAATGCACAGAGACAGCCAGTCTGTGCCAATCCCTTGGGCAGTAACAAAGCCTGTGTGTCACTGGCTGGGTTTCCTCCACTGTCCAACGTGCCTCCCCATTGGGCGCAGTGGGGACACTCCCTCAGCCCACATGAATCACACACTGGACAGATGGAGCAGGCCTAACTAATAAATCCTGCTGATCGAACGGTTTGGGTCGACCATCGGTTCGGCCCGAACATTGGGTGTTCGAGGTTCGGCCGAATTTAGAACTTTTTGCCCAAAAAGTTCGGAATTCGGCAACCAGAACCGACCAAAATGCAATGATTCAGGAGATGGGCTTTAAAAGCCTGTAATTGGACCAGAACCATTAGCAAAAGCCAATTGAGGGGGCAGGAGAATGCTAGGAATGTGATTGGAGTGACTAGGGGGTCCCTAGGCCAATCATTAGTGAATATGCCCCCCAGTATATAAGATAGCCCCCGCCAAATTCCTAGCATTGTCATACAGGACATGGAAGAGAGTGGAAGCAGTTCTGTTAATTTTACTTTAAAAGTGTCATTTAGCATTTATTAGTGTGAGGATAGGGATATCTAGTGTAGTTAGGGTGCTCTTTTACACTTTAGTTAGCTTCAAAAGTGTAGTTTCTGTAGGGAAAGTGTGAAGTGTCAGGGTGACCGTAATGTAGTGTAGGGTTAACTGACTGCTATGGCAGGGTGACCAAACCCTTCCATATCAGGGTGACCATAATGTAGTGTAGGGTGAACTGACAGTGACTGCTATGGCAGGGTGACCAAACCCTTCCATATCAGGGTGACCGCTATAGAGAAAAGCTAGTTTCTCTCAAGTCACTTTCGCTGCAGTAATATGGCTTCGCCCCTGTCAGCCTGCTTTTTGGCTGCAGGCGTCTATAGTGATTTTTTGAGCACATGTTTGGAGTCAGGCATGACATCTGAACATGTGTATAGGGGTATATATACACACCCATATATATACATACACCTGAACATATATAGGTGTGAAAGGAGCAGAAAAAACTACTTGCGCTAATGAAATAATTAACACCAATATAGTTACGCTCCTATCACACCTATATATGTCTAGGTGTGTATATACATATAAGTATGTGTGTATATACACCCGTATACACAAGTTCAGATGTTTTGCCTGCCTCCAAAGAACCCCAAAAAATGGCCAAAAAAACGATAGCGTCAAAAAAAAAACACCCAGGTGTGTTGTTGCAGGCATTTTTTGGGGTTTTTGGAGGCAGGCAAAACATCTGAACTTGTGTACACACACATACTTATATGTATTTTACACTTAGACATATATAGGTGTTATAGGAGCGTAACCATATTAGTGTAAATGATTTCATTAGCGCAAGCATATATTTCTGCTACTATCACACCTATATATGTCTAGGTGTATATATACATATAAATATGTGTGTATATATGCCCGTATACACAAGTTCAGATGTTTTGCCTGCCTCCAAAGAACCAAAAAAAAAGCCCAAAAAAACGCTAGCTCCAAAAAAAAACGCCCAGGTGTGTTGTTGCGGGCATTTTTTGGGGTTTTTTGGGGGCAGGCAAAACATCTGAACTTGTGTATACGGGTATATATACACACATACTTATATGTATATACACACCTAGACATATATAGGTGTGATAGTAGCAGAAATATATGCTTGCGCTAATGAAATCATTTACACTAATATGGTTACGCTCCTATAACACCTATATATGTCTAAGTGTAAAATACATATAAGTATGTGTGTGTACACAAGTTCAGATGTTTTGCCTGCCCAAAAAAATGCTTGCTACTAAACCGGCAAGGTGTGAAAAGCGAGAAGCCACTAACCTGTTCTATAAGTGACCTTATATAAACAATCTTTTTTTATGGTTCTGGACATGCTACAGAGCTGAAACTTCACAGGTACACTTTTTAGACCCCCCAGACAATAAATCCAAATAATTTTTTTTTTTTTTTTAATTTTTTCAATAATTGGCTCTGTATCAAAAATGACAATTTTTAAGAACTTTTTTTTAAAGGTGTGCCTGTGAAGTTTCAACTCTGTAGCATGTCCAGAACCAGAAAAAAAAAGATCATATAGGTGTAAAAGGAGGGTACCACCATCCCTGCTCTACTGAAAAATTATCTTTTTTTCTGGTTCTGGACATGCTACAGAGCTGAAACTTCACAGGTACACTTTTTAGACCCCCCAGATACTAAATCCAAAGAATTTTTTATTTATTTTTTATTTTTTCAATAATTGGCTCTTTTTTGACAATTTTTAAGAACTTTTTTGTGTGATTTTGTGTCTGGGGGGTCTAAAAGGTGTACCTGTGAAGTTTCAGCTCTGTAGCATGTACAGAACCATAAAAAAAAAGATCATTTGTATTAGTGCAATTATAGAACAGGTTAGTGACTTCTCGCTTTTCACACCTTGCTGGTTTAGTAGCAGGCATTTTTTTGGGCATTTTTTGGGTTCTTTAGAGGCAGGCAAGTTGGAGTCTGGTGGAGTCTGAGCAACCTGTCTGACCTGTGAGAATACCAGTCTCTTCAGGGGCCCCGCACACTAGGGCGCCCCCACCAAACAGACTTCAGGTCACCACCCTCTCTTTCTAGGTGGCAACCCAGCAAAGTCCCATTATTTGCCCGTTGTCCTGTCAGAATCTTCACAAAGCATCTTGTTGACAAGAGTCTCTCTGTTGCAGCCGACAAGGCATGAGTGACCCCGGTCTCCCATGTCACACTCAGTCTTCTGGGCCGACCTTCACTCCTCTCTGCCCGCAGCAGCAGATTGCCGCAGTGCCTGCAATGGCCCCACACTTGCATCCGCACGGTAACACTCAGACATTGACTACATACCAGGCCCAAGTGCTCCACGCCTCCTCCAGTGCACAACACCAGTCTTCCATCAGGCACCAATCACACCCCTTTATCTCACAAGTTTAATGCCGGCTTTCCGGTCTGCTCCACAGAATCTCCGCCAACACTTGGGGTAGCCTCCGTTCTCTGGCTCACTATGGTACTCGCCATCTTGCTCCTCCACACACGTGTCTCCCTCTCAGCTCCACCCAAAAGCAGAAGTAATTTATAGGCTCTCTTCTTCTTTCCGGATTGGCTGTGCATGTGGGGCGTCCCCGCCCATGAATCCAGACTAGCTGATTCTTTGGTGGTGGCTCCTCCTGCTAGGCAGATTTCTCCAGCCCAGTGCAGCTCCATCTCAGCTCAGCTAGCATGAAAGTCACTGTAAGGCGAATCCTGCTCTTCAATCCGCACACATCCGCCATCCTTGTCTGTACCAGGCCCCAGCTGCACCTCCATGTCTCCAGGCCAGCTGACCCTCTTGAGGCAATGATTCAGTACCAATTTTGGCCATATTTATCAATGATGTCACTACTACCACTCATTAACATGGGGACATGTTGAAGGCATGTGGCCTGGTATGTTTCGGGAGGGGGAGCTTGCTTGCCCCCTTTTTCCTTGCCAGCCAGGCTGCATGCTTAGATTAAGGGTCTAGTATGGATTTCCTGGGGGACCTCAGGCATTTCTTTCTTTTTTATTTTTATTCAAAAAGGTCTAATATGCATTTTAGAGGGGATTTAGTGCAATTTCTTTTTCAATTTGTGCTGTAGGATGTGCTGCATGTACAAAGAGAAAATACAGTTTAAATTGCTTGCAAATGACATTTCATCATTTCATTTCTAGCTTTTTTTTTTTCAATTTTTTAATCAATTTTATGTTGTAAATGTCAGTGCTTTACAAAAATCACTGCTCCTAGCTGAATGGAATTTAAATTATTTATTTATTTTTTTTCATTGGTATATGTTCCTCAAGGCAATGTCCCCATTCATTTTTTGACAGCCGTTGCCTATTAGCCTAGAAAATGGACACTAATTTGACAGTTTGGACTCCCATTGATTTTCGTGGGGTTCAGGTTTGGTATCCAAACTTTTTTGTAGTTCTTCCAAACCCTGCTTGAACCAAACTCAAGTCAATTCAGCTTCTCCCTAGTTACAGAAAAAATATATTTATGCTGTGTCAAAGATATTCCCATTTCCAAGTTGCGTTACTGTAGTTTGCTATTTGGAGTTCTTTGAGTGTTACAGAAATGTGTTTTACTATATTTCATTGGTCTTTTCGATATATAAAATCAGGGAGATGATGATCCTTGGAGAGTTTAAACCTTCTCAGATCTCTCATATTATTTAGGGTGGTGACCCACATTATGGATTACAAAGAAAAAAAATATATGTTCCACTATTAACTATTTTCTGGTAATGCATTGCTGTGCTGCCCTATGTTAAATTCAAAGGCAACACGATTAAATTATGCTACCCAAAATGCAAAAGTATTTCTTTAGAAAAGGTTAATGAACCCTCTTCCATTCAAACATCATATCTATTTCTTCTGCCTATTATATTTCCTTTCCAATCTTTTACTTAGATTGTCTGTGTCATTGGCACTAATACTTTCACACTGTCTCATACAGTATCCTGTTTTCTCCCTTTTCATTTTGTGTTTTTCTGTGTAAGAGGGTAGTTATGATACAAAGTACAATATAATGCACAAAGCTTTTATGTTTTATAAAGCAACAATTACCTTCATTTTTATTCTTTTTTAGTTAGAAGAGGGTGACTGCATGTTGTTTGGAAAGAATATGCTGTCAATTCCTTCAAGAGAAGGAGAAAGGAGGGGTTATGTGACCTACTTGAATGTGTTATTATGAAATATAGATTCTTAACAAAAAAAAGCCAAACACACCAACAAATGGCATCAATTATCACAGTCATTTTCGCAGCATAATTCATATTTTTCTCCAGTTTTTAAAATTTTTATTTTAATTTCATGTAAAAATATTTCATACTAAGTACTGGGAATGGTATTTTGCAAAATTATATCTTTATCCATCTTTAGGTCAAATAAAGAAATCCTATTGTACAGTGCTTTTTGTTGAGTTTAATTTAAAGGGTAACTCCACTTTTGTGGGGGAAAAAATCAGCAAATAAAGAAAAAACAATATAGCGTATACAATTGTGACACAAATCATATTGTAATTGAATGTTATTAAAAATTAACTTTTCTTTTTAATCTGCAGCTGTTGTAATTTTCTGAAAATGCAATGCAATATGGCTACCTGGAGCTGTTCTGTACACAGAATGTGTACTGACCACACCCCAGAAACATAATTTCCTGCTTGTGTGATTGGCTCACCAATTTTCCCAGATGTCTGCCTAAGATGCAAGTCAGATTTCTGGCATCCCCTGCAACAAAAATGTCATTTTTGGTGAGATACTTCCAATAGGAAAACATCTAAAGGGATGCAGGACCAACAGCTTTCCTCATTAGAGCCCCGCAGCTGCCACGGCTGATAGATAATTATGAAACCACTCCAATTTGACCCACTCAACACAGAGGCGCAGAGGAACAAACAATGATTTCTTCAGGATAACAAAAGGTAGGAATCTGCAACAAAGTTTGTTAAAATCCCTGCAATGTACAGAGATCACCCAGAGGAGAAGGTTTTTTCTCAACAAAGGTGGAGTTACGCTTTAACAATGTGGGGGCAAGGTCGCAAACTTATATATAGATCTTCATTTATTAATATACTGTACGGTATATGATGGGTCTCACTCGGTCTTTTGGTGAACAGTGTCATTTGTACCCATCTCCTACAGGATTCATCATAATAATTTATGAAGGAATCATAGTGGACCCCTTGACACTTAAGTGTTGATCACACTACCAGTTGCTGCAGCACATATTTAGGGGAAACATTTTAAAGCAATTTTAAAACCCAATTAGATTTACTGTTTATTATCCTAGATGAGCCCATCTTTTTTTTTTTTTTCATATCAACATTAAAAACTCGAATGAAGAGGATATGTATGCATTGCATACTAGCACATTATATGACACTTACCTGTGTAGCAGGTTTTCCAGGCATTGGGCCTGATGTGGATCTGCCATGGTTACCGGTGACACCTTCAGCCCATTTAAGCTGAAAACCCAAGTGTGATATTGGAGACAATGACCATTCCGGCATCTTTGGTTTGTTTTGTTTATTTGATATAGGGGATGGGAGAAGGGAATGAGTGGGATACTCCTCTGGCTCAACTAGGTACAACTGGGACACTTTGTAGAAAAATGCCTTTCAGCGCTGTCTTGACGCCGGCTGGATACCGACCAACGCTTGCAGGCGCTTGAAAAACACTGACTTGCTCAACTGTACTTGAGTTTGACTTCTGACACTCCGATCAGCTCAAAAGTCCTGGACTGTACTTAGACTTGACTTCTGACACTCTGGGTAGCTCAAAAGTCCTGCATCCAGCTCCCTCCAGTCCTTCCTGACTGAGGTAGCGCCTGTAACTGCTTGTGCTGCTGCAACTCTCAACACTGTACACTGCACACTGCACACTTAAACACTTCAGGGCCCAACCGCTGGCACCCCCTTTGCACTTCAGGGTCCTCTCACTAGGCACCTCCTCTACCTTCAGGGTCCTCTCACTAGGCAACCCCTCTTTACTTCAGGGTCCTCTCACTAGGCACCCCCTTTACACTTCAGGGTCCTCTCACTAGGAACCCCCTCTACACTTCAGGGTCCACACACTGGCACCCTCTCTGCTTCTCTTCAGGGTCAACACTGGAACCCCCTTTGCTTTTACTCCTGCAACAGCTAGCTAGATCCCCACGACTTTCACCGGAGTGGTCCCCTCTCTCTAGGCAGACCCCCAGGGGGCAGTTTGCAGCACCAAACTGGGAATGCTTTCCTGAAACTGGACCCCTCTCTCCGCTGGTCCTCTGCACCGGATCCTCTCTGCAGCTCAGCTCAGCCCTCTGTCAACTCAAGCAAGCCGCCTGGGACTCCCGATCCTGCTGACAGGAGGAGAGACAGCTGTACTCTCCCCCCTGGAACTCTGCTCCCCGCCAAATACGCTGCGTCATGCTTTCCCCTCAAACTTATACCCACTCCCAGAATACTTTGCGGCACGCGCCGATGATGTCATCGGCGCAGTTTACAGTAAATATCTCCCAAACGGTGCACGTTTAGGAGCTATTAACAGCACCCATAGGCTTATTATAGGCTTACCGATAGGTACAATCAGTAGAGGTAGGTTTACAACCACTTTAATTATCATTACTGAATGAACTTACTTTTTAAGAATCATGAGGCAACATTCCCAAAATATTATTTTTTTAAGAATTGCAAGTGAAGTGTCCCTACATTTTTACACAAAGGACTGTAGCTTATATTCCTATTGACAATTATTCGAAAAGATCATTCTACTTTCCACCCATGCAAATCAGTGGGAATACTAAAGCAGATCAAAGTGCTATTGTCTCTCCTGCACCTTTTTCTAGTGTACAATCTCTATGATGAACATGCAGTACAGTGCACACTCCCAGCCCATATCCAACATCTGCAACATGCAAAGAATGGAGTTAGGTGTGTCAAGATGATAACTATAGCATGCAAGAACAGTTGAATTATAAGCAGCCACTCAATGGCCTAGGTAGGATAACATTGAAAAAGGACAAATACAGAGAGAGTCTGATATAATTAAATGGCAACCACCCAACCTATAACTAGCCTTTGCAGAAAAGAGCAAATGAATAGTGTTGAGCGAACACGGACTGTATTATTCGTGTTCGTACCGAATAATTGGATTTTTTGTACCCGAACACGGACACGGACACTTTACTGTATGTTCGGGTAAAAATCCGTGTTCGGTCGTTTTATTTCCGGGTTTTGCATGCTTTGGCGCTCTTTTCATGGCGGGCTTTCAACAGCCAATCAACAATCGTTTAACTGGTGTGCCTTAAGCCATCCCAGCCATGCCTGCAAATGTCTTAGTAGCTGTGATTGGCCGTCTGAAGCATGTGACCAAGTCTTTATAAGTTCGAGGCAGCCGCAGCGGCGTCATTATGCTGCTTATATCAGGGACAGAGCACACATCAACGTGCTGGCTGCTGATTAGGGAAAGATAGGCAGGAAAAAACCATTTGTGTCCGGATAGAATTGAGGGACAGGTCGGAGTGTTTAGGCAGGGCGAGTTGTAGGCATTTTAGGGATAGAGTCTGCTGAATTATAGGGTCAGTGTCTTCTACAAACTACAATCGATATTGCTGTGTGGGGGGTGGGGTGAATCTGCACTCAATCCTGATCTACGATCTCTTCTCAATCCTGTTAGGGACAGAGTCTGCTGAATTTTAGGGAAACTGTGTTCTACAAACTACAATCGATATTGCTGTGTGGTGTGGGATTGGAGATAGGCAGGTGTCAGTGATCCACATCCATTTTTCTGTGTGTGAGCTGCAGTGAACACAATCTTTTTGGGCTGCAGTGAACACAATCTTTTTGGGCTGCAGTGAACACAATCTTTTTGGGCTGCAGTGAACACAATCTTTTTGGGGTGCAGTGAACAAAATCTTTTTGGGGTGCAGTGAACACAATCCTTTTTGGTGTGCAGTGAACACAATCTTTGTGGGGTGCAGTGAACAAAATCCTTTGTGGGGTGCAGTGAACACAATCTTTTTGGGGTGCAGTGAACAAAATCCTTTTTGGGGTGCAGTGAACAACATCCTTTTTGGGGTGCAGTGAACACAATCTTTTTGGGGTGCAGTGAACAAAATCCTTTGTGGGGTGCAGTGAACACAATCTTTTTGGGGTGCAGTGAACGCAATCTTTTTGGGGTGGAGTGAACAACATCCTTTTTGGGGTGCAGTGAACAAAATCCTTTTTGGGGTGCAGTGAACAAAATCATTTTTGGGGTGCAGTGAACACAATCTTTGTGGGGTGCAGTGAACACAATCTTTTTGGGGTGGAGTGAACAACATCCTTTTTGGGGTGCAGTGAACAACATCCTTTTTGGGGTGCAGTGAACACAATCTTTTTGGGGTGCAGTGAACACAATCTTTGTGGGGTACAGTGAACAGAATCTTTGTGGGGTGCAGTGAACACAATCTTTGGGGGGTACAGTGAACACAATCTTTTTGGGGTGCAGTGAACACAATCTTTGTGGGGTGCAGTGAACACAATCTTTTTGGGGTGGAGTGAACAAAATCATTTTTGGGGTGCAGTGAACAACATCCTTTTTGGGGTGCAGTGATCAAAATCCTTTTTGGGGTGCAGTGAACACAATCTTTTTGGGGTGCAGTGAACAAAATCCTTTGTGGGGTGCAGTGAACAGAATCTTTGTGGGGTGCAGTGAACACAATCTTTGGGGGGGTACAGTGAACACAATCTTTTTGGGGTGCAGTGAACACAATCTTTGTGGGGTACAGTGAACAGAATCTTTATGGGGTGCAGTGAACACAATCTTTGGGGGGTACAGTGAACACAATCTTTTTGGGGTGCAGTGAACACAATCTTTGGGGGGTACAGTGAACACAATCTTTTTGGGGTGCAGTGAACACAATCTTTGTGGGGTGCAGTGAACACAATCTTTGGGGGGGGGTACAGTGAACACAATCTTTTTGGGGTGCAGTGAACAACATCCTTTTAGGGTGCAGTGAACACAATCTTTGTGGGGTGCAGTGAACAACATCCTTTTAGGGTGCAGTGAACACAATCTTTGTGGGGTACAGTGAACAGAATCTTTGTGGGGTGCAGTGAACACAATCTTTGGGGGGTACAGTGAACACAATCTTTGTGAGGTGCAGTGAACACAATCTTTGTGGGGTGCAGTGAACACAATCATTGTGGGGTGCAGTGAACTCAATCTTTGTGGGGTACAGTGAACACAATCTCATACTTCTGAAGATTTGAGGGTGCTGCCTGTTCCATACTCCCCCTACTCCTCATCTAGCCTTTTAGGGGTACAAACAATAGTAATTGGGGCCTAGTGTGGTTGTGTACGTGTGATATACATACACTTTTTTTGGATCATATTTTCTATTCCGCTATTTAATCAAAAACCTTTGGGGATCAGTTAAATTGGGGGATAGTCTGTGTTGGTACGTGTGAGAGAGATCCACCTTTCCAAGTTGTTGGGGTTCATCTCATACTTCTGAAGGTTTGAGGGTGCTGCCTGTTCCATACCCCCCCTACTCCTCATCTAGCCTTTTAGGGGTACAAACAATAGTAATTGGGGCCTAGTGTGGTTGTGTACGTGTGATATACATACACTTTTTTTGGATCATATTTTCTATTCCGCTATTTAATCAAAAACCTTTGGGGATCAGTTAAATTGGGGGATAGTCTGTGTTGGTACGTGTGAGAGAGATCCACCTTTCCAAGTTGTTGGGGTTCATCTCATACTTCTGAAGGTTTGAGGGTGCTGCCTGTTCCATACTCCCCCTACTCCTCATCTAGCCTTTTAGGGGTACAAACAATAGTAATTGGGGCCTAGTGTGGTTGTGTACGTGTGATATACATACACTTTTTTTGGATCATATTTTCTATTCCGCTATTTAATCAAAAACCTTTGGGGATCAGTTAAATTGGGGGATAGTCTGTGTTGGTACGTGTGAGAGAGATCCACCTTTCCAAGTTGTTGGGGTTCATCTCATACTTCTGAAGGTTTGAGGGTGCTGCCTGTTCCATACTCCCCCTACTCCTCATCTAGCCTTTTAGGGGTACAAACAATAGTAATTGGGGCCCAGTGTGGTTGTGTACGTGTGATATACATACACTTTTTTTGGATCATATTTTCTATTCCGCTATTTAATCAAAAACCTTTGGGGATCAGTTAAATTGGGGGATAGTCTGTGTTGGTACGTGTGAGAGAGATCCACCTTTCCAAGTTGTTGGGGTTCATCTCATACTTCTGAAGGTTTGAGGGTGCTGCCTGTTCCATACTCCCCCTACTCCTCATCTAGCCTTTTAGGGGTACAAACAATAGTAATTGGGGCCCAGTGTGGTTGTGTACGTGTGATATACATACACTTTTTTTGGATCATATTTTCTATTCCGCTATTTAATCAAAAACCTTTGGGGATCAGTTAAATTGGGGGATAGTCTGTGTTGGTACGTGTGAGAGAGATCCACCTTTCCAAGTTGTTGGGGTTCATCTCATACTTCTGAAGGTTTGAGGGTGCTGCCTGTTCCATACCCCCCCTACTCCTCATCTAGCCTTTTAGGGGTACAAACAATAGTAATTGGGGCCTAGTGTGGTTGTGTACGTGTGATATACATACACTTTTTTTGGATCATATTTTCTATTCCGCTATTTAATCAAAAACCTTTGGGGATCAGTTAAATTGGGGGATAGTCTGTGTTGGTACGTGTGAGAGAGATCCACCTTTCCAAGTTGTTGGGGTTCATCTCATACTTCTGAAGGTTTGAGGGTGCTGCCTGTTCCATACTCCCCCTACTCCTCATCTAGCCTTTTAGGGGTACAAACAATAGTAATTGGGGCCTAGTGTGGTTGTGTACGTGTGATATACATACACTTTTTTTGGATCATATTTTCTATTCCGCTATTTAATCAAAAACCTTTGGGGATCAGTTAAATTGGGGGATAGTCTGTGTTGGTACGTGTGAGAGAGATCCACCTTTCCAAGTTGTTGGGGTTCATCTCATACTTCTGAAGGTTTGAGGGTGCTGCCTGTTCCATACTCCCCCTACTCCTAGCCTTTTAGGGGTACAAACAATAGTAATTGGGGCCTAGTGTGGTTGTGTACGTGTGATATACATACACTTTTTTTGGATCATATTTTCTATTCCGCTATTTAATCAAAAACCTTTGGGGATCAGTTAAATTGGGGGATAGTCTGTGTTGGTACGTGTGAGAGAGATCCACCTTTCCAAGTTGTTGGGGTTCATCTCATACTTCTGAAGGTTTGAGGGTGCTGCCTGTTCCATACTCCCCCTACTCCTCATCTAGCCTTTTAGGGGTACAAACAATAGTAATTGGGGCCTAGTGTGGTTGTGTACGTGTGATATACATACACTTTTTTTGGATCATATTTTCTATTCCGCTATTTAATCAAAAACCTTTGGGGATCAGTTAAATTGGGGGATAGTCTGTGTTGGTACGTGTGAGAGAGATCCACCTTTCCAAGTTGTTGGGGTTCATCTCATACTTCTGAAGGTTTGAGGGTGCTGCCTGTTCCATACTCCCCCTACTCCTCATCTAGCCTTTTAGGGGTACAAACAATAGTAATTGGGGCCTAGTGTGGTTGTGTACGTGTGATATACATACACTTTTTTTGGATCATATTTTCTATTCCGCTATTTAATCAAAAACCTTTGGGGATCAGTTAAATTGGGGGATAGTCTGTGTTGGTACGTGTGAGAGAGATCCACCTTTCCAAGTTGTTGGGGTTCATCTCATACTTCTGAAGGTTTGAGGGTGCTGCCTGTTCCATACTCCCCCTACTCCTCATCTAGCCTTTTAGGGGTACAAACAATAGTAATTGGGGCCCAGTGTGGTTGTGTACGTGTGATATACATACACTTTTTTTGGATCATATTTTCTATTCCGCTATTTAATCAAAAACCTTTGGGGATCAGTTAAATTGGGGGATAGTCTGTGTTGGTACGTGTGAGAGAGATCCACCTTTCCAAGTTGTTGGGGTTCATCTCATACTTCTGAAGGTTTGAGGGTGCTGCCTGTTCCATACTCCCCCTACTCCTCATCTAGCCTTTTAGGGGTACAAACAATAGTAATTGGGGCCCAGTGTGGTTGTGTACGTGTGATATACATACACTTTTTTTGGATCATATTTTCTATTCCGCTATTTAATCAAAAACCTTTGGGGATCAGTTAAATTGGGGGATAGTCTGTGTTGGTACGTGTGAGAGAGATCCACCTTTCCAAGTTGTTGGGGTTCATCTCATACTTCTGAAGGTTTGAGGGTGCTGCCTGTTCCATACCCCCCCTACTCCTCATCTAGCCTTTTAGGGGTACAAACAATAGTAATTGGGGCCTAGTGTGGTTGTGTACGTGTGATATACATACACTTTTTTTGGATCATATTTTCTATTCCGCTATTTAATCAAAAACCTTTGGGGATCAGTTAAATTGGGGGATAGTCTGTGTTGGTACGTGTGAGAGAGATCCACCTTTCCAAGTTGTTGGGGTTCATCTCATACTTCTGAAGGTTTGAGGGTGCTGCCTGTTCCATACTCCCCCTACTCCTCATCTAGCCTTTTAGGGGTACAAACAATAGTAATTGGGGCCTAGTGTGGTTGTGTACGTGTGATATACATACACTTTTTTTGGATCATATTTTCTATTCCGCTATTTAATCAAAAACCTTTGGGGATCAGTTAAATTGGGGGATAGTCTGTGTTGGTACGTGTGAGAGAGATCCACCTTTCCAAGTTGTTGGGGTTCATCTCATACTTCTGAAGGTTTGAGGGTGCTGCCTGTTCCATACTCCCCCTACTCCTAGCCTTTTAGGGGTACAAACAATAGTAATTGGGGCCTAGTGTGGTTGTGTACGTGTGATATACATACACTTTTTTTGGATCATATTTTCTATTCCGCTATTTAATCAAAAACCTTTGGGGATCAGTTAAATTGGGGGATAGTCTGTGTTGGTACGTGTGAGAGAGATCCACCTTTCCAAGTTGTTGGGGTTCATCTCATACTTCTGAAGGTTTGAGGGTGCTGCCTGTTCCATACTCCCCCCTACTCCTCATCTAGCCTTTTAGGGGTACAAACAATAGTAATTGGGGCCTAGTGTGGTTGTGTACGTGTGATATACATACACTTTTTTTGGATCATATTTTCTATTCCGCTATTTAATCAAAAACCTTTGGGGATCAGTTAAATTGGGGGATAGTCTGTGTTGGTACGTGTGAGAGAGATCCACCTTTCCAAGTTTTTGGGGTTCATCTCATACTTCTGAAGATTTGAGGGTGCTGCCTGTTCCATACCCCCCCTACTCCTCATCTAGCCTTTTAGGGGTACAAACAATAGTAATTGGGGCCTAGTGTGGTTGTGTACGTGTGATATACATACACTTTTTTTGGATCATATTTTCTATTCCGCTATTTAATCAAAAACCTTTGGGGATCAGTTAAATTGGGGGATAGTCTGTGTTGGTACGTGTGAGAGAGATCCACCTTTCCAAGTTTTTGGGGTTCATCTCATACTTCTGAAGATTTGAGGGTGCTGCCTGTTCCATACCCCCCCTACTCCTCATCCATCCTTTTAGGGGTACAAACAATAGTAATTGGGGCCTAGTGTGGTTGTGTACGTGCGAGATACATACACTTTTTTTGATCATATTTCCTATTCCGCTATTCAATAAAAACCTTTGAGGATCAATTGAATTGCGGGATAGTCTGTGTCGGTACGTGTGAGATCCACCTTTCCAAGTTTTTGGGGTTCATCTCATACTTCTGAAGATTTGAGGGTGCTGCCTGTTCCATACTCCTCCTCCTACTCCTCATCCATCCTTTTAGGGGTACAAACAATAGTAATTGGGGCCTAGTGTGGTTGTGTACGTGCGAGATACATACACTTTTTTTGATCATATTTCCTATTCCGCTATTCAATAAAAACCTTTGAGGATCAATTGAATTGCGGGATAGTCTGTGTCGGTACGTGTGAGATCCACCTTTCCAAGTTTTTGGGGTTCATCTCATACTTCTGAAGATTTGAGGGTGCTGTCTGTTCCATACTCCTCCTACTCCTCATCCATCCTTTTAGGGGTAGAAACAATAGTAATTGGGGCCTAGTGTGGTTTTGTACGTGCGAGATACATACACTTTTTTGGATCATATTTCCTATTCCGCTATTCAATAAAAACCTTTCTAGGGCAAGATCTTAAATTACAGAAATATGAGGAGACCGTCAAATAAGGGCCGTGGCCTGGGTCGTGGTGCTGCTGGTAGAGCTCCTGTTGCAAGGAGAGGACGTGGTCGATCTGTGCCAGCTACACGCACAAGTGAAACACCTTCCTCAAGTGTGAGTAGGCGACAGAACCTGCATCAGTATTTGGTAGGGCATCAAACGCCCCTAGAAGTGATGAGGCCAGAACAAGTTGAGGCGATAGTAGATTGGTTTGCTGCTGACAGTGCCTCCAGTTCCTTCACATTGTCTCCCACCCAGTCTACTGCAGAAAGGTCAGAGTTGGCACCTGCAGCCAATGTCCAACCGTCTTTCACCTCACCCCCTTGCAAATCAGGCCAGCAGTCTGAGCCCCAAGCCATACAGCAGTCTCTTATTCTTTTTGAGGACTCTGTCAGCAGGGTTTCCCAGGGCCATCCACCTAGCCCTGCCCCAGAAGTGGAAGAGATTGAGTGCAGCGATGCCCAACCACTTATTTCTCAAGATGAGTACATGCAAGGATCATCGCAGCACGTCTCCGATGATGACGAAACGCAGGTGCCAACTGCTGCGGCGTTCAGCATTGTGGAGACCGACAAGGAGGGCAGGGGTGAAGACTGGGTGGAAGATGATGTGGAGGACGATGAGGTCCTCGACCCCACATGGAATGAACGTCATGCAGGTGACCTGAGTAGTTTGGAGGAAGAGGCGGTGGTCGCACAGAGCCACCAGCACAGCAGAAGAGGGAGCAGGGTGCAGAAGCGGAGCGGCCGTGCCCTAGACACTACGCCCGCTACTGCCCAACGCAGCAAGGGAACGAGCGCACCAAAGTCAGCTCAAAGGAGTTCTCTAGCGTGGAAGTTCTTTAGAAAATGTGCTGATGACAGGACACGAGTGGTTTGCACCCTGTGCAATCAGAGCTTGAAGCGAGGCATAAACCTTCTCAACCTGAGCACAACCTGCATGATCAGGCATCTAAGTGCAAAGCACGAGCTGCAGTGGAGTACACACCTTCAAAACCAAGAAACGTCTCTGGCTCATCCTGCTTCCTCTTCTGCTGCAGTCTCGGCCGCTCCAGCCACATCTGTAGTGATACCGGCACCTGCCACCCCGCAAACAGACGATCTGTCAGCAACACCACCACCTGGGTCACCAACAACCATCTCCACAATGTCCCGTGGAAGCGTTCAGCTTTCCATCTCCCAAACACTTGAGAGGAAGAGGAAGTACCCCCCTACCCACCCGCGATCCCTGGCCCTGAATGCCAGCATTTCAAAATTATTGGCCTTTGAAATGCTGTCATTCCGTCTGGTGGAGACGCACAGTTTTAAAATCCTTATGTCGGTGGCTGTCCCACAGTACGTCGTGCCCAGCCGCCACTACTTTTCCAGGCAAGCCATCCCTTCCCTGCACAACCAAGTGGGGGAAAATATCAGGTGTGCACTGCGCAACGCCATCTGTGCCAAGGTCCACCTAACTACGGATACGTGGACCAGTAAGCACGGTCAGGGGCGTTATATCTCCCTAACGGCACACTGGGTAAATGCAGTGGCGGATGGGCCTGAGGCGGATAGCAATTTGGCGCATGTCCTTCCACCACCGAGGATTGCAGGGCGCTTCAGTTTGCCTCCTGTTCCTAACTCCTCCTACTCCGCTTCCTCATCCTCTACCGCCTCCTCATCCGGACAGCGTAACACCTTCACCACCAACTTCAGCACGGCCAGGGGTAAACGACAGCAGGCAGTTTTACAACTTGCCTGTTTGGGGGACAAACCACACACCGCGCAGGAGTTGTGGAGGAGCATGGAACAGCAGACAAATGAGTGGTTGCTGCCAGCGAGCCTCAAGCCCGGCCTGGTGGTGTGCGATAACGGGCGAAATCTCATAGCAGCTCTGGGCCTAGCCGGTTTGACGCACATCCCTTGCCTGGCGCATGTGCTGAATTTGGTGGTGCAGAGGTTCCTTAAAAACTACCCCGATATGTCAGAGCTGCTGCAGAAAGTGCGGGCCGTTTGTGCGCACTTTCGGCGTTCTCACCCTGCTGCTGCTCGCCTGGCAGCGCTGCAGCGTAACTTCGGCCTTCCCGCTCACCGCCTCATATGTGACGTGCCCACAAGGTGGAACTCCACCTTGCACATGCTGGAAAGACTGTGCGAGCAGCAGCAGGCCATAGTGGAGTTTCAGCTGCAGCACGCACGCGTGAGTCGCTCTGCGGAACAGCACCACTTCACCACCAATAACTGGGCCTCCATGCGAGACCTGTGTGCCTTGTTGCGCTGTTTTGAGTACTCCACCAACATGGCCAGTGGCAATGACGCCGTTCTCAGCTTAACTATCCCACTTCTATGCCTCCTTGAAAAAACAATTCGGGCGATGATGGAAGAGGATGTGGCACAGGATGAGGAGGAGGAGGAGGATGAAGAGGTAACATTTCCAAGGCTTTCAGGGCAGTCATTCGCAAGGGGCTCCGAGGGTGGGTTCCTGCACACGCAAACGCCAGGGACGCAATTGTCCAGCAGGGGCACAGTTCTGGAGGATGAGGAGGATGAGGAGGAGGAGGAGCTGGAGGAGGAGATGGAACCATGTTCACAGCAGGGTGGCACCCAGGCCAGCTCATGGCCATCACTGGTGCGTGGCTGGGGGGATACAGAGGACACGGACGATACACCTCCCACAGAGGACAGCCTTTCGTCGCCTCTGGGCAGCCTGGCACACATGAGCGATTACATGCTGCAGTGTCTCCACAATGACCGCCGAGTTGCCCACATTCTAACTTGTGCTGATTACTGGGTGGCCACGCTGCTGGATCCCCGTTACAAGGACAACGTACCGTCCTTAATTCACTCACTGGAGCGCGATCGCAAGATGCGCGAGTACAAGCGCACGCTGGTAGACGCCATGCTGCTGGCATTCCCATCTGACAGCGGGGCCACAGTGGAAGCACAAGGCAGAGGAGGAGGAGGAGGAGGTCGCCAACGCAACCAGGGCACCGCCAGCACCTCAGAAGGCAGGGTTAGCATGGCCGAAATGTGGAAAAGCTTTGTCAGCACGCCACAACAAACAGCAGCACCAGCAGCTCAGATGGAACGTCTTAGCAGGAGGCAGCATTTTACCAACATGGTGGAGCAGTATGTGTGCACACGCCTACATGTAGTGAATGACGGGTCTGCCCCCTTCAACTTCTGGGTCTCCAAATTGGGCACATGGCCTGAGCTTGCCCTTTACGCCTTGGAGGTGCTGGCGTGCCCTGCAGCCAGTGTATTATCTGAACGGGTATTTAGCACGGCTGGGGGCGTTATAACAGACAAGCGCAGCCGCCTGTCCAGAGACAATGTGGACAAGCTCACGTTCATTAAAATGAACCAGGCATGGATCCCACGGGACTTTTCCATACCTTATGCAGAATAGCAATGGATACCGACCTTACCCACCCATTGTTCCATTTTTGCTCTTTCTCACTCTTTTGGGGTGTACCCTCATTTAAAATTTTTGAAAAGAAGCAGTGTTGGCTACCTCGTCCTCCTCCTCAGGGCCAGATTAACGTAGGGGCTATTGGAGCTGCAGCTCCAGGCCCCTACCTTTTATATAGGCCCCGGGTTGGCCATATTCACTGTTACCGCTCTTCTGTCACTTGTAAACACAGAAGTCTGGCTTCTATGCTCGCTTCCCCAGGCAGCACCCTCAGAACCTCCCCACACAGCGTGAAGGCCGGACAAGGAGGGACAGTTGGCGATGCATGGATGTGTTTATGGGCTTCAGAGACAGCATCCCATGTTGAATTAGGCATGCATGGCTGCACCCTTCCTCCTCTGGGTGCATGGCAAGGCACGGCCCTTAAGGCCCTTCAAAATCCTCAGCACCAAGCCCATGATGCTGTTAATCCGGCCCTGGTCCCTCCTCCACCGCCGCTTCCACCTACACCGCCCATAGGTGTGCGCAGCCTATTGCATTAAGGTGTGCACCCCAAAGTTGAAATACACATGCATGTGTTTGCCAGCAGGGAGAGTAATGTATCGGGGCCATGTACCTGTAGGCAAGGAGAAATAGAGCAGAGCAGGTCCCAGGGAGATCTTTCCCATCTCCTCACTGGCAATGCTATGTGCCCTAGGTGATTAGGGTGTGCCCAGGCACACCCAGCACACCCTGTGCGCACGCCTATGTCACCGCCACATCCACCACCACCTCAACCTCCCTCCTACTCCATATGGGCCTCGTCCTTCAGAGATGAAGAAGAACATTGTTTTATTTTTCTGTTTTTTTTTGTTGTTTTAAGTTATTTCCCTATCCACATTTGTTTGCAGAGCACTTGCCATGCTCTTAATTACGTTTTGCTGCCATTTGCAGCACTCTAGCCCTTTCCTTTGGTGTTTTAGAGCCATTTTAGTGCCTTAAAGTTCGGGTCCCCATTGACTTCAATGGGGTTCGGTGTCCGGGAAAAGTTCGGTAAAAGTCCGGGACACGGACCCGGACTTTTTTTTAAAGTTCGGCCGAACCCGTCGAACACGGACATCTAGGTGTCCGCTCAACCCTACAAATGAAAGGGTGACGCATGTCATCAAAAAAAAAAAAAAAGAAAAATTCCCTGCTCACCCACCAACCAGCCTATAGCAAACTGAATTCTCCTGTCTAGCAGTTCACATTAAAACCAGGGGTTTAGTTTGCATACATTTGAAAATATTTGGGTAAGCTGCAGGGCCAATTCATGGCACCCTAATGTACTGCAGTCCTAACTCTAGAAATTTTGAGAGTCTCCAAAGTTGGAGCACATATATAATAATGGATAGATTGAGGGCAGTTATGCCTGGAGGGAGCGCCCACTCCTCCTTAAAGGTATAGGAAAGCACAGCAATAGCACAATGACAGCAAAATTATCCAGTGCATCCCCTCACCAATTAACCAACAGTACAAACAAATGGCAACCACCCCAACCTATAACTGGCCTTTGCAGTAAGGAGCACATGGAAGGGTGACGCATGTCAAAAAACAACAAAGGAAAATACTCAGCTCACTTTCCAACCAGCCTGCAACAAACCAAATTGTCCTGTCTAACAGTTCACGTTAAAGCCAGAGGTTTAGTTTGCACAAATTTTTTAAGTATTTCCCAAAAAATGCTTACATCTTGATAAAATGTCCATGTACTTTCATGTGTTTCAATTATGGACAGGCAAATAGGTGTATCAGAAATCATTTTGCTTTATGTGTTTGTGTATTTTTAGTGAATATCGCATTGCAAAAGCGGTCAATGTACAGAAATTGTATCAAAGGGAAATTAATGTTCTAAATCCTTTTTATAAAGTTTACTTTTTGTACCATTATTTAGGATGTTCTTTTACTTTAGGTGCTGCAACTGTCCACATGGAAAGGTATTTGACAGTGCTCTCGGGTACAGGGCTTATACTGAATTAATATCTCTTAAATAATTTAAGAAGTAAGCAGTAACTGTAAAATATAAGCTACTTTCAAACACTTCTCTGTCCGTTTCTTTTTCTTTTAAATTGGATCAATATGTAATTGCTATAGACCTAACTTCTGTAAAGGCCATAAACTGTCAGCATTTTTAGCATTTTTAAAGTCTAAGTCCATAGGTATACAGTATATAGACACTTTTATCAAAATCAAGGAAACCTATAAAATATAATGTGTACAAAGTTTATGCTGCACATCACATACCTGCAAGTTTATTTCAGTACTGTCCATACTAGCTAATATATTTATCATATGGTTCTAAACATCAGATTTTCAGATTCCGCACCTTGGTTGTCCTGCATTCTTATTTCAAATCTGCATTAAGCAAAAGCAAATTAAAATCACGCTGCTTTTTACTTTATTCGAATATGTTTTGTTTAGGTACACAAAGCATCTTTGAAACATTTTTTCCTCACTGGAGGGGGGGGGGGGGTTGGTATATATGTCTATATGGTCTTCATTTCTTCCTGCCAGTCCTGACTAAGCAAAAGCAGCTGGATCCATGACATTTGTGGAGTTTTTTCCAAGGGCCTAGAAATTTACCCTTTACATCCTTTGGTGACCCTGGAGTTGCACCACTCCTCTCCTGATATACAGATTTTATTTACACAACTTTAAACACAAGCATTCAAGATAAGATTGTTTTGTACGATTTTCAACAATTCTTTAAATTAGTCAGTGTTGACATAGGACTTTATTGTATTATTACTATATTTGATTACACATTCTCTACCCTGATTTACAGTATGTTTTTTGCTTAGAGTCTATTTCTCTGATATTTGTGACCCCATTCAGAGACTTTTGGTAAGCCCAAGAAATGGTTAGTCATATCATATTTATTTGAGCTCGGTGGAATGGGTTTGGGGATACAGGGTTGTTTCTAGCATTTTTTAAAATATGCCATGAGCTTTGTGTAAATGAGTACCAGACAATTATGGGTGTATAGCTTGTATGAAATAAATTTGGGTAATTAACAATAAACTTTCTCCCTATATATATTGATATAAGGTGGTGTGGATACTTTTTAGTTAGGTGATTTGTTTTTGTTAAGCCCTTATATGCACAAGGAGACTATAGTAGCATGCCATTGAAGATCCTTGGGTAACATTTTTAAGTAATACACACTAGCCCCAACTCCCCAAATCAATCTGCTTAATTTAAAACAAGGATAATATCTCCAAAATTGCAACAGTATATTGTTATTTCGTCAACAAATGCACTGTATCAAAAAAAAAAAAAAAACAACTAAACTTTAGCTTCAATGTATTATACACCAGACAAATTTAGTAGAAGAATCTAGAGCCAAACTGAGTTACATTCTCCACCAACACTGATGAAGTTAGCACAATTTACTTGTTTAGCCAACTTGACAACTATTTAATGTAAATTTTAAACAGTTTGCTGCAGTTCATGTATGATGGTTTCCGTAACTGTTCTATTTTTTGCCATGGCTGCTGCGTTTAATTTTTGTATGTGTCCACTAATTGTCCTACGGTGTTCTGTAATTGGTTTGAATTGCTAATCTCCTTTGAAGAAGAGTCTTTCTTTTTCTGTCCTGCAAATTCCTAACTGGTGGGTGCCCTTTTTCTTCATGCTGTGATGCTACAGTTGGGACATTTTCTCAGTCAGTTACTCATTATATGTAGGTTTCTTTAGAATCTTTTAGACACAACATACAGTATGTAGTAAATTCAAGCATAAACTGTTACAATTCCAGAACAGTGGCTCAGTAGTTATTACTCATGCTTTACAGCACTGGAGTCCTTGGTTCTAATGCTGGCCAGGTCACAATCTGTATGAAGTTTGAAGGAGTAAACAAGGTCACCTGAGTTCTTTGTGGTGTTTTTCAAAGTATATTCCCTTGTACATTTTTTTTTTTTTACTCTGTGTCGTTGCTGTGTCTCCCTTTCCGCTCTTAAAATGGATCCTCAGGCCTTTGAGGAAATGTTTAGCAAACCCCAGATGCAGAATGATGTAGTCTCTAGGGATGGTACACATGAAAATAAACAAATAGGTTACTTTTCAATTTAAAGGATCTTTATGCGAGAAAGTCAAGAGTATGATGGAATGTGTATTTCTTTGAAAAATATATGCAGGAGAACATTTATCCCAAGGGTTTAGGAATTCAGATCTTCCCTAAGATTTGAGAAGTGACCATTGACTTTAAGATAAACTGGAAAAATAATTAACAGCAATGCACACATAACATGATTGTATTGTTAGAGTATTGTTAGTGTATTGTTAGTGAACAACAATTAGCTCAGATCAATAAAGAAATCCAGGAAACTTTGGCCTCTCTGACCCCATTTAGACAGAGACCCACCTTTATTCAAACGGAGAAGGAAATGTACCTCTCAATTGAAAAAATAAAGAAATAGTTCATTCTAAAAATATAAAATTGGAAAGAGATAGATGTGCATACATTACCAAGAAAGCAAACCGGTGGAATCTTGCCTATAATGTGGGTAGACAGGGAGACAATCGCAGAAACTACAATACTAATGATAACAGTACTCCATCTGAATCAGAATCAACATGGGTAGGTAGACCTGGTCCCTAATCCTGCCAAGGCAGAGGGAGGGGAAGAGGTCAAAATAGACATAACCAATATAGGGAATCAAATGCTTATAAGAGAAAAAACACAATACTGGAAGATGTAGAGGGTGCATATACATCACCAGTCAGAAGATGGGGGAACAATTGGACAAGGAACACAGAAAAATAGTCCATCAAAAAGTGCAGGGGGGGCCTCCCCAAGATCCAGAAGGGGGCAGCACAAATGAAGGTCTCCCACATACCACCACTGTGGTGAGGGTACACAACACAATGAACCCATAATCCTTATGCCCCAGATTCACAACACACAAACACTGTCCACACCTATGCTGAAAAAATATGGAATGGATCAGTATATGATCCCTAGGGGGGACAAGATGAACTTAGGGTCATAAACTTGTCTACTCACAAATTGACCAGGGCACAGGCTTCCCTCCTTGCCAAGGGTTTTACCTTTTGCCCTGTGGCTAAGGGACAGTTATTTTATACAGTAAAGAACATCTATCTCTTTGCCATGAGATTAATCTTACAGGTCCTATATGATAGAAAGGAGGGTGTTGCTCATGTAGGTCCTTTGGGTGAGTGGCCCAGTTTATCTAGACCTGAGTATCGTACACTCAGGGATTTGACATACCTTTGGGAGGAGGGACATGTTGAACAGGAAGATGACACAGGGGAGGATTTTACAGAGTTGATGTTAGATCTTGCCCTTAAGATATGTGGTGAATCAATGAGAGATGAGATGCGACCGAATGACTCAACTAAAATATAGGACACTGGTCCATTCAATAGATCTAGGACTCTTTCCCCTTTCTCTGCAGTCTCGGGTGTGGCATGCTTTGTAAGAGCAGTCACTAGGGAAATTTAAAAACTTAGATGGGACCACTCCTCTTTTGACAATTTGACTGGGGAGGAGAGATGTGCCCTACAGGAATTGCGTTCAAACACAGAACTTACTATCAAGAGTGCAGACAAGGAGGGAAATATTATCCTAATTGATAGAGTTGGGTATATAATATATTGATTACACACAAGGGTTTTCATTTTTCAGCGCATACTAAATATTAGACAATAGTATACCCCCATTCCCTGTATCCACATGGAGAAGGACAAAAATAAATTGTTTGGACTTATTGATAAGGCTTATTCTAAAAATGTGATAGACAAAGCAATGGTATATTTCCTTAAGTATGAGTACCCAAGTACCCCAGTTCTCTACACCCTAGCTAAAGTAAACAAATCTTTACAAGTCCCCCCCCCCCCCCCCCCCCCAACGGACGTCCAGTCATCTCTGGAATGGGCTCTCTCATTGAGAAAAGTAGTGAATACATAGACAGAAAATGAAAACCCTTTGTGTGTAATCAATTTTCATATGCTAAGGATACTTTACATTTACTGACCCTTTTACATGACCAGAAACTACCTGAAAATACTCTGGTGGTTACTCTAGATATAGAGACCCTTTATTCTTACATACCGCATGACAAAGGTCTTCAGGTCATCGAAAATGTATTGGACAGTAGAGCTTTGGACAAGCGTGCCTATAGTGTATTCATCACCCAGCTCTCACAATGTCTGCTGACACATAACAAATTCAAATACAATGACAAATATTATTGCCAGGCCCAAGGTACAGCCATGGGCACTAAGTGTGCCTCGGCTTAATCAAATTTGTATTTGGGTGATTGGGAAACCTGGCTATTGGATGGAGGAGGGCGTTGTCGGGTGTGCCTGTCCAGAATTTTGTCCTGGTACAGGTACATCGACAATGCCCTCATGTTTTGATCAGACAGTGAGCTGGAGCTGAGTGAGTTTGTGGACACTCTGGCTAATAATCCTTAAAATCTGAAATTCACATGTGAGCTTCAAGTTACTTTTTTGGATTTGACCCTTACATTGGATGACAATGGCCTAATTGCCACTAAATTGTACAGGAAATCTACCACTACAAATAGTTTCCGTCACGGAGGGAGTTTTCACCCCAAGACTTTAGTCCCCATTGGACAGTATATGAGGGCTCGTCGGAACTGTACCAATGGAGACGTTTTTGAACAGGAAGCAAAAGTTATAAAAAATAGATTTCAGAGGAGAGGTTACCATAACAGATGATTAACAGAGGCTTACAATAGAGCAAAGTCCATATTACCTAGATTCTTATATCTATTTCATTCACTACCTATTAAGATCCCAGCTTATTATTTCAAACAAGTAAACTCAATATTTATTAAATTTGTCTGGGCACATAAGAAATCCCGCCTTTCAAGACAGCTACTAACGCTACCTAAAAAATTTGGGGGAGCGTCACTACCGGATATGCGTAAATATTTTCAGGCTTCTCACTTAAGAAGGCAAATTGACTGGTGTCGACACGGGGATTACAAACTATGGGTTCAAATAGAACAGGCATTTACCCCTATCCCCCTAAATAGAGCACTTTGGTGCTATGATCATCTTCCGATAGAGGTGAGGACACATCAGTTAATAGGTACAACGTTACAAATTTGTTCACAAATTTGTCTTCAGAAATCCCTCTCTTCATGCGATTCCCCATTATTCCCAGTTTTAGGGAATCCAAAATTTATGATGGGTTTAGAGGCACAATCTTTCAAATCCCTTAGAGAGATAGGTCTTTTTCAGGCTTCACACTTCCTGAAAGAGGATAAATGGCCTACATTAGAAACGTTGGTAAACGAGGCAGATGTTTTCAAACTCCCTTTCTGGAATGTATTGCACCTCTCTCACTCTTTATGTTCAATCCCCAATCCTCAGAATTATAACCGACAAATGACAATTTATGAAAAATACTGTACAGATACAGAAACTCTCACACATGCGATATCCAAAATATATAATCTGATAAATACACCTGAACAGCAATATCAATTACCCTATTTGGATAGATGGGAGAGGGAAATGTCTAGAGATTTCTCCTCAGAGCAGAGACAACAGATGGTCAATTTGGTTTTTAATCTTTGATATGTACTAAATATCAAGAGACAAATTTTAAAATCTTAACAAGATGGTATTACACTCCGCATAAGCTACATAAAATCTCGATTAATAATTCTGATCGTTGTTGGCGCTGCATGGAGGAAGAGGGCACGCTATTACACATATTTTGGGATTGTCCTAAACTGATAGAATTTTGGAAAAAAGTGAGAGAGATTATGCAAAAGTTTACAGAGATGGAGATTCCGGAGGACCCAGCTTTCTTTCTCTTACAGTTAAATAACATACCAGTGAAAAGATATAGAAAATTGGTGATATGTCATCTAGCAAATGCGGCTAGATCATGTATACCCCTTAATTGGAAAAAACAAACACCACCAACAAAAGCAGGGTGGATTCAGAAAATAGAAGAAATATATAAAATGGAGGATTTGGTAATGTCAGCACAACACAAAAGAGAGAAATATACAGAGACATGGGGAGCATGGAACCTATTTGTCCTCTAAAATGAATGTAAAAGTTTGCTTGGAATGTGACCTCTGGATCAGAAATAATATAAAAAGCCGAGAGTCAGTAGGGTTAATAGCAGGGCTCAAAATTTCAAGAATTTCAAGTCCTGAGCTACTAGCCAGGCCTTAAGGGTTACTCGCCACTACTTGCCCCACCTAACCCCTACCCTGCCCCGCCCCTAAATGCGCCCTCAAAAAATTATTTTATAAAATTACACTGTTAAATGTTTTTGCATGACTGCAGAAGTTGCACAAATAAATATTAATAACAACAGTGTGATTGTATGTGTGTTTTACCTGGATTTTAGGTGCACTATTGAATTCTATTACACAGTGCATTTTCTGAAGCCGCATCAAAGATGCAGCATGCATGACTTTAAAGCGCTTTCATGAAAACGCACTTTGTAATAGAAATTCAATAGAAATGCACCTAAAATCCAGGTAAAACGCACATACAATTACACTGGCCAAACCACAGTTCACCAGTTATTAGGGATAAGAGAGTGAATGGGGGGGTCTGGGTTGTAATAATATATGTTAATGAACAGCAGAGTGAAGGGCTGTACAGAAAGTTCTAAGGCTGTATTTTGGGACAGGACAGGGTCAGCTAAATGGCTGCTTGGAATGCTCAGAGCTGGGACCAGAGGCTGCAGGACATACAGTACAGATTTATGGAGAGGAGAGCTGGAAGATAGAAGTATATGAAGGGTTAATGTGAACAGAGGAGTACAAGAATTGCTGCTGACTTACCATTGTGCAGGGAAGATAAAGACAAGTGCGAGGAGACGGACAAAGTGAAAGTAGCCTGGCCGAGTAGAACAAGCCAACAGGGGAGGGGAGCTTGGAAGGAGAGAAGTGATTAACGGCTGCAGGAGAGATAAGTGGCTGGAACAGAGGAGTCCAGAAATCATGCATTGTGCTGCTGCAATAACAGGAGGGAGAATGACATTCATTCCTGTCAGGCAGGTGAAGGCAGAAGCTCCTAGTGCGCCCCCCCTCATCACAGATATGGACACTGCCCACCCCTGCACGTCCAGACAGTGTTCTGTTTCTTCCTCTCCTTGCTCGCATTCAATCATTTATCACTCGTAAAATGCGAGCAGGCGAGTGAAAAATTTGAGGGCTGGGTTAATAGTATGCGGCCCCGATAAGAGAGAGAGGAGAGAGATTTTGTTCCCCCCGGTTTGTGTTTCCTTTTTTTTTTTTTTTTTGTTTTGTGGGTTATTTTGGTTAATAAATATTTTATAGTAGAAAAGAAAGGGTAGGTAGGGGCTGACTAGACCGAGAGGGGAAGATTAAAGAAAGGGGAAGAAACAGAGAAAGATTTAAGGAAGGTTAAGAGGAGAAGAAGACCCCGCTTGTTAGATAAATGTATTAAGTATGAGGAAATAAGAAATTTATGTTGATTGTTAAAACATATGATTATATGATGTTTTATCCTTGTTAATCATATCTGGTTGATTGTACAGCCCACTACAAACCCTTAATAAAAACTATATTTGAAAAAAAAAAACAATAGAGCAAAGGACAGTTTGAGAGAGTCTTTGATTTTTGGAAAGAGAGAGAGAGCAACGGACCAACCGAATATAACTAGACTTTTTTCAATATACCCAAAGAGCAGACAAAGTCAGAGGTATTTGCTCTATATATTGGCATCTTCTGAAGGAGGATAACTCAGTTGGCAAGTACATCTCTGGATATCCACAAATGGTGTACAGGAGAGCTCGTTCATTAAAAAACCTCCTAGTACACAGTGATATCTCTTGGAAACCAATGAGTCATCGCAAAAATGTGGGTTTGACTAGATGTGGACATTGTGACATTTTCTCATACATGATACAGGGTGACACCCTGGAATTGCCAACAGGTAGGATCCTTAGATGAAGACAAAGAGCCAGTTGTGATACCCTAGGAGTTATATATGTAATATTGTGTAATTCTTTTTATATCTGTAAAACCATTAGAACCATTCATAAATGTTTTCAAGATAACTTATATGACATATCTACATACCATCTACGTGCCCCCATAGCCAGACATGAATGTCTAGAACAAAACAGAGATCCTCGATGTCTGCAATGTTGGGTTTTGGAGGTAGTCCCTCAGGATACCAGAGGGGGGGATTTTGATCAGGTGGTGCTTCAACATGAGATCCGGTGGATTTGGAAATTAGGTGTTTTTTGAAGTGATAGTTTATTTTTTACCCAAAAAAATAAAAAAATATATATATAATAGAATATGGAATACTCACTGGTGCATGCATTGTAAAATATAATGTGGAAACAATTTTGATATACAATTTTGGGTTTGAGTGTTGGATGCAAAATGTAGTGTGACACACTTTACTAGGTGATTTGGGAATGTGCCGTCGCTTTGGGAGCGTTCGTGCATGGGTGGTGACGTGATAAGGATGTGGCTAGATGACATAATACGCCATTTGCGCATGTTCGTGCTGTCACACTTGTATATGCACGACCGCTTGTATATGCGCGAATGCGCATGCGCGGACGTAACATGGCATGGTGCCCATTTTCAAACAATTTGCAGATACAGTGTATATGAAATGTGGTGATGAAGCCACCACATTGCCTCTGAAGCAGCCGGCTTGTGCCCAGCGAAACTGGTCAGGTGTACTCATCATCCCTCTCTACTCCCAGCCCCATTGGTGAGCCACTGGTATAGAAGTATGGACTTTTAGGAGATGCACTCATCTGTATGAGAACCACTTCTTATGAATCTAATATAAGTTCCACTTCTTTATGAATCTACCGGACAAATGAGTTCTACCATTTGCCTGTTTCTACAAACATAGCCATTAACTCTGTGACCTGAGGGTCCTCTTTTGATTATTTAGTGGACACCTATCTGCCTGGATGTGCGAGGGAGGTTTTGTTCATACAGTCCATTTTGGAATCAATCATCAAATGCTGAATTCAGCTTGTGTATCTGTCTTTGGTGAACATTCATCCTCCTCTGGACCACATTAGCTCATATCTTCCCAAATCATTGTGGAAAATCCAACAGTATGAGCTAACTAGAAATGTATGTTTCTTCATTTGTCTTTCCATTTGGTGTTTTCCAGTACCAACATTCATGAGGTTTCCACCACCTTTTACAAAGGACATCACCATTGAGTGATCTAAGGCTTGCTCTCCATTTATAATGATCTGTCTTTTCCCCCATAGTTCCATTACCATACATGGGATCACCATCATCAGCACAATTTTTTTTCTAATACATTGATATATACAGTATATATATATATATACATATGCTCATATACAGATATATGGAGTGAATTTTAGGTGTGTATGACATGTATTGTGGTACCATTTTAATGCAACCACTTTTTGCACGTTTTTCACTGTTTTGTGATATATATTTTTTGAATTATTAAAGTACATTTATTCTTTACAGCCCAGTGAGTATTGTTATATACAATTTTATATAACTTTTCCTTTGGGTGGTTGAGTTCAAATCTGGCTTTTTAACTGTTTCTCTAGTTGTTTATTTACCGATATACTCCCACCGTTTGGAATCACACTATCTTGTACATGTGGTAATTAGGGGTCCATCTTTGAGTGCCTACTTTTGCTTTGTGAAATCGCTGAAGTGCAGCGTCGGAAGTGCTCCCACTTAAATAAATAACCCCCACTTCTAGAAAGAACCCCAGCAGCAAATGTGCCCCCCCTGCAAAGGAGCCTCCGCTTATTGAGTCACAATCTATATGAAGTTTGTATGTTCTCCCTGTGATTGCACACTACAAAGACATGCTGACAGGCTGTTTGACATTTTTTTGTAAATTGGCCACTAGTGCATGTGCATCTCTTATGTATGTGACCATGGGACCTTTAACTACGAGCTTCTTATGTGCAAGGACCGGTATGAGCAAATAGTGTGTAAAAATAGAACTAAAGGCTAAATATTGTTTTACTTTAATGCACACAATGCATCAGGTTGGCAGACCAACTTGATGCAGTGTGCGGCATATGGTCTGAGCACTGACAGTCTGCCCCTCCATCCCTTCAACCTCTGCAGCAATGCTGGCAGCACTCATACATCTGTTTCCCAAAGACAAACCTCTAGATATGACACTGAGCACGTGCACTCAACTCCTTTGGTCCACCATGGTGAGGCCTGTTCTGAGTGGAACCTGTCCTGTTAAACCGCTGTATGGTCTTGGCCACCATGCTGCAGCACAGTTTCAGGGTCTTGGCAATCTTCCTATAGCCTAGGCCATCTTTATGTAGAGCAACATTTTTTTTTTCCAGATCCTCAGAGAGTTCTTTGACATGAGGTGCCATGTTGAACTTCCAGTGACCAGTATGAGAAAGTGAGAGCGATAACACCAAATTGAACACAACTGCTCCCCATTCACACCTGACACCTTGTAACACTAACAAATCACATGACACTAGGGAGGAAAAATGTCTAATTGGGCCCAATTTGGACATTTCCACTTAGGGGTGTACTCACTTTTGTTTCCAGTGGTTTAGACATTAATGGCTGTGTGTTGAGTTATTTTGAGGGGACAGCAAATTTACACTGTTATACAAGTTGTACACTCATTACTTTACATTGTAGCAAAGTGTAATTTCTTCAGTGTTGTCACATGAAAAGATATAATAAAATATTTACAAAAATGTGATGGGTGTACTCACTTTTTTGTGATACTGTAGGTGTCTTTTACAGCTTTTGACGTTACTCTCTGCCACACTGACAATCTTTACAGCTTCTACCACCTCCTCCCAGATGGTGATTTTGGCTGGGATGGACAACTGGCAGTATAAGTGGCCAAATAACTTGTCCCACTTTTCCATGACCCTGGTAGGTATTGTAATGTATGTGACTTTCATTTTGTATCTAACATCCATTTTGTCTTACATCTATTTGAAGCACAATACCTCTCATCTATAGTAAGCTCCTATAGTATTAGGAGATGGGAGGAGTGTTTGTCTACTATAAATACCTGATTATTACCCAAGGAAGAAGGTCTGGAAAAGTTCTGTATGTCATATAAGCTTTTATTTTTGTATACATTTGTATGCCTACTCTGTGTCTGCTTAGAGCACACATTCCAACTAACACACAGCCTCTCTCACTGTTCTCATAATCCTTCCTTCTAAAAATAAATAAACTGCTGAAATGGAGGCCACAGTGTGGGTTAAAATTCTTTGAGTCTTCCAGTCATCCATGAGTGGTCTTTAATAGTGTTGAGCGAACACGGACTGTATTATTCGTGTTCGTACCGAATAATTGGATTTTTTGTACCCGAACACGGACACTGACACTTTACTGTATGTTCGGGTAAAAATCCGTGTTCGGTCGTTTTATTTCCGGGTTTTGCATGCTTTGGCGCTCTTTTCATGGCGGGCTTTCAACAGCCAATCAACAATCGTTTAACTGGTGTGCCTTAAGCCATCCCAGCCATGCCTGCAAATGTCTCAGTAGCTGTGATTGGCCGTCTGAAGCATGTGACCAAGTCTTTATAAGTTCCAGGCAGCCGCAGCGTCTTCATTCTGCTGCTTAGATCAGGGACAGAGCACACATCAACGTGCTGGCTGCTGATTAGGGAAAGACAGGCAGGAAAAAAACATTTGTGTCCGGATAGAATTGAGGGACAGGTCGGAGTGTTTAGGCAGGGCGAGTTGTAGGCATTTTAGGGATAGAGTCTGCTGAATTATAGGGTCAGTGTCTTCTACAAAGTACAATCGATATTGCTGTGTGGGGGGTGGGGTGACTCTGCACTCAATCCTGATCTACGATCTCTTCTCAATCCTGTTAGGGAGAGGCTGCTGCTGCTGAATTTTAGGGAAACTGTGTTCTACAAACTACAATCGATATTACTGTGTGGTGTGGGATAGGAGATAGGCAGGTGTCAGTGATCCACATCCATTTTTCTGTGTGTGAGCTGCAGTGAACACAATCTTTTTGGGCTGCAGTGAACACAATCTTTTTGGGGTGCAGTGAACAACGTCCTTTTTGGGGTGCAGTGAACAAAATCTTTTTGGGGTGCAGTGAACAAAATCCTTTTTGGGGTGCAGTGAACAACATCCTTTTTGGGGTGCAGTGAACACAATCTTTTTGGGGTGCAGTGAACAAAATCCTTTGTGGGGTGCAGCGAACACAATCTTTGTGGGGTGCAGTGAACACAATCTTTTTGGGGTGCAGTGAACAACATCCTTTTTGGGGTGCAGTGAACAAAATCCTTTTTGGGGTGCAGTGAACACAATCTTTTTGGGGTGCAGTGAACAAAATCCTTTGTGGGGTGCAGTGAACACAATCTTTGTGGGGTGCAGTGAACACAATCTTTTTGGGGTGCAGTGAACAAAATCCTTTTTGGGGTGCAGTGAACAACATCCTTTTTGGGGTGCAGTGAACAAAATCCTTTTTGGGGTGCAGTGAACAAAATCCTTTTAGGGTGCAGTGAACACAATCTTTGTGGGGTACAGTGAACAGAATCTTTGTGGGGTGCAGTGAACACAATCTTTGGGGGGTACAGTGAACACAATCTTTTTGGGGTGCAGTGAACAAAATCCTTTGTGGGGTGCAGTGAACACAATCTTTGTGGGGTGCAGTGAACAAAATCCTTTGTGGGGTGCAGTGAACACAATCTTTGTGGGGTGCAGTGAACACAATCTTTTTGGGGTGCAGTGAACAAAATCCTTTTTGGGGTGCAGTGAACACAATCTTTGTGGGGTGCAGTGAACACAATCTTTTTGGGGTGGAGTGAACAAAATCCTTTTTGGGGTGCAGTGAACAACATCCTTTTTGGGGTGCAGTGAACAAAATCCTTTTTGGGGTGCAGTGAACAAAATCCTTTGTGGGGTGCAGTGAACACAATCTTTGTGGGGTGCAGTGAACACAATCTTTTTGGGGTGCAGTGAACAACATCCTTTTTGGGGTGCAGTGAACAAAATCCTTTTTGGGGTGCAGTGAACACAATCTTTTTGGGGTGCAGTGAACAAAATCCTTTGTGGGGTGCAGTGAACACAATCTTTGTGGGGTACAGTGAACAGAATCTTTGTGGGGTGCAGTGAACACAATCTTTGGGGGGTACAGTGAACACAATCTTTTTGGGGTGCAGTGAACAAAATCCTTTGTGGGGTGCAGTGAACACAATCTTTGGGGGGTACAGTGAACACAATCTTTTTGGGGTGCAGTGAACAAAATCCTTTGTGGGGTGCAGTGAACACAATCTTTGTGGGGTGCAGTGAACACAATCTTTTTGGGGTGCAGTGAACAAAATCCTTTTTGGGGTGCAGTGAACAACATCCTTTTTGGGGTGCAGTGAACACAATCTTTTTGGGGTGCAGTGAACAAAATCCTTTGTGGGGTGCAGTGAACACAATCTTTGTGGGGTACAGTGAACAGAATCTTTGTGGGGTGCAGTGAACACAATATTTGGGGGGTACAGTGAACACAATCTTTTTGGGGTGCAGTGAACAAAATCCTTTGTGGGGTGCAGTGAACACAATCTTTGGGGGGTACAGTGAACACAATCTTTTTGGGGTGCAGTGAACAAAATCCTTTGTGGGGTGCAGTGAACAAAATCTTTGTGGGGTGCAGTGAACACAATCTTTTTGGGGTGCAGTGAACAAAATCCTTTTTGGGGTGCAGTGAACAACATCCTTTTTGGGGTGCAGTGAACACAATCTTTTTGGGGTGCAGTGAACAAAATCCTTTGTGGGGTGCAGTGAACAAAATCTTTGTGGGGTACAGGGAACAGAATCCTTTTAGGGTGCAGTGAACACAATCTTTGTGGGGTGCAGTGAACAAAATCCTTTTTGAGGTGCAGTGAATACAATCTTTGTGGGGTGCAGTGAACACAATCTTTGTGGGGTACAGTGAACACAATCTCATACTTCTGAACATTTGAGGGTGCTGCCTGTTCCATACTCCTCCTCCTACTGCTCAACCATCCTTTTAGGGGTACAAACAATAGTAATTGGGGCCTAGTGTGGTGGTGTACGTGTGAGATACATACACTTTCTTTTTGATCATATTTTCTATTCCGCTATTCAATTAAATCCTTTGGGGATCAATTAAATTGCGTGATAGTCTGTGTCGGTACGTGTGAGATCCACCTTTCCAAGTTTTTGGGGTTCATCTCATACTTCTGAAGATTTGAGGGTGCTGCCTGTTCCATACTCCTCCTCCTACTGCTCAACCATCCTTTTAGGGGTACAAACAATAGTAATTGGGGCCTAGTGTGGTGGTGTACGTGTGAGATACATACACTTTCTTTTTGATCATATTTTCTATTCCGCTATTCAATTAAAACCTTTGGGGATCAATTAAATTGCGTGATAGTCTGTGTCGGTACGTGTGAGATCCACCTTTCCACGTTTTTGGGGTTCATCTCATACTTCTGAAGATTTGAGGGTGCTGCCTGTTCCATACTCCTCCTCCTACTGCTCAACCATCCTTTTAGGGGTACAAACAATAGTAATTGGGGCCTAGTGTGGTGGTGTACGTGCGAGATACATACACTTTTTTTGATCATATTTCCTATTCCGCTATTCAATAAAAACCTTTGAGGATCAATTGAATTGCGGGATAGTCTGTGTCGGTACGTGTGAGATCCACCTTTCCAAGTTTTTGAGGTTCATCTCATACTTCTGAAGATTTGAGGGTGCTGTCTGTTCCATACTCCTCCTACTCCTCATCCATCCTTTTAGGGGTAGAAACAATAGTAATTGGGGCCTAGTGTGGTTTTGTACGTGCGAGATACATACACTTTTTTGGATCATATTTCCTATTCCGCTATTCAATAAAAACCTTTCTAGGGCAAGATCTTAAATTACAGAAATATGAGGAGACCGTCAAATAAGGGCCGTGGCCTGGGTCGTGGTGCTGCTGGTAGAGCTCCTGTTGCAAGGAGAGGACTTGGTCGATCTGTGCCAGCTACACGCACAAGTGAAACACCTTCCTCAAGTGTGAGTAGGCGACAGAACCTGCATCAGTATTTGGTAGGGCATCATACGCCCCTAGAAGTGATGAGGCCAGAACAAGTGGAGGCGATAGTAGATTGGTTTGCTGCTGACAGTGCCTCCAGTTCCTTCACATTGTCTCCCACCCAGTCTACTGCAGAAAGGTCACAGTTGGCACCTGCAGCCAATGTCCAACCGTCTTTCACCTCACCCCCTTGCAAATCAGGCAAGCAGTCTGAGCCCCAAGCCATACAGCAGTCTCTTCTTATTTTTGATGACTCTGTCAGCAGGGTTTCCCAGGGCCATCCACCTAGCCCTGCCCCAGAAGTGGAAGAGATTGAGTGCAGCGATGCCCAACCACTTATTTCTCAAGATGAGTACATGCAAGGATCATCGCAGCACGTCTCCGATGATGACGAAACGCAGGTGCCAACTGCTGCGGCGTTCAGCATTGTGGAGACCGACAAGGAGGGCAGGGGTGAAGACTGGGTGGAAGATGATGTGGAGGACGATGAGGTCCTCGACCCCACATGGAATGAACGTCATGCAGGTGACCTGAGTAGTTTGGAGGAAGAGGCGGTGGTCGCACAGAGCCACCAGCACAGCAGAAGAGGGAGCAGGGTGCAGAAGCGGAGCGGCCGTGCCCTAGACACTACGCCCGCTACTGCCCAACGCAGCAAGGGAACGAGCGCACCAAAGTCAGCTCAAAGGAGTTCCCTAGCGTGGAAGTTCTTTAGAAAATGTGCTGATGACAGGACACGAGTGGTTTGCACCCTGTGCAATCAGAGCTTGAAGCGAGGCATAAACCTTCTCAACCTGAGCACAACCTGCATGATCAGGCATCTAAGTGCAAAGCACGAGCTGCAGTGGAGTACACACCTTCAAAACCAAGAAACGTCTCTGGCTCATCCTGCTTCCTCTTCTGCTGCAGTCTCGGCCGCTCCAGCCACATCTGTAGTGATACCGGCACCTGCCACCCCGCAAACAGACGATCTGTCAGCAACACCACCACCTGGGTCACCAACAACCATCTCCACAATGTCCCCTGGAAGCGTTCAGCTTTCCATCTCCAAAACACTTGAGAGGAAGAGGAAGTACCCCCCTACCCACCCGCGATCCCTGGCCCTGAATGCCAGCATTTCAAAATTATTGGCCTTTGAAATGCTGTCATTCCGTCTGGTGGAGACGCACAGTTTTAAAAACCTTATGTCGGTGGCTGTCCCACAGTACGTCGTGCCCAGCCGCCACTACTTTTCCAGGCAAGCCATCCCTTCCCTGCACAACCAAGTGGGGGAAAAAATCAGGTGTGCACTGCGCAACGCCATCTGTGCCAAGGTCCACCTAACTACCGATACGTGGACCAGTAAGCACGGTCAGGGGCGTTATATCTCCCTAACGGCACACTGGGTAAATGCAGTGGCGGATGGGCCTGAGGCGGATAGCAATTTGGCGCATGTCCTTCCACCACCGAGGATTGCAGGGCGCTTCAGTTTGCCTCCTGTTCCTAACTCCTCCTACTCCGCTTCCTCATCCTCTACCGCCTCCTCATCCGGACAGCGTAACACCTTCACCACCAACATCAGCACGGCCAGGGGTAAACGACAGCAGGCAGTTTTACAACTTGCCTGTTTGGGGGACAAACCACACACCGCGCAGGAGTTGTGGAGGAGCATGGAACAGCAGACAAATGAGTGGTTGCTGCCAGCGAGCCTCAAGCCCGGCCTGGTGGTGTGCGATAACGGGCGAAATCTCATAGCAGCTCTGGGCCTAGCCGGTTTGACGCACATCCATTGCCTGGCGCATGTGCTGAATTTGGTGGTGCAGAGGTTCCTTAAAAACTACCCCGATATGTCAGAGCTGCTGCAGAAAGTGCGGGCCGTTTGTGCGCACTTTCGGCGTTCTCACCCTGCTGCTGCTCGCCTGGCAGCGCTGCAGCGTAACTTCGCCTTCCCGCTCACCGCCTCATATGTGACGTGCCCACAAGGTGGAACTCCACCTTGCACATGCTGGAAAGACTGTGCGAGCAGCAGCAGGCCATAGTGGAGTTTCAGCTGCAGCATGCACGCGTGAGTCGCTCTGCAGAACAGCACCACTTCACCACCAATAACTGGGCCTCCATGCGAGACCTGTGTGCCTTGTTGCGCTGTTTTGAGTACTCCACCAACATGGCCAGTGGCAATGACGCCGTTCTCAGCTTAACTATCCCACTTCTATGCCTCCTTGAAAAAACAATTCGGGCGATGATGGAAGAGGATGTGGCACAGGATGAGGAGGAGGAGGAGGATAAAGAGGTAACATTTCCAAGGCTTTCAGGGCAGTCATTCGCAAGGGGCTCCGAGGGTGGGTTCCTGCACACACAAACGCCAGGGACACAATTGTCCAGCAGGGGCACAGTTCTGGAGGATGAGGAGGATGAGGAGGAGGAGGAGCTGGAGGAGGAGATGGAACCATGTTCACAGCAGGGTGGCACCCAGGCCAGCTCATGGCCATCACTGGTGCGTGGCTGGGGGGATACAGAGGACACGGACGATACACCTCCCACAGAGGACAGCCTTTCGTTGCCTCTGGGCAGCCTGGCACACATGAGCGATTACATGCTGCAGTGTCTCCACAACGACCGCCGAGTTGCCCACATTCTAACTTGTGCTGATTACTGGGTGGCCACGCTGCTGGATCCCCGTTACAAGGACAACGTACCGTCCTTAATTCACTCACTGGAGCGCGATCGCAAGATGCGCGAGTACAAGCGCACGCTGGTAGACGCCATGCTGCTGGCATTCCCATCTGACAGTGGGGCCGCAGTGGAAGCACAAGGCAGAGGAGGAGGAGGAGGAGGTCGCCAACGCAACCAGGGCACCGCCAGCACCTCAGAAGGCAGGGTTAGCATGGCCGAAATGTGGAAAAGCTTTGTCAGCCCGCCACAACAAACAGCAGCACCAGCAGCTCAGATGGAACGTCTTAGCAGGAGGCAGCATTTTACCAACATGGTGGAGCAGTATGTGTGCACACGCCTACATGTAGTGAATGAGGGGTCTGCCCCCTTCAACTTCTGGGTCTCCAAATTGGGCACATGGCCTGAGCTTGCCCTTTACGCCTTGGAGGTGCTGGCGTGCCCTGCAGCCAGTGTATTATCTGAACGGGTATTTAGCACGGCTGGGGGCGTTATAACAGACAAGCGCAGCCGCCTGTCCAGAGACAATGTGGACAAGCTCACGTTCATTAAAATGAACCAGGCATGGATCCCACGGGACTTTTCCGTACTTTATGCAGAATAGCAATGGATACCGACCTTACCCACCCATTGTTCCATTTTTGCTCTTTCTCACTCTTTTGGGGTGTACCCTCATTTAAAATTTGTGATAAGAAGCAGTGTTGGCTACCTCGTCCTCCTCCTCAGGGCCAGATTAACGTAGGGGCTATTGGAGCTGCAGCTCCATGCAGGCCCCTACCTTTTATATAGGCCCCGGGTTGGCCATATTCACTGTTACCGCTCTTCTGTCACTTGTAAACACAGAAGTCTTGCTTCTATGCTCGCTTCCCCAGGCAGCACCCTCAGAACCTCCCCACACAGCGCGAAGGCCGGACAAGGAGGGACAGTTGCCGATGCATGGATGTGTTTATGGGCTTCAGAGACAGCATCCCATGTTGAATTAGGCATGCATGGCTGCACCCTTCCTCCTCTGGGTGCATGGCAAGGCACGGCCCTTAAGGCCCTTCAAAATCCTCAGCACCAAGCCCATGATGCTCTTAATCCGGCCCTGGTCCTCCTCCACCGCCGCTTCCACCTACACCGACCATAGGTGTGCGCAGCCTATTGCATTAAGGTGTGCACCCCAAAGTTGAAATACACATGCATGTGTTTGCCAGCAGGGAGAGTAATGTATCGGGGCCATGTACCTGTAGGCAAAGAGAAATAGAGCAGAGCAGGTCCGAGGGAGATCTTTCCCATCTCCTCACTGGCAATGCTATGTGCCCTAGGTGATTAGGGTGTGCCCAGGCACACCTGGCACACCCTGTGCGCATGCCTATGTCACCGCCACATCCACCACCACCTCAACCTCCCTCCTACTCCATATGGGCCTCGTCCTTCAGAGATGAAGAAGAACATTGTTTTATTTTTCTGTTTTTTTTGTTGTTTTAAGTTATTTCCCTATCCACATTTGTTTGCAGAGCACTTGCCATGCTCTTAATTACGTTTTGCTGCCATTTGCAGCACTCTAGCCCTTTCCTTTGGTGTTTTAGAGCCATTTTAGTGCCTTAAAGTTCGGGTCCCCATTGACTTCAATGGGGTTCGGTGTCCGGGAAAAGTTCGGTAAAAGTCCGGGACACGGACCCGGACTTTTTTTTAAAGTTCGGCTGAACCCGTCGAACACGGACATCTAGGTGTCCGCTCAACCCTAGTCTTTAATAGACCCTTTTCAAATAAAATTCTGTTATCTTCCATTAGGAATCTTGTATTTCACGTTTGGTCAAACTCCTTTTTTTTTTCCTTCCCTGTCATTTGCAGAGGTGCCTTTTGTGGATATTCAATTGGACTTTAACCATGTGCCCTTGGACTCTTAGCAAGAGACAACAATACAGCACCCTTTTCCTCTGCCTCTGGGTGCAAATTTCCTTCAATGTTCACAGCTGGTAATACAAATCAAAACACTCCTCTCTGCTCTTGGCATTGGAAATTAAAACTCCACTGTGCTCTCTCCTTTACACATCTTACAGGAACCTGGAGGTGGGGTGAGAGCAGGGCTGAAACTGGGGGGGGGGGGCAGGGGGGGAACATGCTCCGGATGATGCATCTAGGGGGGGCTCCACCAGGGGTACTGCCCCCACCTGCCCTGGAAACCACTGCTCTAAGGGTGTCACTGCCACCCGATCAAGTGTAATGGACAGGCAGCACCAGCTGCATAGCTTGCCAAATACCAGAGAATAAAATAGGAGGGAGACTGCAAAGCACACTATTGCTGAATCACTCCGCCTGTGTTATAAAAAAGTCTTCCAGAGCAACGCTTTAGCTACTGTTGCTAAGCAACAATGGAGAAGGCCCTGGACTGAGGGGGGTGCAGAGGAGGCCTTAGACTGAGAGGGATGCAGAGAAAGCCTTGGACTGAGGGGGGTGCAGAGGAGGCCCTGGACTGAGGGTATGGAGGAGACCCTGGGCTGGGGGAGTGGTGCAGAGGAGGCCCTGGACTGGGGGGGGGGAGGCCCTGGACTGGGGGGTGCAGAGGAGGCCCTGGAATGGGGGGTGCAGAGGAGGCCCTGGACTGGGGGGTGCAGAGAAGGTGCTGGACTGAGGGGGGGGGGGGTGAAAAAAAATAACCAGCCCTGGGTGCCAGATGTGCTAGCTACACCACTGGGTGAGAGTGGTGGTCTATAACAGAGAGATGGAGGGAGATTTATTGGGGTGGTGGTGGATTGCAGGTAGATGGCTGGAAAAGGCTATGGAGGGAAGGGGGATGTTGGAAGGTGGCAAGGAGATGATTAGGGGTGGGGAGGGGGCAGGGGGGTGTTTATACAAATAGTTGTTTGTGTTTTTTAAACAATTTCTTGCACATATGATGTACTTTAGTATAGCAATAAAGGTTTCTGAGGAAGAACCTTTTCCTGTTCAAAAATCTTTCACTGTGGACCTTGGGCTTTTTCAGACAGGATGCTGCCGTGCACCTTCATTAACAATCCTTGCATTCCTTTCTCTGCTTATCGCAGTGACGTATCACCTCTGCTAATTGCAGCTCTTTATGGAGATAACATTGCAATTTGTTTATTGAACAGCCTTGAACATTTGCAGGTGCTACATTGCCGTGATAAGCAGGGAAAATATAAACCGTGATTATGCAAGCATTATTGCGGTTTATTAAATGCACATCTTAGACTGAAAGCTAAACTCCAGGCAGATATAAAAGATACCCATTAAGGCCTCTTTCACACTGGTGAGTGGAGTTCAGAAAAAAAACATTTGGCTGAGCCGTGGTTTTACTGCCACCCGGTTGCCCAACTAAAGGCTAAATACTGTAAAAGCTGCAGGAGGCTGTTCACATGTAGCAGCTTCAATGCTTTGGAAGGGGGGGTGGGGGTGGTTTACTAAAACCGGTGCACACTGAATCTGGTGCAGGTGAGCATAGTAACCAATCAGCAACCATGGTTTATTGTCAAAGCTTAATATTGAACAAATCAGAAGTTAGAAGCTGATTGGTTACTGTGCACAGCTGCACCAGATTCTGTATGCACCAGTTTTTGCAAATCTCCCTCTTTGTGTCTGCAAATTTAACATGATATGTTGAGTTAACAGGGGGCACTGTCTGTCAAACTTGGCCATTACAGTCAATGAGGCCACACCAGAACAGTGAGCAAGTGTATGTGGTGAAACTGCTTCGGATTTCAGGATGTAGACTAGACAAGGAAAATGAGAAAAGTGTGAGAACATTTAGTCCACATCCAGAGCTCCATCTTGAACAATTTGTCCTAGAGAGGGAGAGAAAGTGCAACAGTATATTCACTGAATTATAAATAAATGATGGGCTGTCAGATCAATTCATGTTCTGGAGACAAAGTATCAGAAGAGAGAATGTATTTACACTTAGCTCTTTCTACTGTCTTAATTACGGAATTTAATAATGTGATTTTTCAGGGTTGTTCATAATACATTATCTTGAGTAACAAATGTTGTGCCCATCATTGTTTGAAATTTTTCTAGTTTGAAGTACATTATTCATTTGCATCATTGAAGGTTTAATTATGCAAATATTTGATTTAATTTTCATGTGAATAATACCATTTTGTTCCAAACTCTCCAGTTTTCTAGTGGGATCATCACAGCCTAATAACCTGTTCATCATGCAGTGTTAAAGTGTCAACTCACACAAACCCCTGGACACTAATGTGATATGGTTACAAAATCATGTATGGCATCTTAGCACTCTTGATCTTGAACAATGTTATGCATGATTGGTTGGCAGGGCAGGAGAATAGTTATTGTCATCATTCAACCCTGAGGTCCTGATCAAGGGCATGGTCTGCATGAAGCGTTTGTATTCTCTTCCTCAAAAGCATATTGGTAGGCTAAATGACTGTATACTTGTATGATGTTGTAGATAAACTGTGATCTCTTATGGAGGCATAATTAGCTCTAAAGTCTTTAATGGTCTCTTTAAAAACTGTAAGCAATATCTGAGTGCTAAATAAAATCTGGCAGTCATTTAAAGTAGTTGTCAACGCAATCATTAAAATCTTATTTAAATTTTACCATGTTAATGTAATGGTAATGCAAAACCAATTTTATACTTTATTGGGTGACAGAGCTCAGTATCTACCTCTCAGATGTGCTTTGTTGTCCTCCTGTTACTAGGACTTCAGGTGGATGGTTCACTGTTGTCATAATCAGAAAACTCATCTGGAGAACTGCCATGTAGCCACCTTTGGAGTGTATTCATGTAGATAGGAAGTGGCTGCCAAGAAGTCACAGGAAATCAGTAGAACTGAGATGCAATAAAGGATGAAAAAAAGTGAAAATGTGTGTTTTATTGAAAAAAAATGTTTATGAAACATGGCAACTTAGTAAAATGAATCACTTATGCTTAAGAATTTCTCTATTTAGCTGTACATTCTCTAACAGGCAAGATTTTTTTTTTTTAAACTAATATTTTCACAGAGTTTCCATTAGTGAAGGTGAAAGTTTATCCAATTTCCCCATACTGTCCCTTCCAAACTTGCTAGGCATGGTTCAAAAGCCACCCAGTGCATCTTGGTAATAAATAAAAATGGGACTGTGAACTTCAAGTATGCAGAATTAATTGTAAACCCATGCTGACATTGAATACAAACCTCATCCCAACTGACTAACACATCAGGCATTATTGATAAACCTATACATTGAACAAAAATGACATGCAGAGGCTACCTAATATGCCCCCCCCCCCCCTTAAAAAAAAACCACAGCTAATCCAGTGAAAGATGATTTTTGGCTACTGATTCCATTGCATGCCCTTTATACCATTGATAAACTATGTTACCCATTTACTATAAGCTGCCACTGCTACCCACCATCTTGTCTTTGCTGTTGCTTACCACCCTACCTTTCTCCGGTTATTTACAAGTCTGACACCCAATGCTAGAATGATGTTAGAGGTGGAATGACAGTACCCAGGCAGCATAGATGGAAAAAGGTGCATAATGAAAGGGTGGAGGAATACAGGGGGCGGAGGGGTGTTCAGTGTTAGAAAAAGTGCAGGGGATGTAAAGGAGCATAGAGGTGGAGGAGGAGTGTAGGGTGTAGAGAAAAGGTGGAGGAGGAGTGCAGGGGGTGTAAAGGTGATTAGAGATGGAAGAGGAGTGCAGGGAGTGTACAGTTGATCAGTGGTGGAAGAGGAGTACAGAGGCTATAGAGGTGAACAGAGGTTAAGGAGGAGTGCAGAGAGTGCACAGGTGATTAGGGGTGAAACAGGAGTGCAGAGGGTATAGAGGTGAACAGAGGTTAAGGAGGAGTGCAGGAAGTGTACAGTTGATCAGTGGTGGAAGAGGAGTGCAGAGGCTATAGAGGTGAACAGAGGTTAAGGAGGAGTGCAGAGAGTGCACAGGTGATCAGTGGTGGAAGAGGAGTGCAGAGGGTATAAAGGTGAACAGAGGAAAAGGAGGAGTGCAGGTAGTGTACAGTTGATCAGTGGTGGAAGAGGAGTGCAGAGGGTATAAAGGTGAACAGAGGTTAAGGAGGAGTGCAGAGAGTGTACAGGTGATCAGAGGTGAAACAGGATTGCAGAGGGTGTAGAGGTAAACAGAGGTGAAGGAGTGCAGGTAGTGTACAGGTGATCAGAGATGAAAGTGGAGTGAAGAGGGTGTAGAGGTGAACAGAGGTGAAGCAGGGCAGAGGGTGTAGAGACGAAAAGAGGTGAAGGAGGAGTGCTGGTAGTGTACAGGTGATCAAAGGTGAAAAAGGAGTGCAGTGGGTGTAGAGGTGAACAGAGGTGAAGGAGGACTGCAGCGAATATACGGGTGATCAGAGGTGGAAGAGGAGTGCAGAGGTTGTAGAGGTGCTCAGAGGTGGAGGGTAAGTGAACGTGGAAGTGCACAGGTAAGCAGTGGACAAGACGTACAGAAGGAATTGGTGGACAAGACATGCCAAGTTGAGCTGTGGAGAAGGAGTCTAGATGTCAGCATTGGACAAGTGTTGAAGAGGTGAGCAGTGGACAAGAGGTACAGGCATGTGTGGTGGAGTCTCATACTATTTAATGAAGCTCTTCTTGAAGGCAAGCTAAATATGTCATCTCTTTTGCTATATTTTCTATGCAGAAAAGCATGTGATGGAAGAGTTTAAGCTTTTAAAAAAGGCTGTGTGAGGTTTAAATGTGTCTGGGAGACTTTTGTTGTAGCACAAGAAATAAAGCATATTTTATTTGTACATGGACTATGGCCTTTGTGTTTTGTAAGATCAGGTTTTAGTTGACTATGCCCTTTTAAGCCCAAAACCATTGTCAACGTAGAGTGTATAAATATATTTATTCGCCAAGACCCACATAGTGCTTTATTGTTCTCCTTGGAGTGCCTAGGAGCGCCTTTTCTGGTGGTTCATTTGCATTGGAATGACACTCAGGAATCTATTCCCTATTTTCAATTATAATAATAGTTTTCTTAACAATATGTTTTTCACTATACTATTTTAGAAAGAAAAAAATAAGAGCTATACTTCAATGGAGTGCTTATGTGTTTTTATTAGGCAGCTATTGTTATTTGTCTTTGTATAGCTTTTCTGACATTAGGTGATAAGCCCCCTCTTGGGTTACAGAATATGCCTGAAAAGAAGCTACACTATTGCTGTCTACTGGATTTCAATGAACCCGAGAGTCAACTGGCCTGCTGTTGTGAACAAGTTGATACATGTTGAAAGGACATTCTTTATTCATCTACCTCAACCTGTTCATCTCTATAGCACAATGCCTGTGTACAAAGCTTTAATGAACCCCTATAAGCAGAATCAGAGCAGCCATACTTGAGGTGTGCTATATGCTGTTTGAAGCAGGCGAGGCTTCTAAAACTTCAAATTTCAAAAGTGTTTACTGGCATAACCAACCTATTGCTAGACTTTATCACAAGAAGAAAAATGTTTAAGAATGAAAATAAAGATGATCTAAGGAAATTACAATAGTGTAATGGAATTAAAATCAGTTCAAGTTATTGCTGTTCCCCCTCTGCTTTGTTAAAGCATAAAATAGGAGCGAGGTGATGCACTGTCATTGACTAAAACGATATGAACAGGGTCATTATCCAGTAGAACCAACCCAAGCCGCTTGTGGAAAGTACATAGACCCTTAATTCCCAACGCAAACAACTGAGGTCTGAAAAATCTGATTTTCATCTTGACTGTACTTATTGGCTTTGGATCCTAATTCATTCTCAGCACACCAATAAAAATCCTTTATAGGACTAATATTCCACAACACAGACAGAGACTTCAGAAATACCTATTTTCCCAGACAGGAAAATCTATAAAACTTAGTGAAGTCAGAAAAGAAGTTTAAACACTGCAACCCTGAAAACATAAAGCTTCTAAAGGCAGCTAATACAGAAAGACAATTGAATAAGAGAATCAGCAAGAAACTGTCAGCATATTTATTAGATAGTGTTGCCAAATGTTGCCTCCTTGTCTGCAGAAGCACCAATGTTTCAATGCCTGTGTAAGATTTGAATACACTGTTTGTCTATATGTATCTATGATTTCTACTCTTTAAATTGTATATATGCCTATTATTCTTTCAGTTTCCTTTTCTTTGCATTTTCCTAATTTTGATTATAACATTGGCTAAAAGTGTAATCCAGGCATTCGGGGAATTTCCCCTCAATGTGATGTATTAGCAAAATGGTCTGACTTAGAGTAAACATTTTATAAAGGTAACACTCCTATAATGAATATGTTTTTGTTGTTATGTTTGAATTTGTTATGTTATGTTAATGTCCTGTTCAGGGCTTTTTTTTATCAGAAAATAGGTGCAGGTGCTCCTCTCTTCTAAGTCAGCCCTAGCCTCTGAGCACTGTCCCTTGGTTCCACCCCCTAATTTGTTTGGAATTTGTTAATGATAACAAGAAAAGCAGTAAAATAGATCCAGTGCAGCCATCAACAATAGCCCCCCAAGCAACAATAGACCCCCCCCCCCCACGAGTAACAAAAAATGCCCCCAGCAACAAAATAACCCCTGCAACATAACACCCCCGAGCAACAACAAATCTAGCCCAGGAATGATAACCCCCTACCAGCAGCAATAGATCTCCCAGAATAGACCCCTCCCTCAACAGTAGATTCCTTTCAGCAGAAATTGACCCCCCCCCTTTAGCAGTATAAGACCTACAGAAACAATATATCCCGCCCTAAACTATAGTCCCCCCAGCAACAATAGATCAACTTAAGCCAGCATTATTAGACCCTCTAGAAACCAAAGAAAGTAGACCCCTCCCTCAAAAGTAGATCTTTCCCAGCAACAATTGATCCCCCCAGAAACAATAGAATTCTCCCTGAACAAAAGATTACCCCACCCAGCAACATTAGATCCTTCAGCAGCCAGCATCAATGGACCCCTCAGCACACTCCAACAAACCTTGCCAATACATACTGTACAGCTTGTTAAAAGCAGGGATGCCCGTTTGTGCTCCACTTGCGTTCGACAATGGTGGAAGTGACGTGTCACGTAGATCCCACCCAACATATTTCGTCAGTAACGTGACATCATCAGGGGTCACATGACGTCAGACGTTACTATAGTATAATGTATGTACATTACTAAATTTGAGTGACCCTGGGGTAGAAGCAGTTAGAAAAAGGTATGCCTATTGGGATCTAGGTTATCCCTATGTTTTTTAGCAGGACAAATATGGGGGGTTTGCAACTCTCGGGTAGGGATGGGCCAACGATTCAGCCTGAGCATGAGTTTGCCTGTTCGGCTGTTCGACAAACACCCAAATTTGCAGGCTGTTCCCCAGATGTTGGCCCTGATGCACACCCAGCAATGCACTGAGCACTGCACAGTGCATTCTGTGCCCTGATTGGGCAAAGTTTTGCCCAATTAGGGCGCAGTATAAGCTGGTTGTTAAGGAGCGGAGCCGGGCCTCGCAGACTGGTGCATGATGGGCATGTGACATCAGAACTAGAGATGTATAGAACTGTTCGCCGGCGAACAGTTCCCGGCGAACTTAGCATGTTCGCGTTCGCCGCTGCCGGCGAACATATGCGATGTTCGGTCCGCCCCCCATAAGACATCATTGAGGCAAACTTTGACCCTGAACTTTACAGTCAGCAGACACATTTCCAGCCAATCAGCGTACCTCCCTCCCACACCCTCCCACCTCCTATAAATAAGCAAGGGCAGCATCCATCTTAGATCATTCTGAAGCAGTGTGTGTAGTGAGAGTAGGGAGAGCTGCTGCTGCTGCTGCTGCTGTTAAGCTAGGGACAGTTAGTCAGTGTTCCTGGTCTTGCAGTGTTCTTGGTCCACTACTGCTGTAATATCAGCACCCCAAAAAGCCCTTCTAAGGGCTGGTATTTGTGTTTTTTTTTTTATATATATATATATATATATATATATATATATATATATATATATATATATATATATATATACCTAGCGTCCCCAAAAGCCCTTTTAAGGGCTGGTAATTGAGTTGTTCTTTCATATATATATATATCTATATCTATCTAGTGTCCCCAAAAGCCCTTTTAAGGGCTGGTAATTGAGGATTTTTTTATTTATATATATACATATATATATATATATATATATATATATAGTGTCCCCAAAAGCCCTTTTAAGGGCTGGTAAGGTAATAGATTCTTTTCTTTATATATATATCTATATATATCTATTGTACACTGCAGTTGCCTGCCCGCTGTGTGTGAGAGGCCACAGACCTACCACAGACTGTACTGTGTGCACACCACACTCATTTCGGGTGGCACAGGCACAGTACCTGGCATTTTAAAAAATATTTTTTTTTCCTCTGTCATAATTGCAGTGAGTGCTGTGTCAGGTCCACAGAGTGCACTGTACCCACTGCAGTGCACTGCCCACCACTGATATATATACGTTGGCACAGCATCTTGTTGCAATAAATTGAAAAAAAAAATATTTTTTATTATTGCAGTTGCCTGGGCTGCCAGTGACTGTCAGGTCCACAGAGTGTACTGTGCCCACTGCAGTGCCACTGTGTGCCCACCCACCACTGATATATAAGGTGGCACAGCAGCTTGCAAAGTAAAAAAAAAATATATATTTTTTTAAATTGCAGTTGCCTGGGTGCCAGTGACTGCTGTCAGGTCCACAGAGAGTGTACTGTGCCACTGCCCACCCACCACTGATATATAAGGTGGCACAGCAGCTTGCAAAGTAAAAAAAAAATATATATTTTTTTAAATTGCAGTTGCCTGGGTGCCAGTGACTGCTGTCAGGTCCACAGAGAGTGTACTGTGCCACTGCACACCCACCACTGATATATAAGGTGGCACAGCAGCTTGCAAAGTAAAAAAATATATATATATTTTTTAAATTGCAGTTGTCTGGGTGCCAGTGACTGCTGTCAGGTCCACAGAGAGTGTACTGTGCCACTGCCCACCCACCACTGATATATAAGGTGGCACAGCAGCTTGCAAAGTAAAAAAAAAATATATATATTTTTTAAATTGCAGTTGCCTGGGTGCCAGTGACTGCTGTCAGGTCCACAGAGAGTGTACTGTGCCACTGCCCACCCACCACTGATATATAAGGTGGCACAGCAGCTTGCACTCATAGTACAACAGTAACAACACATTAAAAAAAAATGACAGGCAGAGGCAGGCCACCCCGCAAGGGCCGTCGTGGTCGTGGTGCTGTGATTTCCTTAGGCCCTAGAATAATGCCCAGTGTTCAGAGGCCACCACAGACCCTGAACTCAAAAAATTCTGAGGCCATAGTTGACTGGCTTACACAGGACACCCAATCGTCTACAGCTTCCGCTCGGAACCTTAATGCACCATCCTCCTCCAGCTCAGCTTCGGGCACCTCTCAATTTACCACTCGCCAGCCCGCCGGCACCACCACCAACACTAGCACCACAGCCGCTTCACTTGATTCGTCAGAGGAGTTATTTTCACATCAGTTTGAAGAAATAAGTGATGCGCAACTATTAGTGCCAGAGGATGTAGATAACGGGGATATGTCTCAGTCAGGCAGCATTATACACATGGACGTACATTGTGATGATGATGATGTTGTACCTGCTGCTGCTGCCTTTGCTGAGTTGTCAAGTGAAGCGGCTGATGATGACGATGTGTCTGTGGATGTCACCTGGGTGCCTGCTCGAAGAGCAGAAGAAGAGGGGGAAAGTTCAGATGGGGAGACAGAGAGGAGGAGGAGACGAGTTGGAAGCAGGGGGAGGAGGTCATCGCAAGGAGCTAGTGGCGCAGTCAGACAGCATGTAGATTCGGCACCCGGGGTCAGCCAGACAGCACGCCAATCAACGCAAGCTGTTGCCACCACCAGAATGCCGTCCTTGCAAAGCTCAGCAGTGTGGCATTTTTTTTGTGTGTCTGCCTCTGATATCAGCGATGCCATTTGTAACCTGTGCCAAAAGAAACTGAGTCGTGGGAAGTCCAACACCCACCTAGGTACAACTGCTTTGCGAAGGCACATGATCTCACATCACAAACGCCTATGGGATCAACACATGAGTAAAAGCAGCACACAAACTGAAAGCCACCATCCTCCTCCTGGTCCAGCATCTTCAGCCACGTCAACCACTGCTGTCCTCCATGCCCCCTATCAACAACCCGCCCCTCCGCCTCTCACCTTCAGCAGTTCCTGCTCGTCACCTGCCCACAGTCAGGTGTCTGTGAAGGAAATGTTTGAGCGTAAAAAGCCAATCTCGCAGAGTCACCCCCTTGCCCGGCGTCTGACAGCTGGCTTGTCGGAACTCTTAGCCCGCCAGCTTTTACCATACAAGCTGGTGGAGTCTGAGGCCTTCAAAAAATTTGTCGCTATTGGGACACCGCAGTGGAAGGTACCCGGCCGAAATTATTTTTCACAAAAGGCAATCCCCAACCTGTACTCTATTGTGGAAAAGGAAATCATGTCACGTCTGGCACACAGTGTTGGGGCAAGGGTCCATCTGACCACTGATAGCTGGTCTGCAAAGCACGGTCAGGGCAGGTATATAACGTACACTGCGCATTGGGTAAACCTGCTGGCGGCTGCCAAGCATGGAATGCGTGGCTCTGCTGCAGAGGAGTTGGTGACACCGCCACGACTTGCAGGCAGGCCTGCTGCCACCTCCTCTACTCCTCCTACTCCATCCTCTTTGCTAACCTCCTCGGCTGAGTCCTCTTCTGCTGTTGCGTCTTGCTCCACACCAACTGCACCCCCCCAGCTCCCCAGGGGCTATTCCACATGCCGGATACGACAGTGTCACGCTGTCTTGGGGTTGACTTGCCTGAAAGCAGAGAGTCACACCGGACCAGCACTACTGTCCGCCCTGAATGCACAGGTGGATCAGTGGCTGACCCCGCACCAACTGGAGATCGGCAAAGTGGTGTGTGACAACGGGAGCAATTTGTTGGCGGCATTGAATTTGGGCAAGTTGACACATGTGCCGTGCATGGCACATGTGTTGAATCTGATTGTGCAACGTTTTGTGCAGAAGTACCCAGGCTTACAGGACGTCCTCAAGCAGGCCAGGAAGGTGTGTGGCCATTTCAGGCGTTCCTACACGGCCATGGCGCACTTTGCAGATATTCAGCGGCGAAACAACATGCCAGTGAGGCGCTTGATTTGCGACAGCCCGACACGTTGGAATTCAACACTGCTAATGTTCGACCGCCTGCTCCAACAAGAAAAAGCGGTCAACGAGTATTTGTATGACTGGGGTGCTAGGACAGCCTCTGCGGAGCTGGGTATTTTTTTGCCACGCTACTGGACGCTCATGCGCAATGCCTGTAGGCTCATGCGTCCTTTTGAGGAGGTGACAAACCTAGTGAGTCGCACTGAAGGCACCATCAGCGACATCATCCCATATGTTTTTTTCCTGGAGCGTGCCCTGCGAAGAGTGCTGGATCAGGCCGTAGATGAGCGTGAAGAGGAAGAGGAAGAGTTGTGGTCACCATCACCACCACCAGAAACAGCCTTACCATCGATTGCTGGACCTGCGGCAACACTGGAAGAGGAGTGTGAGGAAGAGGAGTCAGAGGAGGAATGTGGCTTTGAGGAGGAGGAACACCAACCACAGCAGGCATCCCAGGGTGCTCGTTGTCACCTATCTGGTACCCGTGGTGTTGTACGTGGCTGGGGGGAAGAACACACCTTCAATGACATCAGTGAGGACGAGGAATTGGACATGAGTAGCTCGGCATCCAACCTTGTGCAAATGGGGTCTTTCATGCTGTCATGCCTGTTGAGAGACCCTCGTATAAAAAGGCTGAAGGAGAACGACCTGTACTGGGTGGCCACGCTACTAGACCCCCGGTATAAGCAGAAAGTCTGTGATATGTTACCCAATTACCGGCAGTCGCAAAGGATGCAGCAGCTACAAAATAAGTTAAAAACTATGCTTTACACAGCGTATAAGGGTGATGTCACAGCACAACGGGAATCCAACAGGGGAAGAGGTGAAAGTAATCCTCCTCCTACCACCACAACCACGCCGGCAAGGACAGGACGCTTTACAGACGTCTTGTTGATGGAGGACATGCGGAGCTTTTTTAGTCCTATGCATCGCCACAGCCCTTCGGGGTCCACCCTCAGAGAACGACTCGACCGACAGGTAGCAGACTACCTTGCCTTAACTGCAGATATCGACACTCTGAGGAGCGATGAACCCCTTGACTACTGGGTGTGCAGGCTTGACCTGTGGCCTGAGCTATCCCAGTTTGCCATTGAACTTCTGGCCTGCCCCGCTTCAAGTGTGCTGTCAGAAAGGACCTTCAGCGCAGCAGGAGGTATTGTCACTGAGAAGAGAAGTCGCCTAGGTCAAAAAAGTCTTGATTACCTCACGTTTATTAAGATGAATGAGGCATGGATCCCGAAGGGACTGACAGTGGGGGATACATTTGACTAAAAAAGGCCTGGTGATGACTGAGATGCCTTGGCCTAAAAATGGTCCACACGCTGCTGTATATAATCATTCTCTGCATGCCGGATGACTTACGTGACGTCTCCGCCACCAACTACGGTTCAAGCCGCAATGTTTTAGTGCACTTTCTGCCTTAAAACCTCAATTTTTCAGGCCGCTGCTACAGCAGCGGCTGCAACAATACCTACTTTTTCATGCATGTGTACATGCCTAATTTTTCTGGCCTCTGGTGCTACACTGTGGCTGCAAAAAAACAAAAAACAAAAAAAAAGGCACATACATGTGTCAATTCCCCTTCGTGATCGTTACCTTGTCGTGGTGAAGGGGCTTGCGTATCACAATGAAGCGATCACCTCTAGGATTGTGTTGGCACACCCCAGATGATAAGGTCGTTGCTTCATTGTGTACAGACCAAAAGCGATCCGCAGGATAATTTTTCATAAAAAAAAACATTCATTTTCTTTCATTCTTTCTGCGGAGCTGGGTATTTTTTGGCCGCGTTACTGAATGCTCATGAACAATGGCTGTAGGCTCATGCGTCCTTTTGCGGAGATGACAACCCTGGTGGTCAGTCGAACCCAAGGCAACATCATCGACCTCATCCCATATGCGTTTTTTCTGGAGCGTGCCCTGCGAAGAGTACTGGATCAGGCTGTAGATGAGCATGAAGAGGAAGAGTTGTGGTCCTCATCACCACCAGAAGCAGCCTTGTCGTTGTCAATTGCTGGACCTGTGGCAACGCAGAGAGAGGAGTCTGAAGAAGAGAAGTCAGAGGAGGAAGGTGGCTTTGAGGAGGTGGAATACCAGCCACAGCAGGCGTCCCAGGGGGCTTGTTCTCACCTTTCGGGGACCCTTGGTGTTGTATGTGGCTGGGTGGAGGAAGAGACCTTCAATGATGTCAGTGAGGACAAGGAACGGGACATGGCTAGCTTGGTATCCAACCTTGTGCAAATTGGGAGTTTGCGGTTGTGCAAATGGACTGACTGACTGTTAAACGGGGAGTTTGGTCTGTCAGAGTTTGGTCTGTCACTGTGAAGCGGGCGACGGGCGTAACCCTTACACTACTTGACCGATAAAACATCATACCTGATCGTATTCACACACTGGATGTTTTAGTGCTGGTTTACACTGCCGCTACCACTAAAGTAGCGTCGCTTCCAGTGCGACTTTGGCGCGACTTAGCGCGACTTTGGCGCGACCTCATCGCGAGGTGACTTTTTATTTGGCCAATCACAATATCATGTTTTGTGACCGTCACCTAATTTCCTTTTCCTGTTTTTTGTTTTACATATTTCCCCATGTGTGCAGTGTTGTCTGTGTCATAGCTCAACTAATAGGCATGTTTGCCTTGGCATATCATATTTCAGCTTGCCAGAAAGAAAAAAAGACAGCTGGAAAGACACTGCATTAGTTTTCTACTAAAAATCATAAGAAAAATGCTGTTTTTTTTGGGTTGTGGACATACTAAAGAGCTGAAACTTGACAGGTACACTTTTTAGACCCCCCAGACACTAAATACAAAAAATGACATGCCTGCCTAAAAAAATGCCCGATAAATGCCTGCAAGAGAAAAAGCCAGCCGCAGAGAAGCCGTATTCCTGAAAATATAAGAAAAATGCTGTTTTTTAGGGGTTCTGGACATGCTACAGAGCTGAAACTTGACAGGTACACTTTTTAGACCCCCCAGACACTAAATACAAAAAATGACATGCCTGCCTAAAAAAATGCCCGATAAATGCCTGCAAGAGAAAAAGACAGCCGCAGAGAAGCCGTATTACTGAAAATATAAGAAAAATGCTGTTTTTTAGGGGTTCTGGACATGCTACAGAGCTGAAACTTGACAGGTACACTTTTTAGACCCCCCAGACACTAAATACAAAAAATGACATGCCTGCCTAAAAAAATGCCCGATAAATGCCTGCAAGAGAAAAAGCCAGCCGCAGAGAAGCCGTATTACTGAAAATATAATAAAAATGCTGTTTTTTAGGGGTTCTGGACATGCTACAGAGCTGAAACTTGACAGGTACACTTTTTAGACCCCCCAGACACTAAATACAAAAAATGACATCCCTGCCTAAAAAAATGCCCGATAAATGCCTGCAAGAGAAAAAGCCAGCCGCAGAGAAGCCGTATACCTGAAAATATAAGAAAAATGCTGTTTTTTAGGGGTTCTGGACATGCTACAGAGCTGAAAATTGACAGGTACACTTTTTAGACCCCCCAGACACTAAATACAAAAAATGACATGCCTGCCTAAAAAAATGCCCGATAAATGCCTGCAAGAGAAAAAGCCAGCCGCAGAGAAGCCGTATTACTGAAAATATAATAAAAATGCTGTTTTTTAGGGGTTCTGGACATGCTACAGAGCTGAAACTTGACAGGTACACTTTTTAGACCCCCCAGACACTAAATACAAAAAATGACATGCCTGCCTAAAAAAATGCCCGCTAAATGCCTGCAAGAGAAAAAGCCAGCCGCAGAGAAGCCATATTCCTGAAAATATAAGAAAAATGCTGTTTTTTAGGGGTTCTGGACATGCTACAGAGCTGAAACTTGACAGGTACACTTTTTAGACCCCCCAGACACTAAATACAAAAAATGACATGCCTGCCTAAAAAAATGCCCGCTAAATGCCTGCAAGAGAAAAAGCCAGCCGCAGAGAAGCCATATTCCTGAAAATATAAGAAAAATGCTGTTTTTTAGGGGTTCTGGACATGCTACAGAGCTGAAAATTGACAGGTACACTTTTTAGACCCCCCAGACACTAAATACAAAAAATGACATGCCTGCCTAAAAAAATGCCCGATAAATGCCTGCAAGAGAAAAAGCCAGCCGCAGAGAAGCCATATTCCTGAAAATATAAGACAAATGCTGTTTTTTAGGGGTTCTGGACATGCTACAGAGCTGAAACTTGACAGGTACACTTTTTAGACCCCCCAGACACTAAATACAAAAAATGACATGCCTGCCTAAAAAAATGCCCGATAAATGCCTGCAAGAGAAAAAGACAGCCGCAGAGAAGCCGTATTACTGAAAATATAAGAAAAATGCTGTTTTTTAGGGGTTCTGGACATGCTACAGAGCTGAAACTTGACAGGTACACTTTTTAGACCCCCCAGACACTAAATACAAAAAATGACATGCCTGCCTAAAAAAATGCCCGATAAATGCCTGCAAGAGAAAAAGCCAGCCGCAGAGAAGCCGTATTACTGAAAATATAATAAAAATGCTGTTTTTTAGGGGTTCTGGACATGCTACAGAGCTGAAACTTGACAGGTACACTTTTTAGACCCCCCAGACACTAAATACAAAAAATGACATGCCTGCCTAAAAAAATGCCCGATAAATGCCTGCAAGAGAAAAAGCCAGCCGCAGAGAAGCCGTATTCCTGAAAATATAAGAAAAATGCTGTTTTTTAGGGGTTCTGGACATGCTACAGAGCTGAAAATTGACAGGTACACTTTTTAGACCCCCCAGACACTAAATACAAAAAATGACATGCCTGCCTAAAAAAATGCCCGATAAATGCCTGCAAGAGAAAAAGCCAGCCGCAGAGAAGCCGTATTACTGAAAATATAATAAAAATGCTGTTTTTTAGGGGTTCTGGACATGCTACAGAGCTGAAACTTGACAGGTACACTTTTTAGACCCCCCAGACACTAAATACAAAAAATGACATGCCTGCCTAAAAAAATGCCCGCTAAATGCCTGCAAGAGAAAAAGCCAGCCGCAGAGAAGCCATATTCCTGAAAATATAAGAAAAATGCTGTTTTTTAGGGGTTCTGGACATGCTACAGAGCTGAAACTTGACAGGTACACTTTTTAGACCCCCCAGACACTAAATACAAAAAATGACATGCCTGCCTAAAAAAATGCCCGCTAAATGCCTGCAAGAGAAAAAGCCAGCCGCAGAGAAGCCATATTCCTGAAAATATAAGAAAAATGCTGTTTTTTAGGGGTTCTGGACATGCTACAGAGCTGAAAATTGACAGGTACACTTTTTAGACCCCCCAGACACTAAATACAAAAAATGACATGCCTGCCTAAAAAAATGCCCGATAAATGCCTGCAAGAGAAAAAGCCAGCCGCAGAGAAGCCATATTCCTGAAAATATAAGACAAATGCTGTTTTTTAGGGGTTCTGGACATGCTACAGAGCTGAAACTTCACAGGTACACTTTTTAGACCCCCCAGATGCTAAATCCAAAGAAATTTTTTATTTTTATTTTTTTTTAATTTTTCCAATAATTGGCTCTCTATCAAAAAATTATAATTTTTAAGAACTTTTTTTTGCGTGATCCCTCTCCGGCATGCCACAGTCCAGGTGTTAGTCCCCTTGAAACAACTTTTCCATCACTATTGTGGCCAGAAAGAGTCCCTGTGTGTTTTAAAATTCGCCTGCCTATTGAAGTCTATGGCGGTTCGCCCGGTTCGCCGGTTCGCGAACATTTGCCGATGTTCGCGTTCGCCGTTCGCGAACGGCGAATTTTAGGTTCGCGACATCACTAATCAGAACCCCTCACCTATATAGGAAATGTCAAAGCTTGGAGGAGGCAATCGGTGGTAGCCGTTTTTTTTTGGTGGGCAGCATGATTGACAATGGATTTACATCAAGAGACACTATTTTTTTTTTTTTTTTTAAGGAATTGTCAAAGACTTGTCTTGTGTTTATTACTTTTTGACACTTTTTGGCGAATGGGTAAGGGTACTATGTACTCATTCACATAAGGGGATTCAGATAAGCCCCCCGCCCACATATCCCCACAAACACAGCCCAGGGTTGTGGGGAAGAGACCCTTGTCCCCCATCAACAAGTAGGGCAGAGCACCACCTGCCCCAAAGCACGCACATCCCCATGTTGCTCGCCCCCCCCCCCCTTTCCTGATCTACCAGGCTGCATGCCCAGATAAGGGTCTGGTATGAATTTTGGGGGCCAGTCTTTTTTTTTTTATTTTAATTTTGGTGTGAGGTTCCCCTACAAATTCATACCAGTCCTGAACTGAACGGTCTGGGGGGGGGGGGGTCTACACTGTTTTTTTTTTCTTTTTTCTTTTCAATAGCGGGGTGCATGTTTTATGCATGCTACAGATTCACCACTTTACAGGCACATTAGGGAGACCCCCCCCCAGGCACTATATTTAAAGACATTTTTCAGTTATATTGTTGCACTTTAAGCATAATTAAAATCATTCCTCCTGAAAAAACAATACATTTTAAAAAAGAAAATTATTGATACATGTCCCCGGGGCAGTTCCTAAACATACAAATAATGTCATCTGTACAGGGAAACATTAAGATAAGTGCATCATATTTTTCTGAAGGGATAATACTGTTTAAGTCTATATTTTCAATACAAATCTATATTTTTATAGGTTTTCCAGAAAGTAAAAAAAATATATATATACATCCTACAGTTATTACTTAAATTGTCCATTAAAGCATTTTACTGTGTTATCTCCATTTGAAAATGAAAATCACCGGACTACCATTAGATACTTCAAAAAGCTGCAAGTGTTCTGTGGGAGTAATTGTATCTTAATCCGACTATGCTGAGGTCATTAGGAGATCAAGGGTTTGACTCAAATACCTGCTTAGTGCACAGTAATTGTCAAAGGGCTTTTACTGTAGTAACTGTCCATGGTCTTGTTCAAATCACTCTGTGTTATAGCTTAGTGATAAAAACATATAGGATAAATTTACACATTAAAAGTTTAGTAGTTTGGCTAGTTTGTATTTAGGCAAAATAAATTTTGACTTCAGCTAACTCTTGTATACATAACTGCAGCAATGTGCAACAACATACGTACATTATATTACCAAAAGTATTGGGGCGCCTGCCTTTACACGCACATGAATTTAATGGCATCCCAGTCTTAGTCCGATGGATTCAATAATGAGTTGGCCCACCCTTTGCAGCTATAACAGCTTCAACTCTTCTGGCACAAGATTTAGGTGTCTGTGGGAATGTTTAACCATTCTTCCAGGAGTGCATTTGTAAGGTCATTCACTGATGTTGGACAAGAAGGACTGGTTCGCAGTCTCCGCTCTAATTCCCCCCAAATGTGTTCTATTGGGTTGAGGTCAGAACTCTGTGCAGGCCAGTCAAGTTCCTCCACCCCAAACTTGCTCATCCATGTCCTTATGGACCTTGCTTTGTGCACTGGTGCGCAGTCATGTTGGAACAGGAAGGGGCCAACCCCAAAATGTTCCCACAAAGTTGGAAGCATGAAATTGTCCAAAATGTCTTGGTATGCCCAACCCCTGTAAAACAACCCCACACCATAATCCCCCCCCCCCTCCCCCTACCAAATGATTTGGACCAGTGCACAAAGCAAGGACTATAAGGACATGGAAGAGCGAGTTTGGGGTGGAGAAACTTGACTGGCCTGCACAGAGTCTTGACCTCAACCCGATTGAACATCTTTGGGATGAATTAGAGCGGAGACTTGTCCTATAACAGTGCATAAATCCACAAATGCAACATGGACATATGGAACTGATAATATGCGGAGATTAAAGGTACTGGGTTCATTTCCTACATATATCATACCAATAATGACTAATTATGAACTTTACTTCTGCAATAATACTTATTAGATAATGTATGAAATGTCCAACAATTTCTCCTTCTTGACTAAGATTTGATTATTTGCATCTTGTAGATCAGAGCTGTACCTAGCAGTTGTCCTGCTTTGGGCACGCAGTTGTGTATTAAGTACCTTGCCTATAAGTCAATTTGATTATGCCTTGCCTGTTTTGAATGTTATATTATGTAAATCACTGTCTATTCAATATAATGTTCTAATAGAGTAGAGACAGTCATTAGATAAGCCTCTTAAATAAAATAAAATATATATTTCCTTAAATGTAGCATTTTCCCATCAATTTTTCATAAAAAAAAGAAAGCCAGAAAGTGATTTTTCAGTCCTATCTTCTTCTGTTATTGCCTGTCTCTTCACCTGTCAGGAGACACTTTTTCAATTTGGGCTGAAGTTCCTGCACTTTGAGCTACTCTCTCCCTTACTGCAGCTCTTGGGGACTCTTGTCGGGCTGTAGACTGCTGAATGCCACACTCTCTGTCTCAAACACAGACTGGAACTGCATACAGCTTGTCTATTGCTATTTTCTACCAACCCCTAATTGATACTACCCAGTTACTGCAGCTTCTTCCCTCTATGCTCACTCAGCGTGTCCAAAAATGTAAACTAGGTTGTAGCCTGCATAGGTCAGTGAGATCTCTTCCTTTGAATGTATTGATCTCTCCCCAGTACCCAATCCCCAACCCCTAGCATAGATGTAACTCACAATGAAATCCGCACCATGGGGCATACAACTGAAACCACAATATCCATGTCCATATTAGGATCAGAAATCTAGCACATCAGGGAGATCTCCCCCCACTCCCAAAGTACTTAGTATATCCACCATCTGATAAATAATGTACTCTCTCCCCACTGTCAGTACTAGTACCAAAGTACATTGTCAGCTCTTTTTCATATTTATGTTGTCCTTTATTGTCTGCATAATCCATCACCATACTGTACTCTTTCTAGTTCTTGGAGGTATGACATCAGGAGATATTGTATCCAACCCCTACTACAATGACATCATCCATAGCAACTTTCAGACAAAATCCACGTTCTACCCTCACCATGTACAAAATGAGTTCATTAAAACCTATTATGCCATGGTGTATGCGGATTTTAGCAAGATATGTGCTCACCCCAGGGGGAAGATAAACACCTATAATCTATCCCAGGAGGAAAGAGCGGCCATAGGCTGCCTCAGGAAAAACAATGACATAATTATCCACATAGCGGATAAAGGGGGAGGCATAGTTATCCAGAATAGAGAGGACAATATTCCATATAGCCAGTTCTGCCAACTGCGCAGGAACTGCACGGACACTGTGGAGTACCTTTCCCAGGCGGACATTTTGGAGAAAAAATGTATAGAGAAAGGGTACTCTAAAGAACATGTACATAGAGCAAGGGATCGGTACCTGGAAGGGTGTGGTAAAATGGAACCTAAGGTGTGGGATGGGGCCCCTCGTGATATATTATTTATCACTAGGTTCAATGATCAGCATTGGGCCATCAAGAGGGCTATCCAGAAGCATTGGCCTATCTTGGGGCAAGACTCGACTCCCAGCCGAGTACTTTCAGCGAAGCCCAAGATTGTCTTCAGGCATGCCAATAATATAAAGAGCATAGTAGCACCGAGCAAAATCAAGACCCGAAAACAAATACAAAAAGTCAAAGATATTCCCATGTTTTTAAACATGATAGGGTCATATAGGTGTAAACAGAGCAGATGCATGGCCTGTTCCTTTATGGAACATGGGAAACATAGTTTCACTCTGAAGGATGGTCGATCTTTCAAATTCCAGCAATTCATTTTCTGCAGCACCCAGTTCGTGGTATATGGCCTAAAGTGCCCATGCGGTCTGCTCTATAAAGGGAGGACAGCCCGGGCCATGCGTACTAGGTTCAGAGAACATTGCCGCTTTAAAGAGCAGAAAAAAGATAAACATAGCGTTCCCAGGCACTTCTGCAAGGCGCATGGAGGTTGTACACAAGACCTGGAACTGTTTGGCATTGAGGCCATATCTATGTCCCTTCCAGAGGGGGAAAGGTTTTCTAGACTATGTAGGCAAGAGACCTTTTGGATTTTCTCGCTCGGCTCCATGTCCCCTGGGGGGCTGAATGAGGAAATAGAGGTCAGCACGATCATCTGATTAATTTATTTGATTGTTAAGGTATGATTTTCATCAAAAATCCCTTTTTAATACTTTTTATTATTTTTTATATCATTTTTAAACAATTTAATTTCTCTTTTTTTTTTATCCTTTTTTGGCTTGTGGCTATGGTCCTTAGTACAATTATTATATATACAAATTATTTTGTATAATTTTATATAATTTTTAAAAGTTTTTTAAAAATTGTTAACATTTTATTAATCTTATGGTAGTGTCTATTGGTTCCATATGGAACTGCATTGGACAATCTACATCGGGTTGCTTGTAAGTCCCTTGTCCCCCCCCCCCCCTCTCACATGGGATGGATTACCTCCGGGATGGCCCTTTAAGATGATTGGTAGGGTCAGGTATAAAAGGAGGCTGGGGAGGAGCAGGGGCGGGACCTGAAAAAGGAGGTTTTGCCTCCGAAACATGTTGTCTTGGCAACCATCTAGCAACACAAATGATCCTTCTAACCCCTGTCTGGCATCCAGCGCTGCCTAGGCCGAGACTGAGGCGCAGTCGGGAACAGCCATCGGGTCTGTGTGCAGGTGCATAGTAGGACCCGCACGTAGGCACCTGGCGTGAAGACTGGAGACAGACGGACCAATAGTGGTGGAGTCCTGGGCTGATCGTCGGTTGCAGGGCTCACCGGAGGCCATCTGAGAGGGAGAGGGGGAGAAGGTCCTTGCTGAAGCGCCTGTAATTTTGATTGGACATGTGAGTGCGATTGAACGGTTATGTGTTTACAATAAAACGTTATTACGTGAGGTTGGCTGTGCGCTGTTTGTCTCCTTCCTGCAGCTGTGTCTTCTAGTTCTTGGTAATTTCCAAACTCCACTACACAGCTTAGTTCCTATGTTTTCCTACAATTTATCAAAGCTCCATCTGTGGCTTAATCTCTTACAGTGTCCCTGCAAACCCAATACAACGTTACTCACTGTCCTGCACTGCTGATCTTTCTATAGCTTATATGGTCTTCTATGTTGTCTACAAGTTATACTGTCAGTGCTCACCCTGTGACATTATCATTTCTCTGTCCTCACAAACCACTTTCTGTAAGTATCATGCCCCATAGCTATGTACATGTCTGGCTGCTCTCCTTAATTTCCCTTGATTAAGTGCCCCAGTATTCTGATCCTTGTGTTTTCTATAACATTTTTCTTATGCTGGTCAGTCTCATTGCTTACATGTCCCACCATATTGTCCACTTCCTCTCTCTTTTCTGTTTAGTCCATGCATATCTATGCTCTTTCCTTGGTCTCTCGCTGTCTATTATTTTCTTCCTCCAACACTGTTCTCTCTTTGGATTTCTGTTGACCTCCCTCCTCATGTTGCTCATGGTTGATCACTAAGTAATGCTCTTATTTTTGCCTTTCAAGCTTTATTTAAAAAAAATTAAATACTTTCATGAACAACTCATTTTTAAAATGTTCTAAACAGAAGAATAATGGTTTAGAAATCCCGCTCAGAGATGAAGATTCAGCATTATGAGCACCATGCTTTCAGGAAGTTGTGCTCTGGTAAAATATTGGTGAGCAATAACGATGGGCTCAGGTGTATGTAGATCGTACCCACCAGGAAGCCATCACTGCACACCGCCAATCGTAGGCATCGTAGGTTTTTGCAGCTGTGCGCCGGGAAATGCCTCATTGCCTATGATTGGCGGTGTGCAGTGACAGCTTCCTGGTGGGTACTATCCGAACATGCCTGAGCCCATCCCTAGTGAGCAACTTCCATAGCAGAGTTGACAGAGTTCATTGACAAGACCCAGAAAGTGTTTATAATGCAGAGATTGTATTTCAGTTTTTGGCTAGGTTTTCTTTGTAAATCATTCAAACTTCTGCCATGAAGGCATTCTAAAACTAGGCCATATGGTCTTTGTCTTAAAACTGCCATTGTAAGGAAATGAATTTAAAAATAAAAAGGCTAACCCTTTTCCAGCAAACATACCATGCATTAAGATCTGTCTCTAAACAGAAAATAATGAATGGCCAGAATGCGTGATTTTAGCTATAGAATGGCCAGGTGAAGCAAAAGCTGTCATCTGCCACTTCTTTTGAAAAAAGCATTTATGCTGAAACGCGTCAAGGCCACGCTGCTGACAGCCTACCTTTGCATCTGTATACGCTCTTTACCACGAGATGTTTGTAAGTGCAATTTGGTGTATTTTTATTTAATTAAAATTTTAGCAGTGTTACACTATTTTGTGCTCCCTTGTTTTTTGGTTCCTTTCTGGCCATCTGACGGAGTGAGAGCCTCTCTGGTGTGACGGTTCATATCTGCTATTACCTCTTCACCTCAACATCAGTGACCTCAGTCATCCCTTTCGGATTATCCATCCATTGTACAACAAGCTGATTTGACTCATATGCTATATGGCATTTTGAGTCCTATCGTTCTGGTGAGCACAATATATCTCTATATCTTGTTGGTGTTGGGATCCAGTGAGCACTTCAATTATCACCGTTGTGGACTGTTTTTTTCACTTCACATATGGGACTGTTGATTTGATGTTCACTTTTATTCATTTTGCTATTTATTTGTATTTACCTTTCTTGGTTTATATATATACACGTTTATATTGCTAGTATTTATTAGCGCTGCACTTTTTTCCACAATCTGCCACTTCATAGCTCATTTTGTAAGCAAGGTAAAGCGGTAATAAACCCAAAAACAAACAAAAATTGTTTTGTGGTCGCTGTATTTGCATTCTACTGGCTGGATAACGTGGTTATCCAGCCGGTAGAAGGATGTGGTTGTGAGAGATTCTGATCCTTCACCCACCACTATTATTGCTGTCTGGGAATGGAACTCGCCTGGGCTCCAAACATCAATATGAACAAGAACTATATCCCATGGGCCGCACATGCGACCCATAGTATATAGTTCTTCTTCTTATCCAGCCAGTAGGTCTGTTGTTGTTTTTTTTTAACAGAACACCTGTCCTGCATATGTAGCAGTTGGAGAGTTGAGACAAACCATTTACTACTGACAGGGGTGTTTACAATGATCAGCTTTTATTTATTTATATTTTATTTTTTTTATTTTATTTATTTATGTAAAACCTTTATCCCAAAAGGAGAATAAACTGTTGTTGTAACTGCCTAAAAGGTGTTAGCTGGAGTTTAACTTAAATTCAAAAGTGTATCTAAATCTGCTACTTCATCTAACACCACCCTCCCCTAGACTGACAGTGCTGCTATCCAAACGTGCCCTGGTGCTCTTTCATCAAGAGTGTAGGCACTCTAATACAGGGGGTGTGTTACTGGGCAGATCACCAGTTAAAAACTGAGGGAAAAAGTAAAAAAAAAAAAAGGAAACTAATACATTTTTGGTTGCAAATTTCACATTGTATAAATTGAAACTTATGCAAGCTTATACTTGCCAGTTCTGTTCAATGTATTTTTCCACAAAATCTTTTTTTTTTTTTTTTTTGCACCATGCCATGCCTCCACTTTGTATAATAAAAAAGAATAGCGCAACCATGCAAAAGAAATGACTATTAAATATGGAGACAATCCATAAATAAAAATGGGGGTTTAGTCCCACCATATGGCCATATCGTGCTCAAGCCCACCACTGCGTCAAAGTACCCCATTATCAGTGGGTCCTACACTATCCATAGAAAAGGGGTGAATCCAGCCTCTCCAACCCTTGGAGACAACACTCCTTGCTGGGATGGATGTGCTAATGCACTACAAAGGACTCCTCCTGTATCTACTTGATGCTGGACTCTGATAGAGTACAGGTGTGTGTGGGGGGTGGGATGCTCAACCACAGAAGTCTGGTCAGACCGAATACATAATAAAAAAGCAAAAAAATTGGGGGAGCAAACCCTGAACATGTATATCTAAAGCCGGTGCAGCTATGGACCAAGCAACATGTATATTAAAAAAGAATAGTGCAACCATGCAAAAGAAATGACTATTAAATATGGAGACAATCCATAAATAAAAATGGGGGTTTAGTCCCACCATATGGCCATATCGTGCTCAAGCCCACCACTGCGTCAAAGTACCCCATTATCAGTGGGTCCTACACTATCCATAGAAAAGGGGTGAATCCAGCCTCTCCAACCCTTGGAGACAACACTCCTTGCTCCACTTTACCTTTATGCAAGAATGTACAGTATACAGGGGGCCGTGTACAATTTTAAAGAGTCTGAATGAGGTAAAGTGCTGACCCTCAAATGCCTGAACACTGCAGTTTAGGAGAATATAGAGGGATTATATAATGACAGGTGTTTATACTATGTAAAAATACATTTAATATTCCTTAACAGATACATTATAAAACCACTTCGTGCTTCATATATGTTCCTGAAGTTCAGTATTAACTGATACAATCCAGAAAGACAACTTTTTTGCTTATTGAACACAGTAAGTGCGTTCATGTCTGCCTTTGTCCATCTCTAGTACATAGTGGATTAATGGGACTAGTAGTTTGCACAATAAATGTAAGGTTCTTTCTACTTTCTTTTCAGTTTACAGGTAGTGACAAAGGGTACCCATTTACTCAATGCGCTCAGATGCAGGCGCAAGTCCCTTTGATTTCTTTTTCAACAGCTTCCTGGGTTCCTAGTCACATAAGATACTTTTCTCAGCCTCCCTCCCTCCCTCCCTCAGAAAGGCCACACCTGATAAAGCAGAGGTTACTGGGCAAGTGATCTGCAGCCAGGTGAGAGACCCTACACTGTCAAAACTGGCATGCAGCAGGCAGGAATGAGCCAAATTATCATGTAGCTTCCCTGGAGGACCCAGCTTCTGTGGTGAACACCTCTCAGATTACTTTCAGAGTACTGTAGTCCCAGTGAAGTGGCGCTCTGTCCATGAGCCTTGGATCCCTCCAGTTTGTTTCAAAATTTTCCACAACTTCCACTGCCACCCAAAGTGATCTCAGGATATACGCTTACCAAATCTGCATGACACCCTTATTCAGAGTGGTCATAAAGTACTGAGCCAGTTAGCATGGATATCAATGGCATCTCCAACACATGCTCTAAGATCCTCTGGAAAAATGTTCACCAAACAACCTTGGTAGATCTCCCAATAATATAAATCATGCAGGAGCAAACAAACAGACACTCCTCATAGTGTAAAATACCTCCTAAAACATGTATTAAACATGGAAATGCACTCACATCAAGATAAAGGCTATGCACATTAAAAATACATCACTGAGACAGCATTTGGCGTTCACGTCTGGTAGGCGATGACGTCGGCAGAAGGCTTTGCCCGATGCTTTTCATCAAAGGAAACCTTCTGGGGCATGGGCACCATATTGCATTTTATACAGAATATATATATATATATATATATATATATATATATATATATACACACAGTTGTGCTCATAGGTTTACATACCCTGACAGAATTTATGATTTCTTGGCCATTTTTCTGAGAATATGAATGATAACATAAAGACTTTTCTTTCACTCATGGTTAGTGTTTGGCTGAAGCCAATTTTTATCAATCAACTGTGTTTACTCTTTTTAGATGATAATGACAACAGAAACTACCCGAATGACCCTGATCAAAAGTTTACATACCCTGGTGATTTTGGCCGGATAACATGCACAAAAAGTTGACACAAAGTGGTTTGAATGGCTATTAAAGGTAATCATCCTCACCTGTGATCTGTTTGCTTGTAATTAGCATGGTGTGTATAAAAGGTCAATGAGTTTCTGGACTCCTGACAGACCCTTGCATCTTTCATCCAGTGCTGCACTGATGTTTCTGGATTTTGAGTCATAGGGAAAGCGAAATAATTGTCAAAGCATCTGCGGGAAAAGGTAGTTGAACTGTATAAAACAGGAAAGGGATATAAAAAGATATCCAAGGAATTGAGAATTCCAATCAGCAGTGTTCAAACTCTAATCAAGAAGTGAAAAATGAGGGGTTCTGTTAAAACCAAACCAAGGTCAGGTAGACCAACTAAAATTTCAGCCACAACTTCCAGGAAAATTGTTTGGGATGCAAAGAAAAACCCACAAATAACTTCAGGTGAAATAAAGGACTCTCTGAAAACATGCGGTGTGGCTGTTTGAAGATGCATAATAAGGAGGCACTTGAAGAAAGATGGACTGCATGGTCAAGTCGCCAGAAGAAAGCCATTACTATACAAATACCACAAAGTATCCCCCTTACAATATGCCAAACAGCACAGAGACAAGCCTCAAACCTTCTGGCACAAAGTCATTTGGAGTGATGAGACCAAAATTAAGCTTTTTGGCCACAACCATTAATGCTACATTTGGGAGGAGTCAACAAGGCCTATGATGAAAGGTACACCATTCCTACTGTGAAACACGGAGGTGGATAACTGATGTTTTGGGGATGTGTGAGCTACAAAGGCACAGGAAATTTGGTCAGAATTAATGGCAAGATGAATGCAGTATGTTATCAAAAAATACTGGAGGAAAATTTGCATTCATCAGCCCAGAAGCTGCGCGTGGGATGTACTTGGACATTCCAACATGACAATAATCCTAAACACAAGGCAAAGGTCGACTTGTCATTGGCTTCAGCAGAATAAAGTGGAGGTTCTGGAGTGGCCATCTCAGTTTCCTGACCTCAATATTATTGAGCCAATCTGGGGAGATCTCAAACGTCCAGTTCATGCAAGACAGCCTAGGAATTTGCAGGAACTGGAGGCTTTTTGCCAGGAAGAATGGACAGCTTTACCATCTGAGAAGATAAAAGAGCCTCATCCACAAATGCCACAAAAGACTTCAAGCTGTCATTGATGTTAAAGGGGGCAATACACGGTATTAAGGGGTATGTAAACTTTTTTGATCAGGGTCATTTGGGTAGTTTCTGTTGTCATTATGATTTAAAAAGAGTAAACGCAGTTGATTGATAATAAGTAGCTTCAGCCAAACACTAACCATGAGTGAAAGAAAAGTTTTTGTGTTATCATTCATATTCTCTGAAAAATGGACAAGAAATCATAAATGCTGCCAGGGTATGTATGTATGTAAACTAATGAGCACAACTGTATATATATATATATATATATATATATATATATATATATATATATATACCATCCATTTTGCCAAACCTTATTTTGAACGAATATCCAAGACTCATTTTAGTTAACAAATCAAAAAATATACCCACTTTTCAAGCTTTACACTCAAGGCCGCCTCACAACCCAAGCCTCGATTCAGATATGAACTTACTTGGAAATTAGCTGCAACTTTATCTCACATCTCAATTTAAAATCTTCAAAACCCTCAATGCACTACTGTAACAAAATTACACCGTATGTGCATGGGAGATGGATAGAAAAAGGCATATATATATATAGTATAAATATCTAGAAAAACTCCCCCAGAGGAGAAAGAAAGGAAATAAAATGGGTACTAACAAAAATGTTGAGAATATTGAGAAAAAAGGGTCAATTTAGAATCCGAGATAAGGTTCAAATTTCAGCATGACCATGGGAACAAATACAATGATTCCCTTTCTTCTACTCAAATAACAAAAGAAACACCATGTTACTGTTAAAAATTACCAAAAATTACAAAAATAAAAACAAAAGAATATATATTAAAAAATGACAACAAGTTACCAGAGCTACCCTGGACTTCACAGTGATGGATGCTGTTTATGGGAATAATGATTCAAATAGCAAACAGCTATATTCATTGTTACTTGTGATTTTTATCTTGACTATCTGTTGTTTTAGATTATAGAGTCTTGCAGATATTATGCTATGCAGATACATATTATCCTGATTTTGTCACAGAGCTAATGCTGTTAAGGGTCCATGTTTGTGCAGCTTTCATTATTCTGCAGTTTAGGCATGTTTTGGGCATCCTGAACCTTTTGTGCAATATTTATTCTAAATGTACACCTGTTTAGTAAACTACAAGTTACAGTTACTCCATGTATGATCATTGATATGATTACCCATTCTGTTGCATGATTTTCTGACATAGCTGAAAGTATTCTTATCCTGAAAAAAATAAAAATAAAGAGCAGCCACTATAAGGACTGGTAAGCTGCAATATGTTTTTTTTTTCCTGCTGGGTTCAGATATATTAAAATAAATAGTATAATAATGTCTAAATGTGTGCTTGTGATATGTTAAATGACACCTACAGTACCCAAAATGAATTGCAGGTTAGCTTAAAGCTGAATTAAATGCAAAGCCAAACATGTAATATATTGCAGCTTACCAATCATTTAATGTGGAGGGTGCATCAGTTTTCTTTTCTTTGGCTTTTCCCCCTCTGTATTCACCTGGTGATCTGGCCAGTAAAACACCTCCAGAATCTTTGTTGTGACACCTCCTGAATTAGTTAAACAACTCTGGATGAATCAGCACAGGAGCAGCAGAAAGCAGCATTGCCTGGGGGGGAGGTAGTGCTACATATATTATCAGATTTAGATACACTAACATATTAAAGTCAAACTCAAGCCCACGCTTTATAGGCACTTACAGTTAGTTTTTTTTCCTTTTAGGATAAATGTTTTGCATAAATAAATAAAAGATGATCATTTAATCACCCTGCCAGTGGTAAGTGGTTTGTCCCATTCATGTAACCAATACATTCTGCTGGAAAGCTTGTACGTTTGAAGAACAACAGACTTGCTGGTTGGATAACCAGATGGAAATAGAAAGAAAGCCTAAAAAAGAAAATTAATGCAGCCATCACATCCAAGATTTGGCAAGCTGAAAATAAATGTTTACTTTTGGATTTAATACTGCTTTAAAGTACATTTCTATAATCTCCCTCTGTTTGTCTTGCTTATCATTATCACTGAGGGTGAAAGTGAAAGAAAATCCCAAATTTTGGGTTGGTATCAGAACAGGAATAGAGGGGAAATCTAATGGGGACACTACTGTAGTTACGGGCCCCAGTGTATCAACCAGAGATTCCCTAACTTTGGAGGGATTTCCGCTAATTTTCTGTTTTGGTTATGGGACAGGAAGTGAAGGCGGATCTCCCCAAGGGGACACAGATGGCAAAAGAAAAAACTGACATAGCTTATAAGTTATAACCCTTCCCTACGCTATCCAAAAAAACTTTTTCTGTTAGATTTACTTTAAGAGGTATGATCCACAAATCAGCATTTTTGTTAATACTTTCAGAAGGTCAATAAGTTAAAAACACACATTTTGGAATCAGGGAGAAGGTAAACGAAAAAATAAAATCATTATAGACCAACAGTAATTGCTTTAGTATATTTATTCTCACACAATAAATTTAATCAGTAAAAATTGGCAAGCCTGATTTACTAAGTTGAAACTGCATACAAAGTCATAATTAAAATCTGAATGGCTACAAAAAATACAATATTTATTATACTGGGCATGAGCTAGTGTATTTGTTGAAGATAAACTTTTGGTAACTTAAAAGTCTGCAGAAAAACTTGACATTTTACAATACACAGAAATGGTGCTTATTTTAACTGTATGTTTTACCATTAAAAAGCAGTCCTTGAAATTCATTCAAGTGATTTTGCCTAGAGTAAGATAATGTCATCAGTCTGCTGCATGCAAGAGGAAGCCTTTCCTCAGTCTCTTCTACTACAGTGGTTGCTCATTCTGCAACATTGTAACTTTGTAAAAACAGTTCAGACATTAGTGAGCACAGCCAAAGAAAACTATATTTACATCTCTAAGCCAAAATCTCAGTGCAGGAAGTAATAGTGATTATGGATAATGCCTGAACAAATTTAGCACTATGCTTTTGGAAAGAAAATCAGATAAAGGCATTTTTTTAGGGGGTGGTTACAATGAGAGGTATTAAATATCTGTAGGTTTTACATGTACACATTATGCAGGAACATGAGACGATATAGAAAGATGCTAAACTGACTTTAAAGGGGAATGTCCATGTACTTTGTAGATTTTCTTTTTAATTATCCTATGTCATTTGCTGGGATTTTCTCATTAAACATACGTAGTGTCCAATGTTATTGTATTGTAATTTGCTGCTTTGCTGCTGCAAACCCAGACCCAAACCGCCATCTTTTTTCCTTTTCCTGGTTCTTGTAGGAGGCCTTTTGAAGACATGTCATCAGATCCATCTTTTGTGGTGTAGGAAAGCTGATGCCTACTGAGATATGTGATGTGGGTATCTGAGGAGGTTGCAGGAGGAGGGCAACATGCTACACCCTCCTATGCAAGAATTGAGATGAAGTAAATTGCAGAAAAAAAATATATAAATAAAGACAAGAAATTAAAAAAGGTGGTCTTCTTATGTAGTGGAGATGGGAGGATCAAAATAGGACATGATGTATATTTTGCTGAAAGGTCCACTTTAAGCTTTAATAGGCTTCTAATGCGGTATTATTAAATGCAAATGCCAAAAACCCTGTTTATGCCAAGTTAGAAGCTGTAAATAAAATGACCATAATTATGTTTTACGACTGCTTATTGGACCCAAGGCAAGCAGACAAATACTAATGTTGCATGTAGCGCCAGTTACTAGAAGTATTATGTCTTTCCTAACCCATTCTAAAAACAATGAGAGTATGAATATGATCTTTTTTTTTTACTACAATTTTTACTGTAGGATTCTCTTCCATTTTTAGCCTGGTTATTTTTTGCCCCGCTACCAATTCGCATCCAGCTACAGCTTTGGCAACCATCATATGGTATTGTTCAAAGTGGAGTTCCAGCCTGAAAACATTTTTTTAGATAAAAATACCCCCGGGACAGTCAGGGCTAGTGCATTTAAGCAACGATAGCCTCTGAACTGTCCCCTGAAGCCGGAGCATCCTCTTCTGTGACATCGGAGTCCCAGAATGCCCTGCACCGGCCCTGCTCGTCACTTCCAGTGCAGGCGCGTCATCCCTGAACAGCTTCTGGGCATGCCCAGAAGCTGTTTAGCAGGGAATGACACGCCTGCACCGGAAGTGACGAGCAGGGCCAGTGCAGACGCATTGATTCCTGGGAGCGAGGACGCTCATCTCCCAGGAGTCAATGCAAGCAGGAAGTGACGGCAGCGGCCGTGTCCGCAGAGGGAGGAAGAGGAAGGAAGGTAAGTATATTTTCTTTAAAAACATGGTAAGTGAATCAAAAATTATCCAATTCTTTTTCAGGTAATTTAGAGCAAACGGGTGGGGAAAAGTTATTTTTGAGGGTGGAAATCCGCTTTAATACTTTATAGCACCTCTAAACTCTCAGTTTAGATTAGCTATATATATTTCAGGTACATGACAACAAAATGTGTTCAATGTCTTACAGTTCATTTACATTCTAAAGCACCTACAGCCTGTTTAGAAAAGCCTGTCCCCTGCCAAAATGTTGTAGAGAAGGATACTTGCTCTCGGTACGGAAGTAGTGTTCTCTCTGCAGAGGTCTGACCCCATAGCTTTATCTATCTAATCAATACGGAGCATGAGCTTTGTTGATTGCAGAACAATAGGTCTAACTTTGTAGGGGGCATGCCAGACCTCTGCAAAGAAACCACTGCTTTTACACATGCTCTACAGCATGCTGGCAGGTCACAGGATTTTCCACTTAGGTTGTGGCTTCTTTCTTAAGAAAACAAACTGTAAGACTTTACACACCTTTTCCTCTGATGCACTTGGAATGTATTTCGCTGATTTAAACTGAAAGTTCAATTGGACGTAAAAAAAAAAAGCAGCAGCATCACTGCCAAGTGTCTTTTCAATACTCTTCCTAATAATATTGACCTTTTAAGAATGAACTTGGATCCTTTCCGTAACTTCACCATCTACTAAAATTGATTGGTAAAGTCATGTTTGATTTTCAGAAGCATTATACTTTCACTGTATTTCATATAAGAATTTATGTTTTTCCACTTTCTTAATAATTTTGATTTATATCGATATCTTGAAAGCAGTATACTGTATATGCATGTAAATGAAGATTTCCTGCACATATTAATCATTACGCCAGGTCTCCAGCTTATCACAGCGTCTGCTGTACCACTCTATATATTTTTAATGTGTACCAGCGTACCGTTTTAATGAGTGAAGGACTGTTAACATGTATTGTAGAGATCTTGATGTAAGATCAAAGTAAAGGGACTGCTTAGAAGATGTTAATCACTTATCTTCAAATGGAAATAATGACTGATTATGCAAAATAAGAACGTTGCCCAATATTTTTACAAATGCACAGTTTGACTTGGAATTATATTTATGACAAATTCCTGTACAAAACATTTCACTGCGAGAACACACAAATTAATATATGTATCCTCTGTAGATGAGGAGAGGTAAAAAAAAACAAAAAACAAAGATAAAGAAAAAAATAATGAAGATGTAAACAGCTTCGGATGACTCTAAAGTTGTCAGCTTTTCTGCTATCTCTGATTTAAATAAACAGTGGAGTATTTTGTGCCATTGCACTGTTTAAGAACAAAGGCTGCTTATAAGTTCAAAGCGTACATGATTTCTCACAACCACCCTCACTGCATTCTTCTTTTGATCTATTATAAATTTTTTTATGGGCATGGCACTTCAAAGGATACCCAAAATGTTTCTCTTTATATAGATCATTTAGAATATTTAGAACATATATATATATATATATATATATATACACATACACATTATCTCACAAAAGTGAGTACACCCCTCACGTTTCTGTAAATATTTAATGTGACAACACTGAAGAAATGACACTTTGCTACAATGTAAAGTAGTGAGTGTACAGCTTGTATAACAGTGTAAATTTGCTGTCCCCTCAAAATAACTCAACACACAGCCATTATTGTCTAAATCTCTGGCAACAAAAGTGAGCACACCCCTAAGTGAAAATGTCCAAATTGGGCCCAAAGTGTCAATATTTTGTTTGGCCACCATTATTTTCCAGCACTGCCTTAACATGGAGTTCACCAGAGCTTCACAGGTTGCCACTGGAGTGCTCTTCCACTCCTTCTTGGCGACATCACAGAGCTGATGGATGTTAGAGACCTTGCGCTCCTCCACCTTCCATTTGAGGATGCCCCACAGATGCTCAGTAGGGTTTAGGTCTGGAGACAAAAATCAGGAGTCCGATCCCAGCTTTGCACAAGCGAGAAAGGGTCCCTCTAGTGACAAATATATAAGAAACAAAAAAGATAAATTTACACCTTTGGTCACATTGGCACTCCCATACAGTCTAGAATTTAACAACATAAAATCCATAATAAGGAAACATCTACCTATTTTACATCTAGACCATGCATGTAATGAAATTTTGGGGAAGGGATTCAATATTGTAGCTAAGAGAGCGGCCACTTTGGGAAATGTATTGTCCCCCAGCATGTATCAAACCAAAACAACCCCCTCATCGCAAACGTGGTTACACTGTAGAGGAAACTACAGATGTGGGGCACAGGACTGTGTCACCTGTCCCCATATTCTAAAAAGTCCCCAATTTCAATCCACTATTAGTGACAGGATCTACAAAATAGATAAGTTATTCAATTGCAATTCTGAATACATTATATATTTGATTACCTGCAAAAAGTGTTTAACCCAGTATGTGGGCAGAACAATTAGGAGACTAAAGGATAGATTTAGAGAACATTTAAGCGACATTCGTTGTTTCAAATCAACCAATGTCGCTCGTCATTTTAATGATCTACATGAAGGGGACACTTCTCTGGTCATGGTCCAGGTCATTGAAAAAATCTTAAAACCCAAAAGAGGAGGAGATATTTTTCAGATACTTTGCAAACGTGAAGTTTTCTGGATATTTAAACTCCGTACAAGAATACCTGAAGGCATGAACTTTGAGTGGGACGTGACACACTTTTACACCTAATATTTACCAGCATAAACATTGTCCAGAAACATGACTATTACAATGCACATATTTCCCTACTTTGGTAATTTTATACCAGATATCCTGTGATATATTTTTACACAGGAATATCCGAGGCTTTTATTTATTTAGCCAGGATGTATATATATACACAAGAGCTCTAATAGCACTTATTAAGTTTTTCTCAGGATCCATGATGATCAAAGAAATGACTCCGAACTCTATATGCTTGTGTGGGATATAAGCACATGTGACATATTATTTGATATATTTGATCAAGAGTCCTGAAGCCATCTGTACTGTCATGGATCCTCAGTGATAAGATATACAAATATAACATCACATTGGAGGTTCGTTTCCGAATTTTCTTTCCCCCGCCTCTGGGATCCGTGGGTGATGTCAGTCTTTATAGCAACAATATAACAATTATTTTGCTTTGATTGCTTGGATTGAATTGGACAAGATAAATTCCCACATTAACCCATAGACCGTCCGATTTTAATATATCGGGTTCTCTATAACAATGGTTGGCCACTCTAATATAGATGGAGAGCTATATTTAGCCAAATTTAGCCAATTGGTATGTAGTGATCTGCACCCGATTTTGTTTTTGTATTCCTTTTCTTCCCAAATATTTCCTTCCTCTTTCGGAAAACCTTTTCTGGAAAGTTCTTTCTAGAAAGATGTTTTTGTGGTTTTAAACACTATGTAAGGAATTTAGTCCATGAGAAAGTATGTGCATACTGGTATTTGTAGCATCTTTCAATACAGCAACGGGTTGCTACAATGTGTTTACATTGATTGACACTTATTGCTGCCTATACACATATTTATACAATTATATAAGAACACAAGCTACATCAGTGTGCACTGCACTTTATATATGTCATATTTGATTAATGTGAACCAGGTATACCCATTTATATATGGAAATAATTGTGTTTTGTATATTTTTAAATATACATGGTTCACACATATGTGACTTTTTCTCATGCAATTTTATCAATGTTCACTACTCATAGTTGTTTATGGAAAATGCATTTTTGAGACATCTATGCAGTGATTTACATGTATTATGAACTTTCCATCCTTCCACATATACTATCATATTGTTCCACATATGATTGTTGGGCAGAAATCACAGATTGGAGTTTTTTTGATGTTTTTGATTTTTTTGAATTTTTTTGATGTTTATATTGCTCCTATCTTGAATACACCACATCGTTTTTTGCAGCCGGTCAAAACGGTTTTTTAGAAATCAAGAAATCTCTTGTGACACTTTATACACTTTTTTCATCATTTTTATTATTATGATTACTTTTTACATTTTTACTTTTATGTCACCATCAAAGGTTTCCCATACACATTTTTTCATTTATTTTATGCTTTTTTACATATATATATATATATACCTTCATTTTTTATATATGATAAATGCACCAAAATATTAAATATGGGTTCCTTTACTCTTGATTGTTCCCTCACTTTAGCACTTATCACTAGGATATCTATTGTATTCGATTTACATTTATATATATGAAAATGTTTTCTGCACAAGTGTGTTTAAATTTGGATTTTGTTGGGGTCACTCTGTCTGTGCAATCTAGCCATAGATTCCCAACAGCTGACCGATGGGATGAACAAATAGCTTGATGACTCCAATTGTTGCCAGCTGTATGTATGGGGTGTATATATGGCCGATGCACATCCAGAGTGAACTTGGTAATGAGTAAGCGACACATCCAGTCGTGAAACGCGTCTACCGTTTTTGTCCTGCACTCACAGTGTGTACCTGTATTTGCCATTTGATTGATGTGGAATAAAGACACTCCTTTTTCTGAATTTCATCGGAAGTGCGGTCATTCTTTTTTGCTGGAGACATGCTTGGCCAGTTCATCACGTTTACCTTTAGCTTATTTAGCAAGGCAGTGGTCGCCTTTGAAGTGTATTTGGGGTCATTAGCATGTTGGAATATTGCCCTGCAGCCCAGTCTCCGAATGGAGGGGATCATGCTCTGCATCAGTATGTCATAGTACATGTTGGCATTCATGGTTCCCTCAATGAACTGTAGCTCTCCAGTGCCGGCAGCACTCATGCAACCCCAGACAATGACACTCCCACCACTATGCTTGACTGTAGGCAAGACACACTTGTCATTGTACTTCTCACCTGGTTGCCACCACACACTCTTGACACTATCTAAACCAAATAGGTTTTTCTTAATCTCATTGGACACAGGACATGGTTCCAGTAATCCATGTCCTTAGTCTGCTTGTTTTCAGCAAACTGTTTGCGGGCTGTCTTGTGCGTCATCTTTAGAAGAGGCTTCCTTCTGGGACGACAGCCATGCAGACCAATTTGATGCAGTGTGCAGCGTATGGTCTGAGCACTGACAGGCCCTACCCCCTTCAACCTCTGCAGCAAGGCTGGTAGCACTCATACATCTATTTGCCAAAGACAAACTCTGAATATGACGCTAAGCACATGCACTCAACTGCTTTGGTTGACAATGGCGAGGCCTGTTCTGAGTGGAACCTGTCCTGTTAAACCACTGTATGGTCTTGGCCACCTTTCTGCAGCTCAGTTTTTAGGGCCTTGGCAATCTTCTTATAGCCTAAGCTATCTTTATGTAAAGAAACAATACCTTTTTTTCATATCCTCAGAGAGTTCTTTGCCATGAGGTGCCATATTGAACTTCTAGGGTCCAGTATGAGAGAGTGAGAGCGATAACACCAAATATAACACACCTGCTCCCCATTCACACCTGAGATCTTGTAACAGTAATGAGTCACATGACACTGGGGCGGAAAATGGCTAATTGGGCCCAATTCGGACATTTTCACTTAGGGGTGTCCTCAGTTTTGTTGCCAGTGGTTAGGACATTAATAGCTGTGTCAAATTATTTTGAGGGGACAGCAAATTGACACTGTTATACAAGCTGTACACTCACTACTTTACATTGTAGTTAAAGCGGAGTTCCACCCAAAAGTGGAACTTCCACTTTAAATAGTCCTAACCCCCTGACATGCCACATTTGGCATGTCATTTTTTGGGGGGGGGGGGGGGGGAGCGGGTACCTAGTTTTGACAGGTACCCACTCCCACTTCCGCTCGGAGCGCCGCGGCGCCCTGAGCGGAAGTTCTCCTCTCTCCCTCCCTCCCTGCAATCTTCTGGCACATGTCAGAGGTCCCAGAAGATTGCCGGCCAATCACGATCCGTAGCGCAACTTGCGCATGCGCAGTCGTACCCAGCTGTGAAGCCGCAAACTGTCACAGCCGGGTGCCCACATCGCCGGCGCCGCGGAGCAGAGAGGGAGAAGATGGCGCATCGCTGGACCGTGGGACAGGTGAGTGTGCGGTTAGGCTGGAACTCCGCTTTAAGTGTCATTTCTTCAGTGTTGTCACATGAAAAGATTTAATAAAATATTTGCATAAATGTGAGGGGTGTACTCACTTTTGTGGAATACTATATATACATATATATATATATATATATATATAGTCACACAAGAATAGTCATGCTAATCTATAGATACAGTGTATGCAGCTGCTGAGATAGCAACCAATCAATAATCTCCTTTCATTTTTTTTTTACTTCTGCAAACTTACTTATCTTGCTGAAACATAATTGGAGTAATGAAGTGGTGGATCCCTGATCGGGTTGAATGTCATAAATTGAGTGTGGGATATTTTCTGGTAGGCAGCTCTCTCAAGTACAGCATTTGTGACTGGGCCCTTGGAGCATTGTGTTGAGGAATAATAGCAAGGTTTTTTATAATGTTTTATTAGTCCCAAACATTGTTCAACACAGGCAGTGTGTTACAGGTGCTTTTGAAATCCCTCTTCATTAGGGCTTAATGGCTTTTAGGAATAGTTGGAGCATGGACAGAGGTATGATATCCTTTAATTAAGACTTATGAAGCTTGCTTGGGTCACGGTTATAGAATTAAAAAAGAAAAAAAAAAAGAATTATGCTTGTCTTTGGTTATCCTGTCAAGTACCACAGACATTAAAATAAACCTTTGATGGGAGAGACATGGAAGATGCCCTTGCTAACTTGTCTAGTTGCCTGGCTGTCATGCTGACTTTCTGTTAATTCATTACTTTGAGTCCCTGGTCCAGAGCAAGTATGCACAGGAGGACTTCTGCCATTAAAACAAGGCACATTCTTTTTTACCTTGTGTAGAATCTCTCCTGATGAGGGACAATCTCTCTGAAATCCTGTAGGACACCTGCTGTTATCATGACAGCTTCCTTTAATAAAGTGCTATTGGGCAAATATGTATATTATATACTGTGACAAGGTGATTGATGGACACTACGTATCACCTTGCATGCGTTCATATGCAGGAAACTAAGGTGGAATGTGGTCCAGGTTTTCTAGGCTGCCTTGGCAGAGTTGGTTGCAGGCCAGATTTTGAGGTGCACTTGTGACCACCAGCAGGTGGTATATATAAGGAAGGACTGCAGCAAGAGGTTGCTCTTGGCCTGGGATACAAGAAGCCAAACCTAAGAGAGATATCAATGTGGAGATTTCTTTGTGAGAGAAAGAAAAAGTGTGCATTATGTTTGTTTTGTTGGTGACTGGGAGAAACCCTTCATCTGTGAGTTAGGAACCTGTGTTCCTGAACCTAAAGTGTTTAGTTATTGCCTGAATGGAAAGGATTTATTTTCTGTTTTTTTTTATTTATTTTCATGCAACGTTTAAAATAAAACTGGCTACAAGTCAGATTTTAGGAAAGACCTGTTGTCTGGACTACCTTTTTCCGAGGGAAGGTGATTCTCATTTGAGCTAACCCTCCACAACAGGTACACTATATTACCAAAAGTATTTGGACGCCTACCTTTACAAGCACATGAACTGTAAGGGCATCCCAGTCTTAGTCTGTAGAGTTCAATATTGAGTTGGCCCACCCTTTGCAGCTATAACAGCTTCAGCTCTTCTGAGAAGGCTGCCCACAAGGTTTAGGAGTGTGTCTATGGGAATGTTTTACCATTCTCCCAGAAGTGCATTTGTGAGGTTAGGCACTGATTTTGGAGAGAAGGCCTGGCTCACAGTCAGCGCTCTATTTCATCCCAAAGGTGTTCTGTCAGATTGTCAGGCCATGGGATAGCAGACAGGACTTATTCTTATACTCTATTAACTTAAACTAAAAATAAAGAGACGGAATGCCAATCTGGAATTATAAAGGCCGCGGCCGTTTTAATACTTGTATCAATAAATTAACATAAACTCAATAAACTTTTAACCCGATCACTGAGATCCAGGTTACCAAAAGAGTTATAATATAATCAACCAAATTATCCAAACATACTCATCACACGGAATGGTAGATAAACTACAAGAAAAACGTCCCTCTTTGCACCGCGCAAAGATGACCTAACAAGTATAAACTGGCCGCGACAGCCAAGGGGAGGGGGGGGGAGGGGAACAAAACTTGTCAACTTGCCACGAAGTTCTTCTTGAGGTAAGTGATGCTTCAGGCGCTGAGCCCCCCTTTAAATAGCTCCCAGGGCAGGCTCAAAGGCAGGAAGAAAACAAGAATAAACTAGTTTAAGTTCTGCTCTGCCCAGCTACAGAATAAGCCCCACTGTGATTGGGGCTTATTCTGACCATACGCTGGCTTCCCCACCTAAAACTGCCTAGAAACCCCTGTACTAGCTAAATGGGATGCCTATCTTTTAACAGCCTGTCGCCATCCCATCTAGAAAAAGGGGCTCATTCTGAACCCCTTTTTCTTTACATTCCTGTTCCTCCACCCCAATCTTGCTCATCCATGTCTTTATGGACCTTGCTAAACCTCGTGGACACCCTTCTCAATAGAGTTGAAGCTGTTAAAGCTGCAAAGGGTGGGCCAACTCAATATTGAACCCTACGGACTAAGACTGGGATTCCATTAAAGTTCATATGGGTGTAAAGGGAGGCTTCCCAAAACTTTTGGTAATATAGTATACATTGGAGCTTAAGGAAACTCTGTCACTTGGGCAAAGGTAGGCAAGTTACTGTAGGTATGAAATACCTGATTACACATCCCTTCAGCCGCCTACCAAAGTCCAGTGTCATGTCTAAATGTTGAGCCAGTCTGCCAAAGCTTCCTCACTTCCAGGTGATGTGGGGACTTGCTGCTCAGCCCAAAACTTACACATTGCTATTAGCCTATCACTAAGATGAGCAACATCACTGGCCAATGCAATCATTGGCAAAATAGTATGTTCATGAGGTAGGAATAGATGGGTGAGTTTTTGGCAATAGCAGCATGGTTAGCCTTGAAGAAAGGTCTGGGATTACTGTATTTTTAGAGATAGTATGCAAATTTCTGCCATAAAAATAAATGGAGGCTGGGCACTGCCATGAGGCACAAATACAAAGGAAAAAAAAATAAAAACAATTCCATGCACCTTCTAGGGTAACAATTAAAATATACACATTTTTTAAATAACATGCTTGGAGAATGTCTTGAGTATGTGGTGTTACAGGTTTTCACAGACAATGTCAGTGACAGTATACACTGGCAGTGCATATTTGGCTGTGGAATTGATTTTTTTTTTTTTACAATTAGCTTGGCTTACATGCATCAGCAGCACCCTAAGCTGACTCATACCAGGTAGCTTTGACACGTGACACATGCTTTTCAATGTAACAGTAATAGCCAGGCTTGGACTGGCAAATAGAAATTGGTCAGTACTTTGCTGATGCTGTCCCTGCTTTCTCTAAAGCAAAACAGTTAAGTTATGCATCTCACCAATTTATATCAATCTCTGAATAAGAATTAGGAGACTACAGGTGATATAGCAGTATAAAATCAGCTAACAGCAGGACATTTTAATGAGGGAAAATTGGCCAAAATGTACTAGCGAAAATAATACAGGCAGGTGTTTTACTGTGTTTAACCGGTTGCCAACCGCCGCACGACTATATACTGCGGCGGTCAGCCCCGGCCAGGCAGAGTGACGTATCAATACGTCACTCGCCTGTCACTGACTTGCGAGCCTATTGCGGGCGGGCGCGCGCCCGCCGCGGCTCGTTCACAGACAAGTCAGTGCGTGTGACCGGCGGACTCGATGTCCGCCAGTCACACTACGATCGCTCCTGTGAAGGGAGAAAGACAGAGCGGCTTGTGTAAACAAGCTGCCTGTCAGTTCTCCCTGTGTAAAAGTGAAGATCTGACCGTTCTACTATGTAGAACTGTTGATCTTTGCTTTTACACCAATAGCAATGTCCCTGCACAGTTAGAATCACGCCCCTAGGACACACTTAACCCCTCCCTGTCCAATAAAGTTAACCCCTTTCCTGCCAGTGTCATTTTTGCAGTAACAGTGCATATGTATAGCACTGATTACTGCAGTAATGTCACTGGTACCCCCAAAAGTGTCAAAAATGTCAGTCAAGGGTCCGATCTGTCCGCCGCAATGTCGCAGTACCGAAAAATAAATCGCAGATCGCCGCCATTACGCGTTAAAAAAAAAAACACCAAAAATGACAAAAATCTTTCCCTTTGTTAGTAAACGCGATAACTTTTGCGCAAACCAATCAAAATACGCTTTTTGCGATTTTTTTTACCAAACATAGGTAGCATAAAACAAATTGGCCGAAAAATGTTAAAAAATTTTGATTTTTACATTTTTTTTGGGGAATTTCATATAAAAAAATTTGAAAAATATTGTTATTTTTTGCAAAATTTACGCTCTTTTTTTGTTTATAGCGCGTGATCAAAAAATCGCACAGGTGATCAAATACCACCAAAAGAAAGCTCTGTTTGTGGGAAAAAAAGGACGTCAAATTCGTTTAGGTACAGCGTCACACGACCACGCAATTGTCCGTTAAAGTCACGCAGTAAAAAATCGCAAAAAAAACCCTGGTCCTTTTGCAGCCAAATCCTCCGGGGCTTAAGTGGTTAAACAATGATGGGCTCAGGTATGTTCAGATTGTGCCCACCATGAAGCCACCACTGCACACCACCAATTATAGGCAGTGTGTGTATGTGCAGCTGCGGGCCGGAAAAAAGCCTCATTGCCTATGATTGGCGGTGTGCAGTGACGGCTTCCTGGTGGGAAGAATCCCAACATACCTGAGCCCATCCCTAAGTTTAAATAGCAAAGCTAGGCCCAAATGTATTAGAGACAGAGAACACATGATGGGGCTTTATTGCAAGAATTAAGATACTGCTGAGGATACAGCTGTGTAAAGTTATCCCAAGGACAGAATCAGTCTGGAAAATTGGCTTCACCAGCATATGCCTACATTTTATTTTACCTATGTGAAAGGGGGAGGGGTGGCGACGTGGCGTGGTATACAACATTATCAAATATAGCCCCAAGTGAGGATATACTTGAAAATACCTGGGGCAAAAAGAGTGGTGCCAGCACACCCTCCCTAGTCTAGTAGTTAAGGGGTTATAATGACAATATATATTAGTATCTGAGGACAACTTCATAAGCAAAGCAGTCCATAATAATGGAGTCCATGCAAACAAGTACATGGTAACAGCATCTGCAGTCTCTCCTACAGGCAGGTTCTGGAGTACGTCCCACCAATATAATTGCAAAAAACCACAAACGGGGGGAAAGAGAACGCACCACTGTCTAAGCTTAACAAATGTAAAAAGGAGATGTGGCATCCAAAAAGTGAAAGCTTCCTAAATGGCTCAAACCAAGGCATGAAACCTAAAAAATGTTTGTTGGTTGGTTTTGGAAATTTAGGAAGCTGCTGTTTTTGGGATGCAACACCTATTTCTGCATATTCACATCTCCTTTTCATGTTTGCTATGCTCAGACAGTGGCATTTTGTCTCCTTCCCCCCATTGTGTTTTTTTTTTTTTTAATGAGGGGATATGTGGTGAGTGGTGAGTGGTGAATGGTGAATGTGAGTGATAAAATGGCAGGTGGTTTAACTGTACACAGTTTTTACACTTTTTTGTAGCATCAACATATTGTAAACATTCTATCTGTGAGGATAGCAGTGTGTGGTGAATGTGAGTGATATAATGTGAGGTGATTTGGGTGCACATTCTTCTTGAAGCATTCTTTTTCTTTCAAACAATGCTTCGAACCAAAGGCAGCTCCATGAACTAATGGTCATTAACCACTTGCCGACTGCCCACAGTAATATTACTGCGGCAGTGCGGCTCCTCTGGGTCCAGTCACGTAGAATTATGTGACTGGAGGGGTTTTGGTGGCATTCGTGCGCCGCCGGAGGCACGCTTCCGCTGTGTTTAGACACAGCAGGAGTCGGGCAGTGGGAGGAGAGGCAGCGATTGCCGCCTTCCTCCCACGATCATCCGGTAAATGGACAGAAGACCCGCCTGCTTATGTATACAAAGCAGGCAGTTCTTCTCACTGACAGGCAGGGACAGATCAGCAGTTTTAGCTATGCTGAAACTGCGATCTCTGTGCCTGTCACAGAACCCCCCCCCCCCCCCCACACACACACAAGTCAGTAAGCATTAGGCATACATTTAACCCAGTATTACCCCTTCCCTGCCAGTGTTATTGTTACAGTAACAGTGCATATTTTTAGCACTGATTACTGTAGTATGTCACTGGTCCCCCCAAAAGTGTCAAAAATGTCAGTTAGGGGTCCGATCTGTCCACTGCAATGTCACAGTCCGCAAAAAATCGCAGATCGCCGCAATTACTAGTAAAAAAAAAAAAAATAAATAAAAATTACATAAATCTTTCCCGTAGTTAGTAGACGCAATAACTTTTGCGCAAACTAATTTAAATCCCCTTATTGCGATTTTTTTACCAAAAATATTTAGCAGAAAACAAATTGGCCTAAAATGTTAAAAAAAATTGATTTTTACATTTTTTTTTCAGAATGTCATATAGCAGAATGTGAAAAATATTGTTTTTTTTTTATTTTTTTTCAAAATTGTCACTCTTTTTTTGTTTATAGTGCAAAAAATAAAAATCGCACAGGTGCTCAAATACCACCAAAAGAAAGCTCTATTTGTGGGAAAAAAGGACGTACATTTTGTTGTGGTACAGCGTCGCACGACCGTGCAATTTTCCCATAAAATAACGCAGTGCCGAATCGCAAAATAGGGCCTGGTCAGAAAGGGGGCAAATCCTTCCAGGGCTAGTGGTTAAAAAGTAAATGCTGTTTTTGAGCACCCCAAACTTAAAGTTGTTGTAAACGTAGTGATGACAATTACTGGTAGCCCCTCTGTTATAGCAAGGTATACTACACAGTGTCAGTTTTTTTTTTTTTTAGATTATGCAGCTAAATGCCTTTTTTCACAGCACCGCTGTGCTGGCACATGACATCCCGCCTCTCCTTCCCTGATCTGAGGACTAAAGCAGGAGGGGCTGAGATTCCCCTCTGACATCACCCGGGAGGTCAAGTGACAGCACAGTGGCGCTAAGAAAAAAGGTATTTAGCTGCATAATGTGAAAAAAAAAAAAAAAACACAAACACTGTGTAGTATATCCTGTTATAACAAAGGAGCTGCCAGTAGATGACATCAATAACTTTAACCACTTCAGCTACGGAAGGTTTTACCCCCTTAATGACCAGGCCATTTTATTGTGATTCGGCACTATATTGCTTTAACTGACAATTGCGCGGCCGTGCGACACTGTACCCAAATACAATTGATGTTCTTTTTTTCCCCTACAAATAGAGTTTTCTTTTGGTGGTATTTGGTCACCTCTGCAGTTTTTAGATTTTGCGCTATAAACAATAAAAGAGCAACAATTTTGAAAAAAACGCAATATTTTTTACTTTTTTTTTTTACTCTGCTATGAACATTCCCAATATAAAAATTAAATTTTTTTATTAGTTTAGGCCAATTTGTATTCTGCTATATATTTTTGGTAAAAAAAAAACAAAAAGCGTATATTAATTGGTTTGCGCAAAAGTTATAGTGTTTACAAACTACGGGATAGATTTTTGGACTTTTTTATTATTTATTGTTTTTATTAGTAATGGCAGCGATCAGCGATTTTTAGCAGGACTGCGACATTGCGGCGGACAGATCAGACACTTAACTGACATTTTTGACACTTTTTGGGGACCAGTGACATGAATACAGTAATCAGTGCTAAATAATATGCACTGTCACTGTATAAATGACACTGGCAGGAATGGGGTTAAATTTGGGGGTAATCAAGAGGTTAAGTGTATGCCTAATAGTGCTTACTGACTGTGTGGGGGGATGGGTTGGACAAAGGCAGGGAGAGATCGGTGATTCAGGTTAGCTGAATAACACAATCTTTCCCTGCCTCTTTGACAGAAAAGCCGCCTGCTTTGTTTACATAAGTAAGCGGCTCTTCTGTCATTCTAGCCGGAGACCGCGGGAGGCCAGCGGCGATCGAACCGGCTCCTCCCGAGGTCTGGCTCCTGCTGTGTCTGATCACAGAGGGAGCACGGCTCCGACGGCATGCATGTGCCACTGAATTCACGTGTACCTAATCACGTAGATCTACGTGATTATACACAGCTGAGCCACCCTGCCGCAGTAAATCTGCATGGGGCGGTCAGCGAGTGGTTAAAGCCATATGACTTAGTGGTAAGAGGGGAGAGCTTGGAGATTGGCTCACAGACTAGGAATTGACAGGCAGGGAGGGAGGGGAGAGGGGAGAGACTGAACACAGCAGGATGTGACAGAGGCGCATAAACTACCATGGTATCATGCATCAACAGCCATGAATACCATGGTCAGTTCACATAGGGGGACACAGGAACAGGCAGGATCAACCAGATATTTTACAGCATAGAAAGGGACAAATGACACCGCAGAAGCACAATGCTGCTTAACATGCTTTAAAGGAACAGGATACTTTTTTCTTTTTTTAGGGTTACAAACACTTTAGATTAAAGGATTTGTAAAGGCCGAAGGAATTTTATCTTGCATTTTATGCATTAAGATAAAAAAGCCTTCTGTGTGTAGAAACCCCCTTCAGCCCCCCCTAACACTTACCTGAGGTCCCTTGCTGTCCAGCGATGTCCACGAGTATCTCAGCTATCCGAGATTCTCCCTCCTGATTGGCTGAGACACATCAGTGGTGCCATCAGCTAGCCAATCAGAGGAGAGAGGGGGCATGGCCAGGTCGGGGCTCCATGTCTGAATGAACAAAGGAAGCTGTGACTCGGCTTGGGTGCCCCCATAGCAAGCTGCTTGCTGTGGGGCACTCAACAGCAGGTAGAGGCCAGGGGCACAGAAAAGGGACCTAAAAAGAGAAGGATCTGGGCTGCTCTGTGTAAAACCATTGCACAGGGCAGGTAAGTATAACATGTTTGTTATTTTTATAGGAAAAAAAATTAGACTTTACAATCACTTCAATGCATTTTATGCATTAGAATAAAAAAACAGCAGCCCCCCTAATATCTACCTGAGCTCGGCCCTATCCAGTGCTGTTTAAGGAGTGTCTCAGCTGCCCTGGACTCCACTCCTCATTGGCTGAGACAGCAGCACAGCGCCATTGGCTCCTGATTCTGTCAATCAAAGTAAGTCAGCCAATCAGGAGAGAGAGGGGGCAGAGCCGTGTCGCGGCTCTGTGTCTGAATGGACACAGGGAGCTGTAACTTGGCTTGGGTGCCCCTAAACAATCTGCTTGCCGGAGGGAGGGGCAAGGAACGCAGAACAGGGACCTGAAAAGAGGAGGATCCGGGCCACTCTGAAAATCAACTGCACAGAGCAGGTAAGTATAACATGTTATTTATTTATTTATTTATTTTTTAGTGAGATTTTCAATTACTTTAAGGGCACTATCAATATGAAATAAAAATAGAAAAAGCACTGTGACTCCCCCCCCCCCAAAAAAAAACAACCCCTGAAACAAAAGCCAATTTTTAAAAGGTAATCATTGGTGCAAAAGAAAAAAAAAACTTAAGAAAAGGCCCAAGGCCCTATTAACATACAATGAAAAACAATATATCCCCAAAATAAATACCCCCCCCCCCCCCAAAAGAAAAAATAAATAAATATTCACTAAAACAAAGTCATACATTTTTAAGGGAAGCCTTGCTGCAAAAAAAAAGCAATTGGATTTAAAAAAGAGCCTTATCAACATAAAATAATAAACAGTATAGCTCCCAAAATAAAATAAAACCCTAATATACTATCTCATGTCCCATTCCCACATAATAAATGATGACTGTACCTGCATTTTCACAGGGTGTATTGCTATACACCCAGAACAGAGTCTAGTCCTTCTGCCAGCAGCCTGTCAAAATGTATGACAAGCAGAAATATGCGGAGTCTGGGAGCAGCTGGATGCTGTACCGAGTGGTACTTGCATTTAGAGATACTGTATATCTGCTGCAGAAATTCTGCCTGGGAATTCTGCTTTCTGGGTATATGTCCCTGAATGCATACACGCTATGATATCATCACCAGGCTTGTAAAATTATTTCAGAGTGGGAAGGCACTGGGGTCTGGAGACTTCAGGGCAAGGTTTGTAAATATCTAACTTTAGCAATCAGTCCAATTCAGGTAAAAAATCTTTGAGCAAACAATTTTATTTGATCATCCCAGAAATTCACACTAACATTTTGAAATATTAAATTTGGTGCTAAGGATAAAAAAAATTATTTGCACTAGGTTATCATATGCCACCATTGTATTCTCATATACATGTGTACAGCATCCTTTTCCTCTTACTTTAGTTCTTTGAAACAAAATAGACTAGGGAGTTCCTGGCCTGGGCAATTATTTTAAATTTATTTTGACTGTAAAATGTGAAAATATTGATTAAAAAGTTAGTGGTATAAAACGTGGTGGATTAGGAGAAAAGTACTTACAAGGCGAACCGATACCGGGTAAGCTGCTCCTCAATGAAGGGTGATCTCCAATGGACACAGGAATTCATAGGAAACAGACTTTTGGTTACCTTATTTGCTCGAGTTCCGGATATAGTGGTCCGCACTGAAAGGAATTGGAGGCTGCCGAGGTCAAGGTTGTAGTGGTTGTAGAGATGACAGGTCTCCGGTGGTCAGCAGGGATCTACAGTCCAAAGGGTCTGGTGTAGCGGTCCTCAGATGGTATGAAAAGAACATAAGACGGAGCAGAGACAAAAACAAAACAAAAAGAAAACTGTGTAGAAAAAATACACCGAAAATCGTTAACTTTTTGGTATGACGATGAACAGGTACACCAATCGGTGTAGAACAATCAGCAAGGTGAATCCTGTTCTAGGCTTGCTGATGGGTGAATGGGGGGACTCCACTGTGAGTGGGTGTAGAAGAGTAGTAGAACTTTGAGCATAGGGTAGTAGGCCGGCCAGACCTCTGTATGCTCAATGGGGGAAGTAAACTCAGATCATGGATGAAATTTTGGCCTCAAAGGCCCTTGCTGTTGCCTGGAGCGAGGGGATAGAGACTGCCGAGGCATATCCTGGAACCCTCGGGGGGGATCTGGGATGATGCCCCATGAGTGGAGTAGTTTCATGCCACCCTCAATTGTTGAGATTGTGTGAGGGATCCCATTGTATGTGACTAGCAGGGTTGCGGGATGTTGCCATTTATAGATGATTTTATGATTTGAGAGAGCTTTAGTTAAGGATTTTAATTGCCTCCTCTGTTGCAATATGTGCTGGGAAAGGTCAGCGAACAACTGGATATCCACATAAGGAGCAGGCAGGGTGCCTAGCCGTCTGGACATTTGTAGGAGTTTTTCCTTTGCAGGATAAAAATGTATGCGGCGCAGCACATCCCTAGGGATAGAGTCCTCCAAATGCCGTGGTTTAGGAAGCCTGTGGATCCTATCTATGGTCAGTTCAATAGAGGTCAATTCTGGCGCTAAGGACAAAAACATGGTGGTAGCATACTGTTGTAATTCAGCAGGCTGAATAGATTCTGGAATGCCCCTTATTTTAACGTTATTGCGACGTGAGCGGTTTTCAAGATCAGCTAGCTTATTTTTGATCCATATGGTGTCCTCTTTTTGATCAGTGTAAGCATCTACTAAATCATTCACTGTATCTGTACATTCCTCCATTTTATGTTCCATGTAAGACACTCTATTCCCCATTTGTTTCATGTCACAGGAAAACTTTTGAATGATAGAAGAAAGGTTTGCCATTAAGGAGGATTGGAAAGTTATCAGCATGTTTTTCATAGTGGTATCAAGCACAGGTTGCCCTGTTGTGGGGAAGGCTGATATAGAGGATTGTAAGAATGACATGGAGTGCATGGAGTGTAAAGGAATACTCACAGCGGGGTCTGCCTGCTCCAGTGTATCCATCCGCATCCGCGCTTTTGCTGGGCTGCCGAAGATCGGTGTTGTGGGGGTAGAATCAGGTGGGGAGGTAGGTGTTAGTCCCTCTATTGTGCTGTGGTCCGCATCCGGCAGGTCTGTGTAGGCCGTGACGTCGCAAAGATCTGCAGGCGCGGCGGCGCCATCTTGGCTTCTTCCTGGTTGTGAGGCTGGCCTAGTGAAGAAGGTCGTGAGCTTTGTAGGGCCCCTCTCTTCTTTCCTTTTACGGGATGACATCCTCCCTGTGACCCGGTGCTGTGGAATCCTCCGGCCGGCTACAGAGAGCTCTCAGCTTAGGCTGCCATTCAGCTTGCGTGCAAGCCACGCCACCCGATTAAAAAGGTAGTGAGCAAAAGATTTAAGTACTACAGACAAAACGAATTTTAATGTTATAGAAATGTGGGAGTTATTTGCATTTGGTAGTTTAATTTCCTATTATTTTAATCTGTTATTTATTCTATGTTGTATTTTAATTGTATGAATGGTTTATTTGTAGTGTAGTTTTAGCTTTTTTTTTTGGTGCTAATGGCTGTTATTGGTAATGTTGTTGTGTCTTTGTATCTTGTCCTGTTCATTGTTGTGATCTTGTGTTATCGTTGTTGAGTATGGCTGTGTCGTAACAATTTCCCTATTTTCCTTTGGGATTAATAAAGTATTTTGTATTCTCTTGGAGGAAACAGCATTCATGAGTGTCTTTATGCACCCCAACATTGGCAACAATAAGGAAAATGGCCACACTCAGATATTATTTTGTTTACTTCTTTCTTATCTGCCTATATGAAGCACAGGAAAACAATAAATGGAAAAAGTGGAACCGCCCCTGAAATTATAAGGAATGCAACAAAACACAACCCTTTTTTAGTTAATTGCTGATATACAAAGAAAATCGCATTTTAATCAGCAGTTTGTTACTCCAACCTCATGTTTTTGACGGTAAGAACAGAAACCATTTACAGAACACATTTACCAAAATTAAATTAACTTTAAAATCACCTAGATATATTGAATTTCACTACAATAGCTTTTTATTGTATGCTCTATAAAGTTATACAAATAATCCTAAACTATCATAATACCATTAGAAAGCTGTTAATTTAGACAGCGCTTCTGTGTTCCACTGCTGGGTTTGACAGCAAGCTTTGAGTAAAGATCTCAGGGGAAAGCTGGTGAGATGTACAGTGCCTACACACAGGCAGCTGGAACGTGTCCACGTGGAAGGGAAAACATGAAGAGAAGTTCATTAGTAGCTGCATAAAAACACTGACAAGATTAGCGAAATATCAAAGGAACTCATGCAGACAATGTACCTTTCATCACTTTTACAACTTTTACGTAAGATATAGCTTTATCTGAGATATATATATATGTACTGTATAATATATATATATATATATATATATATATATATACTGTCTATTTTATATACATCTTGCATTTGTTAAAGAAGATACAAACTAGAGGTCTAAAACAGGGTTATGCAATAGTAACGTGTGTAACTGAACCATAGTTTGGGTTGTAGTTCAACATTGATGGGGTTAGTTCAGGTGTAGATCATGCAGACCCGTGCAGGGAAGCAGCAGGAGACTATAGTATTGACTAGTGTTGTGCTGTATAATAAGCTAATCTAGGAACTAGTGTACCTAAGGAATTGCAGTGTGTTACAGGTGTATGCTGCATGCATCTGACATCCATTTGAGATGCTTCTGAGATCATTCAGAGTTCAACCACAGGTAAATTTGTCCGGCACTTGATCACTTTCTGACCTGAAATTGGTCTCCTAAGCTTTTCTAAGAGAATATCTTTCCAATGTGATGGAAATCCCCTCTTAGACATTTGTCATGAGAATGAGTATCCCCATGGGAGAATTTACCCTTTATTTTTGTTCTTGTGGCAATTTAAAAACTTGGGCTTAGCCTTCCTTTTATGCCCAATTACACTGGTAGTGAGGACATAGAGAGAATAAACTTCCTTAACATGGACACAAAGAGGACAAAGGGCTACTAAAATCACAGAAGTAAAATCAATCTGTATATGCAGTAAAGAATGTTTGTTATACTCACTGTGGAACCTAAGGGGTAATCTTCAGCATTCTGTAAAAATGCTGTTTGATCCTGTCTTCTCTGATAATTACCTTTTTCCACTGTCCCCAATCCATCTCCTGATAAAACAAAGCCTTTGGAGTCAAGTTGCACATGCTCAGTTTGTTGTGTAATGCTAGAGAGTTTTTCTTTCTTGGGAGAGTGCATATGATCAGCACAGGGCCAATCAGGACTGACCAGACAGAGGGTCAGGGGCCCTGCAGCCTCATAGCTGTCCTAGCTGTCTCCTTAGAGGAGAATGAAAACTCCTCCTGCAAGCTTTAACCAGACACTGAAAGAAGTCACAAGACTGCTGTAGTACATCCCCTCTAGGAGCTTCTGCACAGCCATGCACACCAAATTTCCACACACTTGAGACAGGAAACAGTCCAGTAAATGTGTTTTTGTGTTTTATTTAGGGGTTAATAAACTTGCATGGGGATGGGGTGATTATGGGATGCCCACTTGAATGGAAAAAAAACATCTTTAGAGAAACTTCAACTATATACACAGTCTGTATTCACTCCCCTTCCTCCATCACATCCCTTGCTTGCAGAAAACAACACAGACCCAACTGAAACACTGTTTGATGAATCTAGCAAGGCACTCAGCTAAGGCTCGGCAGTTCCTAAATGTGTTGCAGGACAATTCCATGGGTCAGATGATGAATGCACCGACAAGAAACAATGCGGTACTTGACCTACTGATTACCAACAATACAGACCTACTCACAGATATAGACATACGGGGCAACTTAGGAAACAGTGACCATAGGTCAATTCGTTTCAGTATTAATTATAGTAATAGGGAACACAAGGGCAATATAAGAACACTGAATTTCAAAAGAGACAATTTCCCAAAACTGCGCTCTCTGCTAGAAAATATCAAATGGGATAGAACCCTGGGAACAAAGAACACAGAGGAAAAATGGGAGTGCTTCAAGAGCATACTTAACAAAGGGATTGACCAGTGCATTCCAAAGGGAAATAAATTTAAAAGAGCAAAACTAAACCCTGGGTGGCTAAACTTCAACATAAAAATGCATATTAATGCTAAAGGAAAGACCTTCAAAAAATACAAGACTGAGGGGTCATTGGCAGCATTCAAGCATTACAAAGAGTGTAATAAGAAATGTAAAGACGAAATCAGGGCAGCTAAAATAGAACACGAGAGACATACTGTATAGCGGAATAGAGTAAAAAGAACCCCAAAAAGTTCTTTAAGTATATAAACTGTAAGAAAGCGAGGCCAGAACACATTGGCCCCATAAAAGATGATAAGGGAGTTTTGGCCACAGAGGACAGGGAAAAGGCGGTAGTGTTAAATAATTTCTTCTCTTCAGTCTTCACAAAAGAATTGGGGGGCTACACTAACCCAGCTTGTAAGGCCAAACTAAACAGCATACCACCATGGCAAACAGAAGATAGACTTAGAACTAAACTAGAGAAACTTAACATAAATAAATGACCGGGACCGGATGGCTTGCACCCGAGGGTTCTTAAAGAGCTCAGCCAGGTGATTGTCAGGCCATTATTCTTGATCTTTAAGGATAGTTTACAGATGGGTATGGTGCCAGCTGATTGGAAAAAAGGCAACATATTTAAAAAGGGGCCGAGATATATCCCGGGTAACTATTGGCCGGTCAGCCTAACATCAGTAGTCTGCAAGATTTTGGAGGGGATGTTAAGGGACCACATACAAGACTTTAGTAATGAAAAATGGTATTATTAGTAGTAATCAGCATGGATTCATGAAAAATCGTTCTTGCCAAACCAATCTATTAACCTTCTATGATGAAGTGAGCTGCCACCTAGATAAAGGTAAGCCTGTGGATGTGGTGTACCTGGACTTTGCAAAGGCCTTTGACACCGTTCCCCACAAACGTTTACTGTTCAAACTAAGGAAGGTAAGTATGGACCATAAGGTGAGTACCTGGATAGAGAACTGGCTCCAGGGGAGGTTGCAAAGGGTGGTGATTAATGGGGAGTACTCAGATTGGGCAGGTGTGGAAAGTGGGGTCCCCCATGGTTCTGTCCTGGGGACAATCCTGTTTAATGTATTCATAAATTATCTAGAGGAGGGAATATCGAGTAAAATCTCAGTATTTGCGGATGATACTAAACTAAGCAAGCCAATATCTTCTGGGCAGGATGTGGAAACCTTACAAGCGGACCTGAACAAAATAATGGTGTGGGCAACTACATGGCAGATGAGGTTTAATGTTGAAAAATGTAAAGTAATGCACTTGGGTGCCAGAAACCAGAAAGCAAGCTACTCATTAGGGGGGGAACCTCTGGGTGAGTCTAGGATGGAAAAGGACCAGGGGGTACTGGTAGACAACAGGCTTGGCAGTGGCATGCAATGTCAAGCCGCTGCAAGCAAAGCCAACAGAATACTGGGATGTGTGAAAAAAGGGTATTCACTCCAGAAATAAAGAGATTATTCTCCCACTCTACAAGACTCTGGTCCGGCCACATCTGGAGTATGCTGTCCAGTTCTGGGCACCGGTCCTCAGGAAGGATGTTGTTAGGGTGCTGGTGGTAACCTGGCGACAGAGATAGGCCCCGATGTCCGCTAGAGGGCGGAGCTTGGACGGAACCCCCCAAGGTAAGTGGCACAGGCTAGCCTGAGGTGCGGAGTCTAAGTATCCACCGGTTTTCGCCAGAGCCTCTAGTGGTGAGGATGGAGTTCGCTGCGTGTGGATACCAGGTCGCGGTCCTCAGGGTCGCCCCACCAGGGGTGAACCGATCAAGGTCCGAAGGCGGGTAAACAGACAAGGGAGATCCGAGAGAATGGTCAAACAAGCCGGTGTCAGGACGGGCAGCAGACGAGCGGAGTCAGGAACAAGCCAAAAGGTCAACAGGAAATCAGCAGCAAACAGGTCACAGGTTCAGGAACAACGGCAGGAGCTGAAGACAAGACAGCACTGAACCTGTGTGCTGATCCAGCTTAAATAGAGCTCTTTCTAGATGAGAGGGGTGGAGCCGGAATAGCCTGTGAGTCTTAACTCATCCACTGCCAGAGCCTTCCTGACAGGTTCCTAACATTGCCCCCCCCTTAAGGGCAACCTCCGGGTGCCCAACAAGCTCCTTTTTTGTGGATGAGCACGAAAAAATGCTTGGATTAGGTCCGCAGCATGGACGTTCCGTTCAGGCTCCCAGGAGTTCTCTTCCGGACCATAACCCTTCCATTTGATGAGAAACTGTAGCTGGTTGCCTCTCTTTCGACAGTCCACCACAGCCTCAACCTCATACTCCACATCTCCATCCATGAACACAGGTTCTGGGGTACCTGAACTTCTACCAGGGAAGTTATCGGGGATCACGGGCTTCAGTAAGGAAACATGAAATATGGGATGGATCCGAAGGGTATCGGGTAGGGATAGTTCATAGGACACATCATTGAGTTTCCTTTTAACTGGAAATGGACCAATAAATCTGGGAGCCAGTTTCTTGGATGGACAGGCTAGGCGGAGATTAGCCGTGGAAAGCCAGACCCGATCGTCAGGTTGAAGAATCAACTCTCCCTTCTTTCTCTTGTCAAAGATCCTTTTGGACGCAGTTTGGGCCTTGGCTAAGGTCTCCCGCAGAAGGTTATTATTCCGGGAAAAGAAGTTGACAGTGTCTTGGACTGCAGGAACTCCGGATTCACATGGAATATCTGGTAAGAAGGAGGGATGAAATCCATAATTAGCGAAGAAGGGAGATTGGCCAGTAACAGAGTGCTTGGAATTGTTGTAGGAGAATTCTGCAAATGGTAACAGGGCTACCCAGTCGTCCTGGACAAAGGTGGTAAAGCACCGCAGGTACTGCTCCAGGGTTTGGTTTGTCCTCTCAGTTTGTCCGTTGGTCTGTGGGTGGTAGGCTGAGGACATAGACAGCTCGATCTTTAACAGTTTACATAAAGCCTTCCAGAAGCGGGATGTAAATTGTACCCCTCTGTCAGAGATGATGTTCCTGGGAATCCCATGGAGTCTTATGATCTCCCTAATGAAGATCTCTGCAGTTTCCCTTGCAGTGGGAGTACCCTTGAGGGGCAAAAAATGGGCCATTTTAGAGAGTCGATCTACCACCACAAAAATGGCAGAGCACCCTGCAGAAGGTGGAAGTTCCACGATAAAATCCATGGCAATTGTTTGCCAGGGCCGATCAGGGATGGAAAGAGGTCTGAGAAGGCCCCATGCCTTACTTCTGGCGGTTTTACACCGGGAACAGGTGGTACAGGAGAGTACATAACTCCTGCGGCTCTCTTCCATGTCAGGCCACCAAAAAGAACGCTGCAGGAGGTCAAGGGTCCTATGGACGCCAAAATGACCGGCCAGAGGGTGATCATGACAGGCAGCCAGAATTGCTGTTCTGACCTCTTCCGGGACGAAGATCTTGTCTTTAACCCATAACAAGCCATTTTTGTGCACCAGGGGTATTCCAGGTGGACCAGGAATGTGGGCAGAGGCTTGCTCAAGACGGGCCTTCAGATTTGTGAATAAAAGTAGGAAGTTCTTTTCGGATAGGATGGTGTCAGGTACTGAAGTTTCCTTCGGGCTATCAAACATCCGGGACAGGGCATCCGGTTTAACATTTTTAGACCCAGGCCGATAGGTGATATGGAATGAAAACCTTGAAAAAAAAAGTGCCCACCGTGCCTGACGGGGTCTCAAACGTTTTGCAGATCTCAGATACTCAAGGTTTTTGTGATCCGTAAAAATAAGAATAGGGTGTACAGCCCCCTCAAGCAAATACCGCCACTCTTCAAGTGCGGCTTTGATCGCCAGAAGTTCCCGGTCCCCAACATCATAATTCCTCTCTGCAGAGGAGAGTTTCCGGGAAAAGAAGGCTATTGGGTGTATCAAGTCCTTGGTTCCCTGTCTTTGGGAGAGGACTGCCCCGACAGCAACTTCAGAAGCGTCAACCTCGAGGAGGTAGGGTAAGGTGGGATCCGGGTGACTCAACACAGGGGCTGACGTGAAGAGCTTCTTAAGGACCAAGAAGGCGGACTGGGCTTCGGGGGTCCATTGAAAGCGAACACTCTTCTTGGTGAGCTGAGTAATGGGAGTGATGATATGAGAGAAACCCTTAATGAACTTTCTATAGAAGTTGGTGAAGCCAACGAATCGTTGCACTCCCTTTTTGTCAGATGGAGGTGGCCAATCCAGGATGGCAGAGACTTTCTGGGGATCCATCTCTATACCCTCTGTAGAAATTATTAACCCCAGAAATGGGATGCTGCTCCGCTCGAATTCACACTTCTCGGCCTTAACATAGAGACCATGCTGACGGAGGCGGCCGAGGACATTTCGAACATGCTCGCGATGTTGCTCCAGGGATGTAGAGAAGATTAGGATGTCATCTAGGTAAACTATGACAAAGATATCCAGCCAATCCCGGAAAATATCGTTCACAAAGTGTTGGAACGTAGCTGGGGCGTTGCAGAGGCCAAAAGGCATCACAAGATATTCGAAATGCCCGAACCTGGTACGAAAAGCTGTCTTCCACTCATCGCCTTCTCTAATACGGACTAAGTTGTAGGCCCCGCGGAGATCCAACTTAGTGAACAGGACAGCAGATCTGAGCCGCTGAAAGAGCTCGGGAACCAGAGGGAGAGGGTAGCGGTTCTTAATGGTAACTTTATTCAAGTCTCGATAATCGATACAAGGTCGAAGGGAGTGATCCTTCTTTTCTACAAAAAAGATACCTGCCCCTGCCGGAGAGGTGGAAGGACGGATAAACCCCTTCTTCAGACTTTCGTCCACATAGTCCTTTAAAACGTCCAGCTCACGTTCAGATAGTGGGTAAATTCGGCCAAATGGGATCTCGGCTCCCGGGAGCAAGTCGATGGGGCAATCATATGAACGGTGAGGAGGTAAGGTCTCAGCTCCCCGCTTACTGAAAACATCCAGGAAGTCGTGATATGCCTTGGGTACAACAGAACATAACTCAGGCTCAGATTCGAGACAGAACAGAGTTTGGGGGGACTTGGATGGAGCGGGTAGACAGGAGTTCCTGCAGTAAGGAGACGGGAACTGGACGGCTCCTGTGATCCAGTTGATTTGCGGGTTGTGTGCCTGCAACCATGGCAATCCCAGGATAATGGGAAATAAGGGAGATGCGATGACATCCAAACGTATCAATGGCCAGATGGAGAGACCATTGGAAGAGGAAGGGTTTCTTGGGTCACGGGTCCAGACTTGATGTGGGAGCCATCGGCCAGGAAGATAGTGAGGTCCTGGGTCTTGGTCTGGAGAGGTATGCCTTGCTGCCCCGCAAAGGAACGGTCAATGAAACAACTGCAGGCTCCCGAGTCAATGATTGCTGTAACCTGGACGGGTCCTTCTGGGAGTTGCAAAGACACAGGAAAACCTAAGTGGGAGGTGGAGGTAACTGATGCCACACAACTGGAGGGCGAGACTGGCAAAGACTTATGGTGTTTTGCTGCGCAAGAGCGCACATAATGGCCAGCTTCTCCGCAATACAGGCAAAGATTACCCAGCTGGCGGCGACGTCTCTCCTCCGGAGACAAGACAGGCCGCATGACCCCAAGTTGCGTGGGTTCAGGGGCATCAGGCATGGCTCCGGCGGGAGCAGGGCTGGGAGAGACTGCCCCAGCGGAAGGGAAGTGTACAGGAGGTGCTGCTCGTGGCAACATCCAGGCTGGCCGAAACTGCTGCGTTGATCGTTCCGCCCGGCGTTCTCGGAGCCGACGGTCAATTTGAATGGCCTGGGAGATCAAATTTTCTAGTGCGTCGGGGATGCCCACCCGGGCCAATTCGTCCTTCAGTGCTTCGGACAAGCCTAGACGGAACTGGTACCGGAGTGCAGCCTCGTTCCAGGAAGTGTCGGAACTCAGGCGACGGAAGTCCGTGACATAGTCTTCTACGGGTCTGCGCCCCTGCTGGAGAACGTGTAGCGCAGCTTCTGCGGTGGAAGATCGCTGTGGATCGTCATAGAGTTGGGCCATAGCCTCAAAAAATGACAATAGAGAGTTCAAATGGGGGCTACTCTCTTCAAGGAGCCGATGGGCCCAGGACTGGGGTCCGCATAGTAGCAATGAAATAACAAACCCCACCTTGGTGGCCTCCAGGGAGAAGGTCCGGGGTTGCAAGGAGAAGTAGAGCTGGCAGGCATTGCGAAACGCTCGGAATTTACCCCGATCTCCGGAATATTTTTCAGGGGTAGGGACCAGAGGTTCCGGTGGCAGCATCACTACTGTGGGGCTGGAGGCCGGTGCTGCGGTTGCGGCAGCGGAGGAGGGAGCAGATGGCACAGTGGAATCTGCCGTGAGGGTTACAGAGCGTAATCGTCCCTCTAACTGTGTATAGCCATCCTGAAGCGTCCTCACGGCTTGAGACAGGGCTGCTAGGTGTTGGCCGATCTCCTCTAACGGTGAAGCCTCTCTTGCAGGTTCCGACATGGCTGTCTTGTACTGTTAGGGTGCTGGTGGTAACCTGGCGACAGAGATAGGCCCCGATGTCCGCTAGAGGGCGGAGCTTGGACGGAACCCCCCAAGGTAAGTGACACAGGCTAGCCTGAGGTGCGGAGTCTAAGTATCCACCGGTTTTCGCCAGAGCCTCTAGTGGTGAGGATGGAGTTCGCTGCGTGTGGATACCAGGTCGCGGTCCTCAGGGTCGCCCCACCAGGGGTGAACCGATCAAGGTCCGAAGGCGGGTAAACAGACAAGGGAGATCCGGAGACCGGAGAGAGGGGGAGTGGCTTGGAGAGGAAGAGATGTGAGGACGTGTGAGTAGGAGCTCCCGCTAACCCCTCTCCCGGACTGCCCCGACACGGCATAGCTACACGGCATGCAAACAAGTAACTCGGTCAGGAATCGCCCAGTGACCCGCTCGGTTAGCGATCGCTCGGTAGTAGACCGGCGTCAACTACAGAGGAGATCAGGTGGTGGAATACAGCAATACTTTCAGCAGCAGCTGTCCGGAGTGCCGGAAACCAAGATGGCGGCGGCACGTGTGGGGACACAGCCCAAACAGAGTGCGCAGGGAGTGCAGTGCACACAGCATGCAGAGAAAGGTGAGAAGCCGCCAGAGGGGAACATGACAAACCCAGGGGGGACAGCAGCGAGAGAACCCGAAGCCGACCCCGGGATTCAGCAGGAAAAGGTAAATCTGGATATCAAAGACTTATTGAAAGCATTGCCCACTAAGGCAGAGATAGAGGCATTAATAATGCGGATTGAGGAAACACACCAACGTGATATCCAGGAACTCCGCAAAGATATGGTCCAACTATCAGATAGAGTTACTTTAAAAGATACCGAGATCACACAAGTAAAGGACCAAGTAGCGGACATAAGGAAGACCACAGAGACATTATCAGAGGCCACCATTAATATGCAACTTCATATGGAAGATTTAGAAGATAGGAGCCGCAGGGGGAACTTAAAACTGAGAGGCGTACCAGAGGTGGAAGGGGAAAATTTACAAGAAAAAGTGAGAGACATTTTTTTAAAAGTGCTAGCCCCCACCTCACACCCTGCGGCCCCTATGGAAATTGATAGGGTCCACAGACTGACAGGGTTCAGATATACAGACTCCAACAGACCCCGTGATATAGTATGTAAAATGCATTACTACACACAGAAAGAGGAGATCCTCCGGAAAGCCTGGGACATAGGTACAGTGGAAGTCGCAGGGGCTAAAATAAAAATACTCCCGGATCTGTCTAAAACCACGCTTTACCGCAGATCATTACTACGGCCAGTGCTGGAGAGAGCAAAGCAACAAGGTTTTAGGTACAGATGGGGATACCCGCTGGCAGTGACTTTTTTTAAAGAACGAGACATGTTTGTTCTTCGTACCCCACCTATTTGAGTTCTTGGGTACAGAACCTGTTCAGGTGGAGGACTGGCTTACAATTTCCCCCAGAACAATGGGGTACCCAAACTGGGGACCCCGTGAACGGAGGTTGAATGGACATGGTAATAAGAAAGGACAGGTCTGAGAGAACTAAGTGAAATTGAGGATCCAATTGGAACGAGAGAATGAAGAAATGACAGGAAGAAATACTGCTATTACAAAATTCTCTCTTCAATAACTTTTTTTTTTTTTTTTCTCTTTTTTTTCCCTTTCCCCCCACCCCTTCGTCGGCTGTTCCCCCTTTTCTTTTTGAAGCAGTCAGCTCCAACATGTTTTTTTTTTTGAGGGTATATGGATACATGGATACACCCCCGCCCCCCCCCCCCCCCCTGGGAGGAGGATAAGAGATAAGGTCATATTTTTTTTTTGCACAAAATCACTATTGATTTGAACTTTTTTTTTTTTTTTTTTCCGTATTCTCATATATTCTTATATTTATATTATATATTCTTAATTTTTTTTTTTTTTTTTTTGCACAATTCTAAAACACATGAGACACGAGTGTAGAGTGGTAGTGGAGGTGTTTTCCTTTTCTTTTTTTTTATGATTATGGGAAATTATGTTGTTTCTTTTTCTTTTTCTGTTTTGGGCACACAACAATTAGAATTTTTTTTTTTTTTTTTCTTGGGTATAATATATACTTTGTAACCTATAAAACACTAATAAGGGTAATAATGGTAATAAGGGTAATAATGGTAATAATCTGATTTATTAAAAAGCACAGTTTTTGTTTAACTTCTATTTTTGAATATAAACACATTTTCACAATACGACCAATTTCAGTGGTCTCTAAGTAGGTGACAGAGCACAGGGTGCCCTAGAGGCGGGGGGGAGGGGCGGAGGAAGCATTGGGTAATACTTGACCTACCAAGGAACTAGGAGAAGAGGAGGGGTAGATGGTAGATGGCAAATGTATTGCGAGATCTAGGGGTGGGGATGGATGGGGGGGGAGAGACGAGGGGAGAAGAGAGCCCCCGTATAACCATCTCCTCCTTCTCCCACCCCCCCTGCTTTTTTCGTTACTTTTTCTTTTCTAATTTTTTTTTTTTTTTTTTTTTTTTCTTCCCTTTTTGCAGGGGGAATTGAATGGGTTTTTTTTTTTTTTTTTTTTTCTTTAATATAATGTTTATATCCTTGATTTTTTTTTTTTTTTTTCTCCTTTGCCTCTAAATGAGATACAAGGAATATGAGAAATTGAGGCAGGGAGAAGTAGATATACAAAAATAATGAATCTTATTTATATATATATGCCGGAATACCCTGTGAATGATCTGTGTTGGGGTTCGGGAGAGGGAGGGGAGAGTTTTATTCTCTAACCTAACCCAAACATAACCCCATTTAGGAAATTGCTCAAAGAACCAATATAGATTGGATGAGCAACCCAGCGTGAAGCTATATAGTGACCCCTCTATAGTAGAGAGGTCAAGAAGGTACTTTCCTTCCTCCCCCCTTCCCCCCTAAGTTTCCCCCCCCCCTTTTTTTTTTTTTTTTTTTTTTTTTTTTTTTTATAATGGAGAATATACGGATTTTATCCATTAATGCAAAAGGTCTCAACACTCCAGAGAAAAGGAGAATTTTGTTAGATGATCTGAAAAGATCAAGGATAGATATTGCGATGGTACAGGAGACACATTTCAGAGAGGATAAATGCCCTAAGTTAAACAATAATCTTTTTCCTATAGTATATCATTCGACTAACTGGGAGGCTAAGTCGAAGGGCGTATCCATCCTCCTATCAAGGAACATACCCTGGAAATGTACACAAGTTTTGAGCGACCCAAATGGCCGATATTTATATGTAAAAGGGACGATACGAGAGACCGAAGTCACACTAGCCAATATGTATGTCCCAAACATAAAGCAGGATGGTTTCTTGAGGAGGGGCATGGATATGCTCAACGAGTTTAGGGGGGGACATTTAATAATAGGAGGAGATATGAACATCCCCCTGATCCCTTCAGAAGATACATCCCGGGGCCAATCCTCAATCCCGCCTATGGTGCGAAAACACTTTGCTAAAATACTACAGGAAGGACAATTAATAGATGCATGGCGCCTGATGCACCCCAGAGAAAGAGACTATTCATTCTATTCCTCTTTGCATCAACAATACTCCCGCATAGATTATTTCTTAATCCCACACAGTCAATTACACGCTATAAAAGACATAACGATAGGCTCAGTGACTTGGTCAGACCATGCCCCAATTACATTAATTTATGAGTTACCAAACAAAAAAGAAAGGAGAGAAACAACCTGGAGACTGAATGAAAGTCTTTTACAAGATAAGGAGACTATGGCAGAGGTCGAGTCAGAGATAGTTTATTTTTTTTTAACTAACACCACTGCAGACTCAGATCCAGGGATAATATGGGAAACACACAAAGCAGTTATACGAGGAATTCTTATAAAACATGGGGCCAGGATCAAAAAACAGCGAAATAAACAATTAGATCACCTACTTCAAGCTCTTTATAAAACAGAAGCAAAACATAAGCATGCACCATCAGCGGAGGGAAAGGATGAGCTCTTGAAAATAAGGAGAGATATTAATGAACTCTTATCCTTTAGAGCTAAAGCAGCAATTCAGAAAACTATAAAGATTTTCTATGAAGCAGGGGATAAATGTGGGAAGCTATTAGCAAAATCACTCAAAGACCAAAATCTGACAACATATGTACCACATATAGTAACAGACGCAGGACAGAAACTTGTATACCCCAAACAGATAACTCAAGAATTCAAAAAATATTATGAAACATTATATAACTTAAAAACCCAAACAGCCACACAAACGCAGATGGAGGAATATGTATATACCTCACAAATGCCTCAGTTGTCAGAAGAGGAGAGTAAAATACTCGAGTCCCCTATAACATCTGCGGAGATAATGGAAACTATAAAGAATATTAAAGTAGGGAAGGCACCTGGACCTGACGGGTTTACTATTCATTACTATAAGAAGTTAATGCCACACCTGAAGGAGTTTATGAGGGATATGTTCAACGCCTGGGGGGCAGAGAATAGAATCCCCAAAGAAACCATACATGCACATATATCGGTAATCCCTAAGGAAGGGAAAGACCCTACCTCGTGCAAAAGTTACAGACCAATTTCCCTGTTGAACACTGACTTTAAAATTTTTACAAAGATTTTGGCAGTCAGACTACAGAAATACCTGACAAAGTTGATCCATTTGGACCAGGTCGGATTTGTCCCAACCCGAGAGGCAAGGGACAACACGACCAAGCTATTGAGCTTATTACATATAGCACACCAAAATAAAATACCAACAGTCTTGCTTAATACCGACGCAGAGAAAGCGTTCGACAGGGTCAGGTGGGAGTATATGTTCACGGTCCTTCGCTATATAGGGATAGGGGAGAAAATGTTAAAATGGGTAACACAGAGCTATTCAGTCCCTTCTGCAAAAGTGAGGGTAAACGGAATTTTATCTACAGAGTTTTTAATTACAAACGGAACGAGACAGGGCTGCCCCCTGTCCCCGCTCCTGTTTGTATTATCACTGGAACCCTTCCTGTGCAGAATCCGAATGAACTCGGATATTTCGGGCATCAGCGTGGGAAAGGATCAGTATAAAATATCAGCGTACGCCGACGACGTCCTATTCTCGATCACGAATCCAATTATATCACTCCCCAACTTGTTACACGAGCTGGAGAGATACGGAACTCAATCTAATATGAAGATAAATTTCATTAAATCCGAAACAATGGGAATAGAACTTACAGGGACACTCCAACAACAGTTAAGGGCAAATTTTAAATTGAACTGGACTAAGACAGCCCTTAAATACTTGGGGACATCGATCACACCAAATATATCGCAATTGTTTAATCTGAACTTTATTCCCTTACTAAAATCTATAAAACTACTACTGCTAAGGTGGAGAGGAGGAATGCATTCATGGATGGGAAGGTGCAATATAATTAAAATGAGTGTTATACCAAAATTCCTGTACATTTTTCAGGCACTTCCCATACACATCCCACGTCGATACTTGATGCAGATTGAAACTATGATAATGAATTTCATATGGAATTCAAAACGTCCGAGAGTAGGGAAAAAATATCTATTTAAAGCGAAAACAGATGGGGGGCTGGCAGTCCCGAACATAAAGAAATACTACCAAGCCATTCAACTGGGAAGAGTGATTGACTGGTGTCGACACAGAGAATACAAGCTCTGGCCAAACTTAGAGCAGGCACAATGTGAGATCTCGTTGAAAAGAGCCCCATGGTGTTATAAGATCCTACCAGTATCAATAAAGAAACATCCTATTATAGGAAATACGATCAAAACTTGTGCAAAAATATTTAAACAGGATAAATTAATACGGGAGAACTCCGTACTGTATCCAATACTAGGAAACCCCCACTTTGAGACAGGATATCAAGACAGGAAATTTAAGACCTTAGCAGATAGAGGAATTATACAAATATCCGACTTCCTAACAGAGACAGGCTGGGTAACGATGGAGGAATTAACAGACGTTTCAGGCCACTTCGGCCTAGATCTATGGCGGGCCTTTCAACTACGCCATTTTTTGGGAACATTGCAAGTCCCCTCCCAGGATGATAAAGAGGTAACACCTTATGAAAAATTATGCACCCAAAATGGAATTATGGAACATACTATATCTAAAATTTACTCTCTGCTAATGACATCAGTAGAACGGCGTAAACCTCCTTTTTTGAAGGAATGGGAGAGGGAAATGGGTATTGTCTTCTCACTAGAACGGGAAAATCAAATAATTAAGTCAGTATTCTCAACTTCAATTTGCGTTAGAATTCAAGAACTGAATTACAAAATTTTTTCTAGATGGTATTACACCCCGGTTAAGATGAATAAAATTTCTGTGTTAAATACAGATTTGTGCTGGAGATGTGGGACGGAGAGAGGGACAATGCTCCATATATTCTGGGAATGTCCTAAACTAGAAAAGTTTTGGGAGCAGATTTGGAGGTCAATACAGGAAATTATGAAATGTCATATTCCCAAAGAACCTGCCCTCTTTCTGCTCCATACCCCCAGCATACCGATACAAAATTACAAAAAATCCATTATACCACATCTGGTGAACGCTGCCAGGATATGTATCCCTCTTAAATGGAAAGAGACTGAACCACCTAACATAAACATGTGGTTAAGGAAAGTTGAGGAAATACATAACCTAGAAAAATTGGTCCTATCTGCTCATCAACAAACTGATAAATATGAGAAGAAATGGAAACAGTGGAAAGATTATGTTAATTCAGAAGAAAGGTAATTTCCAAGTACAGGACAAGAACTTGTGCGGAGAAGATAGATATATAATGATATAGGAGTGTAGAGACCTATGCACCATTTTTCTCCCTTTTTTTTTTTTTTTTTTTTTTTTTTTTGGGGGGGACAGGGGGGAAAGGGGGAAAAAAGGAAAAGGAACGAAATGGGAGTTTTGGGTTCGGTAATAGATTGCCAAAGAAAGGCTAAGGTTCCTTAAAGGGAATAAATGGTTTGTAATTATAACCTTGAAAGCTAAAATGTAATGAATATACTGTATATGTAACTGAACTTAAAGAAATAAAGATATAATTTGAAAAAAAAAAAAGACAAGGGAGATCCGAGAGAATGGTCAAACAAGCCGGTGTCAGGACGGGCAGCAGACGAGCGGAGTCAGGAACAAGCCAAAAGGTCAACAGGAAATCAGCAGCAAACAGGTCACAGGTTCAGGAACAACGGCAGGAGCTGAAGACAAGACAGCACTGAACCTGTGTGCTGATCCAGCTTAAATAGAGCTCTTTCTAGATGAGAGGGGTGGAGCCAGAATAGCCTGTGAGTCTTAACTCATCCACTGCCAGAGCCTTCCTGACAGGTTCCTAACAGATGTGCTGGAACTGGAGAAAGTCCAGAGAAGGGCAACAAAAATAATTAGGGGAATGGAGGACATCAGCTATGAGGAAAGACTACAAGCACTGAACGTATTCTCTCTGGAGAAGAGACGATTGAGGGAGGATATGATATCAATGTACAAATACTGTACCGGCAACCCTAGCATATGGAAAAACCTATTCAGAGAAAGGAAATACAATATGACACGTGGCAACTCACTAAAACTAGAGGAAAGGCGGTTTAACCTTAAAATACGCAGGGGATTCTTCACTGTAAGAGCAGTAAGGATGTGGAATTCTCTTCCGCAAACAGTCGTATCAGCAGGGAGCATTGATCGTTTCAAAAAACTATTAGATGGGCACCTTAAAGACCACAACATACAGGGGTATACAATGTACGGTTAACAGCAAACACACACACACACATCATAGGTTGAACTGGATGGACTGATGTCTTTTTTCAACCTCACTAACTATGTAACTATGTAACTATGTAGCTAGATCAAGCAGAAGCCCTTTACAGGCAGGGACTGCAGGCCTCTTGGGTTGTGTAGAGAAAATCCAGTATCCAGCTACATTTCTGTGGCTACTGATCCCAGCAGCACCTCTTCAGGAACTGCCAGTCTGCCTGGCTGCCCTTCTCACTAGCCCTCCTGGCTACTTTGCACAGTCCTCCCAGACTGTCACACTCACCAGCTGACTTCTCCTGGAGATCTTCTGGATGTGCTAACTACTACTGATGTCCTCACTCTTGCTCCCGTGCCTTTGGACAGGACTCCTCCATGTGTCATAAAAGGATCCCTCCAGCACCCAAATACCTGGCCGGAGGTAAGCCCCCCCCCAAACTAGGGGGCACCCTCGAGGGCCACCGACTGTCTCCTCAGCACTCCATCTTTATATTCAACCTGAACTCTCCTGCCCCTGCTGGCATGACCCTGGGTATTTAAGAGGGGCCTTCCCCCTGTCAGCCCATTTGCTGGGGATTGGCTTGGGCCCTACTCAATATTCCAGGCAGCTCCTCCTAACCTCCCTCCCATTCTTCTGGAAGCTTCTCAAAGGTTCCAGCAAGTATGGGGAGGCCCCAGAGATGCTGTCTGAGTCACTCACCCTGACTCAGATTCAACACCGTCTTGGCTGCCAGCCAAGCTTAAATTTACCTACACTATCCAAAAAACCTTTTTAGACTAGCTCTCTACACTAGAGTGTGCACTGCTATATACTGCAGATGAGAAAAGATATTTAGCAGTTTATATTTACTAGAATAATTGCATTTCCATGTTCTGCGTACTGTGGGTTTAGGAACACTTTAAAACCTGACAAGAATTCCAGCCTCTCACCTATTGTCCCACACTGTTGGGTTGCTTTTCTTTTTGACTTGCATGGATGAGAAGCAGTTCTGACATGAACAAAACCCTGTCAGAACAGACCCTAAGTCTGACAATGCAGGAAAGTGTGTATGAATTCAGTAGGCGATTTGTGTTTTCTGCCTGTCAAATGATCCAGTGCAGGAGATGCATGGTATCCATCACTCAAGCATCATCCTAGCACAATGTTTGCATGTACAGCTTTGGCAGAGATGTGACCAACTTATTGTACAGCACAACATAGTCATCACAACCAAATACTGCTATGTAAGGATGGGTGAACAGTTCGGCCCGAGCATGAGTTTGGGTTGAACATTTGCCTGTTTGGGAAACACCCGAATTTGGAGGGTATTCACCGGGTTTTGCCCCTGACGAACACCCTGCAATGCACTGAGTGCTGCACAGTGCATTCTGCACCCTGATTGGGCAAAGCGTTGCCCAATCAGGGCGCATTAAAAGCTGGTTGTTAAGGAGTGGGGCCGTGGCGTCCTTATCAACCGATGAGTCAGCTGTCAATGGGTTTCTTCGCCGACAGCTTAATAATAAAAATAAAAAGCGCTAGTTAAAAATAAACAAAAAAATGGTGTAGGGTCCCCCCAGTCCATACCAGGCCCTTCGGGTCTTGCATGAATTTGAAGGGGAATCCCATGCCAAAATGTAAAAGAAAAATGGCGTGGGTTCCCCCCCCCCCCAAAATCCACACAAGACCCTTATCCAGGCATGCAGCCTGGCAGGTCAGGAAAGGGGGGGGGACGAGCAGGCCCCCCCAAACCAAACTAGGCCACATGCCCTCAACATGGGGGGTGGGGGCTTTAGGGCACCCCAAAATCACCTTGTCCCCATGTTGTTGGGGACAAGAACTTCACCTCCACAATCGTGGTTGGCGGTTGTGGGGTTCTGCAGGCAATGGGCTTATCGGTATCTGATAGCCCCCAGATTCCGCCCCCCCCATGTGAATGAGTATAAGCTATATAGTACCCCTACCCATTCAACAAAAAAGTGTCAAAAAGTAAAAAAAATACAAAAAAGTTTTTGACAATTCCTTTATTTAAAAAAAAATATATATATATATATACTGTATGTATATATATATATATATATATAGTGTCCCTCCATGTAAATCCATCGTCAATCACGCTGCCCGTCGACCCAAAAAATCAAAAACGCTCTGGCTTCTAGGACGGCCTCCAGCCCAATGCCTGCTCTGTTCTTTGACATTTCTTATATAGGTAAGGGACAGAGTCACTTGGCTATGTCACCCAATGGTACTGCACCTTCTGACGTCACAGGCCAGCATGCACCAGTCCGTAATGTCAGAAGGGAGGGTTCATTTACATGGGGGGGCTGGGACCTGGGGGAGTTTCAAAGAGGACTACCAAATTCTGATAAGCCCCCTGCCCCACCGGCCACGGTTATCGGATGACACTTTGTCCCCATCAGCATGGGGATAAGGTGCTTTTGGGTGGGCAGAGCCCCCCTGCCCCAAACCACCCATCCCTCCATGTTGAGAGCATGTGTCCAGGTATGGTTCAGGAGGGGGGCTCACTCGTCCCTCCCCCTTTCCTTTCCTGCCAGGCTGCATGCCCGGATAAGGGTCTGGCATGGATTTTGGGGGTGGGGGGGCCCACACCGTTTTTTTTGGTGTAAGGTTCCCCTCAAAATCCATACCAGAGCTGAAAGGCCTGGTATAGACTGGGGGGGGGGCCCACGCTGTTTATTTCTTTATTTTTTAACTGGCGCTTTTTATTTTTTAAGCTTTCGGCGGGGAAACACATTGACAGCCGATGACTCATCTGTTGATAAGGACGCCACAGCCAGCTCTCCAGCCCACTCCTTAACAACCAGCTTACACTCTGCCATGATTTGGCAAAGCTTTTTCTTTTCTTTAGAAATGTCATTTTTACTGCAGCATGTTCTATACACAGTAAAGATGCGGCACTTTACAGACACATTAAGGCAACACCCCAGGCCCTATATTTCATGGAATTTTTAAAATTTGTTTTAAACATTTTTTTTTTTATTGATACATGTCACCCAGGGCAGTACCCAGACCCCCATACCCCATTTTTTGGCCAATTATTTGCATAAAAGGCCTTCAAAATGGGCACTTTTGATTTCTCCTGTTCTGCTGCCATAGACTTCAATAGGGTTCACCGTTCGGGATAGGATTTTTATCCTGTTCGAGATTTTGGATGCGAACCAAACAGGGGGATTTTTGGCCCATGTCTACTGCTATGCTAGAACTGTGTAGAAATGTATGCGCAAGGCTTTGTGTAAACAGAGCTGCCTCGTTAGCTGTAGCTACGGGCTGTGTGTGTCTACCCATTTTATTCCTCTCGATCTGCTTCGCCCTCCCCTCCTGGAAACAGCAGTTCGTGAGCCAGTCAGGTGGGGAGAGAACTTGCTATGCTGTGTGATGAATTCTGGAAACTGTAGTCCCTAAAGGAATACAAGTAAATGGAGGCTAAAGGAGCTACAAACGTTAATACCCAGGATTCCCAGCCCCCAGAAGGAGGCAAAGACAATGTTTCCTTGAAAATGTACTCCATATCTGGATAGATCTGGAAGTTTGTAGAAACGTCTAGAGGCTAGTGGGTGGAGGCCAGGAGGGTTGATCTGCATACTTAGGGGAGCGTGACCAATCCCCAGGCAGTGGGCCTGGCAGGGTGGTTTGGTTAGCCCTTAAGTATTGGATGAGTAATGCGGGCAGGGAATTTGGGTGGAAGATGGAGATGTAGTAATGAGGAAGACTATCGGTGGCCTTCAAAGGACCCCGTCAGGGAGGGGCTCTACCTCGGGCTGGGGCTCAGGTGCTGGACTGGAAGGATCCTACCATAGAAGAAGTTGGAAGGAGGCTTTCTTGAGAGGCAGCAGAAGGAAGGAGAGGATAGTGTGAGTTCTACAGCACGGTGCAGGGACATAAAAGGAGAGAGACTGCCCCATATAGCAGGTCTCTCTGGAAGATAGAGCTGTGCTTAAATCTTCCCTACCTTGCCCTGGGAGATCTCCAGAGAGTCTGTCGGGTATACTGGAGAAGAGAGTTAGTAAGGTAGACTGGTAAAGAGAAGCAGCCAGGTGGGCTAGCATTTCCTGAAGTGGTAGAGCTGGGACCGGTGTCTAAAGGGAGTAGGAGGTAGTCCAGGGACTGAGAGTTTCTACCCTGTAAGGGGCTCTTGCTGATCTAACAGAGACTGTTAGTTATTAAAGAGGAATCAATTGAAGTTGTACAGGATAAAGGAGAAGAATCAATAAGAGCTGTAAAAAAGGAGGATGCTGTCCCTGGTTTTGTTACTGTCAAGTTGGGCATTCTATAATTCCCATCCCCATCCAAGTTATTACTTAATAAAAATACCAAACGAAGGGGGGGGGGGGGGGCGTGACTCTGAGCTCTGTGATGGCTGCTTAATCACAGAGCTCCGCCGGACCGCTGAGATATCCGCCGCTCAGAGGGCTCCCACCTACCTACAAACCGGCAGTGAGCCTCCCTAATACCCCAGGAATGCCGCAGAGAAGGAAAGGAGGGCAAACTCAGCTTCACAAACTGCCGCCATTCTCGGGCTCAGGACCGCTCCACAGGCCTCAAAATGGTGGCAGCCCGTACAGACAGGGTCCTGAGGTAACTCAAATTTCTACTGCTAATTTAGGGGCTCACACACCTCCCACCCCACACAGTGAGGGGAGTTTTCATTCAGGGACCAATACTCTATCTACTAGGAGCCCTGCAAGGTCCCGCCAGAGAACAGACCCCACAGCAGGTGACACTTGGGACCCTGACATGGAAGCTAGCAGTGTTTTACCTCAGCAACAGCAAGCAACCGCCATCACTGACCCTATTGCTGGATTCCCTACAACGGGCCAGCCGGTCTCAGACATAGTACTGAAAGACATGTTAATGTCCCTAAGGGAGTTGCGCTAAGGCATACAGCATATTACACATACCCCAATGACAGAAATATGTATACAGTGAATGAATAAGACCGCACAAATGAAGCAGTCACATATCACATATATATGGGCATAAATCATACACCAGTCCAATCAGAGCTGGATTGGAACAATAGTCCAAACAAATGAATTGAAAAGATGATCCTCTCAGCCAATGTTGTCAGAGGTGCACAAAAGAACAGTTCAAAATAAATCGAATAGACTGCAGAAGTCATCCACCCAGGTGAATCAGATGATGACAAAAAAGTGAGATCCCAACCACCATACACAGCCTCTTACCAAAAGGTGATGGGATATGCGCTTCGGGTAGTTCAGGACTACTCCAGCCTATTTCCCAAACTAAACTGCTTTCAGGATTTCCAAGCCCCTGGTTAGAACCCGCACAGGCTCCCCTCAAGACCCCTCACATGATACCTCACAAGATGTCTCTCAGAGAATGGGGAAACAATAAACAGACGAGGCAAGCCCATAGTGTGATACCTCAATGGCAGTTTATTAGTATAAAGGTAAGGTATGCACTCACCCAAAAATAAAGTAACAGAGCATAAAAGTACTGCAGTAAACAGGAGGTTCCTGGCGATACACCTTCCACCAAAAAGATGGCCGACCTCGGGCTTCCGGGTATGACGTGATGACACTGTTGAAAACATCATAATGAAGAAACGCGTTGGGAGGAGTTAGTACAGCGTCATCACGTCATACCCAGAAGCCCGAGGTTGGCCATCTTTTTCTTTGCTCTTTTTGTTTTTGTTCATTGTCTTAACACAGGATACCTTACCCAGTCTACAAGGGATTACTTACAGTCAACATCTATCCCAAGTGACCCAGGCCCTGATACTCAACTACACATCTACCGGAAATCAGTGATGAGAAATCTCCCACTGCATGCCTTGGATCCAATTAAGACCACATTTTCTTCTGCACAAACTTTTAATTCATCTTTTCTTTGATGATTACATGCCTATCACTTAATGCTAAGGGATTAAACCATCCCGCCAAACGCCGCTCCATGTGGCATGAAGTCCTCACACATAAAGTGGACATTTTATGTGTTCATATTTTTTTTAAAGCCTCTAAAAGTCCTATGTGCTCTAATCACAACTTCCCCCATGTCTTCCTCTCTTGTGCAAGGAATAAAACAAAAGGAGTCTTACTTGCAGTGCGAGATACTGTCAGTTTCCTCCTTCATAGCTCCACCATTGATAAAAATGGAAGAAAATGTAAGATTCATCATACTGACAAGTGATATCAACTCCAAACCTTACACAATTGTATCCCTCTACACTCCTAATGTCCACCAGATCCGTTTCCTCAATAAGCTTTTCAAAAAAATTCAACGTCTTAAATACAGTGGAATTATTGTTTGCGGAGATTTCAATGCTGTACCTGATTCAGTTCTGGATGCTTCCAAAGGCCCCTCTAAAGGCCGTCAGGAACTTGGTAGTCTGCTCCACAGACAGGACCTATTTGACGTCTGGAGATGCAACCATTCCAATGAGAGAGACTACACCTTCTTTTCTCCCAGACACAACTCGTATTCCCGAATAGACCTGTTCCTAACGGACAAATGGCTGCTCCAAAAGATTGCAAGATCGCATATTTTTGATATTACTTGGTCTGACCATGCACCCATTTTGATCTCCATTTCTGATGGTCCGGAGGGCGGTAATCCCAATCTAGTTTGGCGATGTAATACTAAACTATTGCAAAACCCTGAATGTATTAAGAAATTATCTGCTAACCTTACTGAGTACTTCCATTTAAATGCCCCTCTATCTCTGGTGCTTTTACCTTATGGAACTCCCATAAGGTGTATATTAGGGGCATGTTGCTGCAACAGGGAGCCAGATTACGGAGATGCTATAACTCTCGCCTTGACTCGATTTTAGATGATATTCATACCCTAGAACAACAGAACAAACGGAAATCGCCAGAGACGCGTTCACAAACTCTTCTCCGACTGAGGAAGAAACTCCGTCTCCATCTTGCGCAGAAGTATGACACGCACCTTAGACGATTGAAACTCACAACATATGCTAATGCCAATAGAGCTGGTAAATACCTGGCTAATCGCTTGAAAGCCACTAGAACTAAAAACAGGATTGCGTTTCTTATACATTCTTTATCTAAACAAAAAATTCATAATCCCCAAGATATAGCAGACCACTTTGCCGAATATTACGGTACCCTATACAGCTTAATAGACAATAATACTATGTCTCACCCTACTGAATCCCAAATTTCTGATTTTTTGAATACTCTTAACCTTCCTTCTTTGACCCCGCATCAAGTGCAACTACTGAGTGACCCCATTTTAGAGCAAGAAATTTGCATAGTTATAGCATCTCTCCCACAGGGTAAATCCCCTGGTCCTGATGGACTACCCAACGAGTACTATAAATCTTTTTCTACGATCCTTGTTCCTCATATGTCATCGGTGTTCGCCCGAATGGCTGCCTCTTCTGCCTTTCCCAAGGAAATGCTGCAAGCCTACGTAGTAACTATTCCCAAACCAGGGAAAGAGCCAACTACGTCGGCTAATTTTAGACCCATATCACTCTTAAATTCAGACGTTAAACTCTATGCAAAAGTTCTTCCCCTTAGACTATCAGACATTATTCCACTTTTGATCAAGAATGACCAACCAGGGTTTGTAAAGGGGAGGCAGCCCTCAAACGCAACCCGAAGAATTTTGAATGTGATACATTATGCAGAGACCTCCCGAACGCCTTCTCTGTTGTTATCCCTTGACGCATAGAAGGCGTTCGATAGGGGGGAATGGCATTACATGGACATGGTGTTATCCCAATTCGGGTTTTGTGGGGAAATTAAGTCTGCTATAATGACCCTGTATTCTTGCCCGTCAGCCAGAATATACACATCTGGTCTCCTATCTAAATCCTTCCTAATTTCTAATGGTACTCACCAAGGGTGTCCGCTCTCGCCCATTATTTTCGATCTCATGATTGAGCCACTGGCTGAGTCCATTTGTCAGCACCCCTCAATATCTGGTTTCCAGATTGGAGAGGAGAATCATGTGGTCAGCCTTTTTGCTGATGACATGATCCTCCTTTTGACCGAACCAGAAAAGTCCCTAGCAGTGACTGATTTACTCAATGTTTTCAGTTCCATATCCTATTATCAAATTAATTATTCTAAACCTCTTATTCTTGACTTGGGAACGGCCCCCAAAGTGAAACTCAAGCTACAGTCTTCCTACCCATTCACTTGGGCGAAGGATGGGATCCCCTATTTAGGGATCACATTAACTCCCAAAATACACCTAATGGCCCGCGCGAACTATGAACCCTTGATCACTAATATTCACTCGCAACTGAATAACATGACACGCTCTATTATATCATGGGTAGGTAAAATAGCAGCATATAAAATGTCTATCCTCCCACAGATCCTGTACTTCTTTAGAGTCCTTCCTATCCCCATTCCCAAAAAGTACATAACGACCCTCAAAAAATTGTTAACCCAGTTCATTTGGCTACACAAAAAACCAAGGTGCCCAAGGAAACATCTTATTGCTCAAAAGAAAACAGGAGGTATGGGGCTCCTGGATCTACATGACTACAGGTCATTGGCCATCTTAGAACAATTGGGCTACTGGTTCAAGTTATCCGATAGACCTCGATGGGTAGACATGGAGACGTCATTCTGCAACTCTCCGGATCTGGCATCAGTTCTATATATGGATCATTTAGTCCCTGGAAATACTTCCTCCCTTTCTCCACCCATGGAAGCTTCTGTAATGGCATGGAGCCATGTTATGACCAGTGCCAATAGAGAACCCCCTATCGATATTCCACCTATACCAATACAAAATTTTGAATCCAGAATACCCTTTCTATATACCAAACCTCTACTCAGCCATGGGATCAAATATGTTCAAGATTTTTACACAGATGGCCATCCACGTAAGTGGTCAGATTATATGCAGGGTCGTTTTTCCCTCCCTCTCAGGCTATATTTTGTTTGCTTTCGCATTTCACAATATTTGTCAAAATACCCCTTACCTGTTTTAAGTGTCGTTCCTTCTGTTTGGGCTTTCCTCAAGGCTCCAACACACAGGAAAGGTGGAATCTCTCTTATTTATAATGCTCTCCAATAGGGTTGAGCGAACACGGACTGTATTATTCGTGTTCGTACCGAATAATTGGATTTTTGTTACCCGAACACGGACCCGAAAACTTTACTGTATGTTCGGGTAAAAATCCGTGTTCGTCATTTTATTTCCGGGTTTGTATGTATTGGCGGGCTTTCAACAGCCAATCAACAAGCGTTTAACTGGTGTGCCTTAATCCATCCCAGCCATGCCTACAAATGTATTAGTAGCTGTGATTGGCCATCTGAAGCATGTGACCAAGTCTTTATAAGTTCGAGACCGAGCGCCGCTGCGTCATTATGCTGTAGTACAGGGACAGAGCACACATCATACGTGCTGGCTGCTGATTAGGGACAGACAGGCAAAAAAATCATATTGTGTCCGAAATAGAATTGAGGGACAGGTCGGAGTGCTGCAGGCAGGGCGAGATATAGGCATTTTAGGGCGAGGCTGGAGATATTTAGGGTCAGTGTTCTACAATCGATTTTGCTGTGTGGGGGGGGGTTTGCAGTGCCGGCAGTGACCGATCTTATCAATCCTTTTAGTTAGAGGCTGGAGACATTTAGGGTCAGTGTTCTACTACAATCGATTTTGCAGTGTGGGGGGGGGGGGGTTTGCAGTGCCGGCAGTGACCGATCTTATCGATCCTTTTAGGGAGAGTCTGGAGATAGGCAGGTGTCAGTGGTCCACATCGATTTTGCTGTGTGTGGGGTAGTGTGAACACTTTTATCAGTCAGTTGTTTTTCCTTCAGTGCTGCTGTGCTGACTGTGATAATACACTGCTGTGTTCACATGTGCTATTATTGAGTGATTTCAAAAGTTATACACTTTTTTCTATTCCACTATTCAATATACACCCTTGGGTTAAAAAAATTAAATTGTGGCATAGTCTGTACTAATCTAGTTAAAAATTACAAACTTAAAAGGGGAATTTTTTTTTCCCTCCATAGCCTGCAGCAGAGCTGACTGATATAAGACACTGCTGTTCACATGTGCTATTGATAAATCACCAATTTTATATCATATTTTCTATTCCGCTATTCAATCTACACCTTTGGGTATAAACAATTAAATTGCGGGATAGTCTGTGTAGGTAAGTGTGAGATACACCTTTCCAATTTTTGGGGTGCATCTCATACTTCCGAGGATTTGAGGGTGCTGCCTGTTCCGAACTCCTCCTACTCCTCATCCTGCCTTTGGGGGTACAAAAAATAGTAATTTGGGCCTAGTCTGGGTCTCTACGTGTGAGATACATACACCTTTTGATATCATATTTTCTATTCCGCTATTCAATCTAAACCTTTGGGTATAAACAATTAAATTGCGGGATAGTCTGTGTCGGTACGTGTGAGATATACCTTTCCAATTTTTGGGGTGCATCTCATACTTCCGAGGATTTGAGGGTGCTGCCTGTTCCGAACTCCTCCTACTCCTCATCCTGCCTTTGGGGGTACAAAAAATAGTAATTTGGGCCTAGTCTGGGTCTCTACGTGTGAGATACATACACCTTTTAATATCATATTTTCTATTCCGCTATTCAATCTAAACCTTTGGGTATAAACAATAAAATTGCGGGATAGTCTGTGTCGGTACGTGTGAGATACACCTTTCCAATTTTTGGGGCGCATCTCATACTGCCGAGGATTTGAGGGTGCTGCCTGTTCCGAACTCCTCCTACTCCTCATCCTGCCTTTGGGGTTACAAAAAATAGTAATTTGGGCCTAGTCTGGGTCTCTACGTGTGAGATACATACACCTTTTGATATCATATTTTCTATTCCGCTATTCAATCTACACCTTTGGGTAAAAACAATTAAATTGCGGGATAGTCTGTGTTGGTACGTGTGAGATACACCTTTCCAATTTTTGGGGCGCATCTCATACTGCCGAGGATTTTAGGGTGCTTCAGTCGACCTCCTGCCTGTTCCGAACTCCTCCTACTCCTCATCCTGCCTTTGGGGGTACAAAAAATAGTAATCGGGGCCTAGTCTGGGTTTGTACGTGTGAGATACACCGTATTATAAAATTTTTCCTATTCCGTTATTCAATATACACTCTTTTGGAGTGTAAAAAATTAAATTACGGCATAGTCTGTATCGGTACGTGTGAGATACACCTTTTAAATTTGTTTGGCGCATTTCCTTCCACCGCCAAGGATTGCAGGGTGCTTCAGTTTGCCTCCTGTTCCGAACTCCTCCTACTCCTCTTCCTCATCCTCCCTTTAGGGTACAAAAAATTTTAATCGGGGCCTAGTCTGTGTTTGTACGTGTGAGATACATCGTTTTTTAGCCTTTTTCCTATTCCGCTATTCAATATACACCCTTTTGGGGTAAAAAACATTTAATTGCGGCATAGTTTGCATATTTGACTGTGAGATACACCCATGCGATACTGTTGTTGTTTTGTTCCGCTATTCAATAAACACCTTTCTAGGGCAAGATCATAAATTACAGAAATATGAGGAGACCGTCAAATAGGGAAAACACCTTCCTCAAGTGTGAGTAGGCGACAGAACCTGCAGCAGTATTTGGTAGGGCATCATACGCCTCTAGAAGTGATGAGGCCAGAACAAGTAGAGGCGATAGTAGATTGGTTTGCTGCTGACAGTGCCTCCAGTTCCTTCACATTGCCTCCCACCCAGTCTACTGCAGAAAGGTCAGAGTTGGCACCTGCAGCCAATGTCCAACCGTCTTTCACCTCACCCCCTTGCAAATCAGGCAAGCAGTCTGAGCCCCAAGTCATACAGCAGTCTCTTCTTCTTTTTGAGGACTCTGTCATCAGGGTTTCCCAGGGCCATCCACCTAGCCCTGCCCCAGAAGTGGAAGAGATTGAGTGCAGCGATGCCCAATCACTTATTTCTCAAGATGAGTACATGCAAGGACCATCGCAGCACGTCTCCGATGATGACGAAACGCAGGTGCCAACTGCTGCGGCGTTCAGAATTGTGGAGACCGACAAGGAGGGCAGGGGTGAAGACTGGGTGGAAGATGATGTGGAGGACGATGAGGTCCTCGACCCCACATGGAATGAAGGTCATGCAGGTGACCTGAGTAGTTTGGAGGAAGAGGCGGTGGTCGCACAGAGCCACCAGCACAGCAGAAGAGGGAGCAGGGTGCAGAAGCGGAGCAGCAGTGCCCTAGATACTACGCCTGCTACTGCCCAACGCAGCAAGGAAACGAGCACAGCAAAGCCAGCTCAAAGGAGTTCTCTAGCGTGGAAGTTCTTCAGAAAATGTGCTGATGACAGGACACGAGTGGTTTGCACCCTGTGCAATCAGAGCCTGAAGCGAGGCATAAACCTTCTCAACCTGAGCACAACCTGCATGATCAGGCATCTAAGTGCAAAGCACGAGCTGCAGTGGAGTAGACACCTTCAAAACCAAGAAACTTCTCTTCCTTCCTCTTCTGCTGCAGTCTCGGCCTCTCCATCCACATCTGTAGTGATACCGGCACCTGCCACCCCGCAAACAGACGATCTGTCAGCAACACCACCACCTGGGTCACCAACCATCTCCACAATGTCCTGTGGAAGCGTTCAGCTTTCCATCTCCCAAACACTTGAGAGGAAGAGGAAGTACCCCCCTACCCACCCGCGATCCCTGGCCCTGAATGCCAGCATTTCAAAATTCTTGGCCTTTTAAATGCTGTCATTCCGTCTGGTGGAGACGCACAGTTTTAAAAACCTTATGTTGGTGGCTGTCCCACAGTACGTCGTGCCCAGCCGCCACTACTTTTCCAGGCAAGCCATCCCTTCCCTGCACAACCAAGTGGTGGAAAAAATCAGGTGTGCACTGCGCAACGCCATCTGTGGCAAGGTCCACCTAACTACCGATACGTGGACCAGTAAGCACGGTCAGGGGCGTTATAGCTCCCTAACGGCACACTGGGTAAATGCAGTGGCGGATGGGCCTGAGGCGGATAGCAATTTGGCGCATGTCCTTCCACCACCGAGGATTGCAGGGCGCTTCAGTTTGCCTCCTGTTCCTAACTCCTCCTACTCCGCTTCCTCATCCTCTACCGCCTCCTCATGCGGTTAGCGTAACACCTTCACCACTAACTTCAGCACGGCCAGGGGTAAACGACAGCAGGCAGTTTTAAAACTTGCCTGTTTGGGGGAAAAAAACACACACCGCGCAGGAGTTGTGGAGTAGCATGGAACAGCAGACAAATGAGTGGTTGCTGCCAGCGAGCCTCAAGCCCGGCCTGGTGGTGTGCGATAACGGGCAAAATCTCAAAGCAGCTCTAGGCCTAGCCGGTTTGACGCACATCCCTTGCCTGGCGCATGTGCTGAATTTGGTGGTGCAGAGGTTCCTTAAAAATTATCCCGATATGTCAGAGCTGCTGCAGAAAGTGCGGGCCGTCTGTGCGCACTTTCGGCATTCTCACCCTGCTGCTGCTCGCCTGTCAGCGCTGCAGCGTAACTTCGGCCTTCCCGCTCACCGCCTCATATATGACGTGCCCACAAGGTGGAACTCCACCTTGCACATGCTGGAAAGACTGTGCGAGCAGCAGCAGGCCATAGTGGAGTTTCAGCTGCAGTACGCACGCGTGAGTCGCTCTGCGGAACAGCACCACTTCACAACCAATAACTGGGCCTCCATGCGAGACCTGTGTGCCTTGTTGCGCTGTTTTGAGTACTCCACCAACATGGCCAGTGCCGATGACGCTGTTGTCAGCTTAACTATCCCACTTCTATGCCTCCTTGAAAAAACAATTCGGGCGATGATGGAAGAGGATGTGGCACAGGATGAGGAGGAGGAGGAGGATGAAGAGGTAACATTTCCAAGGCTTTCAGGGCAGTCATTCGCAAGGGGCTCCGAGGGTGGGTTCCTGCACACACAAACGCCAGGGACACAATTGTCCAGCAGGGGCACAGTTCTGGAGGATGAGGAGGAGGAGATGGAGGAGGAGATGGAACCATGTTCACAGCAGGGTGGCACCCAGGCCAGCTCATGGCCATCACTGGTGCGTGGATGGGGGGATACAGAGGACACAGACAATACACCTCCCACAGAGGACAGCCTTTCGTTGCCTCTGGGCAGCCTGGCACACATGAGCGATTACATGCTGCAGTGTCTCCACAACGACTGCCGAGTTGCCCACATTCTAACTTGTGCTGATTACTGGGTGGCCACGCTGCTGGATCCCCGTTACAAGGACAACGTACCGTCCTTAATTCACTCACTGGAGCGCGATCGCAAGATGCGCGAGTACAAGCGCATGCTGGTAGAGGCAATGCTGCTGGCATTCCCACCTGACAGCGGGGCCACAGTGGAAGCACAAGGCAGAGGAGGAGGAGGAGGAGGAGGAAGAGGTCGCCAACGCAACCAGGGCACCGCCAGCACCTCAGAAGGCAGGGTTAGCATGGCCGAAATGTGGAAAAGCTTTGTCAGCACGCCACAACAAACAGCAGCACCAGCAGCTCATATGGAACGTCTTAGCAGGAGGCAGCATTTCACCAACATGGTGGAGCAGTATGTGTGCACACGCCTACATGTAGTGAATGACGGGTCTGCCCCCTTCAACTTCTGGGTCTCCAAATTGGGCACATGGCCTGAGCTTGCCCTTTACGCCTTGGAGGTGCTGGCGTGCCCTGCAGCCAGTGTATTATCTGAACGGGTATTTAGCACGGCTGGGGGCGTTATCACAGACAAGCGCAGCCGCCTGTCCAGAGACAATGTGGACAAGATCACGTTCATTAAAATGAACCAGGCATGGATCCCACGGGACTTTTCTGTACCTTGTGCAGAATAGCGATGGATACCGACCTTACCCAGCCATTGTTCTATTTTTGCTCTTTCTCACTCTTTTGGGGTGTACCCTCATTTAAAATTTCTGAAAAAAAGCAGTGTTGGCTACCTCGTCCTCCTCCACTGCCGCTTCCACCTACACTGCCCATAGGTGTGCGCAGCCTATTGCATTAGGGTGTGCACCCCAAAGTTTAAATATACATGCATGTGTTTGCCTACATGTACATGGCCCCGATACATTACTCTCCCTGCTGGCAAAGTGAAATAGAGCAGAGCAGGTCCGAGGGAGATCTTTCCCATCTCCTCACTGGCAAACAGAGCGATAATGCTAATGTGCCCTAGGTGATTAGGGTGTGCCCAGGTACACTCGGCACACCCTGTGCGCACGCCTATGACACCGCCACATCCACCACCACCTCAACCTCCCTCCTACTCCATATGGGCCTCGTCCTTCAGAGATGAAGAACATTGTTTTATTTTTCTGTTTTTTTTTTGTTGTTTTAAGTTATTTCCCTATCCACATTTGTTTGCAGAGCACTTGCCATGCTCTTAACTACGTTTTGCTTCCATTTGCAGCACTCTAGCCCTTTCCTTTGGTGTTTTAGAGCCATTTTAGTGCCTGAAAGTTCGGGTCCCCATTGCCTTCAATGGGGTTCGGTGTCCGGGTAAAGTTCGGAAAAAGTCCGGGACACGGACCCGGACTTTTTTTTCCAAGTTCGGCCGAACCCGCCGAACACGGACATCCAGGTGTCCGCTCAACTCTACTCTCCAATACAAATCAGAATTAGGACTTTCAGTGGCTATTCAGAAATGGAATAAAGATCTGGACTCATCATATTCATTGTCAGACTGGCAGAGGGCGGTTCAATCTAACTATTACTTTTCTAAATGTGTGGGACATTGGAAAATGTTGCTTAAATTGCTTCACAGATGGCATTACACGCCAGACAAACTATCCAAATTCTCACCCCATCATTCTGACCAATGTTGGAGACAATGTGGACAGGTGGGAAATTTAACCCATATTATGTGGGAATGTCCATGTCTAACGGGATACTGGAAGCTTATCTTTCAGATGATTTCCTCCTTAACAGGGATTGTACGGAAACCCTCCATGGGTCTGGCCCTACTCAATCTTGGAATTGATAAGTTTCCATTATCTATGAGACAAGTTGTATGTCATGTATTATTAGCGGCACACCACAACATACTAGTCAATTGGGGCACTCAAACTTCACTTAAGATATCAGACGTTAGATTAGCGGTTTATCGCAATCACCTGTTTGAACGCCTACTAGCAATTAATCAGGGCTCATGTGCAGCCTTCGATAACAGATGGAAGATGTGGACTGACTTTAGAGGGTAACAAAACTGACTGATAACTTCACTTTCTACTAGAGGTTGGCGCTTTGTTAAGATGGGGCCTGGTCGGGAAGCCGCTGTTCCCTCCCCTCTTGTACAGTTAGTACCCGTTGTGGGTGCAGGAGGGGAGAGGATGACGGAAAAACGACCGGTGCACCGTCTCCCGCTTCAACAAGATATTATCTTCTTTTGTGTCTAAGAGGCTCTTCTACCACGTTCCTCATATTAACAATAGATTTTGATATTTTTTCTGACTGTCTGGAGTTACTGTATTGCATTTGATAACCATATCCTGGGTATTTTTGTTGTATTTGTGCATGTTACACAATATTGAAATTGTCATGTTTTTTGTGTTTGTTTATGCAAAACCAAATAAAAATGTATTGTTTAAAATATACCAAACAAAGCTCAAGGACTGTTCACTATGTCTGGATATGTGTGAACGGCTCTGCAGCAGTGGGGAACCCTGTCATCTACGGGGGTAGTGCTACTAATTAGAGACTGCTCCTTGTTTAGCAGTCCACTAGCAAAGCAGCTACATGTTCACCAGCTTACTGAATGGCCCCACGAAAGCTGGTCAGCACTGACAATGATGCCCCGGGTACTTTGCAGTGAATTCCAGTGGTCCCTCTTTGTCAGAAATCCATATGCCCACTTGCTATTGGGGCTGTTTGCGTAGTGTGCACGAGTGCCTTTATTTTTGGGGTTAGGTAATGCCAATACTTTAACCCTGTTTGCACCAGTTATATAATTTGGTTTAGCTTTACTATAATTCAGTTAATTGCCATCTTATGGGTTAGTGTATGCTTGTCTAGTACAGCATCTTTCAACCCGTTCCTTTGCCTGTTTATTGATTTACGCATTGTTTGATTGCTTTGCTATAAGACATCTAATTGATCTACCACCAAGTTGATTGTGGCCTGTTTTCTGTGTGTTATTATAGAGTTGTAGCATTCTAATGATTATGATGTGTCGTGGCAGAACAAAGAACTCATTATATCCAGTGGTTCCTGCTGTGGTAAGCACTACATCTTGATATATGTGTATGCCCAGCTGCCACTCAGTGTGCACCCACTGTTGCACTACTATAACTAAGTTACATACATACTAACCAGTGGTGTATCATCCATGGGTGCAGGGTAATCTCTGAACACGGGCCCTTGAGAGGGGGGCCCACTGTGCTCTTACCCACCCTGCACCCTTGGATGATCCGTCCCTGGTTGTCATTCCGTGTTGATCGGTTTGGCGGCAGGAGTAGTTACAGGCACAGATCTCCTTGTATAGCTTTCAATGAAGCAGATGATAGCCGCAGAAGGGAGAGGCGGAGAAGCAGAGAGCTGCTTGTCAACTGCTTCATTGAAAGCTATACAGGGAGATTGGTGCCTGTAACCAACCCCACCACCGTACTGTCTCCCTGTGTCCTCCTCCAGCCCCCCTGTGCCCTCTTGTGTCCTCTTTTGGCCCCCATGCCCTCCAGTCCCCCTGCGACCCATTTGTGTTCTCCTCCTCTGCTTCCCTCCCCTCCCGCTGGGTGCTGCTGCTTGGAACTGTCAGGATGGAGAGTGGAGGAAGAGACTGGTAAACAGATAATTTACTTGCCCCTTCCTTTTTGGAATGAGCAGTCAGATCAGATCAATGACTCTCTCTATTCATAACTGAAGCATCGAAAACTGTGTTTATTGTCCCCTCCCTCCTTTTTTTTTTTTTGTAAAAAATTATAAAAAAATAACATTGTAAGAGAAAATAAAAAATAAAATAATAAAACAATTCTGACGCTATGCATTGCTCTACTGACACTGTCAATTGCCCTACTTACATTTTAGAAAAATGAAAAAATAAAACTGTAAAAAAATTATAAAAATCTCTTGCAAACCAAATTTAACATTCCCCAACAAGGCTTTTATACTTATGGACAAATAGCCTCCTACCTTAATAAACATCCCAATCTGATTATATGTCTGCCACAAAAAAACTGGGCCTTTTGGTCTTCAGACTCCATTAAGCTGAAAGGTATCGCACTCTTTTACAACTTTTTGCAAGCCAAAAGCACATTCATTAAATCATCTGCCCTTGAGAGATAGGAACGTGACTTAAACCTATCTTTCTCAGACCCTCAATGGCAACAAGCTATCCATCACAACCAGAGTACCTCTAAATGCATCAATTATTGGGAGCTGTCCCAGAAAATACACCACAGATGGTATTACCCCTGTGCAAATGTATAAATTTGCCAATTTGGACCATGAAAAATGCTGGCGTAGTTGTTTACATTCTGGGTCTCTTCCTCACATTTTGAGGGAGTGCCCACACCTACGCAGCTTCTGGAACTCAGTATTTACCTTTATCTCAGAAGTTACAGGCTGTCTGACAACCACTTCCCCAGCCCTGGCCCTGCTTAGCATAGGAATTGAAAAGTTTCCACAAAATCTTAGAGCTTTGGTCATGCATATTTTGCTTGCATCTACATTGTTAATCATGGGGGCGTGGCGACCGTGCCCTAAGATGGCCGCAATTTAACTGAGCTCCGCTCTGCGCCCAGGGAGAACCAGCACCTACTTGAGCCACAGGACACTCTGCTCGCCTGCTACTACACCACCCGCCGGCGGAACACTCCCTCTACCTACCGGCATGCGGAGAAACCATGCAGCACCCCACACGGTAAATAAGCTCTCCGAATGCTTCCCCGCCATGCTGCACGATCTCCGCCAAGATGGCGGCAGGAGACACAGTACAATGCTGCCTCCGTAACCTCTAGCGGTGGGCAGAGAAGCCGCAGATGCTCGCTCCATATTCTCTGGCTCTTCAACTCAGGAACCGGGTGCCAGCACTCCCTCCATGAGAAGCCCCCTAAAATCCAAGCCACAAAAGGAGCCAGGAACCAAGCAGGATAACATGGATCTCACTGCCATGGGTGGCACACAGGTAAACGTGAACACTGCAACTCTGCAAATCGACTCAATAGCCCACCTTCCCTAACACAGGCCAACATATCTCGGATATAACATTAAAGGACATGTTACTGTCCCTGCGGGCCCCTCTTCAGGCCGACATGCTTGCAACCATACAGCAATGTACATAAATCAGAAGTGCATGAATTGGGCCAAAGGGTTCACCACACAGAAAACAAAATCAGCAAATTTACTGTCTCCTTCAATGCTTTAGTGGACTCGCACAACTCTCAAAAAGATGACATATCCATGATCAAAGCCAAACTTGTGGACCTTGAGGACCACTCACGCAGAAATAACATGAAAATCAGAGGGGTTCCCGAAACGGTTTCTGCGCAACAACTACCGTACTATGTTCACTCCCTCTTTAAAGTTCTGGTGCCGTCCTTAACATCAGCAGACCCCACGGCGGATAGAGTACATAAGAGTCCCTAAACCTTTGTTTTTACCAGCAGAGATCCCTAGAGACGTAATACTCAGGGTCCATTTTTTTTTTCAATTAAAGGAACGCATCCTTGAAACTTTCAGGAAAGGCGAAAACATTCTGCCACATGCAACTAATTTACAGCTACTTCTGGACTATTCCAAATTCATGCTCCAACAGAGGAGAAATCTCTCCTCCATTACTAAGGCCCTTCGCAATCACAAGATTGCTTACAAATGGAAATACCCGGCGAAGTTGAACATCACCCACAACGGTTCTAACCACCCTGTTACCTCCTTGGAAAATGAAATCCGACTCTTACAGGAATAGGGAATCGTTTCACAGGAACACAAAGCTTTCCTTGACTCCGGACTTCCTCCACCTCCGGACACCCTCCGTCACCTCACCCCGGAATGGCAGGTAGTACACCACAAGAGATCCCACAAGAAAAAATGACCGCCACTCCAATGTTTGGCTCACCATTTCAAGCTTTAGCAGCCTCCCTGGGCACATACACGGGTACCCTACACCGTACCCTCTTCCCTCGCCTGTCAAAGCAGCATGTGCTGCGCGGGTCTTGTTGGACTCACCTTTTTTACTTTTTTCCAGTTTCTCACATGCCTTACTTTTTGCACGCATTACACAGTTCGCTTTTTTGTAAATGACTCACTCTTATACCTGCTCCACACTCACCTTTTAGAGACATCCACAGCACAGCCCTTGCTCCAGACTGTGGAATCTACATTGTTAATCATGCGGAAATGGAGGTGTACGATAGTCCCAAATCTTTTTTATGTTAAGCTCTAACTGAATCTGACAAAAGATTATGAAATACACTTAGCACTTCAATCTGGCTGCCTTGCAAAATGTAATAACATCTGGGGCATCTGGCCCACACCAGGTCTCTCTCCTTAAAAACCCTCCTTGGCTGTTATATAAAATCCAATGTATTATTTCATGCTTCCTTTTTTTCTGTTACTCTAAATGTGATCCAGCACTTCCAGGTTAGGGGTCCACAGTCGCGCCGCTAGTGGCCCACTCCCGCTGTGAATATTTACAGCGAGAACTGATCAGCGGGTACCATGGACTCAATGTCTGCTGGCACCCGCTGATTGTTTGTTACACAGACAGAACTGCAGTCTGCCAATGTAAACAAGGCAGGTTGCCTTGCTGTCAGCGGGGGAGGGGGGCAGGGGGGTTGGCAAAGCAGGAACATGGATTAATGCCTTCCCCTAGTAAAAGCACCTCCCTCACAGGCTAGACAAACATTTAATCCTTTGATCCCCCCTGATGGTAACTCCTTCCCAGCCAGTGTCAATAATTAGTACAATGACAGTGCATATTTTTAGCACTGATCACTGTATTAGTGTCACTGGCCCCTAAAAAGTGTCAAAAGTTTCAGTTAATGTCCCGACTGTCTGCCGCAATATCACAGTCCTGCTATAAATCGCTGATTGCCGCCATAGCTAGTAAGAATAAAGAAATAAAAATAACCCATAGTTTGTAGATGCTATAACTTTTGCGCAAACCAATCAATATAAGCTTCTTGGAATTTTTTTTTACCAAAAATATGTAGCAGAATACATATTGGCCTAAATTGTTGAAGAAATTCGATTTTTTTGATTTTTTATTGGATATTTTTTATAGCAGAAAGTAGAAAATATTTTTTTTCAACATTTTTTGTGTTGTTTTTAGCGCAAAAAATAAAAACCGCAGAAGTAATCAAATACCACCAAAAGAAAGATTTATTTGTGGGAAAAAAAGGGCATAGGTTTTATTGGGTGCAGCGTCGCACGAGCATGCTATTGTTAAAGTAACACAGTGCTGTACTGCAAAAAATGGCCTGATCATGAAGGGGGGTACATCTTCCAGAGATCAAGTGGTTAATAAATAACAGTAAATGTTGTGCACTGATGGTCAGTGTCAATTGTTAGGGAGGAGAAGAGGTGAACATTCCTGTGAGTTCCTGAAGGCTGAGTTTGCTGAGAAGTGGAGAACTGCCATGTTTTAAACACTTATATAGGCCTACGTATTTATATATGTATAAGTGGTCACTGAGTTTTGGTGAGTGAGAAGCACAGGAGAGGGTATTCGGGATCACTGATGTTTTTACTGGTGGAGAAGTATTTGAAACATAGATGTTGTTTAATATCTGAATGGACTTTTAACACTTGATATATCACTTTGGTCACTATGCACTGAAAACGAGAAATTGCCTTTAGCATCTCAGTTTTGCTTTATATTTAGCTGTTGATTTGGGTTAGTCTGTATATACTGCACCTTGGGAAGTGCTACTCTCTCTTTTTTTGTATCTATGTTTTATTAGATGCCGCTGCCTAGAATGTGAACAATAAAAGGTGACCTGGCTAAAGGTGTTGTCACACATCCAGCAGTGAGATGGACCCTTTTATTTTTAATGTGAGCTCTCTGTCTTAAATCAATCCTGAATAAGTGGCCTTAAACAGCTCTGCTTTTGTAGCTTGGGTACTTGGTAGGCAACATCTCCCAAAGTATGGCTGGATTTATTTTTAGTGTTAATTTTGTTCTAAAAACAATATATTTACTTGGTTTTCTTTGACTCAGTATACCCTTTAAGTCCAGTGGCTATTGGGCACTTTTGTCATTTAAATCAATAAGGAGACTATATAGGGAGAGTCTGAGTGGGCAACCTCTCTTACTGCTCCTGTTATAAACACCACTGAATGGGGGGCAGGGAATGTATGACAAAGGAGTGGCTTGACTGCTGGTGGGTGATATTGACTTCACTGGAACTTAAAGTGTTACTAAACCCACAAAAGGAAAACCAGTGTGTATATGCAGTAGCATGCTTGTTATACTCATTATGAAACCTAAGAGGTTTATTCTCTGTCTTCTCTGATCCTTCCCTTCTTTTACTGTCCCCTAGCCATCTCCTGGTAGTACAGAGCCTTGGGGGCACTCTGTACATGCTCAGTTTGGTGTGTATTGCTAGAGAGTTGTTTTTTTTTTTTTTTGGGAGGGTGCATGTGATTAACACAAGACCAATCAGCACTGTCCATACAGATGGTCAGGGGTCATGCAGCCTTATAGGACAGTCAGAGTAGAGTGAAAACTCCTCCTACAAGCTTTAATCATTGCTCAACTGAACATTGATAGAAGTCTAGTAGGAATGTGTTTGTAATATTAAATTATTTTTAGATTGTACCGACATCCCTTGTAATCTTATTGTAAATGATGGGAAGGAACACAGAGAAGAGAGAGGCAAGCCCAGGTGGCAGGATCTGTCTACTAAAGAAGTAGAGGGAAAAATCCCTCCTAGAAAGGAAGGAAATGGAAAATGTGAGGGCTAGTGGGATTTTTCAATGGTACTTAGCTCTAACAAGTAGAGTAACACATAAATAGGAAAAAATAATAAGTTAAAATTTATAGATTTTATCAATCCAAATGTTAAAATACCGTACATAAAATACACAGAACAATGTAAATACAGTAGTGCATAAAGGAGTGATTAGTACGTCCAATATGACTACCGGATAAACCCGACATGTTTCGCAGTTTTGTCCTACTGCTTCTTCAGGAGTATATACTAATTTGAGCTATGACACTTGTTTTTCCTTGAGTATTCCTATATAACGTTAATAGTAGCAATTATCAATATAAATATCACAATAAAGATGACATTTCTGCAGGGAGAGTTTGATGTCACAGCGCACCACCCAGGAGGGCTCAAGAGACCCTGATGGGCGTGGGGAGGAGAGTGCCCAAAACCATATGTCTCACCGACGGGTGTGGAAGCTAGAGCAACATGCATCGGCAGTGATTGAAGTCACAAGACTGCTATATACTGCTGATGAGAAAAGGTATTTATATTTACTAAAATAATTGCATTTCCATGTTTTGTGTACTGTTGGAGACCAGATGTAGTGAATGCAGGTTTCTGGGTTTAATGGCACTTCAAAAGTGGTGTCATTAAGTGGCTTTTAGTGACAAAGAGATATAGACCATGGATGGGATTAAGCAAGGAAACAAGTTAGGATCAGCAACAGGTGGGAGAAAGAGTCAGGAACAGGCAAAAGTTGTGAGATAAGTCGGATCCAATACAAGAGCAAATAAGCCAACAAGGAAGAGTCGATGAAGGGTCAAAGAGCAAGCTGAGTAAGTAGTAGGAATCAACAGAGTCAGGTTGCAGGATTGCTGGTCAGAGGTATACTGCTAAAGACCTTTTAACGCTGAGGTTTATCATGACTTTAAATAGCCTGTTTGGTTGTGAGCAGAACACAGGCACGTGCAACTCAATGTGCAGAACCATGCACAGGCGCATCTAACTATACAGACTGGCATGATCTTCTTCGTAGACATTACAAATGTCTGTGAGTACCCTCTTCCCTCCCCTGTGCAAATGTAAATAAGTTGTAACTCAGCAGTCTCTTGTGATGTGGCAGCTCTCTAATTTTGTAATTGTGTTATAAAAATCAGGTTTTTAGGTATGGTTCTAGTCTGGATAAATGGCCCAAATGTCACAAGCATTTAGGATCATTATTAGCATAATTTAGGACAGGAGGGCAGATGTGGTATAACGTTTGCGTGATTACGAGAACTCTCCAGATTAGGAAGATTTGCTATCATTTGCAAAGTGTAAACAATGAGTAATTGTTTCTTTTTATGGGAAACAATTAATAATCAATTTGTAATGTGTGGGCATCATTCAAACATTACCTGAGTACAGAAGAAAAATGTCTTTCGGTTTCATCAGTCATGACAAGAATGAGCTGATATCTCGCTGCTTACTGCTCTTGGTACAAGATCTGCCCCTCAGTGGGCAGACTTTTTCATAATCTACAACATCTGTAAAGCCGTTTTTCATGTTGTATGGTATCTCTTTTACAACTGTAGCTCATAAATACATAATGATACACTTTGCTAACTGATGAGTATGTACATTTTTTAACATCGAGCACACCAGAACTAATGTGATAAACACATGGGGGAAAGTAAAAACAAATACTCTTATGTGATTCGCCTGCTTGCCATAATAATAAATGCCCATTTGTGCTTGACCTACTTGCCCCTAACCAAAGTTTTTCCTCCATAATTTGCATACCCCCAAAAAATCAATTTTCTTCTCTCCTTTTTGCTGTGTTAGGTAAAGGTTGGATGTTGGTTTTATGGCTTTGTGGAAGTTTTCTTATAGGTGGGATATGGATAAAGATATAGAGAGAATAGTGTAGAGATAAACCTAATTATAAGATCTATATGTGACAATTAGCAGGAAAGATATAACCCCTTATCAATAGATAGGTAGAGATAAAACCAATGGCTATGGAAATATAATGATCCTTTATAGTGGTATATGTGTAACACATCATTAGCATCATTTAGAACAGGAGGGCAGATGTGGTATAACATTTGAGTGATTTTGAGCACTCTCCAGATTTGGATGCGTTTACTATGATTTGCAAAGTGTAAATTTGGTCATAGGACCGAAATCTGGTCCTATGAAATGGGGTTGGTTCAATGCTTAGAAAAATGAATCTATAGCTTATATAGTTTTTAGGTCTAAAGGGAAGTAAAAGGTGTAATAAAGATGGTAAATAAAGATAGCTAAAGATGTATTTTTCACGTATTGACTGTCTTTTTGTTAATATACCATAATACCCAATTCTACAAGTGTCCAATGTACTTTTTTTGTATATTTTGTTTAAAATTGAAAACTAATAAAAGAGAAATTGAAAACAAAAAAGTTCTTAAAGTAGAAGTTCACCCTAGTACTGAAAACTCTAAATCTACTGGCATCCACTGACTAACCTATCTAGCCCTGTAAAGAAGAAATCGCTATACATACCTTTTCTGAAGCCGCCCTGGTCCGATCTCGAACAGGGGAAGCTCTGTAGAAGAGACAGCCGACAATGGATGGGAAATGACTGGGAAGTGATGTCACCCATAGAATTACTATGGGGCGTCAGTTGTCGGCTGCCTCCTCTGCACCTGCCACCACAGAGAAGCTGCTGCTGACAGCTCAGCATGGGACCGGACCGGAGTGGCTTTAGAAAAGGCATGTATTTCTTCTTTACAGGACTAGATAGGTTAGACTTAGATTGTGGATACCAGTAGATTTAGAGATTTTAGCATTAGGGTGAAGTTTTACTTTAAAACAATTTTAAAATAATTTCTTCTTTAGAGTAGTCCAAAGTTGTCTTAGTAAGTCCTAAAAACTAGAGAAATTGGCCCGCTGGACTTTATATGAGGTACGTGTTTGGTGGCTGGAGAACAATTAAGTACACAATTGATGAGTAAAGCGATATTTGTTTTATTGCATAATATGCACAGGTTGTAAAGATACACACAGTAACATGTGCTCAATGGCACATGATGTAGCCCAAAGGCTGTAATATGAATGATATACAACACAGGCAATATAAAATCACATATTGGCAAAACATCTTGGTGTAACCACTCGGTTTCAGACATAGCATAGTAAGTCCTAAAATAACATAAACCATATCCCACATTTCATGTGGCTGTTACAAGTCATTTAAAACTTCAGGGTATTGTACTGTTAGAGAATACACCGTAAGAAGTTCTTCCCACCACTCCCCCCCCCCTCCTCCAGTCCAGAACAGGTCCCAGAAGGCTGTGGGACCATTCACAAAAGCGCAGCACAGCGTGGTTCGAGAATGTACAGTGGGCAGCCAGCTGTGAAGCAAGATGCATATCGGAACTCACAGGGGAGGACTGGGCCAGGGGGCAGGGGAGAATTTGCCCCCTGGGCTGCTCTGATGCTCCATAAAAAGGCTGCACCACTTCTACCACAGACATGCCTAAAGGATTCCTGGTAAAGAGAAGCAAAAAGTCCCTGCCGCTGACCTACTGAGTGAGGTTTGAAGATAAGGACAAAGCGCAGACCTCCTCCTCCAGCATGGATGGCATAAACTGTGTCTAAGCAGAGGCCGGTTCCATGCCCCACTGGAGACTCTTCTGCCCTGGCCAGCCCCATCCGAGCTGTCCCAGCTCCCCCCAACCGCCTGCTGGCCAGGTCGGGAACCTGGATTCAGCCAGTTAGTAGAGAGTATCTGGAGCAGGGCTTCAGCTCGGAATGGGGGTCAGGAGGAGGATTCGGAGAGTGGGAGGGGGGGGGTGAGGGAAAGTGGGAGGGGGGCTCCTTTGAATTCTCTTAAACTGATTGGCTCCTGACCCCAGACCACGCTCCTGCCTGCTCTTCTGTACCTACGATCCAACTTCCTGACACATCCTGCTGTGCCTGCTGTTCTACAGTCTGCTACCAGTGCATGCCTCACCTGCCCACTGTCACAAGTATCAGCCAGCTTCAGTTTGCCATCCACCAGCTGTCTACCGGCCTGCCTTCATCTCTGAAAACTACTGAGGACTCCCTGTCTGGCGTGAATACCCACCCTGCTACTTGCAAAACCTAAGTCTTCCAGTTAGGCTTCTTTTTGACCTTTTTTTCCAGGCTACCCCTACCTACTTTGTGGAAAAAGCCTGTATACTGAAATTTTTACTTAAAACTGAATTTGTAACAGCACTGACTCCACCCTGTCCCTTCATGTCTTTGTCTTCAGAGAGCTGTAGAAAATGTCAATAAGAGAGAAAGAATCTGAAGGTAAACCGCTACTGTTAAACTTCTCGTCAGAAAACCCATAAGGCTCTACCACATCAGTGTAAAGTGCGTACCCTTTACTAAATGTGCATTTGTAAAATAGTAATTTTATATAACTAGTTAAAAATATAAACTATCATTTTAAAATAAATTGATGATAATAGTTTCCCTTTTTTAATGTGTCATGCAGGCAAAGGTTTCTATCTATATGCTGCACCACATATGCTTTCCAGTGAAAATGATTTCTCCATGATCCTGTCTCCATCTTACTATATTTCCCCAGGGATTATGTTTGGAATGCAAAGAGAAAAATTTCTAGCTTGGAAAAGCCTTTACTGAGATTTCACAGCCCGGGTTTTGTAGTCAATACAATGTTTTGTTATTTATCTACGTTGTTTAAAGTGCCCTTACCATCAAACCTAAAATGAAAGTTACATTCTGTGAAAGAATAACTCATTCACATCCATAAATATAATAGTACCTACACACTTACAAAATTTGAAGTATTTGCCAACTGTATACATTTTCTGTGAAGCCTATTGTTCTATATAAATAGCCAGCTTTGGTATGAGACAGTTTTAAATGTTGGTAAATTCCTTCCTTTGAAAACATTGATACCTATCTTAGTAGACAGGAATAAAAGCCTTGCCTTAAATTTTACAACCTTGAATTCCACATACATGTAATTTTTACTCAAAATCAGATAAAAATTAGAGTTATCTTACAAAAATGCATTATTGATGGAGTTTTATGTTTGCCTTTTATGTATTGGCCTATTGCATGAAACAGTGTGAGGAAAAAAGTGTTAAGTGCAAAATGTATTATGCATATAAGTCAATTAGAAATCTCTTCTACTGGTTGGACTTCATGAAGTGAATTCTGATAATACAATTAGGCGAATGGAGTTTAAACCTTTAGGGGTTCCATGTTTTAATGTGTAAGATGAATTTGTTGCGCTTAACATTTTATAAGCTGCATTTAGAGCCCCCAACTGCAAGGTTTGTCTAAGCCATAGAACCTGCACGGTCCTACTTCATGATTCTAGGTGATGGTGGATCTGAGTCCCCAGAGTCACCACTTCAGCTTCTCTCTATATAACCTCCAGGCCATATTGGGAAGCACTTACACTCAAGGAGCCCCATCATTTTCAGGGGTTCATGGCCTAGTCTATAGGGATCTCACTGAACACCTGGGCCTGCAAGATCTGAGGTTCCTAGGTTTCGGGGAACAAGGTTTAATCAGGAGACCCTTCTAACCACAGCCATATCAGTGGAGTCCTCTTTCACAAGGCCAATCATTTTTACACCCAGAGCTGTTCTAAAAGTCCCAGTACCCCAGGTACAGGCTACCCTCTCTATCTACAGGAATAAGGGGATTTTTAGTCTGGTTGTATATCTTGATGCTGTATTCTTTTTATTTATTTATTTTTTTTTAAATTAAAATAATAAACATGGTATACTTACCTGTTATACTTACCTGTATACTTATACCATTGCACAGAGCGGCCCCGAACGTGATGTTCTGGGTCCCCCACTCTCAGCTCCTCCTCTTCTTTGGGCACATAACTATGCTATGGGGCATGCCTGCAGGCTTTCTTCCAAACTGGGCATTGTGCATCCATAGACACACTCATCCATAGACACACACAGTGTGGCTCAGTCCCACCCCCTGCTTCCTCCTCACAGGATTTGACTGACAGTAGCAGAAACCAATGGCCCCCATTGCTGACTCTGTGTCCTGTCCTGTCCTGAGAAGAACAGAGATTAGTGCTGCTGCAGACAGGCACAAAGTTGGCTAGAGATATGTGCTTGCTGTACCATGTACTTGTATGAGAAAGTATCCTGTTGTCTTTGTATTGCTTCCTTTATGTGAAATCTGTGGTGTTCTTGCCAGTCCCCTTGCTTTTCTACTAATAACTGACCACACTAAGCAGGAGAGCACATCGTGTCAGCTCTCGAGCTATGCTAGAAACTCAGCCTGCTTTCCTCCAATGATCACAGCCATTTGCTGGAAAGCTCAGTGTGCTGCTGCTTCTCCTCCCCCAGCTCTTATGCATCTGAGAACAGAGGGAATGTGATCACTTATAATAAAGGGGAAAACGGTATTTATAATGCTTTTTTTTATATCTATACAAAGCTTCAGTGGAGACACTGTTTTCCCATGAGAACTCTTACAGGAGTGAATTTCCCTTCCTAGGGGTAGATTTCCTCTCACTTCCTGTTGTCTCCCTCTGTTTGTACTGTAAGTAGGAGTCGTTTGTAAGTTGGATGTTTGTAACTCGGGGACTAACTGTACTCACAACCTTTTTCAGCCACTTATACCAAGACCAAGCATTTTTCTGACATTTTTTGCTAGAAAATTACTTAGACCCCCCCCAAACATTATATATTTCTTTTTAGCAAAGACCCTAAAGAATAAAATGGCAGTAGTTGCAATATTTTATTTCACACTATATTTGTGCAGCGGTCTTTCAAACACAATTTTTTAAGAAAAAATACACTTCAATTAATAAAAAAAAAAAAAAACAGTAAAGTTAGCCCAATTTTTTTGTATAATGTGAAAGATAATGTTACACAGAGTAAATTGAACATGTCATGTCATGCTTTAAAATTGCGCACGCTCATGGAATGGCGACAAACTATGGTTCTTAAAAATCTTAGAGTTATTGTTAGGTGTTATTAGAATTATTGCTCTCACTCTAACAATTGCGGCACTACCTCACATGTGTGGTTTGAACACTGGCGCATATGCAGGCGCTAATTACGTATGTGTTTGTGTCTGCGCGCGAGCACAGAGGGATGAGGTGGTTTTAGGGTTTTTTGGGTTTTTCTATACACATCTAGATCCTGGGAGATCTTACACAAAAGAGGTAGCTCCATCCGCAATACACATTTATTGAAAGGGTTACATAATATATACAAATTATACACTAAACTGTATTTACAACACATTAACAGTATAAATTCCCTGGCTTATATGATATTTACAAATTACCCACAATAGCCATATTTACAATACAATATATGTATAAGCAGGGAGTCAGTTTACCTTTCCACTTCAGGTTGGAGCATGGTGCATGCCGTGTGTTCAAACACAAAAGAAGATATAGCTTGGTGACCAAGCTTTCTATCCCCCTCCTTTCTGTTACTGTAGCTCACATAACTCTCCCTAATTGGCCACTGTACCTAGCAAATGTATATTGGGCACAGCCTGATTGGATGAGTCAAAGAAGGTTGCTGTTTACTACATGTAGTGATCAGGGAAAACAAAAGGCCAACCTTTGAACTGGAACTAATTACAATAACACCAACACAACACTTCGTGCTTCTCATCCATTTCCTTCTAACTGAAATATATTTCTAATTACAATAATATTTATAGCTTTTAATGGAGATTTTGCATAAACCTATTATGTAACACAAGGAATGTAAACATCCTTGTGACAGCAATAGGCACGTGACAGGTACTCTTTATAGAGGGATCTGGGATTTAAAGGACCTCAAACCCCTACTCTGCACTTGAAAGCATTCAAAATGGCAAGACCTGCATTTTGAATACTTTTAATTTTTCAAAAGTGATGCCGCTGTAAGTCTTGTCATGACTATGCTCCCGGGTTACTATATCTGAGACCCGATCAAAGCTGATTCTAAATTTGTTTGGGTCTCTGGACGTGCCAGTTGGCTACTTGGGTCTCCTGGCGGGACAAGAGACCAGCGGGATGGAAGAGCCTGGGTGAGAGAGAGGTGGAAGGCAGCGGGGGGTTGCTATGGACATTTAGGTGATTTTATATCAAATGTATTTTGTTAGATATATTGCATATTGCATAGTTAGACTTTTAAGCCCATGCACTGTTTTGAGAACCTAAAGGCTCCCCCTATTGATATGTAAATAAAGCAGTCCGACTAGTTTAAGGCAGATTACAGGATATGAGGTAGAGGATGCCAGGGGGAGGAGATAGATTAGGTTTGAAACAAGCATGTGGTGAGAACAAAGGAGTTGTGTTTTGAAACAAAAGAATCAAGTAAAACATTTGGGGGCTCGTGGCCTGGATTTGCGCAAAAGGTCAGAAGCAGACCTGCTTTCTGAGGTGTGTTTTCTTGCTTGTGCTGGAGGGAAAATGCTGCGTACACTGTTTCTGGTGTCCTGGGGGAGGGGGGCACCCTGCCTGCCTGGGCCAGAGATAGTCAGTGGATGTCTGTTGCAAAGGAGCTGGTTAGAAATGCTTCTCTTTTGAACAGAGCTTGAGAGGATGGAGTCTCTGATTTTAGTCTCAAAAGTTTTGGGTTCAATAAGGGAGAGATGTGGGCAGTTGCTGTGTTTGGTTTGCACTTCCTGGATGCTCTACATGTTGAATCTGAAAAGAGGAAAAAAGGCAGAGGTAGAAATAGACTTGCTGAAGGAGCAGCTTGCAGTGGTAACCAAGTGATTGGAAGACACTGCAAGCAAGGCAAAGGATTTAGCATGTAGGACACCCAAAGTTAAACCTGCAATGGCTTTGAAGTGTGTTAAAATCCCTGTAGGCAGAGCTAAAGATTTGAATGAGTAGTGTGCAGCCCTCATTAACAAAACTAATTTTTCCCTAATAAAGGACAAAGGCCCTAAGCCTGTGAGCAAAAGTAGGATGTGTGCCACTGTTACTTCCCATAAGCAGGAAACTGGAAATTCAATCAGCTCAAAAAGAGATGGCCGAGTTGAGTCAGATAACAAGAAGGCAAGGCCTATGGTCTACAGGGGACACATGTGGACTAAGTTACTTAAGGTGAGGGTCCCTAGAGAGGAAATAGATGGGATTTCTACACCAACATTGCTTAAGAAGTGGAAGCAAGTGGTTGGAATTGGCATATTCAGTCACATTAAGTGTTTTTGTTGTCATAGAATGGGGCATTTTGTTAGAATGTGCCATGCTGTGAAGACTAGACAACAGCAGGCCAGTGTTCCCAGGACAGCAAAGAGAGCAAGTTTATTATTTTTGTTTGAAATCAATGCCTTTAGATGAAAGTGTTACAAGGCAACAGTAGGCAACCTTCAATAGTTTTGAAGTTTGAACTGGGGAGATAAAGAAATGTGAGCAGTGAGCTACGTTTTTGGCACAGTTAGAAGGAACATATAATCTGCTTTGTCTCTTACTCTTTTCAGGTACTGAGCATTGAGAGGTTGAGCAGGCAGAGCAGATGACCAGGCCAGATAGAAGGAGGCAGACAAGAAGAGAGTATGAAGAAGATGCAGATGATTTCCTGATGGTGGTTAAATTGGAGTGGACTTTCATCTGAGCATTTCCTTATGACCAGGAGGACAAGGAAAAAAGGACAAGGGACTTCATTATATGGGACTTTCTTTCCACAGACTGCCAAGGACATGGTTAACACTGCTCAAAGGAATGTTGCAGCCTTCCAAAAAAGTCTGACAGCCCAGAAGATACAGGGGTTGAAAGGGATTTTTTCCTCCCATTTACAATACGGGGGGGGGGGGTATTTTGCCCTTACCTGGACAAAGGCTTTAGGAGCTGTTGAAAATTGCTAAGCTTTAGATTTTTCAAAATATCCTGTTATAAATTCAAGAGGTGGAATGTGTTGCTATGGATATTTAAGTGATTTAATAGCAAATGTTTTTTGTTTGATATATTGCATAGTTAGACTTTTATGTGCTGTTTTGCTGTATGATGACTTCTTGGGCCTCCTCTGATTACCTGCAGACAGTCACTTAGGGACAGGTCACACATCCATCCTTACTCCTAATGGCTTGTTACTCAATAAACAGTCCAGAGGTCTTTGTTTTTTTTTATATCTATTGTGGAACTTGGATGGGAGAAGGGAATAGTGGGATACTCCAACTTGAACTATTTACAGTTGATAAGGACAACTCTCACTTGGCCTTACCAGGTTATTTGTGGAAGCAGTCACATTGCTTTAACCATACTGCCACTTGTATGGAAGGTGTTAAGTCTTTTTGCTCTCTCTCCAGCAACAGACTTGATATACTACATTATCTTCAGGACATGCTCTAGCATCCCCTTTACTGACACCCATCCACTGACTCTTTTAGTTGAAGGGATGGCACCTTCAGACCAGTCCCTGTGACAAAGACCTGCACTCACAGTATGCAGAATCAAATCGTCTCCAGTTTCTCCCTTCCAGTCAGCTGTGCAGTACCTCGGGGTTCAGTTCCTCTTTAACTCTCAGGCCCCCAGGTCGACCACCTGTGGCCACATGGCAACTTCTACAGAGGGGGGAGCCGCCCCCTTCTTCCGAGGCCCTCCTCTCCAGCTGAAAGACCCCAAGCACATGTGCCTTTGGCATTCATGCAGTATCCCAGCATGCACTGATGCACTTTCCTCTGCCAATCTCCAGGGCTGTACTAAATGCCTGTGCACTCATTTGTCAGGTTTCCTCCCAATATGCCTCCCTATTAAACAATTGTGAAACACTTCAGACAAACTGAGCTGCATCTGACAACCTACCTAACCTAACCTGGCAATCTTTCTGGTAAGCAGAAAAGATCCAAAAACAATATTCTCTCTTCTAGCACCAACCTAGGAGGGTGCTACATCCCCAAAGCGTAGTAAATGAGGTGAAGCTCCGCCGACTACCAATTCAAGGCTATCTAGGAGGGTGCTATAGTTACATGATTTGGCAGCATGTGGTTAAAGACAGAACATTACGAAATGTGCCTGTATTTAAAAGATGTACAATGCATTCTTTTTTTTTTTTTTTTTTTAATTGCTTAGTAATTCACTGTAAGAACACTTGGCCATTCTTATGTGTAGCATCTTTAAAGGTGGATAGTAGGATGAAGGTAAGGATACTATTTCTATAAAATGAAATAATATTGACAATAATGTAAGGAAAAGCATAGCATGAGTGTTTTATAACATAACACTTTAACATGTTTCCATATATTTCAGGTTACCTGTGAGCCTAAGCTGAACAAAAAAACAAGGAGAGCTACAACAATTAACCTTGAGTTTTTAAGGGAAAATGGTGCACTATGCTGTCAAAAGATGAATCTTGAGATTCCATTTTGTTGTTATTTTGTATTTGTTATCTCCTCTTCTCTTGTCCCATCTGTAGCTAAGTATTTATAATGATCTTTTCATTTTTATCTATCTGCTCACTGTTCTGGTCTCACATAACATCTTAGAATGTCCATATAATAGCGGCTGACGTTGTATATGGAGCCAGCTAGAACAGTACAGGCCAGTAAAATCTCTTAGCTATAGAGAAAAACATGTAGATAGCATCTTGCATCTAACTCAAGTGAAATGGTCAAAAATTGAGGCCAGACACTTCCAATATTTCAGTGTGATTGTGTCCCTGAGCTTTTTCCATTCATTGTTTTTCCACGGTCACTCAGACAGCAGAAACTACAAAAGAAAAAAGAAAAAAACATACAGACGCGGCTGCAACGTAGTCAGAGAACTATAAATAAACTCAGAGTATGAGGCCGCAAATAGCACACAGGTACAGATAGGAAACCAGCAGGAGCTGAGCATCTGGTATCCTGAAGAGCTGAATTTAAACCTCTGCTCTTGGAAACAGCTGATCCCCTGCACAGAAGGCTGATTGTTCAGGAATTATCTTCTCGTGGCACTGACACAACTGTTTACTCGGTGCTGAGCACACATATGTACCTTCCTTTCTTTGTAATTTATCCCCTGATGGTCATAGGTACTACATGAGTAAACCTTGAAGTACCTGATTACCTTTTAGACCACATCTGACATCTAAACAAAGTGGCCATTTACAGCTTCATGATTGCAATCACTGATCTGCTGAAGAACAGACAGAAAGTGGATTCCCAAGGTGAACAGGATGGAGTGTGTGTGATCATTGTGAACACTTGACATACCAGGGAACCTGGTGGTAAATGGGTAAACCTGGTGAAATTCATTACATGTTAAATTAGAAAAAAATGAACACTGGCAGTATGTGGAATTTATTGTTAATTATAATGGGTGCTGGCATATGTTAATCAAATACAGTGTACAGGAAAAACAGTAGACATAATGTGCAAGGCTTAGAATGAGGAGTATAGGCAATGAAATACCAAAGGGTGCACAGAAAACCTACAGCGATGTAATTAGCTGTCTAGGGTGCAGCCGGACCTTGAGAGGTCAGCTGTGAATGAGTCTTTACTGTTTCATTCTGCTCACGGTTCTCATTTGGTTTCCTTTGTTCAGATATTTGTATGCTGCATTTCCTGGGTCTGCTTTTTCACTGTCTCTGTTAGCTCTTTTGGCAGTATAGGCTTCTCTTCAAAATCTGCAAATTTTCATTAGTGTTGCTTTTTTGCCCACAGGCATCCTGTTGACCTGTAAGAGAATTCACTGGTCCATTAGCAGGTGGCACCCATAGTGCTGATGTTTTTTCTCCCTTGGCAAGGGGAAACTGGTCCATACTCCCATCACAGAGGTTGATTGACTCATGGGGAACATTTCCTGTCTAAACTATGTTTTAGCTGACATAGGCACGTGCAGTGACCTCTGGAAAAAATTATTATGCTTTTGTGTCATCCTCTGATACTATCTTTGTCTGGCTGGTTACAGTCCCTCTAAACATATCCTAAAAAGTAAGATGGTACCAACCCACAATTATGTTTACCATATACCGTAAAAGCAGCTTCCCCTTTAAGTGCAAGCAACACTAGATATAAATAAAGAAAAACAAAGGTAACCACTGGCCCTTTAAATTACACAACTACTAAAGTGTGCAAACATTAAAACAAAACACCCATAGGTGTCTCAAAAAAGAAAAGCAAAAAAAAAATGAAACAGTGTCCATATCGTGTGCAAATATTCATAAAACATATAAAGCCCAAGATATAAGTAAATGTCCCCAATCAACGTGCCATTAACACTAGCAGTGAACAAATATGCGGCATTAACGCTGCGAGGCAGCATATATGCATACCAAAATATAAACATTGATGTGCCGAGAGCATGCACCCTACACACTCCCCACACAATCACCGGTGGGTAAGGGAACGCTCCCAATCACTATTTGCAATCGGGAGCGTTCAAATCATATGAGCACTGTGACAGCTAATCACGGTGGTTACTTGACCAAAATGCCTGCCTTTGCCTCCCAGCATCTGAAACCTCTTAAAAGGCCTGGGAAGCTCTAGGACTAAGGGAGTAATAGTATTACTGAGTGAGAGATTCTACTTGAAAACAATGTGATCCACCACATGTAGATACACTCCTCACTCACCAGACTCTTGGCCACAGAGCCAGTTATGGTGGTATGACCCAGTATGTGGGATCCATTAAATTCATAAACTTCCTTGCCGATTTTCACTCATTAGAAACAGAAAACCATGAGCCCAGAAAAAAATGCTCATATGTGTAGTGAATTTTATAAATAGGAAGAGTAACATAAATGAAAGTTATATGCACTCACATATAATGGTGCCACAAAAAGGCACCAACACAAACAGCTCAACTGTGACGGACCATGTTCCTAGAGGGGCACCTGTCAGTGTAATTTTTTTTTAACCCTTTCGCTACCAGGTCCATACATTGCTGCCGCCCAATTGCTTCCACACACCCCTGGTATTGGCAGGGTCTTTTAGACCCTATACGTTCCAATAACAGAGAACTGTCACCTAAAAATCATCACATAGGGGACTTTTTGTCCCCTATGTAATTTAAAAAAAAAAGAATGCAAAAAAGAAAGTTACACCCAAGCGAATAAAATTCCCCCCAATGTTTTTTTTGAGATCCCCACCACCTCACACATACACACGTACCAATGTGAACACACGCGTCAGGGTCGCCTACACGCAACGCTGTGTCTTGCTTTAGGGCGGCACTTTGCAGGGGGGAGGCAAAAAAGCTCTCCCACACGAAAAAAAAGCCTGCTCCCAAACAAAAATAGTCCTTGCCTGCTTGTGCTACACTTTTAGTGTAGCGCCAGCAGTAGCAGTGCTATGGGGGTGTGGGGGGGGGGGGGTGGACCGCTCCCGGGTGAAACCCACCAAAGGGGTGACACTTATCCACCGGGCCTCACCACTGGTTATGGTGTGTGTCACCAGCGCTGAGGGGGCTGTCTGCATGTTGACAGGACGGGCTAGATGGAATCTGATTGGCCAACACCGTCCATGTGATGGTGCTGATCAATCAGAATGCCTCTCCTTCTAAGAGTTACAGATGTAGGTAATGCCGCTGGGTTTCAAATCCTTGGACTTTTGAAGCGGCATCCTGACAGCTGGGGATCACAGGACATTGGAACAGGAGGACTGGGGGCAAAGGGGAGGGTGTCCAGTGAACTTACGCTTTAATGTCATGCTGATATCCAGAGACGGCAGAGGAGGGGAGGGCTGTGCTGTGTACACAGTGGATGATCCTCACTGCTCCCTACCTGGGACCCGCTCCATTAGTCCCCCTTATGTGACATTGACCCTGCTGACATGGATCTTAGGGGGTTCCTATCTGGGTGACCCAGGATGTGTCCCCCTCCATAGGAGAAGAACGTAGGGTGCCTGGCTCAGGGATGTATTGCCATATTACATGGACTGTCCTCTGCTTACCAGGAATAATACCCTGTGACCAACCCCTCTCTCCTAGATCTTCCAGGATGTCTTCCAGCCTGTGGTGACCTGTTGGAATCTCCCAGGACTGGGAGTGATGGGAAAGTTCTGATCCCTTTCCCCTCCATCATCCCAGAGAAGAGTATAGGGAGCACTCAGCACACCTGCAGCCTTCCCCACACTGACTATGGCTGCGGCAATAGCCAGCTCTCTCATCTGACAGAAGTGACAGGCAAGGGAATCCAACAGTGATCAGATATGTACCTCCAAGACACGCAGCAGCCCCCAGCAAGGACAACTGGTCCATGTCCGAGAGGAATGTCTGGGGGTGTATATTAAAGTCCACTTCTGCAGTGGGTGGAAGAAGCCAGTCTGGAGAAAACCAGGTCAGTGTGTGACAGCTACTTACACTCATTACATCCCATTATACATATGTCCCCCCATCCACCCTTCCCTCCTTCCATTCATTCCTCCATCCATAAACCTATCCATGCTTCCATTCTTTCACCTCTACTTTTATCCATCCATCCATTAATCCCTCTAGCCATCTATCCATCCCTTCTTTTCTTTCTCCAACAATCTCCATAAAGCTGACCCCACACTAAAAAAAATCTGCAAACCCGATTCCAAAAATGTTGGGACACTACAAATTGTGAATAAAAACAGAATGCAATGATGTGGAAGTTTCAAATGTCAATATTTTATTCAGAATACAACATAGATGACATATCAAATGTTTAAACTGAGAAAATGTATCATTTCAAGGGAAAAATAAGTTGATTTTAAATTTCATGGCATCAACACATCTCAAAAAAGTTGGGACAAGGTCAGGTTTACCACTGTGTGGCATCCCCTCTTCTTTTTATAACAGTCTGCAAACATCTGGGGACTGAGGAGACAAGTTGCTCAAGTTTAGAAATAGGAATTTTGTCCCATTCTTGTCTAATACAGGCTTCCAGTTGCTCAACTGTCTTAGGTCTTCTTTGTCGCATCTTCCTTATTTATGAAGCGCCAAATGTTTTCTATGGGTGAAAGATCTGGACTGCAGGCTGGCCATTTCAGTACCGGGATCCTTCTTCTATGCAGCCATAATGTTGTTATTGATGCAGTATGTGGTCTGGCATTGTCATGTTGGAAAACGCAAGGTCTTCCCTGAAAGAGACGACGTCTGGATGGGAGCATATGTTGTTCTAGAACTTGGATATACCTTTCAGCATTGATTGTGCCTTTCCAGATGTGTAAGCTGCCCATGCCCCACGCACTCATGCAACCCCATACCATCAGAGATGCAGGCTTCTGAACTGAGCGCTGATAACAACTTGGGTTGTCCTTGTCCTCTTTAGTCCAGATGACTTGGTGTCCCAGTTTTCCAAAAAGAACTTCAAATTTTGATTCGTCTGACCACAGAACAGTTTTCCACTTTGCCACAGACCATTTTAAATGAGCCTTGGCCCAGAGAAAATGCCTGTGCTTCTGGATCATGTTTAGATATGGGTTATTTTTTGGCTTATCGAGTTTTAGATGGCAACGACGAATGGCACAATGGATTGTGTTCACCGACAATGTTTTCTGGAAGTATTCCTGAGCCCATGTTGTGATTTCCATTGCAGTAGCATTCCTGTATGTTGTGATTTCCATTACAGTAGCATTCCTGTATGTGATGCAGTGCCGTCTAAGGGCCCGAAGATCAAGGGCATCCAGTATGTTTTTCCGACCTTGACCCTTACGCACAGATTTTGTTCCAGATTCTCTGAATATTTGGATGATATTATGCACTGTGGATGATGATAATTTCAAACTCTTTCAAATTTTTCTCTGAGAAACTCCTTTCTGATATTGCCCCACTTTTTTTCGCCGCAGCATTGGGGGAATTGTTGATCCTCTGCCCATCTTGACTTCCGAGAGACACTGCCACTCTGAGAGGCTCTTTTTTTACCCAATCATATTGCCAATTGACCTAATAAGTTGCAAATTGGTCCTCCAGCTGTTCCTTATATGTACATTTAACTTTTCCGGCCTCTTATTGCTATCTGTCCCAACTTTTTTTGGAATGTGTAGCTCTCATGAAATCCAAAATGAGCCAATATTTGGCACTTTCAACATTTGATATGTTATCTATATTATATTGTGAATGAAATATAAGTTTATGAGATTTGTAAATTAGTCCATTCCTTTTTTACTCACAATTTGTACAGTGTCCCAATTTTTTTGTAATTGGGTTTGTAATTGGACATTTACCAAAATTATGTAATATAAGGACAAAGCTAAACATACATTCTCTATGTATCCAATCAGGCAGCCCTTGTACTACACATTTGGTGGTAGCTCAAAAGGAGATTGCATAGAATATGGCCAGCTTAAGGCTCACCTTGCATGTTACAAAAGGTGGGGCCTAAAGTGTAAGGGGAGTGGTCTTAAACAGGAAGGGGCATGGCCTTGACAGGAAGGGGTGGGCCATATTTCAATTAGGGGTTGCGCAAGTTTAGTCAGGCCTAGGGCAGCACAAAAGCTAAATGCACCACTGCCTACACATGTAAACGTTGATTGCGAATGCGATACACATTTTACATATCACCACGCACACCAGAGTGAGAGCAATAATTCTAACACAAGAGTACTATTATATTAGCCTCAGAATTCTCTGCCTATAGGCTCCTGAGATGTAAATACACCACTACATAGCTTTCTTTGTGGTACTGTCACCTCCCTGCCCATGTCTAATTATCTACTATGTAAGTTTTATTAGAAGACCCAAAATCCAAAACACAAATACAAATCAGTCTCAAAAGGTGATTGCTACCTTTACAGGATCTATGTGCCTTCTCGAAGAAGTCAGGTGTTATTCCTGCCCAAATCTACAAAAAAGCCCTGCTATAACCAATTACACAGTGCATGCAGTTCATTCGATAATGCACCCTTCTATCGTTCTAAATGTTACCGTTTTTGCAGATTAATTTTTAAGGAGTCTTACTCAGTTTGTTATTTTAATGAGTTATTTGAGATAAATTAGCTTTCGGCTGAATCTTAGAATTTGAAAAGTGATGCATCATCTACTCATTTTTCCTGTATAACAACTTGAGAAATACTTCATTTCTAATCCAGTGTCATTAATGATCCTTTTATCAAATGTTTTGCTGTGTCGTGTTACTAGACAGATAGTCTGAGGAGAAATCTGAAATTATTCATTCACTGCTTACAAAAAAAATGGTGCTCATGCTAATAAAGTTAGATAAAGAGAAAAAAAAAATGCTTAGAATGTCCACACTGGTTAATGAGACTTTGCTAGTTTTTAAAATAAGGGCAGTTTAAACAATATTCCCTGTGACATGAATGCAAATAACTGTCTAACAGTCTAACAATATGGATAATGTTTGGGTTCAACCTTTCAAAACCTTTTTTAAAACTGTAACACACCGTTAAGCCGTAACTTTATAACCACCCACCTAATATTGTGTAGGTCCTTCTTTTGCCACCAAAACAGTCTTCACCTGTCAAGGCATGGATGCCACTAGACTATTGAAGGTATGCTGTGGTATCTGGCACCAAGCCATCAGTAGCAGATCCTTTAAGTCCTGTAAGTTGTGAGATAAAGCCTCCATAGTTCAGACTTATTTTTCCAGCACATCCCAGATGATCTATTGGATTGACATCTGGAGAGTTTGGAGGCCAACTTAACTTAGTGTGCAGGATGAATTATACTACTGAAAGAAACCTCTGCCATCAGAGAATACTGATTCCATGAAGGGGGTACTTGGTCAGCAACACTGTTTAGGTAGGTGTTAGGTGTCAAAGTAACATACACATGAGTGGCAGGACCCAATGTTTCCCAGCAGAACATTTCCCAAAGCATCAAGCTGTCTCTTGCCTTCTTCCCATAGTACATCCTGTGCCATCACTTCACCATGTAAGTGACGCACACAAACCTGACCATCCACATGATGTAAAAGAAAACTTTAATGCTTAGACCATGCCACCTTCTTCCAAGGCCCTACAGTTTAATTTGTGGTTGAGGTCAGAGGTAAATTTTAGCTATTTTCCGGAAGGTGTGGGGGGGGGGGAGGGGGGGGCTTGTGCCTCGGGCGCTGTAGTGAGAGGGGTGCCAAGATGAGGAGAGGGTCAATTGCACTTTCGTTATCAGCAGTACTAATAATATTGTGTCTGTGGTGACGGTGTCGATAGTGACTACTGATCTCTGACCCACCTTCTACTGACCTGTGAACTCTGCATTACTCACTACTGACCGTTGAACTCTGCATCACTTACTACTGAACCCCTGTACTCTGCTTCTGTTTTAACCACGGCCAATATTCAACACAATAAAAACCACACCCAATTTTCACTTTCTTTGTCTTACTCAGGAGGGCCCAACTTATGATCCTGCACACAGGCTCCATTACTTTCTACATCACTGTTACCCCATATTTGTTTGCAGGATGGAATGCTACAGGTTTTAGTGCAGTCCACGGCATCCCAAACCCTACTCCTAACCAACCCACTGTTGGTGTCAAGTGGGGAGAAGGGGGGGGGGAGTTTGGCATCTTCACCCCGGGCAGTGAATGAATGACCTTGCCCAGGTACTAGGAAGAGGGGCCGAACCTGGTCTTTGACCCGAGTGAAAGAAAATCTAGTTTTGCCACTGACAGTAACTATAGAGGATAGCAAACATATACAGTATCACAAAAAAGTAAATACACCGCTCCCATTTTTGTAAATACAATGTAAAGTAGTGAGAGTACAGCTTGTATAACAGTGTAAATTTGCTGTCCCCTCAAAATTACACAACACACAGCCATTACGTATTGTCTAAACCGCTGTCAACAAAGTGAGTACACCCACTAAGTTAAAATGTCCAAATTGGGCCCAAAGTGTCAATATTTTGTGTGACCATCATTATTTTCTAGTGCTGCCTTAACCCTCCGGGGCATGGAGTTCACCAGAGTCTTACAGGTTGCCACTGGAGTCCCCTTCCACTCCTCCATGGCCACATCACAAAGCTGGTGTATGTTAGAGACCTTGTGCTCCTACACCTTCCATTTGGAGATGCCCCATAGATGCCTAATATGGTTTAGGTGTGGAGCCATGCTTGGCCAGTCCATCACCTTTACCCTCAGCTTCTTTAACAAGGCAGTGGTCGTTTTGGAGCTGTGTTTTGGGTCGTTATCATGTAGAAAAACTGCCCTGCAACCCAGTCTCTGAAGGGATCATGCTCTGACTCAGTATGTCGCAGTACATGTTGGCAATCATGGTTCCCTCAATGAACTGTATCTCCGTAGTGCTGGCAGCACTCATGCAGCCCCAGACCATGACACTCCCACCACCATGCTTAAATGTAGGCAAGACACACTTGTCTATGTACTCCTCACCTGGTTGCTTGGCACCATCTAAATCAAAGTTTTTCTTGGTCTCATCAGACCACAGCACATGGCTCCAGTAAACCATGTCCTTAGTCTGCTTGTCTACAGCAAACTGTTTGCAGGCTTTCTTGTGCATCATCTTTAGAAGAGGCTTCCTTCAGGGACGACAGCCATGCAAACCAATTTGATGCAGTGTGCGGCATATGGTCTGAGCACTGACAGGTTAACCCCCTCCCCCTTCAACCTCTGCAGCAATGCTGGCAGCACTAATACATCTATTTCCCTAAGACAACCTCTGGATATGATGCTGAGCACATGCACTCAACTTCTTTGGTCGACTATGGCGAGGCCTGTTCTGAGTAGAACCACTGTATGGTCTTAGCCACTGTGCTGCAACTCAGTTTCAGGGTCTTGGCAATCTTCTTATAGCCTAGGCCATCTTTATGTTGAGCAACAATTCTATTTTTCAGATCATCAGAGAGTTCTTTGCCATGAGGTTTCATGTTGAACTTTCACTGACCAGTATGAGAGAGTTAGAGCGATAACATCAAATTTAACACACCTGCTCCCCATTCACTTTTAACACTAATGAGTCACATGACACCGGGGAGGGAAAATGGCTAATTGGGCCCAATTTGGACATTTTCACTTAGGGGTGTACTCACTTTTGTTGCCAGCAGTTTAGAAATTAATGGCTGTGTGTTGAGTTATTTTGAGGGGACAGCAAATTTACACTGGTATACAAGCTGTACGCTCACTACTTTACATTGTAGCAAAGTATCATTTCTTCAGTGTTGTCACATAAAAAGATATAATAAAATATTTACAAAATGTGAGGGGTGTACTCACTTTTGTGAGATACTGCAGCTCAATATTTATCCCAGTGTGGTATAAAATGATAAAAGCTTGCTACACACTTAAACAAAATTAGCCGGTCTGATGAATATTATCACAGACAGACAATGCTACAAATGCAGAACTGAACCATAATGACTGAAGCAATAATGTACTAGCTACATTTAGTGCCAATCAGAAAAACTAACAATGCTATCTCTGGTGGCATATAATATGCTTAGCTAGTATATTTGGTGCTGAAGTATAATTACTGACCATTATACTCAATATTCTCAGCAGTATCTTGAGCCAGCCAAATTAATTAATCCTGTGCTCTTCATTATATGCATTAGTTATAACTCCTATATGAATTTTATCTAGCACTAACAGTAGCACGTGAAGTCAAACTTTTGTATTACAGTGTATGTAAACCCAAACAATGAACTTCAATCATTTTGGTCCATTAAATATACCAATGGAAGCATTAGTAGGAATTCAAAGCTGTTCTGTGTCTTCCCCACACTTCTTGTGTTATCTCAAAGATTCTTCCTTGTTCCTACCTTGGACTACAGAATTATTCGTCTTTATGTTGTAGATCTGAGAGTGCTTGAATAGTCTAGCAAAAGGCAATTGGTGTGTTGTCAGTCCACAACAGCATTAAATAGCATTTCTGGCAGATCAATTGGCATTTTCCATACTTGCAGTGTCCTTGGAAGAATAAAGCACAGGGAAATATCAAAGTCTTACAGAGGTGTGCTGAAATTTTTTTTTATCCTTTATATGTATTTTAACCACCTCCTGCTATATAGTAAAATGACGGAGTGGGATCCCCTCTCATTGTGGGACAATGTCATATGACGTCGCCCCAGTGTCACCGCAGGCGGGCAACGTGGTGATCGCGCTGTGTTCCTAGGACACGGCGTGACCCTGATCTCTGTAAAGAGCCAATGATGCGGCTATTTACCTATGTAATCGTCTGTGTCCAGTCACAGCCGGTCACATGTAAACATGGAAGTGCCATTTATCGGCTCTCCTCTCCTCGCACTGACAGAGTGTACGGCGGGGAGAGCTGATCTCCTTGCAGGGGAGACCGGTACAGGTAATCAGGGCACTGATCAACATTTCCCTGATTATTAGTGCAGCCCCAGCAGTGCCCATCAGTGACATAAATTAGTGCCCATCAGTGATGCCAGTCAATGCTGCCTTTCAGTGTCCATCAGTGCCTGCTCATCAGTGCCGCCTATCATTGCACATAAGTGCCGCCTATCAGTGCTCTTCAGTGCTGCATATCAGTGCCACCTATCAGTGCCCATGAGTGGGGCATATTAGTCCCTCCTCATCAGTGCCACCTAATCAGTGCCCTTCAGTGCTGCCTCATCAGTGTTGCCTCATCAGTCCCCGTCCGTACAGTCTGTCAGTGCCCATCAGTGCTGCCTCATAAATGCACATTAGTGAAGGAGAAAAATTACCTTTTTACAAAATGTACTAACAGAAACACTTTTTTTTTACATTTTTGGTCTTTTTTTGTATTTTTCTTTTTTTTTTGAGCAAAAGACCCCGGGGGCGTGGTCTGATGTCGGAATTGAATGGCCGTGAGACTCAGCACCAGTAATCCGCGAACATCTGACCCAACACAATGGGTAAGGGAGACAGGAGCTCCTCCGCCAACAGGTCCTGATCTCCTCGGAGCAGTGACACACAGCTGAGCCGCAATATCCCTCCGATATTCCGGTCGCAACAACGGGACCTGCAGCCGCCGTCACAGGCCTCAGTAGGATCCATGCGCTCTGCCAGCCCCAGCCCTGATAGACATAGACTAAATCTATTGTCCCAGGCTCTGATCTTTAACCCGGTGCCACCCCTATGCCTAGGGGACATGCAATCCATTGCACAGGGCATCAATCTACACTATCAGCGGCCATAGCAGATCTTAAGTATGACCTGCAATCGGTGGCAACCAGTGATGGAAGTAACTGCGTTTAAGTAAACTTTTGAGGGTAACGATAACTGAATTCTCGTGCCCTCCCTGTAATACCGTTGCCGCTACATTCGGCTGCGTTACCGCAATTACATCTACCGCCACTAGATGGCAGTAGTGTAATTGTAATTCCCCCTCTCCTCTATGACCGTGGCCGGCGCTGTCCGATGTACTGGAGACAGTGGAGAGAGGAGGAGGAGACTTGATGAGGAGAGGCAAGCAGCAGAGTACAGCGCACCAGGCCCAGGAGGGCAGAGCATGGGACCAGTTGACCATGGAAAAACGGAAAGTAAGCTTTTGTTTGCACTGTATCTTGTCCCATCTGCCACCTTCTCCAACTGAAACACAATTCTGACTTGCCAGCAACTGACCAAAAAGAAAGCACAGATGCAAGTCAAAAACATGTATCCCAATCTAAATGAGTAATTCAGTAAAGCTGGCCATAAATTCGGACTGTTCAGATCTCTGTACAACCAGCTTGATCAGCACCGAATGGTACAGCCAGCAGCAGCACTGATCAGTGTATTCTTATAGCGGGAAAATCTCCCTGCCATCAGAAAACAATATCTCTGCAGGGAGGATTCCCTATCCACATCGACTGTGTGGAGGGGAGAAATTAGTCATTTCCTTTTTCAATCAACCTGTTGGCTGGAAAAAAATAAAAAAAAAAAAGACTAAAGCATGATTTTTTGTTTTGTATTTGGCAATGCTATTTAGAACTGAAAGAAACAAAAGCCCATCTAAACCCAAGAAAAAAATGTAATATATTGCCGCCTATCAATCAGATGTGGCGGCTACATTTGTTTTCTTTTTTTACAGGACTTTTCCCTTTATTTTCACCTGGTGATCCTAAAAGCAATCCCCAATTATACTATATCTAAGGAGGAGCGACATTGTCATCCTAAGAGGGAACACCTTTCCTTCTTCTCTTTTCCATAATAAGGGGGCTGTTCTGTATTCCTTAGAGAGAGCAGCTTCGAAGAGTAACTACTAAAAGTGCAGCACAGGTTGAGTGAAAACGAGTTAATCAGCTCACATGTTTTCTAGTAAGATCAGTGTGCCACACCACCAGTGTGCCACACTGCCACCACCAGTGTGCCACACCGCCACCACCACCACCAGTGTGCCATACAGCCACCACCAGTGTGCCACACCACCACCACCAGAAAGCCACACCGCCTCCACCACCAGTGTGCCACACCGCCACCACCACCAGTGTGCCACATCGCCGCCACCACCACCAGTGGGCCACACCACCACCACCACCAGTGGGCCACACCGCCACCACCAGTGTGCCACACCGCCATCACCAGTGTGCCACACCGCCACCACCAGTGTGCCACACCACCACCACCACCACCAGTGGGCCACACCACCAGCAGCCAGCCACTCCAGGCAGCAGGTACCAAAAAAAAAATACAGTTACTCACACAGTAAGGAGGACTCAGACCCCCCACAGTGTGCTACACCGCCACCACTATTAAAGATCTTATAGAACGTAATTGCATTATAGAATAGTAAAAAAAAAGTCACAGTTACAGTAACTAATTACTTTTTCAATGTGGTAACTGAGTCACTAACTCAATTACTTTTTGGGAGAAGTAATTTGTAACTGTAACTAATTACTTTTTTAAAGTAAGATGACCAACACTGGTGGTGACAAGGCTGGACATAGTGGAATGAGCTACGGACTCTCAGGGGGCAGCTATTGCACAAATCCAGCAGGTGTCAGATTCTCACTCATTTCAATTGTGAGAGATGCACAGACACTTGGAGGATCTGGACAATAGGGGACGCAGGTATAACATCAGATTGAGAGGTCTCCGCAAATCTGTTGGTCCTAGCAATCTCCATGCCTGCACTTCATCCCAGGGGAAGAGACACTGACCCTCCACGTGACATCATCTGTTGCTTGGTCAGTTTCCCTTTGAAAGAGGACATTTTAAAGTGAGCCAGGGAGAGGCAACAGATTCTACATGAAGGATCTGAACTCAAGTCTTTTCAAGACCTCTCCCCTATCACTTTACAACACCGGAGGGACCTCCGAACTCTCCTAGACCTGCTACGCACTCAAAACATCTCGTATAGGTGGAAGTTTCCCTTCTGCCTTTCTGCCCCCATGATGGGTCATACGGCCATGATAAGGGTTCCGGAAGACCTACCGCAATTCTGTGCAACCATGGATATCCCCATACCACCCTTACCTGACTGGTACAGCGAGCATCACATCTCAGTGCTTTGAAATGTGCATCGCAGAGATCACCTCATGGAGTGGAATGTCCAGAGGTCCCCACCAACTACTCCTCCTCGTCGGCCATACCGGCCGGTACCTGAGGAGAACCCTCTGGCTTCACTGGCTCACAGAAGATCACACCAGGAGGCTGGAGCTATTTGATTTATCTTCACCCCTTTCCTCCAGATGTCATCCTTCTAACTGCTGCAGCAGCGTGAGTCCACCTTTCTGTTTTTGATCACACTTTTTACACCCTTCTGTTTGATCATACTGATTGTTTCACCCTTGTACTAAAACTTATGCTTGTCCTACATTAAGGATCTTGGTGTTGCCCCACTCCTTTGCTGACATGTTCACCCCACCACCTCCATACTCCTGAGGGCACCCCCTTTTTCAGAATCCACCTGTGAGCTGTTCTGCACATTTTTGCCCCAGTGTTCTGCGACACCTGTCGCCTGGTACTGTCAACTTGACTTTGATGCCCTCTCACTGCCTTCATCAGTTTTTTTTTTTCTTCTCCTCCTCCCAGCACTTCTTTTCACCTTGAGACAGTGATGTAGCTCGATGCTGGCCCACTACCAATGCTGCCCTTGTATTGGATATGCAGTGGACTTCTGGTCGCTCAACTCCTCCTCCCCCATCCTTTTTTTTGTTTCTACTGATTTAAATATGATATATGATATGGTCTGGGCTGATTGAATGCTGTTCTTAATTAATTAAGGCTTTGACTTTGCGTTTTAAAATGTCTGGATTGCTAACTATTTTGCTTTCACGTGTCTAGGTCTAACCCATTTTTGCCACGTGCTACAGCTTATTGAGACTTGCTAGTCTGGACGTCTGGTGCCGGTGAGACGCGGGGGACTACTCCTGGGACAGGTACTGAACATTCACCCACCACTACCTACTTTTTTTTATATCTCCAAACTGTTATTTGAGTAGCAGAAACGGCAGTATCTTACCAGTGTTTCGGTATACGGAAGACACTCTTTTTTTCTAGCTCCTTACTTGCTCATCTTTCAGGATGACACATGCATTATTCAATGGCTTCTAGAGCAGCCTTACTACTGCTGTTTCTCGATACCAAAGTCCCAGGAACGTGTCCCTCGCCTCATATCAGACTCTGTGACCTCTTCTCAGCGTAATATCGGATCCTGACAAACGTATATCTGTTGTTTTGTATACAGTTTTTACTACAGGCTCATGTATTTCCCCAATTTCTCCTATGATGTTCCTTACTAATTTCTTACCACTATTTCCTGCCCCTATTCCTTTATTCCACTATGTCTTGGCTACTGCTACATCTCTGCATTTTTACTTTCCCTATCACCTCTTTCCTACATACTCTGCTCTCAATTGCCTCACTAGATTCCCATCTTCTGTCCTGAATAAATGTCCACATCTTTCATAACCACTAGCTCTGTTTAAGGTGCCACAGGTCTCTATTGATGCAACCAACATATCATCCTCATCACCCCCTATGCCTTTCCTTACTACCGGGCAACATCTTAATGTCGACTCACACCACTGCATAATACGTTACATTACCTGAAATGTATGCGAATGTTGTTTTCCCACTTGTAGCCTTATTATGCTGTCTTGCTCTACCTATGCTACTAATCGCAAGGGATACTAGTACAGATGCTGACGACCCAATTGAACACAATGATTTTTTTTTGTCAGCTCACATTATGGACCGCTGTGCAGTATGTTACTGTTATTATTATAGTTGTTATCTGTTCTTCACATTGATGCATGTTGAATTGTCCTTTCATCCTACTAAGGCCATTCACACTCCTCCTCCTTCTGTCCTCCCATATCCCATGGTGCCGGGTCTCTCCACCTAGACATGGCAACTCTTGTCACTCTAGGTGGCAGTATCCTTTTTCTCCTCCGACCTTACCACCTTCCCAATCAGCTGATTCCTTGAATCTTGGCTGACACCTGCTGGGACCTCCCCACACTCCCTTAGGTAAGGTAGCTGGTCTGTCCCGGATTCATTACCTTATCCTTTACTCTTCATCCTCTGTTACTTTTCTCTCCATCCTTCCTCCCCCTTTTTTTTTTTCCCAGCTCAACCTTAGCTTGTCTCTCATCTCCGCACCCCCTCTATGCCTACCATATTTCACTTCTGGCCCTATTATTATTGCTAATAACGGGAAATTCCCAGCTACCAACTACTTGAAGTTGCTTTCCAGCCCAAATCCATTTATTGTCTCTGTTGTGCACCCAATATTTAATAATGTCTGTTGAGACCTCCTCAAACCCCCTTACAATGAAACTTCTCTCCTTGAATGTAAAAGGTTTAAATATACCAGAAAAGAGGTCTCAGGTTTTTGCCTTAATGAAACACCATAAAGTAGATATCATATATTTGCAATAAACACACTTCAAAACTGGTAGTCACCCCAAACTTGGTAACCTACAATACCCCACTGCTATTCATGCTACTAACCCCCTTTCGAAAACATCTGATAGCGAAACACTGTCCCTTAGAAATCACTGACTCCATAGCAGATCCAAAAGGTCGCTATCTATTTCTCAAAAGAAGAGAAGAAAACAGGCGCCGCTGAGTGTAGCATAAAATTTTATTTACATGACAATATGTAGCAATTCACATGGGGATTGCCTTTAGTCCATGTTCCTGGATCGCTTCCTGCATTCAGTATGTCCGCATTCCGAATGGCCCGCAGCTGGGTGATGACGATGCAGGAAGGACTGTGGAGGAGCTGGATCAGGTGAAGGCAGCGGTGAACCGCAAGCCTTCCAGAAATAACGTAACGTGTTTCGGAGCATGCGCCTTCTATTTCTCAAAGGTCATCTCTGGAACAGGCTGATTACTTTAGCCAATGTTTACGCTCCGAACGAGCAACAAGTTGCCTTCTTACGTCAAACTGCCTCTCTCCTATCCTCGTTCCACAGTGGGATTCTGATCATTGGGGGAGATTGCAATGTTCCACTCAATCCTATTTTGGATTCTTCCTTCAGTACCTTATCTCTTTCCTATCGAGCATTAAGACAAATCCACTCCCAACTTCACGATCACCTATTGCATGATACCTGGCGCACACAGCATCCTAACGACAAGGACTAACACATATAAGAACCCTCCTTCTAGATGAACTCAATCGATCTGTAAAACGTAAATTTGCTCTGACTCAGAAGTTGTTTTATGACCAGGGCAACAAAAGCGGAGACCTCCTGGCTAGAGCTCTGAGGGCCAGGAGGGCGTCCAATATGATTAGTCAAATTCAGAGATCTCACAATACACTCGCCAAGACCAGCTCTAACATAGCAAAGGGTTTCGAACAGTTCTATACTAATCTATATAATTTGGATTCCTCGCCTTCTTCCCAAACTACGAACCAGACAGGCACTCATTTACAAATTTTTAAGTTGACGCTTGAAATGAGCCAAACTTTAGAGAACCCCATTACCTAGGAAAGAACTAACCCTAGCGATTAAACACACAAAAGCGGGAAAAAGCCCAGGCCCCAATGGCTATTCTGCTGTTTACTATAAAACTTTTACTGACATCCTCACCTCCCCCTTTCTCTCTGCCTTCAACTCTCTCACGTCTTCTCCTACTCCCCAACACCATCTATTGGAAGCCCATATTACAGTTTTGCCTAAGGAGGGAAAAGACCACACCAAAGTTTCCAATTACCGTTCGATATCGTTGCTCAATGTCGATACAAAACTATTTGCGAAAATCCTAGCTACCCGCATGCTCCCATTTATCCCATCTTTGGCTTCTACTGATCAGGGGGGTTTGTACCTGGTCGTGAGGTGAGACATAGTACCATTAAAGTGCTCCATATTCATTCCTGGCTCACCTTCTCCAAACAACATGTTTTTTTTTTTTTCTTTCACTGGACGCAGAGAAGGCATTTGACAGGGGGGCATGGGACTACATAACGGCAGTCCTTAAAGCTATTGGATTTGGGGAAAACATGCTTAAGATGATTCTCACTCTTTACTCAACCCCAACTGCTCAAGTAAAAGTCAATGGCCACCTGTCAAATGTCTTCTTGATACGGAACGGTACTCGCCAGTCGCCAAGGCTGCCCCCTCTCCCCACTCCTATATATCCTCACCTTAGAACCCTTTCTTAACCGCCTCAGATCTAATCAGAACATTAAAGGTGTTTTGATATCTGATCATGAATAGGGTTGAGCGGACACCTAGATGTCCGTGTTCGACGGGTTCGGCCGAACTTTAAAAAAAAGTCCGGGTCCGTGTCCCGGACTTTTACCGAACTTTTCCCGGACACCGAACCCCATTGAAGTCAATGGGGACCCGAACTTTAAGGCACTAAAATGGCTCTAAAACACCAAAGGAAAGGGCTAGAGTGCTGCAAATGGCAGCAAAACGTAATTAAGAGCATGGCAAGTGCTCTGCAAACAAATGTGGATAGGGAAATAACTTAAAACAACAAAAAAAAACAGAAAAATAAAACAATGTTCTTCTTCATCTCTGAAGGACGAGGCCCATATGGAGTAGGAGGGAGGTTGAGGTGGTGGTGGATGTGGCGGTGACATAGGCGTGCGCACAGGGTGTGCTGGGTGTGCCTGGGCACACCCTAATCACCTAGGGCACATAGCATTGCCAGTGAGGAGATGGGAAAGATCTCCCTGGGACCTGCTCTGCTCTATTTCTCCTTGCCTACAGGTACATGGCCCCGATACATTACTCTCCCTGCTGGCAAACACATGCATGTGTATTTCAACTTTGGGGTGCACACCTTAATGCAATAGGCTGCGCACACCTATGGGCGGTGTAGGTGGAAGCGGCGGTGGAGGAGGACCAGGGCCGGATTAACAGCATCATGGGCTTGGTGCTGAGGATTTTGAAGGGCCTTAAGGGCCGTGCCTTGCCATGCACCCAGAGGAGGAAGGGTGCAGCCATGCATGCCTAATTCAACATGGGATGCTGTCTCTGAAGCCCATAAACACATCCATGCATCGCCAACTGTCCCTCCTTGTCCGGCCTTCACGCTGTGTGGGGAGGTTCTGAGGGTGCTGCCTGGGGAAGCGAGCATAGAAGCCAGACTTCTGTGTTTACAAGTGACAGAAGAGCGGTAACAGTGAATATGGCCAACCCGGGGCCTATATAAAAGGTAGGGGCCTGGAGCTGCAGCTCCAATAGCCCCTACATTAATCTGGCCCTGAGGAGGAGGACGAGGTAGCCAACACTGCTTCTTTTCAAAAATTTTAAATGAGGGTACACCCCAAAAGAGTGAGAAAGAGCAAAAATGGAACAATGGGTGGGTAAGGTCGGTATCCATTGCTATTCTGCATAAGGTACGGAAAAGTCCCGTGGGATCCATGCCTGGTTCATTTTAATGAACGTGAGCTTGTCCACATTGTCTCTGGACAGGCGGCTGCGCTTGTCTGTTATAACGCCCCCAGCCGTGCTAAATACCCGTTCAGATAATACACTGGCTGCAGGGCACGCCAGCACCTCCAAGGCGTAAAGGGCAAGCTCAGGCCATGTGCCCAATTTGGAGACCCAGAAGTTGAAGGGGGCAGACCCGTCATTCACTACATGTAGGCGTGTGCACACATACTGCTCCACCATGTTGGTAAAATGCTGCCTCCTGCTAAGACGTTCCATCTGAGCTGCTGGTGCTGCTGTTTGTTGTGGCGTGCTGACAAAGCTTTTCCACATTTCGGCCATGCTAACCCTGCCTTCTGAGGTGCTGGCGGTGCCCTGGTTGCGTTGGCGACCTCCTCCTCCTCTGCCTTGTGCTTCCACTGTGGCCCCGCTGTCAGATGGGAATGCCAGCAGCATGGCGTCTACCAGCGTGCGCTTGTACTCGCGCATCTTGCGATCGCGCTCCAGTGAGTGAATTAAGGACGGTACGTTGTCCTTGTAACGGGGATCCAGCAGCGTGGCCACCCAGTAATCAGCACAAGTTAGAATGTGGGCAACTCGGCGGTCTTTGTGGAGACACTGCAGCATGTAATCGCTCATGTGTGCCAGGCTGCCCAGAGGCAACGAAAGGCTGTCCTCTGTGGGAGGTGTATCGTCCGTGTCCTCTGTATCCCCCCAGCCACGCACCAGTGATGGCCATGAGCTGGCCTGGGTGCCACCCTGCTGTGAACATGGTTCCATCTCCTCCTCCAGCTCCTCCTCCTCCTCATCCTCCTCATCCTCCAGAACTGTGCCCCTGCTGGACAATTGCGTCCCTGGCGTTTGCGTGTGCAGGAACCCACCCTCGGAGCCCCTTGCGAATGACTGCCCTGAAAGCCTTGGAAATGTTACCTCTTCATCCTCCTCCTCCTCCTCATCCTGTGCCACATCCTCTTCCATCATCGCCCGAATTGTTTTTTCAAGGAGGCATAGAAGTGGGATAGTTAAGCTGAGAACGGCGTCATTGCCACTGGCCATGTTGGTGGAGTACTCAAAACAGCGCAACAAGGCACACAGGTCTCGCATGGAGGCCCAGTTATTGGTGGTGAAGTGGTGCTGTTCCGCAGAGCGACTCACGCGTGCGTGCTGCAGCTGAAACTCCACTATGGCCTGCTGCTGCTCGCACAGTCTTTCCAGCATGTGCAAGGTGGAGTTCCACCTTGTGGGCACGTCACATATGAGGCGGTGAGCGGGAAGGCCGAAGTTACGCTGCAGCGCTGCCAGGCGAGCAGCAGCAGGGTGAGAACGCCGAAAGTGCGCACAAACGGCCCGCACTTTCTGCAGCAGCTCTGACATATCGGGGTAGTTTTTAAGGAACCTCTGCACCACCAAATTCAGCACATGCGCCAGGCAAGGGATGTGCGTCAAACCGGCTAGGCCCAGAGCTGCTATGAGATTTCGCCCGTTATCGCACACCACCAGGCCGGGCTTGAGGCTCGCTGGCAGCAACCACTCATTTGTCTGCTGTTCCATGCTCCTCCACAACTCCTGCGCGGTGTGTGGTTTGTCCCCCAAACAGGCAAGTTGTAAAACTGCCTGCTGTCGTTTACCCCTGGCCGTGCTGAAGTTGGTGGTGAAGGTGTTACGCTGTCCGGATGAGGAGGCGGTAGAGGATGAGGAAGCGGAGTAGGAGGAGTTAGGAACAGGAGGCAAACTGAAGCGCCCTGCAATCCTCGGTGGTGGAAGGACATGCGCCAAATTGCTATCCGCCTCAGGCCCATCCGCCACTGCATTTACCCAGTGTGCCGTTAGGGAGATATAACGCCCCTGACCGTGCTTACTGGTCCACGTATCCGTAGTTAGGTGGACCTTGGCACAGATGGCGTTGCGCAGTGCACACCTGATATTTTCCCCCACTTGGTTGTGCAGGGAAGGGATGGCTTGCCTGGAAAAGTAGTGGCGGCTGGGCACGACGTACTGTGGGACAGCCACCGACATAAGGTTTTTAAAACTGTGCGTCTCCACCAGACGGAATGACAGCATTTCAAAGGCCAATAATTTTGAAATGCTGGCATTCAGGGCCAGGGATCGCGGGTGGGTAGGGGGGTACTTCCTCTTCCTCTCAAGTGTTTGGGAGATGGAAAGCTGAACGCTTCCACGGGACATTGTGGAGATGGTTGTTGGTGACCCAGGTGGTGGTGTTGCTGACAGATCGTCTGTTTGCGGGGTGGCAGGTGCCGGTATCACTACAGATGTGGCTGGAGCGGCCGAGACTGCAGCAGAAGAGGAAGCAGGATGAGCCAGAGACGTTTCTTGGTTTTGAAGGTGTGTACTCCACTGCAGCTCGTGCTTTGCACTTAGATGCCTGATCATGCAGGTTGTGCTCAGGTTGAGAAGGTTTATGCCTCGCTTCAAGCTCTGATTGCACAGGGTGCAAACCACTCGTGTCCTGTCATCAGCACATTTTCTAAAGAACTTCCACGCTAGAGAACTCCTTTGAGCTGACTTTGGTGCGCTCGTTCCCTTGCTGCGTTGGGCAGTAGCGGGCGTAGTGTCTAGGGCACGGCCGCTCCGCTTCTGCACCCTGCTCCCTCTTCTGCTGTGCTGGTGGCTCTGTGCGACCACCGCCTCTTCCTCCAAACTACTCAGGTCACCTGCATGACGTTCATTCCATGTGGGGTCGAGGACCTCATCGTCCTCCACATCATCTTCCACCCAGTCTTCACCCCTGCCCTCCTTGTCGGTCTCCACAATGCTGAACGCTGCAGCAGTTGGCACCTGCGTTTCGTCATCATCGGAGACGTGCTGCGATGATCCTTGCATGTACTCATCTTGAGAAATAAGTGGTTGGGCATCGCTGCACTCAATCTCTTCCACTTCTGGGGCAGGGCTAGGTGGATGGCCCTGGGAAACCCTGCTGACAGAGTCCTCAAAAAGAATAAGAGACTGCTGTATGGCTTGGGGCTCAGACTGCTGGCCTGATTTGCAAGGGGGTGAGGTGAAAGACGGTTGGACATTGGCTGCAGGTGCCAACTCTGACCTTTCTGCAGTAGACTGGGTGGGAGACAATGTGAAGGAACTGGAGGCACTGTCAGCAGCAAACCAATCTACTATCGCCTCAACTTGTTCTGGCCTCATCACTTCTAGGGGCGTTTGATGCCCTACCAAATACTGATGCAGGTTCTGTCGCCTACTCACACTTGAGGAAGGTGTTTCACTTGTGCGTGTAGCTGGCACAGATCGACCACGTCCTCTCCTTGCAACAGGAGCTCTACCAGCAGCACCACGACCCAAGCCACGGCCCTTATTTGACGGTCTCCTCATATTTCTGTAATTTAAGATCTTGCCCTAGAAAGGTTTTTATTGAATAGCGGAATAGGAAATATGATCCAAAAAAGTGTATGTATCTCGCACGTACAAAACCACACTAGGCCCCAATTACTATTGTTTCTACCCCTAAAAGGATGGATGAGGAGTAGGAGGAGTATGGAACAGACAGCACCCTCAAATCTTCAGAAGTATGAGATGAACCCCAAAAACTTGGAAAGGTGGATCTCACACGTACCGACACAGACTATCCCGCAATTCAATTGATCCTCAAAGGTTTTTATTGAATAGCGGAATAGGAAATATGATCAAAAAAAGTGTAAGTATCTCGCACGTACACAACCACACTAGGCCCCAATTACTATTGTTTGTACCCCTAAAAGGATGGATGAGGAGTAGGAGGAGGAGTATGGAACAGGCAGCACCCTCAAATCTTCAGAAGTATGAGATGAACCCCAAAAACTTGGAAAGGTGGATCTCACACGTACCGACACAGACTATCCCGCAATTCAATTGATCCTCAAAGGTTTTTATTGAATAGCGGAATAGGAAATATGATCAAAAAAAGTGTATGTATCTCGCACGTACACAACCACACTAGGCCCCAATTACTATTGTTTGTACCCCTAAAAGGATGGTTGAGCAGTAGGAGCAGGAGTATGGAACAGGCAGCACCCTCAAATCTTCAGAAGTATGAGATGAACCCCAAAAACTTGGAAAGGTGGATCTCTCTCACACGTACCAACACAGACTATCCCCCAATTTAACTGATCCCCAAAGGTTTTTGATTAAATAGCGGAATAGAAAATATGATCCAAAAAAAGTGTATGTATATCACACGTACACAACCACACTAGGCCCCAATTACTATTGTTTGTACCCCTAAAAGGCTAGATGAGGAGTAGGGGGGGTATGGAACAGGCAGCACCCTCAAACCTTCAGAAGTATGAGATGAACCCCAACAACTTGGAAAGGTGGATCTCTCTCACACGTACCAACACAGACTATCCCCCAATTTAACTGATCCCCAAAGGTTTTTGATTAAATAGCGGAATAGAAAATATGATCCAAAAAAAGTGTATGTATATCACACGTACACAACCACACTAGGCCCCAATTACTATTGTTTGTACCCCTAAAAGGCTAGATGAGGAGTAGGGGGGGTATGGAACAGGCAGCACCCTCAAACCTTCAGAAGTATGAGATGAACCCCAACAACTTGGAAAGGTGGATCTCTCTCACACGTACCAACACAGACTATCCCCCAATTTAACTGATCCCCAAAGGTTTTTGATTAAATAGCGGAATAGAAAATATGATCCAAAAAAAGTGTATGTATATCACACGTACACAACCACACTGGGCCCCAATTACTATTGTTTGTACCCCTAAAAGGCTAGATGAGGAGTAGGGGGAGTATGGAACAGGCAGCACCCTCAAACCTTCAGAAGTATGAGATGAACCCCAACAACTTGGAAAGGTGGATCTCTCTCACACGTACCAACACAGACTATCCCCCAATTTAACTGATCCCCAAAGGTTTTTGATTAAATAGCGGAATAGAAAATATGATCCAAAAAAAGTGTATGTATATCACACGTACACAACCACACTAGGCCCCAATTACTATTGTTTGTACCCCTAAAAGGCTAGATGAGTAGAAGGGGGGGTATGGAACAGGCAGCACCCTCAAATCTTCAGAAGTATGAGATGAACCCCAAAAACTTGGAAAGGTGGATCTCTCTCACACGTACCAACACAGACTATCCCCCAATTTAACTGATCCCCAAAGGTTTTTGATTAAATAGCGGAATAGAAAATATGATCCAAAAAAAGTGTATGTATATCACACGTACACAACCACACTAGGCCCCAATTACTATTGTTTGTACCCCTAAAAGGCTAGATGAGGAGTAGGGGGAGTATGGAACAGGCAGCACCCTCAAACCTTCAGAAGTATGAGATGAACCCCAACAACTTGGAAAGGTGGATCTCTCTCACACGTACCAACACAGACTATCCCCAAATTTAACTGATCCCCAAAGGTTTTTGATTAAATAGCGGAATAGAAAATATGATCCAAAAAAAGTGTATGTATATCACACGTACACAACCACACTGGGCCCCAATTACTATTGTTTGTACCCCTAAAAGGCTAGATGAGGAGTAGGGGGAGTATGGAACAGGCAGCACCCTCAAACCTTCAGAAGTATGAGATGAACCCCAACAACTTGGAAAGGTGGATCTCTCTCACACGTACCAACACAGACTATCCCCCAATTTAACTGATCCCCAAAGGTTTTTGATTAAATAGCGGAATAGAAAATATGATCCAAAAAAAGTGTATGTATATCACACGTACACAACCACACTAGGCCCCAATTACTATTGTTTGTACCCCTAAAAGGCTAGATGAGGAGTAGGGGGGGTATGGAACAGGCAGCACCCTCAAACCTTCAGAAGTATGAGATGAACCCCAACAACTTGGAAAGGTGGATCTCTCTCACACGTACCAACACAGACTATCCCCCAATTTAACTGATCCCCAAAGGTTTTTGATTAAATAGCGGAATAGAAAATATGATCCAAAAAAAGTGTATGTATATCACACGTACACAACCACACTAGGCCCCAATTACTATTGTTTGTACCCCTAAAAGGCTAGGAGTAGGGGGAGTATGGAACAGGCAGCACCCTCAAACCTTCAGAAGTATGAGATGAACCCCAACAACTTGGAAAGGTGGATCTCTCTCACACGTACCAACACAGACTATCCCCCAATTTAACTGATCCCCAAAGGTTTTTGATTAAATAGCGGAATAGAAAATATGATCCAAAAAAAGTGTATGTATATCACACGTACACAACCACACTAGGCCCCAATTACTATTGTTTGTACCCCTAAAAGGCTAGATGAGGAGTAGGGGGGGTATGGAACAGGCAGCACCCTCAAATCTTCAGAAGTATGAGATGAACCCCAAAAACTTGGAAAGGTGGATCTCTCTCACACGTACCAACACAGACTATCCCCCAATTTAACTGATCCCCAAAGGTTTTTGATTAAATAGCGGAATAGAAAATATGATCCAAAAAAAGTGTATGTATATCACACGTACACAACCACACTAGGCCCCAATTACTATTGTTTGTACCCCTAAAAGGCTAGATGAGGAGTAGGGGGGTATGGAACAGGCAGCACCCTCAAACCTTCAGAAGTATGAGATGAACCCCAACAACTTGGAAAGGTGGATCTCTCTCACACGTACCAACACAGACTATCCCCCAATTTAACTGATCCCCAAAGGTTTTTGATTAAATAGCGGAATAGAAAATATGATCCAAAAAAAGTGTATGTATATCACACGTACACAACCACACTAGGCCCCAATTACTATTGTTTGTACCCCTAAAAGGCTAGATGAGGAGTAGGGGGGGTATGGAACAGGCAGCACCCTCAAATCTTCAGAAGTATGAGATGAACCCCAAAAACTTGGAAAGGTGGATCTCTCTCACACGTACCAACACAGACTATCCCCCAATTTAACTGATCCCCAAAGGTTTTTGATTAAATAGCGGAATAGAAAATATGATCCAAAAAAAGTGTATGTATATCACACGTACACAACCACACTAGGCCCCAATTACTATTGTTTGTACCCCTAAAAGGCTAGATGAGGAGTAGGGGGGGTATGGAACAGGCAGCACCCTCAAACCTTCAGAAGTATGAGATGAACCCCAACAACTTGGAAAGGTGGATCTCTCTCACACGTACCAACACAGACTATCCCCCAATTTAACTGATCCCCAAAGGTTTTTGATTAAATAGCGGAATAGAAAATATGATCCAAAAAAAGTGTATGTATATCACACGTACACAACCACACTAGGCCCCAATTACTATTGTTTGTACCCCTAAAAGGCTAGATGAGGAGTAGGGGGGGTATGGAACAGGCAGCACCCTCAAACCTTCAGAAGTATGAGATGAACCCCAACAACTTGGAAAGGTGGATCTCTCTCACACGTACCAACACAGACTATCCCCCAATTTAACTGATCCCCAAAGGTTTTTGATTAAATAGCGGAATAGAAAATATGATCCAAAAAAAGTGTATGTATATCACACGTACACAACCACACTGGGCCCCAATTACTATTGTTTGTACCCCTAAAAGGCTAGATGAGGAGTAGGGGGAGTATGGAACAGGCAGCACCCTCAAACCTTCAGAAATATGAGATGAACCCCAACAACTTGGAAAGGTGGATCTCTCTCACACGTACCAACACAGACTATCCCCCAATTTAACTGATCCCCAAAGGTTTTTGATTAAATAGCGGAATAGAAAATATGATCCAAAAAAAGTGTATGTATATCACACGTACACAACCACACTGGGCCCCAATTACTATTGTTTGTACCCCTAAAAGGCTAGATGAGGAGTAGGGGGAGTATGGAACAGGCAGCACCCTCAAACCTTCAGAAGTATGAGATGAACCCCAACAACTTGGAAAGGTGGATCTCTCTCACACGTACCAACACAGACTATCCCCCAATTTAACTGATCCCCAAAGGTTTTTGATTAAATAGCGGAATAGAAAATATGATCCAAAAAAAGTGTATGTATATCACACGTACACAACCACACTAGGCCCCAATTACTATTGTTTGTACCCCTAAAAGGCTAGATGAGGAGTAGGGGGGTTATGGAACAGGCAGCACCCTCAAACCTTCAGAAGTATGAGATGAACCCCAACAACTTGGAAAGGTGGATCTCTCTCACACGTACCAACACAGACTATCCCCCAATTTAACTGATCCCCAAAGGTTTTTGATTAAATAGCGGAATAGAAAATATGATCCAAAAAAAGTGTATGTATATCACACGTACACAACCACACTAGGCCCCAATTACTATTGTTTGTACCCCTAAAAGGCTAGATGAGGAGTAGGGGGGGTATGGAACAGGCAGCACCCTCAAATCTTCAGAAGTATGAGATGAACCCCAAAAACTTGGAAAGGTGGATCTCTCTCACACGTACCAACACAGACTATCCCCCAATTTAACTGATCCCCAAAGGTTTTTGATTAAATAGCGGAATAGAAAATATGATCCAAAAAAAGTGTATGTATATCACACGTACACAACCACACTAGGCCCCAATTACTATTGTTTGTACCCCTAAAAGGCTAGATGAGGAGTAGGGGGGTATGGAACAGGCAGCACCCTCAAACCTTCAGAAGTATGAGATGAACCCCAACAACTTGGAAAGGTGGATCTCTCTCACACGTACCAACACAGACTATCCCCCAATTTAACTGATCCCCAAAGGTTTTTGATTAAATAGCGGAATAGAAAATATGATCCAAAAAAAGTGTATGTATATCACACGTACACAACCACACTGGGCCCCAATTACTATTGTTTGTACCCCTAAAAGGCTAGATGAGGAGTAGGGGGAGTATGGAACAGGCAGCACCCTCAAACCTTCAGAAATATGAGATGAACCCCAACAACTTGGAAAGGTGGATCTCTCTCACACGTACCAACACAGACTATCCCCCAATTTAACTGATCCCCAAAGGTTTTTGATTAAATAGCGGAATAGAAAATATGATCCAAAAAAAGTGTATGTATATCACACGTACACAACCACACTGGGCCCCAATTACTATTGTTTGTACCCCTAAAAGGCTAGATGAGGAGTAGGGGGAGTATGGAACAGGCAGCACCCTCAAACCTTCAGAAGTATGAGATGAACCCCAACAACTTGGAAAGGTGGATCTCTCTCACACGTACCAACACAGACTATCCCCCAATTTAACTGATCCCCAAAGGTTTTTGATTAAATAGCGGAATAGAAAATATGATCCAAAAAAAGTGTATGTATATCACACGTACACAACCACACTAGGCCCCAATTACTATTGTTTGTACCCCTAAAAGGCTAGATGAGGAGTAGGGGGGGTATGGAACAGGCAGCACCCTCAAACCTTCAGAAGTATGAGATGAACCCCAACAACTTGGAAAGGTGGATCTCTCTCACACGTACCAACACAGACTATCCCCCAATTTAACTGATCCCCAAAGGTTTTTGATTAAATAGCGGAATAGAAAATATGATCCAAAAAAAGTGTATGTATATCACACGTACACAACCACACTAGGCCCCAATTACTATTGTTTGTACCCCTAAAAGGCTAGATGAGGAGTAGGGGGGGTATGGAACAGGCAGCACCCTCAAATCTTCAGAAGTATGAGATGAACCCCAAAAACTTGGAAAGGTGGATCTCTCTCACACGTACCAACACAGACTATCCCCCAATTTAACTGATCCCCAAAGGTTTTTGATTAAATAGCGGAATAGAAAATATGATCCAAAAAAAGTGTATGTATATCACACGTACACAACCACACTAGGCCCCAATTACTATTGTTTGTACCCCTAAAAGGCTAGATGAGGAGTAGGGGGGGTATGGAACAGGCAGCACCCTCAAACCTTCAGAAGTATGAGATGAACCCCAACAACTTGGAAAGGTGGATCTCTCTCACACGTACCAACACAGACTATCCCCCAATTTAACTGATCCCCAAAGGTTTTTGATTAAATAGCGGAATAGAAAATATGATCCAAAAAAAGTGTATGTATATCACACGTACACAACCACACTAGGCCCCAATTACTATTGTTTGTACCCCTAAAAGGCTAGATGAGGAGTAGGGGGGGTATGGAACAGGCAGCACCCTCAAACCTTCAGAAGTATGAGATGAACCCCAACAACTTGGAAAGGTGGATCTCTCTCACACGTACCAACACAGACTATCCCCCAATTTAACTGATCCCCAAAGGTTTTTGATTAAATAGCGGAATAGAAAATATGATCCAAAAAAAGTGTATGTATATCACACGTACACAACCACACTGGGCCCCAATTACTATTGTTTGTACCCCTAAAAGGCTAGATGAGGAGTAGGGGGAGTATGGAACAGGCAGCACCCTCAAACCTTCAGAAGTATGAGATGAACCCCAACAACTTGGAAAGGTGGATCTCTCTCACACGTACCAACACAGACTATCCCCCAATTTAACTGATCCCCAAAGGTTTTTGATTAAATAGCGGAATAGAAAATATGATCCAAAAAAAGTGTATGTATATCACACGTACACAACCACACTGGGCCCCAATTACTATTGTTTGTACCCCTAAAAGGCTAGATGAGGAGTAGGGGGAGTATGGAACAGGCAGCACCCTCAAACCTTCAGAAGTATGAGATGAACCCCAACAACTTGGAAAGGTGGATCTCTCTCACACGTACCAACACAGACTATCCCCCAATTTAACTGATCCCCAAAGGTTTTTGATTAAATAGCGGAATAGAAAATATGATCCAAAAAAAGTGTATGTATATCACACGTACACAACCACACTAGGCCCCAATTACTATTGTTTGTACCCCTAAAAGGCTAGATGAGGAGTAGGGGGGGTATGGAACAGGCAGCACCCTCAAACCTTCAGAAGTATGAGATGAACCCCAACAACTTGGAAAGGTGGATCTCTCTCACACGTACCAACACAGACTATCCCCCAATTTAACTGATCCCCAAAGGTTTTTGATTAAATAGCGGAATAGAAAATATGATCCAAAAAAAGTGTATGTATATCACACGTACACAACCACACTAGGCCCCAATTACTATTGTTTGTACCCCTAAAAGGCTAGATGAGGAGTAGGGGGGTATGGAACAGGCAGCACCCTCAAACCTTCAGAAGTATGAGATGAACCCCAACAACTTGGAAAGGTGGATCTCTCTCACACGTACCAACACAGACTATCCCCCAATTTAACTGATCCCCAAAGGTTTTTGATTAAATAGCGGAATAGAAAATATGATCCAAAAAAAGTGTATGTATATCACACGTACACAACCACACTGGGCCCCAATTACTATTGTTTGTACCCCTAAAAGGCTAGATGAGGAGTAGGGGGAGTATGGAACAGGCAGCACCCTCAAACCTTCAGAAATATGAGATGAACCCCAACAACTTGGAAAGGTGGATCTCTCTCACACGTACCAACACAGACTATCCCCCAATTTAACTGATCCCCAAAGGTTTTTGATTAAATAGCGGAATAGAAAATATGATCCAAAAAAAGTGTATGTATATCACACGTACACAACCACACTGGGCCCCAATTACTATTGTTTGTACCCCTAAAAGGCTAGATGAGGAGTAGGGGGAGTATGGAACAGGCAGCACCCTCAAACCTTCAGAAGTATGAGATGAACCCCAACAACTTGGAAAGGTGGATCTCTCTCACACGTACCAACACAGACTATCCCCCAATTTAACTGATCCCCAAAGGTTTTTGATTAAATAGCGGAATAGAAAATATGATCCAAAAAAAGTGTATGTATATCACACGTACACAACCACACTAGGCCCCAATTACTATTGTTTGTACCCCTAAAAGGCTAGATGAGGAGTAGGGGGGGTATGGAACAGGCAGCACCCTCAAACCTTCAGAAGTATGAGATGAACCCCAACAACTTGGAAAGGTGGATCTCTCTCACACGTACCAACACAGACTATCCCCCAATTTAACTGATCCCCAAAGGTTTTTGATTAAATAGCGGAATAGAAAATATGATCCAAAAAAAGTGTATGTATATCACACGTACACAACCACACTAGGCCCCAATTACTATTGTTTGTACCCCTAAAAGGCTAGATGAGGAGTAGGGGGGGTATGGAACAGGCAGCACCCTCAAATCTTCAGAAGTATGAGATGAACCCCAAAAACTTGGAAAGGTGGATCTCTCTCACACGTACCAACACAGACTATCCCCCAATTTAACTGATCCCCAAAGGTTTTTGATTAAATAGCGGAATAGAAAATATGATCCAAAAAAAGTGTATGTATATCACACGTACACAACCACACTAGGCCCCAATTACTATTGTTTGTACCCCTAAAAGGCTAGATGAGGAGTAGGGGGGGTATGGAACAGGCAGCACCCTCAAACCTTCAGAAGTATGAGATGAACCCCAACAACTTGGAAAGGTGGATCTCTCTCACACGTACCAACACAGACTATCCCCCAATTTAACTGATCCCCAAAGGTTTTTGATTAAATAGCGGAATAGAAAATATGATCCAAAAAAAGTGTATGTATATCACACGTACACAACCACACTAGGCCCCAATTACTATTGTTTGTACCCCTAAAAGGCTAGATGAGGAGTAGGGGGGGTATGGAACAGGCAGCACCCTCAAACCTTCAGAAGTATGAGATGAACCCCAACAACTTGGAAAGGTGGATCTCTCTCACACGTACCAACACAGACTATCCCCCAATTTAACTGATCCCCAAAGGTTTTTGATTAAATAGCGGAATAGAAAATATGATCCAAAAAAAGTGTATGTATATCACACGTACACAACCACACTGGGCCCCAATTACTATTGTTTGTACCCCTAAAAGGCTAGATGAGGAGTAGGGGGAGTATGGAACAGGCAGCACCCTCAAACCTTCAGAAGTATGAGATGAACCCCAACAACTTGGAAAGGTGGATCTCTCTCACACGTACCAACACAGACTATCCCCCAATTTAACTGATCCCCAAAGGTTTTTGATTAAATAGCGGAATAGAAAATATGATCCAAAAAAAGTGTATGTATATCACACGTACACAACCACACTGGGCCCCAATTACTATTGTTTGTACCCCTAAAAGGCTAGATGAGGAGTAGGGGGAGTATGGAACAGGCAGCACCCTCAAACCTTCAGAAGTATGAGATGAACCCCAACAACTTGGAAAGGTGGATCTCTCTCACACGTACCAACACAGACTATCCCCCAATTTAACTGATCCCCAAAGGTTTTTGATTAAATAGCGGAATAGAAAATATGATCCAAAAAAAGTGTATGTATATCACACGTACACAACCACACTAGGCCCCAATTACTATTGTTTGTACCCCTAAAAGGCTAGATGAGGAGTAGGGGGGGTATGGAACAGGCAGCACCCTCAAACCTTCAGAAGTATGAGATGAACCCCAACAACTTAGAAAGGTGGATCTCTCTCACACGTACCAACACAGACTATCCCCCAATTTAACTGATCCCCAAAGGTTTTTGATTAAATAGCGGAATAGAAAATATGATCCAAAAAAAGTGTATGTATATCACACGTACACAACCACACTAGGCCCCAATTACTATTGTTTGTACCCCTAAAAGGCTAGGAGTAGGGGGAGTATGGAACAGGCAGCACCCTCAAACCTTCAGAAGTATGAGATGAACCCCAACAACTTGGAAAGGTGGATCTCTCTCACACGTACCAACACAGACTATCCCCCAATTTAACTGATCCCCAAAGGTTTTTGATTAAATAGCGGAATAGAAAATATGATCCAAAAAAAGTGTATGTATATCACACGTACACAACCACACTAGGCCCCAATTACTATTGTTTGTACCCCTAAAAGGCTAGATGAGGAGTAGGGGGAGTATGGAACAGGCAGCACCCTCAAATCTTCAGAAGTATGAGATTGTGTTCACTGTACCCCACAAAGATTGAGTTCACTGCACCCCACAATGATTGTGTTCACTGCACCCCACAAAGATTGTGTTCACTGCACCTCACAAAGATTGTGTTCACTGTACCCCCCAAAGATTGTGTTCACTGCACCCCACAAAGATTCTGTTCACTGTACCCCACAAAGATTGTGTTCACTGCACCCTAAAAGGATGTTGTTCACTGCACCCCACAAAGATTGTGTTCACTGCACCCTAAAAGGATGTTGTTCACTGCACCCCAAAAAGATTGTGTTCACTGTACCCCCCCAAAGATTGTGTTCACTGCACCCCACAAAGATTGTGTTCACTGCACCCCAAAAAGATTGTGTTCACTGTACCCCCCAAAGATTGTGTTCACTGCACCCCAAAAAGATTGTGTTCACTGTACCCCCCAAAGATTGTGTTCACTGCACCCCACAAAGATTCTGTTCACTATACCCCACAAAGATTGTGTTCACTGCACCCCAAAAAGATTGTGTTCACTGTACCCCCCCAAAGATTGTGTTCACTGCACCCCACAAAGATTCTGTTCACTGCACCCCACAAAGGATTTTGTTCACTGCACCCCAAAAAGATTGTGTTCACTGCACCCCAAAAAGGATTTTGATCACTGCACCCCAAAAAGGATGTTGTTCACTGCACCCCAAAAATGATTTTGTTCACTCCACCCCAAAAAGATTGTGTTCACTGCACCCCACAAAGATTGTGTTCACTGCACCCCAAAAAGATTGTGTTCACTGTACCCCCCAAAGATTGTGTTCACTGCACCCCACAAAGATTCTGTTCACTGTACCCCACAAAGATTGTGTTCACTGCACCCCAAAAAGATTGTGTTCACTGCACCCCAAAAAGGATGTTGTTCACTGCACCCCAAAAATGATGTTGTTCACTCCACCCCAAAAAGATTGTGTTCACTGCACCCCACAAAGATTGTGTTCACTGCACCCCACAAAGATTGTGTTCACTGCACCCCAAAAATGATTTTGTTCACTGCACCCCAAAAAGGATTTTGTTCACTGCACCCCAAAAAGGATGTTGTTCACTCCACCCCAAAAAGATTGTGTTCACTGCACCCCAAAAAGATTGTGTTCACTGCACCCCACAAAGGATTTTGTTCACTGCACCCCAAAAAGATTGTGTTCACTGCACCCCAAAAAGGATGTTGTTCACTGCACCCCAAAAAGGATTTTGTTCACTGCACCCCAAAAAGATTGTGTTCACTGCACCCCACAAAGGATTTTGTTCACTGCACCCCACAAAGATTGTGTTCACTGCACACCAAAAAGGATTGTGTTCACTGCACCCCAAAAAGATTTTGTTCACTGCACCCCAAAAAGATTGTGTTCACTGCAGCCCAAAAAGATTGTGTTCACTGCAGCCCAAAAAGATTGTGTTCACTGCAGCCCAAAAAGATTGTGTTCACTGCAGCCCAAAAAGATTGTGTTCACTGCAGCTCACACACAGAAAAATGGATGTGGATCACTGACACCTGCCTATCTCCAATCCCACACCACACAGCAATATCGATTGTAGTTTGTAGAACACAGTTTCCCTAAAATTCAGCAGACTCTGTCCCTAACAGGATTGAGAAGAGATCGTAGATCAGGATTGAGTGCAGATTCACCCCACCCCCCACACAGCAATATCGATTGTAGTTTGTAGAAGACACTGACCCTATAATTCAGCAGACTCTATCCCTAAAATGCCTACAACTCGCCCTGCCTAAACACTCCGACCTGTCCCTCAATTCTATCCGGACACAAATGGTTTTTTCCTGCCTATCTTTCCCTAATCAGCAGCCAGCACATTGATGTGTGCTCTGTCCCTTAGCTAAGCAGCAGAATGACGCTGCTGCGGCGGCTGCCTCAAACTTATAAAGACTTGGTCACATGCTTCAGACGGCCAATCACAGCTACTAAGACATTTGCAGGCATGGCTGGGATGGCTTAAGGCACACCAGTTAAACGATTGTTGATTGGCTGTTGAAAGCCCGCCATGAAAAGAGCGCCAAAGCATGCAAAACCCGGAAATAAAACGACCGAACACGGATTTTTACCCGAACATACAGTAAAGTGTCCGTGTCCGTGTTCGGGTAAAAAAAATCCAATTATTCGGTACGAACACGAATAATACAGTCCGTGTTCGCTCAACACTAATCATGAATACAAAATTGCTGCATTCGCGGATGACATCCTTTATTCCTGTCTGAACCACATACATCTTTGCCTAGCCTCCTATTGGATTTCAAATCTTTTCAACTCCTTTCCAACCTTAAAATCAACTTTGGAAAATCATATTATCTTAATGTCTCCCTCCCCAGTGATGTTGTATCCCAGTGCCAGACCAATTTCCCCTTTATTTGGAAACCTAGATCAATTATGTATTTAGGGATTCAACACCCAACATACCTATCTGACCTATTCCCACTCAACTTCATGTCAACATTAACATCTATAAAAGAAGATCTGAAGAGAAGGGACGTAGCTTCTTTCTCTTGGTTTGGCATGGCGGCCATTTTGAAAATGAATGTTCTCGCTAGAATTTTATACTTTATGCAAACTTATCCAATCCAACTACCGTCCGAGTTTTTGTCCACTTATAAAACCCTCTGCACAAAATGTCTATGGAGTAACAAACGCCCACGAATAAGATAGATCTACTGACTCTTCCCAAACACGACGGAGGTATTGGGCTCCCGGATATTCTCAAGTACCATAGAGCATGCCTACTATCCAGAATAGTGGACTGGCATGTGCACTCTGTCACTAAACAATGGATCAGGTTAGAAAACTCCATTTCTCCCATACTCCTAGCCACTGCACCTTGGCTTCCCCCCAAACATATTCCCCCAATCCTTAACGATCACCCACTAATTGGACCCACTCTACGATGCTTTCACGCAATGAACAAGAAATTCTCTATTTCCCTGAACTAAAAACAAATTATACTGCGCTTGATCAAATCGGGAAATTAGATCACAATATCAGCTGCTAGCATAAAAAAGTTGTTGTACCGCAACCTCAGACAAATATAGAAACAAGGTATGCAGCGCTCAATATGGTGATCACAAAAATCAATCAGTAGTAATAGTTTTGATACTAAAACAAAAGTCCATAGGAAAAAGGAGTCCAATAAGAGGTCCAAGGTAAGGGTGATGAAACTCAGAAGAAATAGCCTCCACTAGACACCAGTATAAGTGGCCTCTTACCGGAAATGGATGATCCCCATTACAGGGATCTCTGTACGCTTTAAACAGGAACTTGTCTCCTTTCTCACTATGTAAACAGGCATAAAAACTCGTCCCACAGGAAATGCCTCTATGAGTTACCAGTCAATCCTCTTATGGACTCAGTATTATCACCAGTAGCACATGAAAGAAGAAAAAACTCCTCATGGTGCAGTATGTATGAAACACAGGTAATGTTTTAATGAAGGAAAGCCAATAAAACACTCACATTTAGGTAGATAAAACCAGGCATCAAGGGTCATTATCCTGAAGGGGACTTGCGAGTGGACAGTGTGGTAGCTGTAGCCAGATGATCTCCTAGTCTTCACAGCAGAGGAAGGAGAACGCTGCAAGGGTGTTTAGGAAGCAAACGTTGCCGGTCCCCAACCGGTTTCGTCAGAACCTGACATCATCAGGGGGCGTGGTCTAACATCGCCAAACACCCACTTTAAATGGCCAAATCCCAGCGGAAGGGGAGGAGCGGCGTGAACCGCAATCAATCCCGCCCCAAACCGCTGACGCTACACACACTTGTAAATCAGGGAGAGGAAGTGATCGTCTGTACCCCGGAAGCTAACGCCGAAGCCAATCAGCGGGCACCATCGGGGGACCAATCCAAAAAACTTGGGACAACCAACCTCCAATCAATACAGGCCTCCCGATGCACATGCACAGCATCTAGTGGAAAAGAGAGAAACCACAGAGACACCGATACTATTGTGCAGAGGCAGGAGTGAGACCCACCTGTATAAAAATAATCGGATCAAAAATAGGTAAAGTAGTCTATGTTCAGACACAGGAACAGGAAAAATGAATCCTCTGCTCAAATGTCTTCAATCTAATACGGGCACATAATAAAATATGCTTGGAAGACCATGACAGAGAATCAAAACAAATGGACAATGCTAACACACTGTACTCAGAAGACCCCTCAGGAATACTACAATAAACTAGTGCAAACTGACTATAAGTCATTAAAAAGTTAAATACACTCAATTTACATAAAAATACATAAAAATTACATAAAAACAGATGTTACATAAAAGCATCAATACAAAAACCTTAAAATAGTAATGCAGAAAAAGTGCTAAGAATTGTTAATAAAGGAATTAATATCCCAATCGATGTTCATGCCATAGGGGCTATAGGATTTAACCCTATAGATCCATTGGGTCTCTAATTGGGATACACCACGCGTTTTGTTACTACCCCTCCAGCTACTAGTATATCTGTCGATACCCATAAATATTGTTCCTGTGGGATCCCTCCCATGGAACTGATCATAGTGCCGGGACACACTGTGTTTGGGGAACCCTTTAATAATGTTCCCCACATGCTCATTCAGCCTGAGCTGTATTTCCCCGAACGCCAGGCTCATGACACTGCTCCGCCTCAACCCGGACTTCTCTCTAAACACTTCCTGGCTTCGTCCTGGCCACGCAAACATGTTTTGGTGAAACATTTCTTTCCTTGAACTACCTTTCTGACCCACGACCAATTATCCCGTCAGATGCTGGACTGCTCCTTCCCATTGTGGACCTATCTTCAACTCATTTCTTCTCCAGTGCGCATCCCAACAACCTTTGGTCCCGTAAACTCACTCCATTCAAATCCCTTTGCTTAGAAAATGCCCCCCTAAAACACGTCATCTCTAACATATACCCGTTTCTCTTTACTAACCAAACCATGGCGACCACGACCTGCCAAACCTGGGAACGGGAATAATCACTAGCTCTTACACCTGCCCAGTTGGATAGCTTGTTCAAAATCATTCTCAAAGGCTCCTCTAATGTATCAGCCCAGCAAAATGTTTATAAGGTTCTTATGAGATGGTATCGAGTTCCGACTCTTCTTCACAAATATAATCCAACCATCCCCAATCTGTGCTGGTCATGCCCTGTGACTCAACTGTTCTGGAGGGAAGTGCACAAGATTCTCTCTAACATCTCTGGTGACCAATTGGACTACTCCCCAGCACAATATCTGCTACATCAATCTCCCATGTCAGCCAAAGCTTATTTTAAATCTTTAACCTTGCATATGATTAACGCGGCAAAGATGGCCATTCCAGTTCTCTGGAGCAAAACTCAAGCTCCTTCCATTAAAGAGTGGTTTTTCAGAATAGACAAAATAGTGGAGATGGAAGAACTCATAGCCATCTCCAATGATAATATTTCTAAATTCATCGACACATGGTTTGGTTGGTACTAGTGTTGAGCGAACACGGACTGTATTATTCGTGTTCGTACCGAATAATTGGATTTTTTGTACCCGAACACGGACACGGACACTTTACTGTATGTTCGGGTAAAAATCCGTGTTCGGTCGTTTTATTTCCGGGTTTTGCATGCTTTGGCGCTCTTTTCATGGCGGGCTTTCAACAGCCAATCAACAATCGTTTAACTGGTGTGCCTTAAGCCATCCCAGCCATGCCTGCAAATGTCTCAGTAGCTGTGATTGGCCGTCTGAAGCATGTGACCAAGTCTTTATAAGTTCGAGGCAGCCGCAGCGGCGTCATTATGCTGCTTAGATTCAGGGACAGAGCACACATCAACGTGCTGGCTGCTGATTAGGGAAAGATAGGCAGGAAAAAACCATTTGTGTCCGGATAGAATTGAGGGACAGGTCGGAGTGTTTAGGCAGGGCGAGTTGTAGGCATTTTAGGGATAGAGTCTGCTGAATTATAGGGTCAGTGTCTTCTACAAACTACAATCGATATTGCTGTGTGGGGGGTGGGGTGAATCTGCACTCAATCCTGATCTACGATCTCTTCTCAATCCTGTTAGGGACAGAGTCTGCTGAATTTTAGGGAAACTGTGTTCTACAAACTACAATCGATATTGCTGTGTGGTGTGGGATTGGAGATAGGCAGGTGTCAGTGATCCACATCCATTTTTCTGTGTGTGAGCTGCAGTGAACACAATCTTTTTGGGCTGCAGTGAAAACAATCTTTTTGGGCTGCAGTGAACACAATCTTTTTGGGCTGCAGTGAACACAATCTTTTTGGGCTGCAGTGAACACAATCTTTTTGGGCTGCAGTGAACACAATCTTTTTGGGGTGCAGTGAACAAAATCTTTTTGGGGTGCAGTGAACACAATCCTTTTTGGTGTGCAGTGAACACAATCTTTGTGGGGTGCAGTGAACAAAATCCTTTGTGGGGTGCAGTGAACACAATCTTTTTGGGGTGCAGTGAACAAAATCCTTTTTGGGGTGCAGTGAACAACATCCTTTTTGGGGTGCAGTGAACACAATCTTTTTGGGGTGCAGTGAACAAAATCCTTTGTGGGGTGCAGTGAACACAATCTTTTTGGGGTGGAGTGAACAACATCCTTTTTGGGGTGCAGTGAACAAAATCCTTTTTGGGGTGCAGTGAACAAAATCATTTTTGGGGTGCAGTGAACACAATATTTTTGGGGTGCAGTGAACACAATCTTTGTGGGGTGCAGTGAACACAATCTTTTTGGGGTGGAGTGAACAACATCCTTTTTGGGGTGGAGTGAACAACATCCTTTTTGGGGTGCAGTGAACACAATCTTTTTGGGGTGCAGTGAACACAATCTTTGTGGGGTACAGTGAACAGAATCTTTGTGGGGTGCAGTGAACACAATCTTTGGGGGGTACAGTGAACACAATCTTTGTGAGGTGCAGTGAACACAATCTTTGTGGGGTGCAGTGAACACAATCATTGTGGGGTGCAGTGAACTCAATCTTTGTGGGGTACAGTGAACACAATCTCATACTTCTGAAGGTTTGAGGGTGCTGCCTGTTCCATACTCCCCCTACTCCTCATCTAGCCTTTTAGGGGTACAAACAATAGTAATTGGGGCCTAGTGTGGTTGTGTACGTGTGATATACATACACTTTTTTGGGATCATATTTTCTATTCCGCTATTTAATCAAAAACCTTTGGGGATCAGTTAAATTGGGGGATAGTCTGTGTTGGTACGTGTGAGAGAGATCCACCTTTCCAAGTTGTTGGGGTTCATCTCATACTTCTGAAGGTTTGAGGGTGCTGCCTGTTCCATACTCCCCCTACTCCTAGCCTTTTAGGGGTACAAACAATAGTAATTGGGGCCTAGTGTGGTTGTGTACGTGTGATATACATACACTTTTTTGGGATCATATTTTCTATTCCGCTATTTAATCAAAAACCTTTGGGGATCAGTTAAATTGGGGGATAGTCTGTGTTGGTACGTGTGAGAGAGATCCACCTTTCCAAGTTGTTGGGGTTCATCTCATACTTCTGAAGGTTTGAGGGTGCTGCCTGTTCCATACTCCCCCTACTCCTAGCCTTTTAGGGGTACAAACAATAGTAATTGGGGCCTAGTGTGGTTGTGTACGTGTGATATACATACACTTTTTTGGGATCATATTTTCTATTCCGCTATTTAATCAAAAACCTTTGGGGATCAGTTAAATTGGGGGATAGTCTGTGTTGGTACGTGTGAGAGAGATCCACCTTTCCAAGTTGTTGGGGTTCATCTCATACTTCTGAAGGTTTGAGGGTGCTGCCTGTTCCATACTCCCCCCTACTCCTAGCCTTTTAGGGGTACAAACAATAGTAATTGGGGCCTAGTGTGGTTGTGTACGTGTGATATACATACACTTTTTTGGGATCATATTTTCTATTCCGCTATTTAATCAAAAACCTTTGGGGATCAGTTAAATTGGGGGATAGTCTGTGTTGGTACGTGTGAGAGAGATCCACCTTTCCAAGTTGTTGGGGTTCATCTCATACTTCTGAAGGTTTGAGGGTGCTGCCTGTTCCATACTCCCCCTACTCCTAGCCTTTTAGGGGTACAAACAATAGTAATTGGGGCCTAGTGTGGTTGTGTACGTGTGATATACATACACTTTTTTGGGATCATATTTTCTATTCCGCTATTTAATCAAAAACCTTTGGGGATCAGTTAAATTGGGGGATAGTCTGTGTTGGTACGTGTGAGAGAGATCCACCTTTCCAAGTTGTTGGGGTTCATCTCATACTTCTGAAGGTTTGAGGGTGCTGCCTGTTCCATACTCCCCCTACTCCTAGCCTTTTAGGGGTACAAACAATAGTAATTGGGGCCTAGTGTGGTTGTGTACGTGTGATATACATACACTTTTTTGGGATCATATTTTCTATTCCGCTATTTAATCAAAAACCTTTGGGGATCAGTTAAATTGGGGGATAGTCTGTGTTGGTACGTGTGAGAGAGATCCACCTTTCCAAGTTGTTGGGGTTCATCTCATACTTCTGAAGGTTTGAGGGTGCTGCCTGTTCCATACTCCCCCTACTCCTAGCCTTTTAGGGGTACAAACAATAGTAATTGGGGCCTAGTGTGGTTGTGTACGTGTGATATACATACACTTTTTTGGGATCATATTTTCTATTCCGCTATTTAATCAAAAACCTTTGGGGATCAGTTAAATTGGGGGATAGTCTGTGTTGGTACGTGTGAGAGAGATCCACCTTTCCAAGTTGTTGGGGTTCATCTCATACTTCTGAAGGTTTGAGGGTGCTGCCTGTTCCATACTCCCCCTACTCCTAGCCTTTTAGGGGTACAAACAATAGTAATTGGGGCCTAGTGTGGTTGTGTACGTGTGATATACATACACTTTTTTGGGATCATATTTTCTATTCCGCTATTTAATCAAAAACCTTTGGGGATCAGTTAAATTGGGGGATAGTCTGTGTTGGTACGTGTGAGAGAGATCCACCTTTCCAAGTTGTTGGGGTTCATCTCATACTTCTGAAGGTTTGAGGGTGCTGCCTGTTCCATACTCCCCCTACTCCTCATCTAGCCTTTTAGGGGTACAAACAATAGTAATTGGGGCCCAGTGTGGTTGTGTACGTGTGATATACATACACTTTTTTGGGATCATATTTTCTATTCCGCTATTTAATCAAAAACCTTTGGGGATCAGTTAAATTGGGGGATAGTCTGTGTCGGTACGTGTGAGAGAGATCCACCTTTCCAAGTTGTTGGGGTTCATCTCATACTTCTGAAGGTTTGAGGGTGCTGCCTGTTCCATACCCCCCCTACTCCTCATCTAGCCTTTTAGGGGTACAAACAATAGTAATTGGGGCCTAGTGTGGTTGTGTACGTGCGAGATACATACACTTTTTTTGATCATATTTCCTATTCCGCTATTCAATAAAAACCTTTGAGGATCAATTGAATTGCGGGATAGTCTGTGTCGGTACGTGTGAGAGAGATCCACCTTTCCAAGTTGTTGGGGTTCATCTCATACTTCTGAAGGTTTGAGGGTGCTGCCTGTTCCATACTCCCCCTACTCCTCATCTAGCCTTTTAGGGGTACAAACAATAGTAATTGGGGCCTAGTGTGGTTGTGTACGTGTGATATACATACACTTTTTTTGGATCATATTTTCTATTCCGCTATTTAATCAAAAACCTTTGGGGATCAGTTAAATTGGGGGATAGTCTGTGTTGGTACGTGTGAGAGAGATCCACCTTTCCAAGTTGTTGGGGTTCATCTCATACTTCTGAAGGTTTGAGGGTGCTGCCTGTTCCATACTCCCCCTACTCCTCATCTAGCCTTTTAGGGGTACAAACAATAGTAATTGGGGCCCAGTGTGGTTGTGTACGTGTGATATACATACACTTTTTTGGGATCATATTTTCTATTCCGCTATTTAATCAAAAACCTTTGGGGATCAGTTAAATTGGGGGATAGTCTGTGTCGGTACGTGTGAGAGAGATCCACCTTTCCAAGTTGTTGGGGTTCATCTCATACTTCTGAAGGTTTGAGGGTGCTGCCTGTTCCATACCCCCCCTACTCCTCATCTAGCCTTTTAGGGGTACAAACAATAGTAATTGGGGCCTAGTGTGGTTGTGTACGTGTGATATACATACACTTTTTTTGGATCATATTTTCTATTCCGCTATTTAATCAAAAACCTTTGGGGATCAGTTAAATTGGGGGATAGTCTGTGTCGGTACGTGTGAGAGAGATCCACCTTTCCAAGTTGTTGGGGTTCATCTCATACTTCTGAAGGTTTGAGGGTGCTGCCTGTTCCATACCCCCCCTACTCCTCATCTAGCCTTTTAGGGGTACAAACAATAGTAATTGGGGCCTAGTGTGGTTGTGTACGTGCGAGATACATACACTTTTTTTGATCATATTTCCTATTCCGCTATTCAATAAAAACCTTTGAGGATCAATTGAATTGCGGGATAGTCTGTGTCGGTACGTGTGAGAGAGATCATAGTGAAAAAACTATCAGCGCAAGACTAAGTGAAATTCAAATGTGTATAAATGTGCTAGAATAAATCAATATATAAATCCGGCTGCATACACAAATTGTGTCCACACCTCACAACAAAAACATAAAAATCAAAAAACGTGCTGCGCCAGAAGTGCACAAAAATAATAAGTGATTAATGAATCAACAAGTGTTATCAACAAAATATAGTGTCCATCATATGTGCTCTGATGAAACATAAATGTTCATATAAAGTGCTCCAAAGTAATGATTAGTATATCCAGGTGATGACAGGACAGCCTCAATCCCTTGTGAATCAAGCAGGAACCACCAGTGTGTGAACTCCCTCCACCAGTAAGATTGGCCTCTCACCTTGATACCAGACCCAAACGGGCCAGCATGAGCATATCAGGGGATAAACAGACTATCACAGGTAACCTCTCCAGCCTTCACCTCCGGGGGTCGCCAGGACATAAAATAAAGATAAAGCAAAGATCTAGTGCTCTCTGAATGTAAATAATGAGCTTTTATTGAGCATAAAGGGGTAACTCACATTTGTTGGGCACTCAGCCGTGCCTGCTGTTATGGCATTCAGTGTTAGAGAGTAGCACCCGAGCGATCGGCGTCAGGCACGCAGGCTCCGCCTCCCTATACGCGTTACGCCTGGAGCGTGGGCTCCGTTTGGCTTCTTCGGTAGGGGTGAAGTTTGCGTGTCCAGCCTCGCCTATTTACCAATGCTGCTAACGGTGGATTGGCCAGCGGTCACATGTCCTCCTCACTCTGAGCTATGCACAGGACACCGGAACCAAAAGATACACTTCCTGTGATCTTCGGTGTCACTAGCTATTATATCGAGGGGGCAATTTGAAACATATATAGATCTACTAAATCACTACCAGAGACCGCGTGACTGCGCCGCCATCCCCCGGGTGTTTCTCCTAAAATCATCGCATAAAAACATCTTTATTACATAAAATCGCATCATAAAATCGCATTAAATCAAATTATTGCCATAATGTTAAAAACTCACAAAATATATTATTGGTAAAAGTGGAATACCTCTAATATATTGCTAATTCTATAAAATGACACAAAAAAAAAAAAAAAAAAAAAAAAAAATATTTTATGTATATAAAAATATATAAAAATTAAAATCTGTATAAAAACTATGACAAATGTCTATATATTAAATGATGAATATTGAGTGAATCTACAGATATTTCAGGGAGGGGGGGCTATCTATCACTAATGAAGCAGTTGAGGTCAAAATCCTTATTTAACCCCCTGGGTGCCAATACTTTCGTCTCATACACCCAGAAGGACTCTCTTCTGCTTAATTGTCGAATGTAGTTTCCCCCCCTCCAATGTGGCTGGACATGTTCAATTCCCCAAAACTTTAGAGAATGAGGGTTTCTATCATGGACTTCTCTAAAGTGCTTGGAGACGCTGTGTGACACCTCACCCTTTTTTATATTTTTGATGTGTTCTCCTATTCTTACGTTCAGGGGTCGTGATGTGCGACCCACATATTGGAGTCCACAGCCACACTCCATCATGTAGACCACCCCAATGGTGGTACATGTAATTAAATCTTTAATATGGTATTCGTTGCCTGTGCTGTTAGATTTAAACGATTTTCTTTTCTTTATGTTTTTCCTCGTTTGTCGACAGACACCGCATTTCCCACATGCAAAAAATCCGGATAGAAACTGGAAAACAGTATTTTTCATACGCTTAGGGGGATCTACCACTCCCGGTGCTAACCTATCTTTCAACACAGGTGCTCGCCTGTATATGAAACCAGGTTTCTCCGGAAGGTGGGGTCCTAAAACTTTATCTTGTTTGAGGACACTCCAGTGTTTTTTAATGATGCGTTCAACTTGCTTGTGTTGAGCATTATAATCAAGCACAAGCTTAAAATTATTGTTCACCTCCCTTGGTGGTGTCCTCTTGTTTTCCAAAAGTTCAGTTCTATTTAATAATGCTACTTGTTGTAAATCAGAATTCACTTTCTCCATGTTGTATCCCTTTGCCTGAAATCGTTCCACTAGTACTTTGGACTGTGTAATAAAGTCATTGTCATTTGAGCAATTTCTTTTAATCCTGATAAGTTGTCCCCTCGGAATGTTAAATAGCCAATTTTTATGGTGACAACTATCCATAGGTAAATAGGAGTTGCGGTCGGTGGGTTTAAAAAAATTTTTTGTATGTAAACGACCATCTTTTATAAAAATCTCCAAATCTAGGAAATTCAATTTCTCCTTGCTCTCAGTCCATGTAAGTGCGATATTCTTGTTATTAAAATTCATTCTGGTTTTAAAAAAATTAAAAGATAAAATGTCTCCTTCCCAGATAATAATCAAATCATCAATGAATCTTTTATAGAAGATTAATTCTGGGGGTCTGTTCACTAAAATCTCCTCCTCCTCCCATTGGGCCATAAATAAATTAGCTACGCTGGGGGCAAATCTTGCCCCCATAGCTACGCCTTTGGTTTGTAAAAAATATTCTCCCGCATACCAAAAATAATTGTGATTGAGGCAAAATTCCAAACTTTCTAAAAGAAATTCTACATGTTCCCCATCTAAATCTGATTCATCTAAGGCCCATGCCGCTGCCTCCATTGCAGCCTCATGGCCGATGATAGTGTAAAGAGAACCTACATCCGCCGTAGCAAGGATGCAGTTCTCTGATATGGGTAAATCCTGTAGCAATTGTATCACATTTTTGGTATCTTTGATATATGCTTGTGTTCGGGTAACCAATGGTTGTAAATAAAAATCGATATATTGGCCCAATCTTGAACTGAGGGAGTCAATGCCATTTATAATGGGCCTCCCCGGAGGTATCTCTACACATTTGTGAACTTTAGGGAGGAAATAAATAATAGGGGTTCTACAGGCAATGGGATTCAAATAAAGTGCTTCTTTCTTATTTAAAATAGCATTAGTCAATCCATTTTTGATAAGTTTCTCCAATTCTTTCTTGTAATCATTCACCGGATTGTGTCGTAATCGGGAATATGTGTTCTGATCTGAGAGTTGTCTCCTCATCTCATTATCATAGTATTCTGTGCTCATGACAACGATACCCCCGCCTTTGTCAGCTGGTCGTATCACCACTTTTTTGTTTTTCTCTAGGCTGGCTATGCCGTTTTGGATCCACTGTGGATCTTGCATTTTTCTGACTTTCAAGTGTTCAACATCATGAGCTACCAGATTTTTGAACACTTCCATATATTTGTTATCTTTGTTTGGCGGGTTAAACACCGATTTATTTTTCAAAGTGGAGTGATGTGTTCTCTCACTCACATTGGGTCGGTTGTCCGGTTTGGCCAGAAAATACTTTTTTTGAGTTAGCGTTCTCATATATTTCTGTAGATTCACATAGGTGTCGAATTTGCTTAGGTTCTTCACCGGGGCAAATTTCAACCCTTTATCCAAGACTTTCATCTCTTCTTTACTAAGGGGTATTCCACTGATGTTAAATACACCCGCACCTATTGGCTCTTGCTTTTTTTGGAAGCGTCGGCCTGCTCTTCGTCCTCTTTTTCTTTTCTTTTTCCCCCAGATGGTTTTCCAGTTGGTCCCTTGTACCCCCACAGGGCACTGGGTTTCCCTAAAAAAACATCTGGGGGATTGGTTGCCGCTGGCTGATACAATGGAGAGAATCTATTGGTGGTGGGGATATCATATGAGGTGGAGGGACGAGGGGACTCATAAAACGATGAATCCTTTCTTTCTCTCCACTGATTTTGGGTACCCCTTGGTTCTTGGTGGTACCAGTTCCCCTGTACTGGTTGATAAGATTGGTTCCCCTGTACTGGTTGGTAGGATCCACCATTATTCTTCCATTGTCCTCTACCCCTTCCTCTAGGGCCACCTCTTCCTGCTCTTCTCCCTCTTCCATTCCCTCTCTGAGGGGGGTGGTAGGGGGGTGCAGGGGTTATATTTGGTTCATTCCTTATTGGGGCCGGTGGTGGTCTACTCCACACCGGGGGTGTCATATTGACTCTTTCAGGTGTACTATCTCTAGATGGTGCAGCAGAGTTGGTCTGCAAATCTTTTTGCCATTTAAAAACCTCGTTACTCCTATAGTCGTTCATATCGCGGATGAACTTTCTCCTCTTTTTTTCTTGAGTCTCTTTATCAGTTTTTTCTAATTTTTTCTTGAGCTCACTCGCTATTTTCTATTCCGCTATTTAATTTAACTGGGCCTCCATGCGAGACCTGTGTGCCTTGTTGCGCTGTTTTGAGTACTCCACCAACATGGCCAGTGGCAATGACGCCGTTCTCAGCTTAACTATCCCACTTCTATGCCTCCTTGAAAAAACAATTCGGGCGATGATGGAAGAGGATGTGGCACAGGATGAGGAGGAGGAGGAGGATGAAGAGGTAACATTTCCAAGGCTTTCAGGGCAGTCATTCGCAAGGGGCTCCGAGGGTGGGTTCCTGCACACGCAAACGCCAGGGACGCAATTGTCCAGCAGGGGCACAGTTCTGGAGGATGAGGAGGATGAGGAGGAGGAGGAGCTGGAGGAGGAGATGGAACCATGTTCACAGCAGGGTGGCACCCAGGCCAGCTCATGGCCATCACTGGTGCGTGGCTGGGGGGATACAGAGGACACGGACGATACACCTCCCACAGAGGACAGCCTTTCGTTGCCTCTGGGCAGCCTGGCACACATGAGCGATTACATGCTGCAGTGTCTCCACAACGACCGCCGAGTTGCCCACATTCTAACTTGTGCTGATTACTGGGTGGCCACGCTGCTGGATCCCCGTTACAAGGACAACGTACCGTCCTTAATTCACTCACTGGAGCGCGATCGCAAGATGCGCGAGTACAAGCGCACGCTGGTAGACGCCATGCTGCTGGCATTCCCATCTGACAGCGGGGCCACAGTGGAAGCACAAGGCAGAGGAGGAGGAGGAGGAGGTCGCCAACGCAACCAGGGCACCGCCAGCACCTCAGAAGGCAGGGTTAGCATGGCCGAAATGTGGAAAAGCTTTGTCAGCACGCCACAACAAACAGCAGCACCAGCAGCTCAGATGGAACGTCTTAGCAGGAGGCAGCATTTTACCAACATGGTGGAGCAGTATGTGTGCACACGCCTACATGTAGTGAATGACGGGTCTGCCCCCTTCAACTTCTGGGTCTCCAAATTGGGCACATGGCTTGAGCTTGCCCTTTACGCCTTGGAGGTGCTGGCGTGCCCTGCAGCCAGTGTATTATCTGAACGGGTATTTAGCACGGCTGGGGGCGTTATAACAGACAAGCGCAGCCGCCTGTCCAGAGACAATGTGGACAAGCTCACGTTCATTAAAATGAACCAGGCATGGATCCCACGGGACTTTTCCGTACCTTATGCAGAATAGCAATGGATACCGACCTTACCCACCCATTGTTCCATTTTTGCTCTTTCTCACTCTTTTGGGGTGTACCCTCATTTAAAATTTTTGAAAAGAAGCAGTGTTGGCTACCTCGTCCTCCTCCTCAGGGCCAGATTAATGTAGGGGCTATTGGAGCTGCAGCTCCAGGCCCCTACCTTTTATATAGGCCCCGGGTTGGCCATATTCACTGTTACCGCTCTTCTGTCACTTGTAAACACAGAAGTCTGGCTTCTATGCTCGCTTCCCCAGGCAGCACCCTCAGAACCTCCCCACACAGCGTGAAGGCCGGACAAGGAGGGACAGTTGGCGATGCATGGATGTGTTTATGGGCTTCAGAGACAGCATCCCATGTTGAATTAGGCATGCATGGCTGCACCCTTCCTCCTCTGGGTGCATGGCAAGGCACGGCCCTTAAGGCCCTTCAAAATCCTCAGCACCAAGCCCATGATGCTGTTAATCCGGCCCTGGTCCTCCTCCACCGCCGCTTCCACCTACACCGCCCATAGGTGTGCGCAGCCTATTGCATTAAGGTGTGCACCCCAAAGTTGAAATACACATGCATGTGTTTGCCAGCAGGGAGAGTAATGTATCGGGGCCATGTACCTGTAGGCAAGGAGAAATAGAGCAGAGCAGGTCCCAGGGAGATCTTTCCCATCTCCTCACTGGCAATGCTATGTGCCCTAGGTGATTAGGGTGTGCCCAGGCACACCCAGCACACCCTGTGCGCACGCCTATGTCACCGCCACATCCACCACCACCTCAACCTCCCTCCTACTCCATATGGGCCTCGTCCTTCAGAGATGAAGAAGAACATTGTTTTATTTTTCTGTTTTTTTTTTGTTGTTTTAAGTTATTTCCCTATCCACATTTGTTTGCAGAGCACTTGCCATGCTCTTAATTACGTTTTGCTGCCATTTGCAGCACTCTAGCCCTTTCCTTTGGTGTTTTAGAGCCATTTTAGTGCCTTAAAGTTCGGGTCCCCATTGACTTCAATGGGGTTCGGTGTCCGGGAAAAGTTCGGTAAAAGTCCGGGACACGGACCCGGACTTTTTTTTAAAGTTCGGCCGAACCCGTCGAACACGGACATCTAGGTGTTCGCTCAACCCTAGTTGGTACCAATTCAAAACCACCACATACTTCACAAACCTCATAGATTCAAAACATTAGGGCAAGAACACGCCCCCCCCTCAAGACTAACAAAATTTACCGCTATTTCCACTACCCATAACCTGCGGGCAATACCTCCATGAAAAACCAGAAGAGATCAAAAGCGAGAATCTTTCTCTCTGACCTGAGATTTAGTACCTCTTTGATGTGCCTTTTTTAACTTGTACAGACATATCCTGGTTAAGCATAGTACACATTTATATAAACTTTCTTGTAATAGTTCTTCTGTCTTGTAGTACTATTCTGAACAACTGCGCAGAGACACCCTTGGGAATTGTTAACCTCAATACACCTACTTGTGTTACTGTTACTATTTAAAATTTTCCCTTTTCTCTTTCTTTGTTATTATAATGTTGGATTGGATCAATATGATGATACATTCTCCTTTCAATATACTATGTACATGTTTTGATTTTCGTATATCTAATTTTCTAATAGACAGACATACCCTGTGCTACATCCCCTGAAGAAGGAAATTTACTTTCCGAAACATGTTGGGTCCTGTGGTACTGTAATGCTATCCTCATGGCTTCACCCCTTGCCGGTTTAGCATATTTGGTAAAACCATGCTCTAGCACAGAGGTCTGACCGTTTGTGTTATACAAATGTCTGTATTTTATCTATTGTGATTTGTTTGATTGTCTTTTAGATATGTATAAATAAACTTTTATTGACCAATTTTACAAATTTGTTTGGAGTGTTGGCTGTATTTAAACCCACGGAATTGGGACCACCATTTTCCTGTTCTATACAAAAATAGGGGGACAGCCATACACTCCTATTACTCACCCACCACACAACCATTCTTCCTGTCTCCTTAGGGCAAGAACACGAAACCTGAAATACCTTTTGATCCTATAGGGTCCTATGTCCCCTACCTTACACCCCGAGTGACCTGGGGGGTACTGGGATGGGTGCGGTTCACAGGGTCTGGGTTTTGATGGAGGCACTGCCCCCCCTGATATGCCCCACCCCAGACCTCCAGTGCCCTCGGGTATTCTACTCTCACATTTCCCCCTAATTGCACCTCTCTTTCCCTGCACACATGCCCCTAAATGGAGTTACACACTCCACCTGGCAAGAGAGGGCAGCTGGCTGTCCACTCAGTTAATGCCTGTTTGATAATCTTAGATACTAGGGGTCGAGCTGCACTTGATGGATCTATCCTCTAATTTATTATTACTAGACCCCCAATTACTATCCATGAGATCCATCACTACAAAGTCATTTGTTTTTTTTCTTTTTTCTTTTCTTTTCTTTTTCACCTGGGATCCCACTTCATTTTTGCCTGTCAGACATGCAATTTGTATATGACTTACGGCCAGTGTTGGGGTAGTTACTCAAAAAATTTAACTAGTTACTAGTTACTAGTTACTTCTGTAAATTGTAACGAGATTACTTTACTAGTTACTGCATTTGAAAAGTAACTTCATTACTTATTACTTTACTTTCCTCTTTCTTAATTGACAGTGTAGAACAGGGGTGTCAAACTCAACTTCATCGAGGGCCGCATCCGCATTATAATTGCCCTTAAAGGGCCGGTTGTATCTGTAATACTAGATGTCCAGAGTATCCCACACTTACATCATATGTCAAGGGTCCCGCCCTACCCTCCCTTATATCAAAGTGCACCCCCTTACCCTGTGTTGCTGCTGGGGTCTGAGCTGGGAAGCAGAAAGTGCAGGGTCTTTGAGGAGGCCCAAAGGAGGGCTGGAGCTCTAGAAGTGCGAGGGCCACATGGAATGGGCTGGAGGGCCGGATTCGGCCCGCGGGCCTTGTGTTTGACATATGTGGTGTAGAAGAAGATACATGACACTCTTTCTGCATAGAGTTTATTGTATAAACACAGGCTTTGGGAAACATGAGAACAAAAGCTGAAAAAAACAGAATAAAACAAAGTACAACAAAAATTCATAAACTTCATCCCTCTCTATTCTTCGAAATAACGATTGTATCACACGGCTTGGGTAACGCAGTAAAGCGCGTTCCTATAGCCTAGTAAAGTAGTGTAGTTACCTCCTATAGCCTAGTAAAGTAGTGTAGTTACCAATATTAGTATTGTAACTAGTTACATTACTTCTTTACCAAAAAAAGTAATGTAGTTACTGTAATCAGTTACTTTGTAACTAGTTACCCCCAACACTGCTTACGGCTGACTAGCTCGTATACCCTGACATCATCACTAAACCTAGATGTAATCATTGATCCGGCCTCACTCCCCCCTAGTAGGGATGAGAGCTTCTAGAATATCACCCTGCATATTACTGACGCTAACTCACACATGCAATTCTCTGCCAGGGTCTGATATATGTCTTTAAATGGTTCACCAGGCCTGCGAGCCGCCACATTCTTGTTTTTAGTTGTTTTTGGTTAATGCTGGTTATCTTTGCTTACATTTGTTTATGTCATTATATCATTTTGACTCTTTCTACCCATATTGATGTCACATACCTGTTCATTGTCAAAACCATGCTGGATTAAAAACTCAATAAAGTATTTTGAAACAAAAGACCCAGCGGAACCACCAAAAGAAAGTTCTATGTGTGTAAAAAAAAATGATAAAAAAATGTATTTGGATACAGTTTAGCATGTTTTCATTCGAGGTGTGACAGTGCTGAAAGCTGACAATTGGTCTGGGCAGGAAGAGGGTGAAAGTGCCCTGTAATGAAGCAGTTAAGGAACCATATTGTGCTAACATAGATAAATCTACTTCCAGGAAGAATGTGCTGAGCATGAAATAAAGCGCAAACAGAAAAAATGCTGACTAGCTTTATTTTACAAGGTCTGTTCTTTGGTCGTAGACATGTCCTTTGGCTATACTTGCCTGAACTTTAGCTCTCCTATCACTAACCTTACTGCTGCCCCAGTTGTACTGAATGCTTTAATAGTGTGCTCAACTATAGCACTTGTCAGGGGCCAGCAAGAAAGCTCTATCTTCTATCCTTATACAAATAGCAGCAGGTATTGTCCCACAAAGGGAATTACAATGTGCAAATGCCAGTCTTCTATGTTAAGGTTGCTGCTTTGGGGCCCTAGACGCAGTAAGCAAAAAGACTTGGCATGCTTAAGTTCATGCAGCTGCCAACACATTTTCCTCTTGGGCACTACCTGAGGCAAAGTGCTCACTTCACTTCATATTTGATGCTCTCAAGCATGCCCTGCTGTGGTGTATATTGCTATTAGTTAAAAAAAGTATCTATAATATACAACATTTACTCCATATTTGTTACCTGCAAAAATATAGCAACCTAAATAAGGAAACAGAGTTAACCACTTTTAAATTATTTGTGATTATGTTGAACTGGGATACTATACTTCACAAATTATGGGTAGAATGTCTTTATAACCTGGTTGCCCTCTGCTCACCCCTTCTATTACATTTTTGTGTATATTTCCTTAGCTGGCTGTACAAAATCTCTAACCTGCCACATCCCTTATAAAGAATGACATTAACTAATTGACCTAAATGCAGATTGGAGCAGGCAGCACATGGGACAAATGTCTTGAAAATACTGGGCCTGGTCATTTTTTGCTGCTGATAACAGAATTTAATGATATACTTGCTGTTGTATTTTGGAGTCAAACAGTTTATTCTGTGAGGGGAATGTTCTGCAGAGATACACTCGCTGCAAAATCACTAGAGCGTGCTACTAATAACACTACATTAAATACATCTACCCTGCATATTTCTCATAATGTGTCACATGGTTCAGCTTTAGATCTACACTGACTGCAATTTTGTGCGGTAAATATATTTAGGAATTTATTTTCTGGTGAAATGATTGTTATGGATGATGGACAAATTGGAATCTGTTTGTATTTAAGCAATTTTTCTTAACAAAAAAATGAATTTCTATAAAAAATTGTGCTGAGTTGACACATGTTACAAATAGCAAATATGGAAAATTGGCTTTGCTTGTCTTCTATATATGCTCTCCAACTACAGTATGTTTACACATGCATCCTGAATTGGCATAAAGTGTATATATATATTTTTTTTTTATAAGGTGCAGAAAGATTAAATTCTTTGTGAGGTTATTTCTTTCTGTGGGACATCCACCCTCCTTACTGAAAATCGGGATACTATGATGAATTTCTAAGTTGCAATTTATTTTAGAGATATTTTTTCCCTTTACTTATTGCATTTCCAGAACAGGAAGTGGCGAGAAGTCTCCCCAGCAGACACAGGCAACAAAAACAGCCTAATTTAACTTCCTACTTTTTATAAAAGCAACAAAAAGTTTGGCTTTACATATACTTTAAAGTGGAACTTCATCATAAAACCCCACTTTATGTCCTTTCCCCCACTCCTCTACCACATTTGGCACCTAAACATTTTTAATAGGAAGCGGGTACGTAGTTTTGATAGGTACCTGCTACCACTTCCTCTCTGTTCGCCTTGGCAATTAGAGCAGAAATGTCCCCCCCCCCCTCTTTTTTTTTGACCGTAGCCTTCTGGGACACTTCTGCAAAAACAGAAAAACGTAGCACGACCACGAACACCTCACCTGGCCCTAGTGGTAAGCTCAAAGGAAGTTGTGGTCTGGATAAATCAAGCTAAAGCTGCTTTTACTTACTTACCATTTGATCTGGAGGAGGTGTACGGTGGTCGTGCTACATTTTTCTGTTTTTGCAGAAGTGTTTTGAGGGTTATATGTCGGAGGTTGCTGTAAGGACTGTGACTGCTTCTGTGGGGTCTTAGATTGCCTGGTTGTCCCCTTTCTCTGCAGCATTATCTTAAAGGTGCTACTATAGAGCCCACTACTGCTACAACAAGGATTTTTCAAGGAATTTGTCCTCCAGGACCTGCGTGCACTTTTAAATAACCTGCACCCTCCTCCCTGCTTATGTTCAAGATCTGCAATAAAACTTCAAAAGACACCCCTAGACTGAGCATGAATTTTGTTGGTGTGCTTCTGGAGCTGGTACCAGGGCTGACAGCCTCTGAACAGGTAAGGAAGATCCAATTTATTTCCAGTGGCCCCCATGAAGACAATCGCTACAACCTCACAGAAGTTCCAACCCTTCACCATTTTTTTGACAAATGTTTTTTGTTGTAGGTTTTGTTCAGGGGAGGACCAGGAATATTTACCCTTGGAGGCAAACATACATACTATGCTGATCGACCCTTTATGGCAGGGACAGTTTTCTGGGGGCAATGTGTGTAATGCAGTGCATGCAATAGCTATTGACCCTTTCTGAATGGTAGGTGCAGTATTGACAAAGTAACAAATGGCTCAGTCGTCAACAGTTGAAAAAACAAAGCATCAAAGACACTCCAAAATTATGCAAAAGATGGGGGCATTTATTGTCATAGACTTGGGATGCTTTTTGTTTTATCAACTTAAAATAGTGCAACACAAAATTTGTGCCACAGTGCGACAGCAATGGGTGGCTATAGTGAAAGAAGGGGTGCTGTCCTTAAGAACGTGGTTTATTATACCTTCCCTTTTCACAAAAGTTGTCAAAAAGGGGAATTGTACTGGATAAATGGTAAAGGAGGATGTACTGAAGTCTTCTGCCCTGGGAAAATGATAAGTATAATATAAAATATTATGTCTTCACCACACATAATACATACCATTCAGCTTTCCTTAGCAAAGGAGTACAACACATTTCACAGTTTTGTATTTCTTCAGCATTGGCTTTGCAGATCTCTATATTTAGTCGCACAACATCTCAGAGCTGCACAGGAAGTTGGTTCTGGAAGTCTTCCCTCTGCTAGGCAATATGATCACAGATCTGGACAGGGTTTAGACAGTTGTATAGCTACCAACAGGTTTCACTGACCGCAAGACCCTTTTGGATTAAAGTGGGAACGTCTCCACTCAGGGCCACCAGCCCAAAAAATGTTTTTGGTGCTAACCAGTGGGGCAATGCCCCCTGGCTCAAAAGCCCAGTTAGTGCACAAGAGATTTTTATTTGTTTTTGTATCTTTTTAGCTGTAGCTTACAGCTTGGGTTTATGTAAATATGGAAAAACACATCCTTTGTGTATTAAAAGCCCAACTTCCACCCGAAGGTTGGGCTCACACTATTGAGATGTGAAACATTGCATGTGATTCACACCACATTGCTGTGCAGATCACATGCAATGTCTGTGCGATGCAAAATCAGCCATACAGATTATATGGCTGATTTTGCATCACATTCAGACAAAAATTGTGCAGGACCCTTTTTTTGGTCCGCACTTGAATCATTTAGCATGGGTGTTCACACCTATGCAATCTGATTCCTGCACCATTTGACAATTCGCACTATCTGCGAACTGATCTTGGGTTGTCTTTAACTTCGTATTGGCATCCCCAGCGGGTCACATAAAGCAGTGTGAATTGCCTGCCAGAGACATGGAAGCGGGAACCCGCACTAGAATTGCGCTGGTTCCCTCATCGCAATAGTGTGAACCCAACCTTAGCCCTCGTTCACACTGAACATGGCTTTGAAATCGTGCAACGTCATCTGAACTTGCCCGATTTCAAAGCCGCATTTCAGTCTGCCTTCAGGAGTGACTTGAAAGACATCTGTGCGGGTTCATGCGCAAATGGCTATTGAAGTCGCCAAAAGTAGTAAAGGAGCTACTTTTGGAAAACGGTGCGGTGCCGCAAACCCGATGTTGCACCAATTGGGACGCTCCCATTGCCGGCAATAGGCTGCGATTTGACCTGTCGCGCCTATGTGAAGTGAATGGGGGCTAAAGGTTATTGCTGTAGTAGTGGAGGGTATGTTGTCTTTAAATTGTCTGCTTTTATGCAGCACTCCTCCTTTTCCTCATTAACACTTTCAATACCCAGAGCTGGGCTTTAATTCTTTTTTTGTCATTTTGACCAGGAGTTTATATTGTGCTTAAAATGTTTAGTGCTAAACAATGTCTATCTTCCTCATTTTAAAAAGTCAGGAGGTATGCAGACAGGCTCCATTTCTTGCTGCAAAAAATGTATGGAACTTTAGATTTTTTTTTTTCAAACTGTGCGTGCTAAAACAAAAAACAGACACAGGTAACCAGCTTTTCCCTTTTGCATATTTATTATTGAGTTTTGTGCCTGCAGCTCTCATTTATTAAAGAACAGGGTGTATTTACGCTTAGAAGCTTATCAGCCTGAAACTTTCTTTGTGGATATTAGAAGAGAACAGTTTCATAAATGAAGTGGAAGGAAGAAAACAACCACAAGAAAATATATAAGTAACTGAGCCAAATACATTCTGTATTGTAAATATGCTATTGCTTTATGAAAATTTTATGTAGTGTGGTGCATGGAAGTAATTTCCAAGCACATATTGACACATCCTTTAGAGAATCTACATTGAGTGTTCTAATCTAAAGTGTCATATGGGAAGATAGTGGTCGGTAGAGATGTATAGAACTTAGCATGTTCGCGTTCGCCGCTGCCGGCGAACATATGCGATGTTCGGTCCGCCCCCCATAAGACATCATTGAGGCAAACTTTGACCCTGAACTTTACAGTCAGCAGACACATTTCCAGCCAATCAGCGTACCTCCCTCCCACACCCTCCCACCTCCTATAAATAAGCAAAGGCAGCATCCATCTTAGATCATTCTGAAGCAGTGTGTGTAGTGAGAGTAGGGAGAGCTGCTGCTGCTGCTGCTGCTGTTAAGCTAGGGACAGTTAGTCAGTGTTCCTGGTCTTGCAGTGTTCTTGGTCCACTACTGCTGTAATATCAGCACCCCAAAAAGCCCTTCTAAGGGCTGGTATTTGTGTTTTTTTTTTTTTTTTTATATATATATATATATATATATATATATATATACCTAGCGTCCCCAAAAGCCCTTTTAAGGGCTGGTAATTGAGTTGTTTCTTCATATATATATATATATCTATATCTATCTAGTGTCCCCAAAAGCCCTTTTAAGGGCTGGTAATTGAGGATTTTTTTATTTATATATATATATATATATATATATATATATATAGTGTCCCCAAAAGCCCTTTTAAGGGCTGGTAAGGTAATAGATTTTTTTCTTTATATATATATATATATATATATATATATATATATATATATATATATATATATATATATATATCTATTGTACACTGCAGTTGCCTGCCCGCTGTGTGTGAGAGGCCACAGACCTACCACAGACTGTACTGTGTGCACACCACACTCATTTCGGGTGGCACAGGCGCAGTACCTGGCATTTTAAAAAATATTTTTTTTTCCTCTGTCATAATTGCAGTGAGTGCTGTGTCAGGTCCACAGAGTGCACTGTACCCACTGCAGTGCACTGCCCACCACTGATATATATACGTTGGCACAGCATCTTGTTGCAATAAATTGAAAAAAAAAATATTTTTTATTATTGCAGTTGCCTGGGCTGCCAGTGACTGTCAGGTCCACAGAGTGTACTGTGCCCACTGCAGTAGCACTGTGTGCCCACCCACCACTGATATATAAGGTGGCACAGCAGCTTGCAAAGTAAAAAAAATATATATATTTTTTTAAATTGCAGTTGCCTGGGTGCCAGTGACTGCTGTCAGGTCCACAGAGAGTGTACTGTGCCACTGCCCACCCACCACTGATATATAAGGTGGCACAGCAGCTTGCAAAGTAAAATAAAATATATTTTTTTAAATTGCAGTTGCCTGGGTGCCAGTGACTGCTGTCAGGTCCACAGAGAGTGTACTGTGCCACTGCCCACCCACCACTGATATATAAGGTGGCACAGCAGCTTGCAAAGTAAAATAAAATATATTTTTTTAAAATTGCAGTTGCCTGGGTGCCAGTGACTGCTGTCAGGTCCACAGAGAGTGTACTGTGCCACTGCCCACCCACCACTGATATATAAGGTGGCACAGCAGCTTGCAAAGTAAAAAAAAATATATATTTTTTTAAATTGCAGTTGCCTGGGTGCCAGTGACTGCTGTCAGGTCCACAGAGAGTGTACTGTGCCACTGCCCACCCACCACTGATATATAAAGTGGCACAGCAGCTTGCAAAGTAAAAAAATATATATATATTTTTTAAATTGCAGTTGCCTGGGTGCCAGTGACTGCTGTCAGGTCCACAGAGAGTGTACTGTGCCACTGCCCACCCACCACTGATATATATGCCTGCAAGAGAAAAAGCCAGCCGCAGAGAAGCCGTATTCCTGAAAATATAAGAAAAATGCTTTTTTTTAGGGGTTCTGGACATGCTACAGAGCTGAAACTTGACAGGTACACTTTTTAGACCCCCCAGACACTAAATACAAAAAATGACATGCCTGCCTAAAAAAATGCCCGATAAATGCCTGCAAGAGAAAAAGACAGCCGCAGAGAAGCCGTATTCCTGAAAATATAAGAAAAATGCTGTTTTTTAGGGGTTCTGGACATGCTACAGAGCTGAAACTTGACAGGTACACTTTTTAGACCCCCCAGACACTAAATACAAAAAATGACATGCCTGCCTAAAAAAATGCCCGATAAATGCCTGCAAGAGAAAAAGACAGCCGCAGAGAAGCCGTATTACTGAAAATATAAGAAAAATGCTGTTTTTTAGGGGTTCTGGACATGCTACAGAGCTGAAACTTGACAGGTACACTTTTTAGACCCCCCAGACACTAAATACAAAAAATGACATGCCTGCCTAAAAAAATGCCCGCTAAATGCCTGCAAGAGAAAAAGCCAGCCGCAGAGAAGCCATATTCCTGAAAATATAAGAAAAATGCTGTTTTTTAGGGGTTCTGGACATGCTACAGAGCTGAAAATTGACAGGTACACTTTTTAGACCCCCCAGACACTAAATACAAAAAATGACATGCCTGCCTAAAAAAATGCCCGATAAATGCCTGCAAGAGAAAAAGCCAGCCGCAGAGAAGCCATATTCCTGAAAATATAAGAAAAATGCTGTTTTTTAGGGGTTCTGGACATGCTACAGAGCTGAAACTTCACAGTTACACTTTTTAGACCCCCCAGATGCTAAATCCAAAGAAATTTTTTATTTTTATTTTTTTTTAATTTTTCCAATAATTGGCTCTCTATCAAAAAATTATAATTTTTAAGAACTTTTTTTTGCGTGATCCCTCTCCGGCATGCCACAGTCCAGGTGTTAGTCCCCTTGAAACAACTTTTCCTTCACTATTGTGGCCAGAAAGAGTCCCTGTGTGTTTTAAAATTCGCCTGCCTATTGAAGTCTATGGCGGTTCGCCCGGTTCGCCGGTTCGCGAACATTTGCCGATGTTCGCGTTCGCCGTTCGCGAACGGCGAATTTTAGGTTCGCGACATCACTAGTGGTCGGTCAGGCAGTTTCCATTCAAATCAGGATTAACTGAAGTTTCTCATTTGTTAATGCTTAGAGAACTTGTATAGGTCAAAACCAGCTGGGCACAGTTGGTTCCAAGCGAGGAGGCAGACATAGCCTCACCTGGAGTGAAGCCAATCAGCTTTTACATTTCCATTTTCTAAGCTGTGTAGAAAAAAAAATTAAAGACAATAGATGATTCCCCCAATGTGTCAAACCCCAAAGAAGGAACTGGTGGGCAATCAGACTTTGGGGTGAGGAAAAGCAGTGTCAGAGGCTAGGTCAGTCTAAAGTAAAACAGTCACACCCTAAAGCTAACCAATGCTACACTAGGCAACTTGATTGTGGAATGAGAAAATCTCAAAAGAGCTTGAGCCAAGCAAGACATGCTCCAATCTCTTCCTCTTAACTGTACGGTTAGTCAGAGTGTATTAATTAGGTGCTGATAAACACACCCAAAGCTTTCTTGAATGTGGCCGTCTAATAGTCGGGGCTGCATTAGATGGTTCAAATTGTCTAGCTGCCCATGGCCCTCACTCCCTGCTTCTGTGACTACAGTGCAATGTGGTATGTTGCACTGCAGTGTGGCTTCAGCAGTCATGACTGGAGCACATTTAATTCCAGCACCTAACACTGCACAAAGAAATGAATTACAGTGGGTACGGAAAGTATTCAGACCCCCTTAAATTTTTCACTCTTTGTTATATTGCAGCCATTTGCTAAAATCATTTAAGTTCATTCTTCTTCCTCATGAATGTACACATAGCACCCCATACTGACGGAAAAACACAGAATTGTTGACATTGTTGCAGATTTAATAAAAAAGAAAAACTGAAATATCACATGGTCCTAAGTATTCAGACCCTTTGCTCAGTATTTAGTAGAAGCCCCCTTTTGATCTAATACAGCCAGGAGTCTTTTTGGGAAAGATGCAACAAGTTTTTCACACCTTGATTTGGGGATCCTCTGCCATTCCTCCTTGCAGATCCTCTCCAGTTCTGTCAGGTTGGATGGTAAACGTTGGTGGACAGCCATTTTTAGGTCTCTCCAGAGATGCTCAATTTGGTTTAAGTCAGGGCTCTGGCTGGGCCATTCAAGAACAGTCACGGAGTTGTTGTGAAGCCACTCCTTCGTTATTTTAGCTGTGTGCTTAGGGTCATTGTCTTGTTGGAAGGTAAACTTTCGGCCCAGTCTGAGGTCCAGAGCACTCTGGAGAAGGTTTTTGTCCAGGATATCCCTGTACTTGGCCGCATTCATCTTTCCCTCGATTGCAACCAGTCGTCCTGTCCCTGCAGCTGAAAAACACCCCCACAGCATGATGCTGCCACCACCATGCTTCACTGTTGGGACTGTATTGGACAGGTGATGAGCAGTGCCTGGTTTTCTCCACACATACCGCTTAGAATTAAGGCCAAAAAGTTCTATTTTGGTCTCATCAGACCAGAGAATCTTATTTCTCACCATCTTGGAGTACTTCAGGTGTTTTTTAGCAAACTCCATGCGGGCTTTCATGTGTCTTACACTGAGGAGAGGCTTCCGTCGGGCCACTCTGCCATAAAGCCCCACCTGGTGGAGGGCTGCAGTGATGGTTGACTTTCTACAACTTTCTCCCATCTCCTGACTGCATCTCTGGAGCTCAGCCACAGTGATCTTTGGGTTCTTCTTTACCTCTCTCACCAAGGCTCTTCTCCCCCGATAGCTCAGTTTGGCCGGACAGCCAGCTCTAGGAAGGGTTCTGGTCGTCCCAAATGTCTTCCATTTGAGGATTATGGAGGCCACTGTGCTCTTAGGAACCTTAAGTGCAGCAGAAATCTTTTTGTAACCTTGGCCAGATCTGTGCCTTGCCACAATTCTGTCTCTGAGCTCTTCAGGCAGTTCCTTTGACCTCATGATTCTCATTTGCTCTGACATGCATTGTGATCTGGAAGGTCTTATATAGACAGGTGTGTGGCTTTCCTAATCAAGTCCAATCAGTATAATGAAACACAGACTCAAATGAAGGTGTAGAACCATCTCAAGGATGATCAGAAGAAATGGAAAGCACCTGAGTTAAATATATGAGTGTCACAGCAAAGGGTCTGAATACTTAGGACCATGTGATATTTCAGTTTTTCTTTTTTAATAAATCTGCAACAATGTCAACAATTCTGTGTTTTTCTGTCAGTATGGGGTGCTATGTGTACATTCACGAGGAAGAAGAATGAACTTAAATGATTTTAGCAAATGGCTGCCATATAACAAAGAGTGAAAAATTTAAGGGGGTCTGAATACTTTCCGTACCCACTGTAATTAATTGAAATGTGGACAGATGTGAGTTGAGCTTTCCTTCAGTAAGGAGCCCAGGCGTTATAAAAAAAAAACTACTGAGCTAAAAATTGGGGTGCTTGGTGCAGTGTGTATTTTAGGGTTGCCATCTCATCCCTTTAAACCCGAAAACATCGTAATTACACAGGTTCTGTGGCTAATTGAATGCAGGTAAGGCACTAAGTGAGTTTAATTACCACCTTAATCAGACACAGAACCTGTGCAATTAATATGTGTTTGGTTTTAAAGGGATGGGATGGGAGCAACTCTAGTGTATTGGGATACATAGAAAGGGGTGAATTAATGTACCAAATGTATGTTGCTGCACACATTGAGGTTAATGCTGCTGTGTGTATTGAGGGTGCTTGAAGCTGTATGCATTGGGGTGCATGGTGGTAGGTGTTAAGCAGGCCCGGGACAAGGGATGGCTGCCCTAGGTACAAGTGTTTACTGTAGGAAAAGGAGAGCCTTCATTATGTGATAAGGCTGACAGGAGTAGTGACAGCAGCAGGGATTTTGACAAGCGAGAGACTGCTGGGTGTAGGATCCCCTAAGCTTGCATGTAATGAATGGAGGGGGGCACAGTTTGGCATCTTTGCCCTGGACACTGGAGGACCTTGTCCTGGCACTGGTGTTAAGTGCATGGTACTTTTGTGTATTGGTGCATATGGTGCAGTTCTTATGGGGGAGCTTAGTGCAGTGCAATAAATGCATTGGGATGTGTGCATTGAGGCTCATTGTCCTGTGTGTGTTGCTGTGCATAGTCTGGAGCCCATTGGGGGTGCATGATGCAGTGCTTATTAGGTTGCATGGATGGTTATTAGAGTGTATGGTGTATTAGGGTACATGGGGCAGTCTGTATCGTGGTTCATGATACAGTGTTTACTGGGATGCATGGTAAAGTATTAAGTTGCATGGTGTAGTGTGGTTTGAGGTTTATGGTGTATGTACTTCAGTGTAGCATATATACCAGGGGTCTTCAAACTATGGCCCTCCAGTTGTTCAGGAACTATAATTCCCATCATGCCTGGGCATGTCAGAGTTTTACAATTCCTCATGGGATGGGTAGTTCCACAACAGCTGGAGGACCGTAGTTTGAGAATCCCTGATATATACAGTTCAACCATAAGGCCTACTTCATATGGATGGTAAAGGGGTGCTCCTTTTATTCATGTGAACACATGCCCATGAAGAGTCCTCTGCACATCCCTGGCTCAGTGGCAGGAAGGTAATTTACATTACAAGAAAACCAAGAGGAGGCAGACAGGGGGAAGGAAGCATAATCAGTAAAATCAGCAGCAACACATGTATTGAAATCAGCAACAGCAGCTGGAGAAGAAACAACAGAAGACCAAGCAGAAAAATGCACTAGCTGACTGCTTGATTGTGTTACAGGCAATCGATCTTGCTGCGGCCAACCACCTGGCTAGATGAAACCTCTGTCTGTAACTCCCTGACATAAAGCTTGTGGATATTACATTATCATACACAACTCTTTTCTGATGAGGTTTGTGACAGAGGAAAAGAGAAAGCAATGGTTAACAGACGGAAATCAAAAAACGCACATGCATAAAACACTCATAACCTTGCAGAGAGAAGAGGAATTGGAGATGGATATTCCTAAAATATAGATTTGATTATTAGCCTGTGAGCTTGCAGCAAGGAAAACAGAACAACAAGGTAAATAAGAATAAAAATCACAAAGGACAAAATTAAGATACACCCAATAAAGAATTATGCATTGAAAGCAAAAAAAAAAAAAAGTGAGCGGAGAGAGGAAAGGAAAAGAGCTCGGCCTGTGCTGAGGTAAACAGTTTCAAAGGCAATTATCCCAGCAGAATTTCTGCACTGAAGAACAGGTTGGCCAAATAAAAGAGATTAAAAAGAAACAATATTTAACAAGCCCCAGGAAACAGTAAAAAGTTATATGGTTGCAACCTGAATGCACCCCTGTGAGCAACAGAAATGTACCAGGCTGAGCATGTGACTGTTTCCGATGCGCCTTCCTAGTTTTTATCGATTAGCAAATGCTGGCCCAGCTTCTCCAAAAATAAACTTCTAACTGACTGTCTGATCTGTATGATAGGCTTGTTGTGAGAACAATAGAGAGCTTGGGGACCAGGCCACCTTTAGATAACCTGTTAATAGGTGTCTTGGGCATGGTGACTCCCTCCGCAACCGGATAATTGCATTTTCTTCTCTTCCTCTCATTTTTCACCCATCCACAGTGATGTGTGGGGAGTGAAGGTCCCAAGAGGGTCACACGGTTCTCGGCTTTCTGGTGATAAGAGGGAGAGATGCTTTGTCCTGTGTCTCCTCACCCAGCCAAGTGGAAATTTCATTACTCTGAATAAAATGGCACAAAACACAAATCTTCCGTGTCAGAGAATCATGTGTATACTGACACACTAGGAAGGTTTCCTAATGGTAGGGATTACTCTTTTGGCTTGCATGTCACATAGTGAGTGCACTTTGTACGTGAATGTCATATAGGGGCACTGTCATTAATCAATATATCAGAAGCGGACTATAGTTCATGTAAGTGCTTTTATTACATTGTGGATGTCCTTGGAGTAATCTCACAAAATTACATTTATAAGGGTTACTGCAAATTAACGATTCACATATATAAGTGTCATGAACGATTGCATAATTTAAGCATATTAATGTGAGACAAGAACATCAGCAATATGTAAAGGTGCATTCATATTTTTGAACATTAACCCCTTCAATACTGGGCACTCTCACCCTCTACCTGCCCAGGCCAATTTTCTTCAGCTTTCAGCGTTGTCGAACTTTGAACGGCAATTGTGCGGTTATGCAATGCTGTACCCAAGCAAAATTTGTACCATTTTTTTGAGACAGATAGAGCTTTCTTTTGGTGGTATTTAATCACTACTGAGTTGTTTATTGTTTGCTAAACGAAAAAAGACCGAAAATTTTGAAAAAAAAGTTTTCTTAGTTTCTTTAATAAAATGTGGTAAATAAGTCATTTTTATCCTTCATTGATGTGCGCTGATGAAGCTGCACTGTGGGGCACTGATAAGCTGCACTGATGGGCACTGATGAGGTGGCACTGATTTGCAGCACTGATATGCAACACTAATGGACGGCAATGATGAGGAAGCACTGACAGGCATCTCTGATGGGAACTGAAAGGCAGCACTGATGGGCACTGATTGACATCAATGTTGGGCACTGATTGCCACCACCGTTTGGCACTGAATGGCACCACTGGCCACGGGTGGGCACAGATTGGCATCACTGGTGGGCTTTGCTCATGGGGCTGCACTGATAATCAATGCACTGATTATCAGTGCAGACCCCTCCTGGCAGGAGAGCTGCTTATTGGCTCTGCTCTACTCACGCCCTGCCAGCGTAAGTAGAGGAATGCTGATAACTGGCACTTCCTATTTACACTATGATCAGCTGTGATTGAACACAACTTATCACGTGGTAAAAAGCCTACATCATTGGCTCTTTACCATGATCGGAGATGCAGTGTGTCCTGGTAACGCACTGCACCACAGATCGCCATGCTGCGTGCCCTGGGGGGCTTACACAGCGGCTTGTTCTGGAGGATGTTATATTACGTCTAGTCAGGACAATGGAGCCCCTGCCCACCTGTCATTCTGCTATAAGCCAGGTGGGAAGGTTTTAAACAAGAAATATTTTTATACACCATGCAAAACCTTGTGTAGCAGGTTTTCCAAGCCTGTGGCCTGATGTGGGTCTGCCAATGTTACCGGTTACCTTTCCAGCCCATGTGAGCTGTGGCCCTGGGTGTGAAGACTGAGACATGAACCACTCCGGCATCTTTGTATTGTTATTTTATTGTAGGTAAAAGGGGAGGGAGAAGGGGATGAGTGGGATACTCCTTTAGGCTTCAACTATATACACTTGGGACTCTGTTTCTGAAAAATGTCTGTTGGTGCTTCCTTGACGCCAGCCGGCACCAGCCAACGCCCACTATCTCTGAGAACACTCTGTAACTTAAGAGAAGTGCTGAATCCTTGACTTGTAGTCCAGAAGATCCAGGACTGTGAAATTGTAGAACCAACAACACTGTTATACTGCAACAAGTCACTGAATACTTCCCTCCCGCCTTGCTTTGGCTTGAGGTAGTATGTTGTAAAATCCTGTCAAACTGTACATTCCAACTGGCACACACTGTACAATTCAGGGCCCATTAGTAGGTGCCCCCTTTAGTCTTGAATTCTCACTATCTAGGCACCCCCTCTGTAACTTCAGGGTCCTCAACCTAGGTACCCCCTTTCAGTTAGCTGGCACTGGATCCCAGAACCTCTTCCGGACTGGTCCCCTCTGACTCTGGCAGACCCCCAGGGGCAATCCGCAGTACTCACGACCTGTGTAGGCTTTCCTGGGACTGGACCCCTCTCTCTCTCCGCAGGCTCTCGGCAGACCAGATCCCCTCAGCTCAACTCAGCACTCTCTGGATTCTCAGACGACACCCCGAGACATCCTTTTCCCTCAGACAGGAGGAGAGACAGCCGCACTCTCCATCCTGGGACTCTGCTCCCACCAAAGACATTGTGTCATGTGCCACCCCCAAACTTATACCCACTCCCAGAATCCTTTGCAGCACAATCTTCCTTCTGGGGTAGTTACAAGCCTGGATGTGTCCCCTGCAGAGATGTATAGTAACTAAGTAGAACTACTTCACTACTGTACTTAAGTACCGAAAGGCGGTATCTGTACTTTCCTAGAGTAGAATTTTTTTCTCCTACTTCCACTTTTACTTCACTACATTTTTTCAATGATTTCAATACTTCTACTCCGATATTTTTTTTTTTTTTGTGGTGCATAGTTACTCGTTACAATTATAAAAAAAAAATGAAGGACAGGTCATAAAATGTACCTGACATTCATTTATGGGGACGTGGCATGACAGTTAATTAAAAAAAAAAAAAAAAAATAATAAATAATATTATTATTAAAGACATTTATTGGTTATTAAAATAGACAATATGGTTGGCCATTATAACTCCAGGATTGATTGGTTAAATAGTCTATTAATTTTACTGGTTAATGCCATTACCTTTTGATGATTGGTCCAATTTGTACAGAGAATTCATCTTGAGCCTTTGAGACTTAGTCAGCGGGAGCAACTTACAAGAAGTTCAAGAGTTTTGACCCTCCCGCCCGCCCTGTATCTGTTTTGTCACGGTCTTAGTGGTTGTGGGATGTTTATTATTTGTTGGTGTAGTCTGAGCTTTGTGGCTAGCCTACAGTATATATGTATATGTGAATATTTCAGTTGTGGTTAGTTTGGGCTTTAGGGCCAAGCTATACCATGTTTTAAATCCCACATGGTATTTTATAATATTTAAATAAAATTTTAATAAAGGCCGTGGCCGTTTTTACCAATGCAAGTTGTAGTGTCAATGTTTTTTGTAATACTAATATATTGGATATTTAATTATTCCTCTTTTATTTGGAGTTCTGCCTGCAGCACCATTACCACTGCCAGAACAGTAGATGGCAGGTTTCATGAAGCTCAAAACATGTGTATTATCAGCGCATACGAAAATAAAAGCTACTGTATGTATAAATAAAAGCTGCATTTGAAATAATAAAAACCAATATGATGTTCAAACGTTTGACTTCTTTCTTTAATAACTACATAACACAGTACTGGTACTTTTACTTTCAGTACTTGAGTAGCAAAATGTTTTAAAAAACTACTTGCAATACTTAAGTACAAAAAATGTTGAATACTTTAGTACTTCTACTCAAGTCACTTTTTGATCGAGCACTTCCACTTCTACTCAAGTCACTTTTTGATCGAGCACTTGTACTTTTACTCAAGTATGGGTTTTGAGTACTTTATACAACTCTGGTCCCCTGATTGGGTTTCCTCCACCACCCTATGAGAAGCCTCCCACAGGAGCCAGTGGGGAGACTCCCCCTTCAGAAGGCACACCTGGAAACTATGGCACCCTGACTAATAAATCACAGCCCTGCTGTTAAGCAGACAAGACCCACTATACCTTTACCCAGCACCTACCTGTAGGGTGCTACAATTATAAAAAAAGATTCAATTGCTTTCTCGTTGGTAAAATTTTATAAAATGTTTGTACTTCACTTTACTGTATGTCACCACACCGCAGGGGGTCACAATGTGCTGTGTTGTGTAGAGCTAAAAAAGGGGTTTCATTTTGTCAGCTTCAATAAAGTTAAAAAAAAAAAAAAAGGTAAACAGTGTGATGCATTGCTACTGCCCCTCACTGCCCATACAAGACAGACACTAGCATGCACATGTTTTAGTGTGGGCACAAGTGTAAACGAGCCCTTTTCAATCCCAGCCATTATAGTGCCGCAATCAGTGAGCTAAAATCTACTCTACCACAACATTTTTTTTTTTTTTTTAATAAGATGACTTACCCCCCTAGCCAGCTATCTACACTAACTAGAAGAACCAAGGAACAGAAATAAGAAAAATGATCTGTGAACTATTAACAAGTAACAGGTGAAAGCAATCAGACAGCTGTCACTGCTATCAAGAAAACACTGCAAGGTTTACAGTTGGGTGGAGGTAATACAGATGATTGAGCTGCAGTTTTACTGCCCATTCAAGCTGATAAGCTAGGTTTACAGATGCCATGGTCACTATGCACAGCAAAAATGATCTCCTCCATCATGTTGTGGGTGCAGTACTGCCTGCCAAATGCAAACCATTTAGGTGAATGCTCTTGCATTGGGACTTATTTGGGAATGCATCACAATGCTGGTAGTGTGAATGAGCCCTTATCCCCCCTCTAGTGAAAGCACTAATTGGTACACTCAGTCAGATCAAGTATTATTCCTGGCTTTCCTTTAACTTCTTGGAGTAAAGTGATTCTTTGCATGAACAAGGAAGTGATAACAATAAGCCAGCTAAAAACTATATATATATATATATATATATATATATATATATATATATATATATATATACAAACACAAACAAATATTAAAGTGGCTCTAACGCCTTAAGGTTTTTCACTTTAATGCATTAAGGTAAAAAAACCTTCTGTGCTGCAGGATCCCCCCTAGCCCCACCCCCCCCTTTTTTCTTACCTGAGCCCAATCCGGTGCTCAAGAGCAGAGTCTCTCCCCACTGTCTCCCTCCTCATTGATCAGATTGATAGCAGGAGGAGCTATTGGCTCCCCCTGCTGTCAATCAAATGCTGTGCCAAGCGAGCTGGTGGCGGAACGGAACCACACGCTCTCTGTTAATAGGCGTAAACAGGGCGGAGCGAGCACTCACGGGTACTCCCGTAGAAAGCAGTTTTCCATGGGGGCACACGGCAGGGAAGGAGCCTGGAGCGCAGGGGGAGACCCCGGAAGAAGAGGATTGGGGCTGCTCAATGCGAAACCATTTGACAGAACAGGTAAGTATTGCATATTTGTTATTTTAATAAAAAAAATGAAGCTATTTATGTCGCGCTAAAGTGGTAGTAAACCCCAGTTGAAGAAAAAAAAAATCCCATGAATGGCAGTGTCATAATGTGCAAGCATGCATTGCTTACTTGCACATTATGAGAGACTTACATCAATACAAAGCCCTCCAGCGCCTTTCTGTCACCACTGAGAGGGCTTCCATCTTCTCCCAGTCTTCCTTCCTTGTTCACAGCCTCTTGCTACATGAGTGGCTAGGGGCCGATGATATCACTGCAGCACATGCATGCGGGAGCCGCTGTTTACGGCACGGGCTCTGAAGATCGGGCACTGAATGCCGAACCTTCAGAGCGCATGCGCCAGTGACGTCATTGGCTGCATGCACTCTAAATATATCCTAAACAGTGTTTAGGAGATATTCACAGTACCTACAGGTAAGCCTTATTATAGGCTTACCTGTAGGTATAAGTGGTATACCAGAGTTTACTACCACTTTAAATACATTATCTATTATTAAATACTACATCCCATCCCCATAACCACTATACTCTAATTTCAAATGAAAGGGTCAGTCACCATTTTCTTTGGAACAAATTCAAAATATACGTTTTGGATCAGTGGGATCCAAAAAGATGAATAATGTATGTCCAGACCAGTACTATTTAATATTTTTCATGTAAACCACTAAATTCTAGTTTAAACACTTTAGGTTTTTAATGTGGTCTTTATTGAACAGAGTTGTAAAAAAGAAAATGCTTGCATGTTGGACATAGACATGGCATCTTTATAGTTTTTTTTTTATCATGTGGACCTTTATGATTCTGCAGCCCTGGGCATATATATTATCTTCTGTGTAAATCCCATTAAATGCATAGTCTCAACACTTTGCAGCAGATTTTGTTTCATTGATAGATGTTGTTAGCTAACAGAATGAATGTGTTAATGAGTTAATGAGTCGTTGCACTCCACTGCATTTTGCACTTTGTAAATGCCCTTATTTGACTTTGCTTTTTGTCAGCCTATATTTACCTTTCTGAAACTGTATTGTATCAGTAAAGGTATTTTTTTTTTTTTTTTGTGCTTATAAACCAAGGCAATTTAGTACGTGCACAGAATGATGAGTGCCTTGAAATACCCATATATATTCTTTATGTTGAGCTAGCAGAGAGCTAATAGTACAGACTGTACAGGTGCAAGGGAGTGGTCAGAGCCTAATAACGGTGTCTGGAACTGTCCAGCGTGCTGAAATAATCTGAAACCAAGACAGCTATGTGACTTTAGAGAGTCCAGTGTGCAAGCAGATAGGAGGGCTTGTCTAAGACTCTGATTCAAATACACACACTGCTGCTGGTCCATAGGAAATCTAAGCAATTACTCAGCCTGCGGGCATTTGTCATGCTTCCAGAAAAAGGGAAAATAAGATTTCACTTGTTTAGCTTTGGATCTGTGCATTTAAATTCCACTCACTTATGAAAGAGTCAGCAGATACAACCTTTTAACCTCTCACTAGGCAGCACATTTAAGAAACTGTCCTACTTTATGATATATTTATAAATATGTATAAAACAGCTTCAGTCTATGAAGGCTCTGCTCATGTTTAACCATTTCCTCTGGGCAGAAGCCTTTCACTTTTAGGACAAGATAAGGCCTTTTGCAGCACTTGACTTTTTATTTATTTTTTTTAGCCCCTTACTGGGTTACTTTAAGAATAAATAATAATTTTTGCAAAATTAGATTAAAACCTTAATGCTTTGAAAAAAAAAGGAAGCACGTGAGACAAAAGTAATGCTCTGCCACGCTGACGCAGGGTCTTACCCCCAGGTAACAACATGAGGTCGGGTTCTATCCTTACATGGACAGTATCTCACAAAAGTGAGTAGACCCCTCACATTTTTGTAAATATTTTATTATATCTTTTCATGTGACAACACTGAAGAAATTACACTTTGCTACAATGTAAAGTAGTGAGTGTACAGCTTGTATAACTGTGTAAATGTGCTGCCCTCTCAAAATAACTTAACACACACCCATTAATCTATAAACCACTGGCAAAAAAAGTAGTACACCCCTAAGTGAACATGTCCAAATTGGGCCCAATTAGCCGTTTTTCCTCTCCGGTGTTAGCGTTACAAGGTCTCATGTGTGAATGGGGAGCAGGTGTGTTAAATTTGGTGTTATCGCTCTCACTCTCTCATACTGGTCCCCGGAGGTTCAACATGGCACCTCATGGCAAAGAACTCTCTGAGGATCTGAAAAAAATAATTGTTGCTCTACATAAAGATGGCCCAGGCTATAGGAAGATTGCCAAGACCCTGAAACTGCAGCATGGTGGCTAAGACCATACAGCAGTTTACCAGGACAGGTTCCTAACAGAACAGGCCTCGCCATGGTCGACCAAAGAAGTTGAGTGCACATGCTCAGAGTCATATCCAGAGGCTGTCTTTGGGTAATAGACATATGAGTGCTGCCAGCATTGCTACAGAGATTGGAGGGATGGAGGGTCAGCCTGTCAGTGCTCAGACCATAAGCTGCACACTGCATCAAAATGGTCTGAATGGCTGTCATCCCAGAAGGAAGCCTCTTCTAAAGAAGGTGCACAAGAAAGTCGATAACAGTTTGCTGAAGACAAGCAGACTAAGGAAATGGATTGCTGGAACCATGTCTAATGAGACCAAGAAAAACGTATTTGATTCAGATGGTGTCAATCGTGTGTGGCAGAAACCAGGAGAGGAGTACAAAGACAAGTGTGTCTTGCCTACAGTCAAGCATGGTGGTGGGATTGTCATAGTCTGTGGCTGCATGAGTGCTGCTGGCACTAGGGAGCTACAGTTTATTGAGGGAATCATGAATGCCAACATGTACTGTCACATACTGAAGCAGAGCATGATCCCCTCACTTCGGAGACTGGGTCACAGGGCAATATTCCAACATGATAAAGACCCCAAACACACCTCCAAGAAGACCACTGCCTTGTTAAAGAAGCTGAGGGCAAAGGTGATGGACTGGCCAAGCATGTCTCTATTCCTAAACCCTAGTGAGCATGTGTGGGGCATCCTGAAACAGAAGGTGGAGGAGCACAAGGTCTCTAACATCCACCAGCCCGGTGATGTCGTCATGGAGGAGTGGAAGAGGACTCCAGTAGCAACCTGTGAAGTTCTGGTGAACTCCATGCCCAAGAGGGTTAGGGCAGTGCTGGAAAAAATGGTGGCCACACAAAATATTTACACTTTAGGCCTAATTTGGACATTTTCACATAGGGGTCTATAGTCATTTTGTTGTCAGCAGTTTAGACATTAATGGCTGTGTGTTGAGTTATTTTGAGGGGACATCAAATTTACACTGTTATACAGGCTGTACACTCACTACTTTACATGGTAACAAAGTGTCATTTCTTCAGTTTTGTCACATGAAAGATATAATAAAATATTTACAAAAATGTGAGGGGTGTACTCACTTTTGTAAGATACTGTATGCTCAGATCCTTGGTGCCCTGTCAAACGTTTAGTTCAGTTCTAACTCCCTGGTAATAACATTAGCTCTGGTTATATCTTTACCAGTCTTTAGTGCCCTGTCCAATTTCAGTCCAGACTGTCTATGCTCTACATATGTACTATCATGCTGAAGGTGGGACACTGATATGTCAGAGCAATATGAGCAGATGCAGTTGGATCTGTTGTGTGGCAGGCAGTGACCTTTTTGACCCATGTTTCTATAGCACTGAATAAAAGACATCTTCAAATATTACAGTCAAGCCAGCCTTCACTCGTATCAAAAGGTTCTTACTGGCTTATATTAATTTTTAGGATCTTAAGAACTTTGAGACCCCCTAGAGATCAAAGGGAACAATATAAGGACTATAAACATACATGTAGCGATATCACATAAAGTCACTGAAGGCAATACCTGATACCTAGTAGCGGTAATATAGCAAGAAACAGGGACTAAGCAAATTAGCAAAGGCAAGACTTATTGTATAATCACACAATATAGATAGTGATGAAAGAAAGCATTAAAATGGCATGGTAACAGTAACAAAGTTTTACATGAATGGAAGTCAGTAGCAAGCACTAAGCTTAAGATAACTCTTTATGACAGATCAACGTAAACAATAACGAAGTAATTGAAGAGCAGCAATGAACAGTAATGTAGCGTAATTAACTGTGTTCAGGAGTAGGGATGATCGAACGGTTCGGGTCCACCATCGGTTCGGCCCGAACATTGGGTGTTCGAGGTTCGGCCGAATTTAGAACTTTTTGCCCAAAAAGTTCGGAATTCGGCAACCAGAACCGCCCAAAATGCAATGATTCAGGAAATGGGCTTTAAAAGCCTGTGATTGGACCAGAACCATTAGCAAAAGCCAATTGAGGGGGCAGTAGAATGCTAGGAATGTGATTGGAGTGACTAGGGGGTCCCTAGACCAATCATTAGTGAATACGCCCCCCAGTATATAAGATCGCCCCCGCCATATTCCTAGCATTGTTATACTGGACATGGAAGAGAGTGGAAGCAGTTCTGTTAATTTTACTTTAAAAGTGTCATTTAGCATTTATTAGTGTCAGGAAAGGGATATCTAGTGTAGTTAGAGTGCTCCTTTACACTTTAGTTAGCTTCAAAAATTTAGTTTCTGTAGGGAAAGTGTTAAGTGTCAGGGGACCGTAGTGTAGTGTGGGGTTAACTGGCAGTGACTGCTATGGCAGGGTGACAAAACCCTTCCATAGCAGGGTGACCGCTATAGAGAAATGATCATTTCTCTGAATAGCTTCGGCACAGGAATATGGCTTCTCACCAGCCAAGCATTTTTTATGCTGCAGGGGCTGCCACTGCCAGTGCTTTTTTGAGGACATGTTTGATGTCAGACATGACATCTGAACATGTGTATAGGGGGTATATATAGACATATATGTCTGAATATATACCCCTAGACATATATAGGTGTGATAGTAGCAGAAATAAATGCTTGCGCTAATGAAATCATTTACAGTAATATATTTCTGCTACTATCACACCTATATATGTCTAGGAGTATATATTCAGACATATATGTCTATATATACCCCCTATACACATGTTCAGATGTTTTGCCTGCCTCAAAAGAACCCAAAAAAATGCCAAAAAAACGCTAGCGTCAAAAAAAAAAAATGCCCAGGTGTGTTTTTGCTGGCATTTTTTGGGGGGTTTTGGAGGCAGGCAAAACATCTGAACTTGTGCACAGTACCACTATACACAAGTTCAGATGTTTTTCCTGACTGCAAAGATCCCAAAAATGCCTTCTATTAAACCGGCAAGGTGTTACAGGAGCGGAGCCAACCCCCTGTCAGAAAGTTTTCTAATACAAACAATCCTTTTTTTTATGGTTCTGGACATGCTACAGAGCTGAAACTTCACATGTACACTTTTTAGACCCCCCCCCAGATCTGAAATCCAAAGTAAAAATCAAAAAATCTCTTTTTTTTTAAATTTTTTCAATAATTGGCTTTTTTATCAAAAATGACAATTTTTAAGAACTTTTTTTGTGTGATTTTGTGTCTGGGGGGTCTAAAAGGTGTACCTGTGAAGTTTCAGCTCTGTAGCATGTCCAGAACCAGAAAAAAAGATCATATAGGTGTTAAAGTTAAATGAGGGTCCCGACCCACATCCCTGTTCTACTGAAAAATTATCTTTTTTTTTTTCATGGTTCTGGACATGCTACAGAGCTGAAACTTCACATGCACACATTTTAGACCCCACAGATACTAAATCCAAAGTTTATCAAAATCAAAAAATCTCTCTTTTTTTTTTTTTTAATTTTTTCAATAATTGGCTTTTTTATCAAAAATGACAATTTTTAAGAACTTTTTTTTGTGTGATTAATAGTTAATGGGGCATGACCCAGAACCCTAGGCACTTTTTAGGGGCATTTATTGGGTTTTGGGGCTTCAAAATGGTGTTTTTTGATTACCGAAGTCCGGGTCCCATTGATTTCAATGGGGTTCTGAAATCCGGGCCGAACTTTCGGGAAGTTCGGATGTTCTGGCCGAACCAAACTTTTCAAAAGTTCGATCATCCTTATTCAGGAGACTATACTGCCAAAATGCCTTACTGGTTACTACACTAGGCATAGGCTCACTGGGTGGAGGTACCTGTCAAATAAATGAGTAGGAGCTAGTAAAATGGTTAGGTGAGGGGAAGTCCTTTATAAAGTTCTTCTGCCAGCTTTAATTGGGGCTTTTTGAGAAGTGTTGCAGCACTTAACAACAGTCTTGAAAAACCAGCATGCAGTATAGGTGTAGTCTAAGTGGGGAAAAGATGCAGTAAAGGTGCAGTATAGGCTATATGTATTAAATGTCTTGCTCCCAGCAACTCAATTCCTTCTAGACAGTAGAAGGTACTGTATATAGCTTCCTTGTATAGGAAGCTATATACAGCAACACTAAACAGAGAAGCACTGATCCCGACTGAAAAGTTCCTTGTCAACACTAAGAGACCTCTAAACAAGGCTCTGAAGAAGAGGGAATCCTTGAAACGCTGATGTGACTACTAGTGTTGTGGATTTTCCCATATGGATTTATGATAATGCCATGACACAAGTACTGGTTTGTGAGTATATTCACCTCTATTTTATTAAATAAAAACATGTATTGAGGATAATGCGCAAGGCCGACACGCCCTCTGTGTTCTTCTATGCTTTCTGGTCCATGCTGGACTGGCCTCTTGTCAATATGTGAGCACACAGGTACACTATATTACTACTTCCCCTCTGCCTCAGGGAGCTCTGGAAACTGTAGTTTAAAGGGTCCATGAGTCCCATTCAATGATTGCTGCCCTGGACTTCAATTCCTGTAATCCTCAGTAACCAGCAGAGAAGTCTATAGGCTTTTCTTGCTATAGTTCTCCTATTGCTGCCTGGAGGAGATAGAGTTTTGCTAGTATCCAATCATCTGGTTGATTTTAAAGTGTATGAAGGTATGGGGCATTTATGAGGTGTATTTAGCCATTACTTAAGACTGAGTTTATTTATTATTTTCATGGATTTCATATATTTAGCACTGCCAATTTTTAGAGTGTTACATAATATACATTCACATCAGTTTCTGCCATCAAGAACCTTACAATCTAAGGTGTCTAACTCACAAGTATACATACACATACTAAGGTCAATTCAGATAGAGGCTAATTAGCGTACCAACATGTCTTTGGCATGTGGGAGGAAACTGGAGGAAACTCACACAAGCACAGGGAGAACATACAAACTCCATACAGGTAGTGCCCTGGTTCGTAACCATTATGGGCACCGTGCTGTCCGTAATTTAACCACCCTTTAAGTGAAATTCTCTGAAACTGTACCTAAGTAGGGCTTTATGTACAGCCTACTTTGACCAACGGCTGCGGAAAAACATGAAACACTGCAAATTTGTGCCAGCCGGCGTTTAAAACGTTCCTATCCTGAACATGATTCTTCTGCATTCAGGAGAGGAAGGTTGAGGGAGATTGATGCTCCCCTAACCGCAGCAGCTCCTAAAATTTATTAAAAGCTTATGTGTGCATGGACACACAGGCGTTTATGGAGTTGAGTTTAGGATATTTGGCAAAAAAAAAAAACACCAAAAGCTGCTAAACTCAAGTTTAGGACCTGTAGTGTACATGAAGCCTTACATTGCAGCTAATATATACCTAATTGATATTAAAACCACAAAACCTATGTCAGGTTTTCAGACCCTATAATGAGAAATGTTGATAAAGATTAAATAAAGATAAACATTTTAGTTAGATTTTTAGAACTATAGGAAGAAATATTTTGGTTTATTACCCAACATTATGTAATATTACTAGATGTGGTATTGATAAAATAACTAAAATGTTCTTTCTCAGCTACTTTATTTATGAGCCTTGCATTTTATCAGCCCATGGCACACACCTTTTGGCTCAGCAATTTGACATCAATTGATTGCAAACTGCACAAAACTATACTGTATATCTGGGACAAATGTTGTATTAGGTAACATTTTTGTTGTGTTAGTATTTTTACCCTCAGTATCTCCATGATAGTATTTGCCATGGTAAAGATATACATGAAAAACTGAATTTACACTTAGTGTTAGGAATCTGATTTATGGTCACTTAGGCTTGGGGGTAAAAAAAAAAAAAAATCTGTGCTCATAGAAATTTGTAAGCTGTTGCTTACTGTTGAAAATGCTAGTTGAATGATTGATTGTCACACTGGTTGTATGGTTTAAGAAATGTTTAAATCACTGAACAAATGCAACTATGCAGATCAGGAGTTCAATGTTTACTGTGACTTTGCTGGCTGCACCCTTATTTAATGTCAGTCAGACTTTATATTTCTCCCAGTACAAGATTCCTTCAAGAGTCAGAAAGTGATTATTACTTTCTTAGGTGTGATATGTTCATATTACGGCTTTCTTAAAATAATTTGTAAGGTGTGATAAGTGTATAACGTGGCAAAATTATTTGTGCCAAAAATTTGTGTGCTAAAACCTTTGCAGTAAAATCAGTGCTAATTTTGAATTGATTGAGAATCTAAAAAAATACATGCAACCATATTATAATATACTATAGTGTATTTGACTATTTTTGTTTTCTGTACTTTAAGTAAGTAGCATGAATTGGCTTCCTGCCAGCTTCCTATAGAGAAAAAGATGCGATAGATAGATAGATAGATAGATAGATAGATAGATAGATAGATAGATAGATAGATAGATAGATAGATAGATAGATAGATAGATAGATAGATAGATAGATAGATAGATAGATAGATAGATAGATAGATAGATAGATAGATAGATAGATAGATAGATAGATAGATAGATAGATAGATAGATAGATAGATAGATATGTAGCACTGTCCCCGTAGGGCTTATGATGACTTCTTGGGCCTCCTCTGATTACCTGCAGACAGTCACTTCGGGACAGTTCACACATCCATCCTTACTCCCAATGGCTTGTTACTCAATAAACAGTCCAGGGGTTTTGGTTTTTGGTAATTATTGTGGAACAGGGATGGGAGAAAGGAATAGTGGGATACTCCAACTTTAACTATTTACAGTTGATAAGGGAAACTCTTACTTGGCCTCACCAGGTTACTCATGGAAGCAATCACACTGCTTTAACCATACTGCCACTTGTATGGAAGGGGGTTAAGTCTTTTTGCTCTCTCCCCAGCAACAGACTTGATGCAATACATTATCTTCAGGACACTCTCTAGCATCCCCTTTACTGACACCCGTCCACTGACTCTTCTAGCTGGAGGGATGGCCCTCTCAGAACAGACCTCCTGACATAGATCTGTACTAACTATATGCAGAATTAGATCCTTTCCAGTGTCTCCCTTCCAGTCAGCTCTGCAGGACTTCCAGGTTGAGTTCCTTTCTAACTCTCAGGCCCTCAGGTTGACCACATGAAGCTTCATGGAAACTTCTGCAGAGGGGAGAAGCGCCCCCCCCCCCCTGGGACCCTGCTCTCCAGCCGAAAGACCCCGAGCACATGTGCCCTTGGCATTTATACAGTATCCCAGCATGCACCAAGGCACTTTCCTCTGCCATTCACCAGGGCTGTACTTAATGGCTGTGCCACTGTCCAATATGCCTCCCTATTGGACTAGTGTGAAACACTTTAGACAAACTGAGCTGCACCTGAGCACCATGAGCAGACCTCACTGGCAGATCCTGCTCTCTGATAGTCAGAAAACAACATAGATTTACCTGGCAATCTTTCTGGTAAGCAGAAAAGATCCAAAACTATACTCTCTCTCTAGCACCTACTTAGGAGGATGCGATAGATAGATAGATAGATAGATAGATAGATAGATAGATAGATAGATAGATAGATAGATAGATAGATAGATAGATAGATAGATAGATAGATAGATAGATAGATAGATAGATAGATAGATAGATAGATAGATAGATAGATAGATAGATAGATAGATAGATAATCTCACAAAAGTGAGTACACCCCTCACATTTTTGTAAATATTTTATTATATCTTTTCAAGTGACAACGTTGAAGAAATTACACTTTGCTACAATGTAAAGTAGTGAGTGTACAGCTTGCATAACAGTGTAAATTTTCTGTCCCCTCAAAATAACTCAACACACAGCCATTCATGTCTTAACTGCTGGCAACAAAAATGAGTACACCCCTAAGTCAAAAAGTCAAAATTTGGCCCAAAGTGTCAATATTTTGTGTGGCCACCATTGTTTTCCAGCACTGCCTTAATCTTATTGGGTATGGAGTTCACCAGAGCTTCACAGGTTGCCACTGGATTCCTCTTCCACTCCTCTATAATGACATCATGGAGCTGGTGGATGTTAGAGACCTTGTGCTCCTCCACCTTCTGTTTGAGGATGCCCTACAATTGCTCAATAGGGTTTAGGTCTAGAGACATGCTTGGCCAATCCATCACCTTTACTCTTAGCTTTTTTTAGAAAGGCAGTGGTCATCTTGGAGGTGTGTTTGGGGACGTTATCATGTTGGAATATTGCCCCGTGGCCCAGTCTCCGAAGGTAGGGGATCATGCTCTGCTTCAGTATGTCACAGTGCATGTTGGCATTCATGGTTTGCTCAATGAACTGTAGCTCCCCGGTGCCGGCAGCACTCATGCAGCCCCAAACCATGACACTCCCATCACCATGCTTGACTGTAGGCAAGACACACTTGGTTTTGTACTCCTCGCCTGGTTGCCGCCCCACACACTTGAAACCATCTGAACCAAATACGTTTATCTTGGCCTCATCAGACCACAGGACATGGTTCCAGTAATCCATGTCCTTAGTCTGCTTGTCTTCAGCAAACAGCAGACTTTTTTGTGCATCATCTTTAGAAGAGATTTCCTTTTTGGGATGACAGCCATGCATACCAATTTGATGCAGTGTGCGCGTATATAGTCTGAGCACTGACAGGCTGTCCCCCCCACCCCTTCAACCTCTGCAGCAATACTGGCAGCACTCATATGTCTATTTCCCAAAGACAACCTCTGGATATGACGCTGAGCATGTGCACTCAACTTCTTTGGTCGACCATGGCGAGGCCTGTTTTGAGTGGAACCTGTCCTGTTAAACCATTGTATGGTCTTGGCCACTTTGCTGCAGCTCAGTTTCAGGGTCTTGGCAATCTTCTTATAGCCTAGGCCATCTTTATGTAGAACAACAATTATTTTTTATCAGATCCTTAGAGAGTTCTTTTGCCATGAGGTGCTATGTTGAACTTCCAATGACCAGTATGAGAGAGTGAGAGCGATAACACCTAATTTAACACACCTGCTCCCCATTCACACCTGAGACCTTGTAACACTAATGAGTCACATGTCACCGGGGAGGGAAAATGGCTAATTGGGCCCAATTGGGACATTTTCACTTAGGGGTGTACTCACTTTTGATGTCAGCGGTTTAGACATAAATGGCTGTGTGTGAGTTATTTTGAGGGGACAGCAATTTTACACTGTTATACAAGCTGTACACTCTCTACTTTACATTGTAGCAAAGCGTAATTTCTTCAGTGTTGTCACATGAAAAGATATACTAAAATATTTACAAAAATGTGAGGGGTGTATTCACTTTTGTGAAATTCTGTAGATAGATAGATAGATAGATAGATAGATAGATAGATAGATAGATAGATAGATAGATAGATAGATAGATAGATAGATAGATAGATAGATAGATAGATAGATAGATAGATAGATAGATAGATAGATAGATAGATAGATAGATAGATAGATAGATAGATAGATAGATAGATAGATAGATAGATAGATAGATAGAATTTATACTTGGCGAATATTGCATATTTGTACTATTTTCATATAGTACTATTTTCATACATGGTTTAATGAAAGAAATGACTGGGACATAACCATACCAGGGTACTCTTTATACAGAAGAGACAGAGAAGGCAAGAAAGGAGGAGGAATGGCCCTGTATGTGAAAGATAGCATTAAATCTAACCTAATACAAGATGGTGAGGCCAACATAGAGTCAGTTTGGGTTACGTTGCAGTTTGCTAATCATGCAGTAACTTGTGTAGGTGTGATATATAGACCACCTGGTCAAGTAAAGAACTAGATGATCTACTAGTTGAAGAAATAGCTAAAATGACAATGATAGGAGAAGTTATCATTATGGGAGATTTCAATCTTCCAGATATAAACTGGAAAACCAAAATAGCAAGTGCTACCAGGAGTACAGATATTCTAAATTCCCTACTGGGGTTGTCTCTGCAACAAGTGGTTGAGGAGCCAACCCGGAGGGAGGCCATTTTGGATTTGGTATTCACAAATGGGGATTCGGTATATGATGTCATTGTAGGCGAAACCTTGGGATCTAGTGATCACGAGTCAGTGTGGTTTAATATAAGAACTGTGAAAAAGTCACACCACACAAAAACAAAAGTTTTAGATTTTAGAAAAACAGACTTTTCAAAAATGAAATTAGTCATAAATGAGTCCTTATCAGACTGGAACGGATTACATGGTGTCCAGGAGAAATGGGACTACTTAAAAGGTGCATTATTGAAGGCAACAGAAAATTGCATTAGACTTGTCAGTAAAAGCAAAAAAAGGAAGATACCACTGTGGTACTCAGCAGAAGTGGCCCAAATCATTAAAAATAAAAAGCTAGCATTTTGTAATTATAAAAAAACCCAGAGCAATGAAGATAAGGAAATCTACAAGATTAGGCAGAAAGAGGCCAAGCAAGTTATAAGAACTTCGAAAGCGCAGGCAGAAGAAAAACTAGCTCAGTCTATGAAAAAGGGGGATAAGACATTCTTCAGATATATAAATGAAAAAAGGAAATTAAAACAAGGAATAACTAAATTAAAAACAAAGGACGGAAGGTATGTAGAAGGGAATAAAGGGCTAGCCGACTGCCTTAATGAATACTTCTGTTCAGTTTTTACAGAAGAAAAAGAAGGAGAGAAGGAGAAGGACCTCCACTTGAAAGGATGACTAATGAATCGTTTGATGCATGTGTCTTTACAGAGGAAGACGTTCTAAGATTGCTGTCTAAAGTGAAGACAAATAAGTCACAGGGTCCTGATGAGATACACCCAAAATTATTAAAAGAGCTTAGTGGTGAGCTGGCAAAACCATTAACAGATTTATTTAACCAATCATTAGTAACAGGAGTCGTCCCGGAAGATTGGAAATTGGCAAATGTCGTGCCCATTCACAAGAAAGGTAGTAGGGAGGAATCGAGCAACTATAGACCAGTGAGTCTGACATCAATAGTAGGCAAATTAATGGAAACCCTATTAAAGGATAGGATTGTGGAACATCTTAAATCCCATGGATTGCAAGATGAAAAACAACATGGGTTTACTTCAGGGAGATCATGTCAAACAAATCTTTGATTTTTTTGACTGGGTGACTAAAATAATAGACGGTGGAGGTGCAGTAGGCATTGCATATCTAGATTTTAGTAAGGCTTTTGACACTGTCCCACATAGAAGACTTATCAATAAACTGCAGTCATTGAGCATGGACTCACATATTGTTGAGTGGATTAGGCAGTGGCTGAGTGACAGACAACAGAGGGTTGTAGTCAATGGAGAACATTCAGAACAAGGTCATGTTACCAGTGGGGTACCTCAGGGATCTGTACTGGGACCAATTTTGTTTAATATCTTCATAAGTGATTTTGCAAAAGGCCTCGATGGTAAGGTTTGTCTTTTTGCTGATGACACAAAGATATGTAACAGGGTTGATGTTCCTGGAGGGAAACGCCAAATGGAAAAGGATTTAGGAAAACTAGAAGAATGGTCAGAACTCTGGCAACTGAAATTTAATGTGGATAAGTGCAAGATAATGCACCTGGGGCGTAAAAACCCAAGGGCAGAATATAGAATATTTGACACAGTCCTGACCTCAGTATCTGAGGAAAGGGATTTAGGAGTAATTATTTCAGAAGACTTAAAGGTGGGAAGACAATGTAATAGAGCAGCACGAAATGCCAGCAGAATGCTTGGATGTATAGGGAGAGGTATAAGCAGTAGAAAGAGAGAAGTGCTTATGCCGCTGTACAGAACACTGGTGAGACCTCACTTGGAGTATTGTGCGCAGTACTGGAGGCCATATCTCCAGAAGGATATAGATACTCTAGAGAGAGTTCAGAGAAGAGCTACTAAACTAGTACATGGATTGCAGGAAAAAACTTACCAGGAAAGGTTAAAGGACCTTAACATGTATAGCTTGGAAGAAAGAAGAGACAGAGGGGATATGATAGAAACTTTTAAATGCATAAAGGGAATCAACTCGGTAAAGGAGGAGAGCATATTTAAAAGAAGAAAAACTACCACAAGAGGACACAGTTTTAAATTAGAGGGGCAAAGGTTTAAAAGTAATATGAGGAAGTATTACTTTACTGAGAGAGAAGTGGATGCATGGAATAACCTTCCTGCAGAAGTGGTAGCTGCAAATACAGGGAAGGAGTTTAAGCATGCATGGGATAGGCATAAGGCTATCCTTCATATAAGATAGGGCCAGGGACTATTCATAGGATTCAGACATATTGGGAAGACTAGATGGGCCAAATGGTTCTTATCTGCCGACACATTCTATGTTTCTATGTTTCTATATAATTTTTAGTGCCATTTTTGAGCAGTTCAATAGACATTCAATAAAATATTTATTTACCTAAAGGGTAATTATTCTGTCTTCAATGGCAGTTAGACTATGCTTTCTTGTACAAGCATGTACAAAGTAGGCTTCACAATTGGATGCATAATAAACTCAGCCAATTCTACGGGAAAGAAATACAGAGCAGTGTCCCTGTCATAAACCACAAGGGTTATTTGTGACACTGATCACTGGTGGCTTGTGATTGTAAATCTGTCGCTCTGATCACTCCACTTCTGCACTGTAACAACCTTGTCTGCATTATTTGATATAACTAGATTCAGCTCTGGTTGTTTTTCCTGCTGCTGTGACATATGCACCCATTTCTGACATCTCTGATTTAAATGACGAAGGGGTGTCTCACTTATTTTACATTTAAGCAATCAAGGATCAATTATAAATATATATATATATATATATATATATATATATATTTATATATATATGAAGAAAAACATTTAGATAATTGTAATTATGGCAGACGGAGTAACAGACATCAATGTCAAATGATTTTATATTAATATTTCTTTGCAACACAAAAACATAGAGCTTTAAATGGAAAGGTTTATCAGGGTTAAAATAAGAAAGCTTGTGCAATCTGCACGAGAGCCTGAAAATAACCTCTGATATGATGCCGCAATTTTCAAAATGCAATTCAAATCAAACATTCAAGTATGTAAGTCCTGTAATGTAAAATGGATAAGTGGTTGAGAGTTAGGCACACAAAGAAAGGATGATTTAAAGCTGACAGATGTTGATGGAGTCAAAGCGACAAATCGCTTAGGTGTGAGAGGAGAATTAGTACTTTTTTTGTCTATAAGTTTTCGGGATCGTTCAAAGTAAATGCTTCCAAAGAGAATTTGGGATTATACCACACCAGGAAGAAGAGAAAATGTGTCTATTCCTGGAAAATAGATAAGTATCAAGAGAATTCAACAGCATGATAGTATGGTATGAAAGCAGCAACTGATTTGTTAGTGATATATGCAATAAAAATGCAATGTTTTGGTCTATGAACATTTCAGCCAGTCTAACATATAACTCAAATGTAAGATATATAATTACAGCTAATGTTTAAATAATGAATAGTTATAACCTGAACATACCCAGGTTTGGTTTAGTGAATGTTTGATAAATATTATCGAGGTCCAGATCTAGAATCTGAACTCAATTAAAATCAATGGGCTGAATTCTCATTTTCAGTAATGGCCATTTTCTAAAAGTCAAGAGATCGGGCATAGGGTCTGGGAAGGAAAAAAAACATAAGGCGAGGTAATTTTAGAGTGTGTCAAAGGGCATGCTAATGAGCATTAGAATACTACAAATGTGAAAAAAATTGGCAGCCTAGATACATAGAGGGACCCAAAATCCAAGGAGCACCTTCAGGCGTTCAAGGGGCATAAATTAGGCATATCATTTCCTTACTAGCTATCACATATTTGTAGGCCTGGAGTGCCAGGACAGTGGAAACACCCACAAAAATAGCCGCTTTTGGAAAGCAGAAGCGCAAGGTATTTTTTTAAGAAGCATAGTTCGTTTTTAAAAAAACTTAATAGTTTTCAAAGAAAGGAAGAAAGAAAATGGAAATTAATTTATGCAAAGTTGTCAATAATTAAGAAATTCCTAACACACAGTATGGGCATTATTAGAATTACACTCCAAAATATTCTCTTATACTCCTTCTGAGCATGAAGATACCATATGTGTGAAACTTTTTTGCAGCCTAGCCATATAGAGAGACACAAAATCCAAGGAACCCCTTCAGGCTTGCAAGGGGCATAAATTATGCATCTAATTTCCTGATTACCTATTACAATTTTGGAGACCCTGGAGCACCAGGACAGTAGAAGCGCCCACAAAATGAATACATTTTTATAAAGTAAACACCCCAATGTATTTTCTAAGAGGCATTGGGAATATTTTGAAGATTTTATTTTTTGCCACAAGTTTTTGGAACATATGGAAAGAAAATGGAAATGTTATTTTGTTTTCAACACATAATTGTCAATTTAATAGGATATATTCCACACATAGCAAGGGCATACTTTGAATTTTACCCACAAATTCTGCTCCGCCTCCAAAATATGGGGATATCTCTTGTGTAGGACATTTTCAATGCTTGGACTGATTATGTACATGTGTATAACAAAAATAGGCCATATTGTATTCAAAACAGTGTATGGCAATTCTCACTTCTGTGCTCAGGGAATGTAGATTAGTGTAGCGTCACCTGTAACAGTCCCCATTACTATAAATCAAGCAAGCCTAGCCTACTGGTACGTGACTGCCCTCGGGAATACTGTGTTGCCAGGAAACAGGGGAGGCTGAACAAAGGGTAAACAAAGAGTTCCTGTGGTCCCAGGAGTACAGTTGTCTGCAAGAATGGCTGAGACTTGTTTCTCGTAGGAACGTAGTTAGTGGGATGTGCAGGTGGGTCAGTCAGGTGGAAGATATAGACATGATCAATAAACAGGCAAATGATTATTCCAGGCAGCAGGCAGAAACATGGTCAATAAACAGACCAGCATCAGTACAGGTGGCAGGCAAAGGAAACATTGCACGGATGTGGCACTGACCAGGAACACTGTTCCAGGGGATGGCTGAACTGGTCTGGTTACATCGTCACTAGCATGGCAATGATTTGGAATACTGTTGTTGGCTTACACTGACCTGGTGACATTGAGACTGGGTTGGGAGCAATCAGGAACACTGTTGATGGATGTACTGGACTGGCAACACTGGCATTGGTATGGTGGCAATCAGGAACACTGTTTCTGCTTTACACTGGTCTGGTGACACTGGAACTGGTATGGCTAGTGATAAAGAACATTGTTGCTGATTTATATGCGTCTGGTAACACTAGTATGGCAGTGATCAGGAGCACTGTTGCTGGCTTACACTGGTCTGGTGTTGCTGTCATCAGGGACACTGTTTCTGGTTTCACTAGTCTGGTGACACTGGAAGTGATGTGGCATTCATCAGGGTCACTGGTCGTTTTAAAGCAGTGTTTAGGTTAGCAAGTGATTAATGTGAGGCCTATTTGGAGATAGAGAGTTGACTTATTTCATCCTGAAACACATCTTACATCTGTACACATTTTACTAAACAAAATATTATTTTATGCAACAGAAGTATATTTATGGTATATTGGTACATAGGGGAGCTGGAATTTAGAGGAAAAAAAAGTAAACTTGGCCTTTAAACGGATTTAGTTTTACATCACACAAACTCAAGAACACAGCTACAGCAGTGATCGAAAGTTTGGGCACCCCAGGTAAAAATTTGTATTAATGTGCATAAAGAAGCCAAGGAAACATGGAAAAATCTCCAAAAGGCATCAAATTACAGATTAGACATTCTTATAATATGTCAACAAAAGTTAGATTTTATTTCCATCATTTACACTTTTAAAATAACAGAAAACAAAAAAAATGGCGTTTGCAAAAGTTTGGGCACCCTGCTGAGTTAATATCTTGTACTGCCCCCTTTGGCAAGTATCACAGCTTGTAAACGCTTTTTGTAGCCAGCCTAGAGTCTTTCAATTCTTGTTTGAGGTATCTTTGCCCATTCTTCCTTACAAAAGTCTTCCAGTTCTTTGAGATTTCTGGGCTGTCTGTCACGCACTGCTCTTTTAAGGTCTATCCATAGATTTTCAATTATGTTGAGGTCAGGAGATTGTGAAGGCCATGGCAAAACCTTCAGTTTACGCCTCTTGATGTAATCCCCCATGGATTTCGAGGTGTGTTTAGGATCATTATCCACTTGTAGAATCCATCCTCTTTAACTTCAGTTTTTTCACAGATGGCATCAAGTTACCATCCAAAATTTGCTGAAATTTTATTGAATCCATTTTTCCTTCTACTCGTGAGATGTTCCCTGTGCCTCATTGGTCCACAGAACTTGTTTCCAAAATGCATCAAGCTTGTCTATATGTTAATTTGCAAAGTTGAAACGCTGATTTTTGTGGTGAGGACGTAGAAGAGGTTTTCTTCTGATGACTCTTCCATGAAGACCATATTTGTACAAGTATCTCTTTATAGTGGAATAGTGTACCACAACTCCAGTGTCTGCCAGATCTTTCTGGAGGGATCGTGCAGTCAAACGTGGGTTTTGAATTGTTTTTCTCACAATCCTGCGAGCTGTTCTGTCTGATATTTTTCTTGGTCTTCCAGATCTTGCTTTAACTTCCACTGTTCCTGATGACTGCCATTTCTTAATTACATTCCGAACAGAAGATATTGACATCTGAAAACGCTTTGCTATCTTCTTATAGCCTTTTCCAGCTTTGTGAGCGTCAACTATTTTCAGTTTCAGTTTTCTAGACAACTGCTTAGAAGATCCCATGGTGCTGATTGTTGGGGCAAGGTCAGATGAGTCTGGGCATTCAAAACCTTTGAGATTGACATCACCTGGTCTTCCCAGATGATGATTGAGAACAATCCATGACACTGGCAGGTCTCAGCCTTGCAAAGGGGGCAGTGCATGCTATAAATTCTGCAGGGTGCCCAAACTTTTGCAGACTCCATTTTTTTTGTTTTCTGTAATTTGGAAAGTGTCAATGATGGAAATAAAATCTAACTTTTGTTGACATATTATAAGAATGTCTAATCTGCAATTTGATGGAGATTTTTCCATCCTTCCTTGGCTTCTTTATGCACATTAATACAAATTTTTACCTGGGGTGCCCAAATTTTCGATCACCACTGTATGTCTTTTGAGACCTATGCTGCTATCTTTTTGTCAGGCCTGTAGCAGTTAGGGCCCAATTCTGTGTATAGTGAGGGGAGCAAAAGTGTACAGGAAGATGAGGGTGAGCTGTTGTAGACAGAAATGGCCAGCTGAGGCAGGACAGAAGAAAGATTTTGTCAAAAAGGGAGCCCATAATAGAATAGAGAAGAGAAGGGTTAAAGAGGCAAAGGTTTCCACTATTAATCATCTTCTGCTTGAAAGTATGTTGATTGAAGAGTGTAAAACTGATAAGGTCATGATAAGAGAAAGGGAAGGGGGTGTAGAGGTTGCAAAAAGTGCAGAGTTGGAAGAATAGGAGGTCAAGAGTTTAGCTATCAAAGTGAGTAGGAGTGTGACTCCATTGTTTAAGGTCACAAGACAAGGTTAGTTTAAGAAGTTCAAAGGTAACAGGGGTGTTAGCATTAGGAGGGATGTTAAAGTAACCAGGATTGGTGGGTATTTCAGTGAAGGAAAAGTAGGTAAGCCAGACAGAGAAGTTGTAAAGGAAGATTTACTCCAGTCAAGGAATCCAATAAATCTGGGCAATCCTCTTAAAAGCTAGAAAAACACTAATACAGTACGATTCAAAAGAGGAGAAGGAAAAAGGGTAAGGCAAGATAAGAACTTGGAAAGTGATTTTCAGGCATAGAAGGACTCCACCTCCATTTCATCTACTGAATATCAGGGAATAAGTTCAATGGATGTCACCACGGGAGAGGGCAACTGCAAAGGCAAATTTTTAAAGCCAGGTTTCAGAAACAGCAAGTAGGCTGGAATTCGGTTAGAATTGTACATAAAGAGATCAAGAACAGAGATGAGCTTGTTACAGACAGAGTGGACATTCCAGCAGGCACATGAGAATAAGGGACTTGCTTGTACTAGGGGAGTATAAATTATAGTGTACTGATTGTGGCTACTGCCAGTAAAAGAGAGTGTCAGATCTGGGGGTACAATTTAGATGGTCGAGGGCCAGGATTAGAAGAAGGAGAAGGAAAGTGAGGGGAAAAACAATGGGGTGAGATTTATATGCCCACACATGCCCCAGTGTCCTGGAGGCTATGTCAGCATGTGGGTTCAGAACAAGCTGGTGGTGATGAGGGTATAAATAGGGAGAAGGCAGGTGTGAAGGTGATATACAGTAAATATATCTTTGGTGTGGGAAAGCGGGTAAAAAAGTGAGATTTGAACAAAAATGGACACTATTGTGAAAAGGAAAGGCAGAGAGAGCATAATACAGGGAGGGTAGATCAGACTCGAAAAGAAAAATCTGGATTGGAAAAATGCATGTGGCACTACCCCTGCAAGAGCCACTGGAAGTTGCTTGTCCCCATTGGTTGCCCTGAATTTGCACGCTCCACCACACCTTTGACACTCTGCGTTTTGACATACCTAAAGCAGACATAAAATGCAAAGACACCAATAATTAGTAAGGTTTGCAAGTTAACACTTTACTGGGATAATAAGTAAACCAAAATATAATGTATACAAATATGGCCCAAGTCGAATGACACAGCAGTATAGTAAAATCGCAAGAACACACAATGAAATAATAATAATAGCAGTAAATCAATTGGCTATAATAAACTGACTGTAAAGGATTTATCAGAGGTTGGGGACTTGAGTCACATGACTTGACTTAAGTCAGACTTAAGTCACCAGTTTGAGGACTTGAGACTTGCTTGACTAAAATTAATAAAAGACTCAACTTGAATTTGACTTGGTATTCATGACTTGAGACTTGACTTTGACTTGAGACATATGACTCGAAATGACTTTACTTTTTTAAGTTATTAAATATTTGCATTTTCTCAAGATGTGTTAAAGCAAATTTAATGTGCCTGCTATGTTTCTGACACCACAGTCACTTAAAACACCTCAGTGTGTTCTGATTTTTAGGACACTGGCTGTTTAACAATGGAAATACTTAACATGTTTTTAGTGACTGTGGTGTTGAAACATAACCGGACGAAGGATTTTGAGCTGTTTGGGCATTCAAAGTATTTCTTTAATATGCCAAGAAAAAATCACTAAGCAGTTTTGTTAATGTTGAAAATAAAACAAAACCTTTCCTGACCATTGATTTAAAGGTGAAAATTGGGGTAGATCAGTATTTTGACTTGATTTGTGACTTGACCAAAATAAATGACTTGACTTGACTTGCTTGACTTCTAGCAGGGACTCGACTTGACTTGTTTGCTTTTCGCCACAGTAACTTGAGACTTGCTTGAGACTTGAAGGTTAAGACTTGAGACTTGCTTGTGACTTGCACATGTGTGACTTACTCCCATGTCTGGGATTTATGACCCCAGAACAAGAGGGTGAAGAGGAGACTTTTAGTCAGTCCACTCAGGAAATATGAAGTAAACAATATGAAGATCTGTGTGGGGGTTCTCCTTTTTTATAAGAAATTAGATCCTTGAAGTGTGGGCATCCTTGATCTTCAGCTAGCTAAGATGGGGCCCAGTGATGTTACAAACCAGTGCCAGATCAATGAGGTTGAATGTAAAAGGTGCTATATTTTCCCAGAAAAAGAAAAAAAAAACAAGCACTGTTGGTAGGTGGTCACTAAATGGGGATAGAGCACAGTTAATGAGCTCAACTGGATGGACTGATATATATTTCTATATAAATAGTTCATGAAATGTAGTGCCTGAATGCTGGTATGTTATTATTTTCCCAGCAAAGACCTTCAAACTGGTCAGATGTAGTGCCTGCATGCAGTGTCCTTAAGAACAGTGTAAGAGAGAAGATGGGCTTCTGCCCACTCACCAATCTAGCCAATACACGGGGTTCCGAAAGGCTAGTGGTCCCTGAGCGGTCTCTTGCAGCGAGCTGGTAGGCGCCAGACTGGCCACTTGTGGACTGAGGAACTTAGCGACCATGTAGGCGTGTAGGGAAGGTGGGCTAGATCAGCAGTGCAGCTGACGCGGTGAAAGCGACAGCCACCATGCGCCCGCAGTGCACTCCTGAAGGTGAAAGGTCACAACGCTGCTTAGGCCGCAGAGCCCGCCAACAACACCCAAAGCGACAGCCTCCGGCTCTTGCAGCACTGAAGCCCATGTCCCAAGACAGCCCAGGACAGTCCAATTTATCTGCTTGCCCAGAATTCTTCCAGCCCTCTGGAACTTGTAGTTTTAAACCGTATAAAGCCTATGGTAACTCCAGGCGATCGGACTATATATCCCACAATTCTCCGCCTGTCTTATGCATTAAGGAAGTGATTATCTCCTGACCGAGCACTAGAGGGAAGGTTCTAGACATACATTTTGTTAAACAAATTTAATTTGTTTTCGGAATTAGTTTTGTTTATTCAAATTCGATTAAAATTTTTAGACGGAATTCATGAAATTTGAATTTGAATCAAATTCCATTCAAATTCTAATCAAATTCTATTTAGAAGATAATTATAATCTTTCATATTCCATTCTATTCTATTGTTGCATATATTCCAAAATTTTTCTATACTATTTTTTTCTTTTCTATTATATTCTATTCTATTCAAATTTTAAATCATTCTATTAGAAATCCGAATTTCAGAAGATGGTTATATTCTTTCTATTCTTTTTTTTTAACTCTATTTTATTGTTTTCTTTTCTATTCTATTATTATTTTTTCTATTCTATTCTTTTCTATTGTATTCGAAATTCAAATTTTGGTAAATGGTTATATTCTTTCTATTTTATTCTTTTTTTTTTTATTCGATTTTGTTGTTTTCTTTTCTATTCTATTATTTTATTTTATTTTCTATTCTATTCTTTTCTATTGTATTTCTATTCTATTGTTTTTTTCTATTCTATTCCATAATTTTTTACAATATTCAAGGCTTTTATTTTCTAATATACTCTATTCTATTTGTTTCTATTCTATTCAAAATTCGAATTTCGTAAGATGGTTATATTCTATTTTATTCAATTTTTTTATTTTTCTATTCTATGCTATTATTTTCTAATCTATTCCAATTTACATTTATTCTATTTGAAATTAGAATTTCAAAAGATGGGTAAATTCTATTCCTTTATTTTCTATTCTATTCTATTTTGTTCTGTTTTACTCTTTTCTTCTCTTCTCTTCTCTTTTCTATTCTATTCTTTTGTTACCTATTATTTTCTTTTGTTATCTATATTTTCTGTTCTATTCCATGTATTTTATATTCTATTTATTCTATTCAGAAAATTTGAATCAAATTCAAAAACATTTCGAGGTTGAATTTCGTCCAAAATTTAATTTAGTTGTTTTGGATTTTCTTAACCACATCCCACCCGCCCTATAGCAAATTGACGGCGGGATTGTGGTTGTATTATCCTGACCGGACGGGGGATGCGCAGAGCAGCGATCGGTGATGCGAGGTGTCAGCCTGACACCCTGCATCTCCGATCTCGGTAAAGAGCCTACTGATGTAGGCTCTTTACCATGTGACCAGCCATGTCCAATCACGGCTGGTCACATAGTAAACAGGAAGAGCCGTTGATCGGCTTTCCTTAGTTCGTGCCTGATAGGCACGAGTAAAGGAGCGCTGATCGGCGGCTCTCCTGACAGGGGGGGGTCGGCACTGGTAATCAGATCATTGATTACCAGTGCAGACCCTCGGGGGGGGGTGCCACTAGCCCACCCATGACCCCAGGGATGCCCACCATGACCCCAGGGATGCCCACTATGGCCACCAGGGATGGCAATCAGGGCTCAGGGAGCCCCCCATTGCCCTCCCCCTCAGTGCTACCCACCAGTGCCCTCCCTATCAGTGCTTCCCACCAGTGCCCATCATTGCCATCTATCAGTGTCGCCCACCAGTGCCCATTATTGCCCACCAGTGCCGCCTATCAGTGCTCATTAGTGCCCATCAGTGCTGCCCGTCAGTGCCGATAAGTGCCGCCTATCAGTGCCCATCAGTGCCCACCAGTGTCGTCTATCAGTGCCCATTAGTGCCCATCAGTGCCACCTATCAGTGCCCATCAGTGCCGCCTATCAGTGCCCATCAATGCGGCCTATCAGTGCCCAGCAGTGCCGCCTATCAGTGCCCACCAATGCTGCATATCAGTGCTATCTATCAGTGCCACATATCAGTGCCTATCAGTGCCACCTATCAGTGCCGCCTATCAGTGCCACCCCATCAGTGCCTCCTCATCAGTGCCTGTCAGTGCAGTCTCATCAGTACTCATCAGTGCAGGAAAAAACGTATTTATTTACAAAATTGTATAACATAAACAAAAAAAGTTTTTTTTTTTTTCAAACTTTTCAGTCTTTTTTTATTTGTTTAGCAAAAAGGAAAAAACCCAGAGGTGATCAAATACCACCAAAAGAAAGCTCTATTTGTGGGGGGAAAATGACATAAATTTGGTGAAGGTACAGTGTTGCATGACCGCGCAATTGTCATTCAAAATGCAACAGCGCTAAAAGGGGAAAATTGTCCTGGGCAGGAAGGGGGTGAAAGTGCCCGGTATTGAAGTGGTTATATATCGTTACTAATGCAATTTCAGAAATTCCGATATATCTGAATTTCTGAATAACAAAAAATGTGTCTGAATTGAAATTCAAACCAAAACAAATTGCACTTGTTTAGAAATTGCTCTATGCATAACACTAGGAGGAATGTCTCTGGGTGAAGATAATGACACAGCCAACCCCTGGCTACATGGGCACTTTCAACCTGTCAAGTATTGAGCAATGTTGTTTGTAGATAGTACAGGCTTTTCGGGGCAGAGTTTGGATACTGAACTTGAAACCTATTAAAGTTATTAGGAGTTGAATCTGTCAAAACAAAAATGCCAATTTTTAGGGCAGTGGAGTGTCAAGGCAAAGGGGTTGTCAGGGCACTGACTTGGGCAACACATACCAACACATACCAATGCAAAAAAACTTTTTTTTAAATTTGGTGGCTCTGGGAACAGTTATTTTTTAAAGTGCTGACATTTACAAAAGAAAAGCAGTTTTAACCACTTGCCGAGCACGTTATAGCTGAATGAAGGCTACAGCAGGGTCCTTTAGTTCTAGACGCCATCATATGACAGCCTCTTATGATTGCGCCCTTTGATCACATGCTTTGTTATTGATGTAAAGAGCCAATCAGTGCAATCTTAGCTGATCACTGAAGTCAACAGAAGCTGGTTATCAGCACTCTATTCCTCATGCTGACTGCATGGGGAAAGGAGAAAAGAGCCGATAACTGGCTTCTCTAAAAGGGACATTTGACCCTTTCAGTCCAGTTTGGATGATTAACAAGATACCTCATTTGAAAGAACAAAAACAAAATGCCTGAGGTTCCTGATGAAATCAATACCCGAGCCTAATGGGCCATACACACTATACAATTGTCTTTAGATGTTTTCCTTTCGATTTACCAAAACCATATAATAGGAGGTCAAACCTAAAAAAATTCAATTTGCATGCAATCAGGCAGGCCCTTGCACTACATAGTTGAAGGTAAATCTAAAGGGAATCGAACAGCAAAAGTTGTATAGTAAGTATCCAGCTTTAGTCTAAGCATGCAGCCTAAACATGCAACCACCCCCCCCCCCCTCTTCTTGAACCATAGTATGGATTTTAAGGGGGGAAAAAATAAATGCAAAATAACAAAATAAATACATGCTTGAGGTCACCCTACCAATCCATGCTATACCCTTATTCTGAGGATGCCCCCAACCATATAAGGCAACATGCCTTAATCATGGAAGATGCCTTGCCATGGGGGCAAAGCACCTCGTTTACATGTTGATGAGAACAAGGTTGTGTGTGTGTGTGTGTGTGTGTGTGTGGGGGGGGTCTGCGGGCAGGGAGATTATTGGAATCTGTAAGCTCCCTTTTAATAATAGATAAGTATATTAATAATATGGATGGGGTACTTGGTACCCTTACTCTTTTACAAAAAATAAATAAATACACTAATTTGTTAAATAAATACATTAATAAGTCACCTAGAAATAGAAACACCCAAACATTTGAGAAGTCAGTATTAAAAATGTCCCTCATTGTAAATCAATCATCAATCAAGATGCCTGCCAACTCATCACACACCACTGTTCCTAATAGGTGTCATCAGCTTTATAAAGGAAAAGGCAGGGACAGTGGCTACATTATTGACCAAAAATGGTCAGTGCCCCTTTGGTTGCATAGCTGGGGATTCCCAGTGATGTCAGCGTTTCCTAGAAACGCAATGGATACAAGTATCCTTTGCTTCCTTAGCAACCAGTGACGGCAGGAAGCCCTCATATACATTCCTTGATGATGTAAGTTTTTAAGATTAATTTCATTTATATAAAAAAAATCTAAATTGAGATAGATGCTTTGCCTTTTTGAGTGCTTATTGTACATTTATTTGTGTCATTTTTCTCTATATTATTTTGTTTGCTTTACTATATATATATATATACAGATATGGTTAAAACTCTGGACTAACACACCCCCAGAAGAAGACCTTTGGTTGAAACGTGTAGGGGTTTTGGAGTCCATATGTTATGCTGTACATCAGGTGACTGTTTGAACCATTTGTGATTATTTGTATATTTTTTTTGCTGTACCATACAGTATGTTAACTCTATGATGCTTTGTAGCATGTAGATTTCTTATCTTGTATCAAGTTTCTTGGTATCTTGTAAAGATACCGCATTGTGTCAATATAGAGTGGAACTTAGCATTCCTTTTTCCTCATATATAGAAGTGGTAAAATTACAACTTCTATATATGATTTTCAACTCCCTCTGCACAGGGGTCTCATCAGGCAAAAGTTCAGGCATTCGTCCAAATGCCTGAACACCCATTGTTCGTTCCAAGCTCTTCCCCGCATGAGATAATCTTAATAAATAAGGATATGGGATGGAGGAGTTTTTGTCAATGAATCAATTAGGAACAAATACAATTACACATGGATGAAAGAAGACACTCTAACACCAATGACAGACCCGATTCATAAAGTCAACATCAACTCTCTAAATAAGCAAGACAAACAGAAAGGTAAATCCATAAAATGGACATATATTTTACAGTTTTAGGAAGTAATCTACCATAGGCATTGGTAAAACCAAAAATGTCTTCTTTTAAATGTGCTGCACACCAGACCAGGACTAGGGAGTAAATGGTTATCTGTGAAGAAGCCAAGATGAGATGACATTGACTGTATGTGGAAATTATACTTCGATATAAATTATAATGGCAGAAATTCCAGTGCTCCCTGGAACGTATAAATATACAAGCCTTGCTTTTACTTATTACTTTGATAGTTTATACCCATTTAAACTTTGCATACACAGAGTTAGAAACGTCTCCCAGATAAGACAAGGGATTTTGAGGTGTATTGTATTGGTATATTTAACAGTAGTTTCACATACTGTGATCAGTCCACTACTGTGGAAATTACACTCTAGTGGAAATTATAATGGCAGAAGTGTTGAATGCACAAGCCTTGCTTTTCTTATTACTTTTATGGGGTGTTTTCTAGTCATATTTTGTACTTGACAAAAAATAGCCTGATAGTGACGCTACCTATAGCGCTTGTTAGTATATACACACACCTTGGTGGTGATGTTTAATACAAGATTTCTAAAAAGTAATATTTGTGTACCTGTGGTAAAATGAAATACAATCCTAGTGTTTTTGTATTGACTAATTCACACCATAAAAAACATCTAATTCATTAAATAATCAATAAATAGTGACAAATAATAGGCATATGATCCATACAGCGGTGAATAATTAAATATATATATATATATACAGTGGGTACGGAAAGTATTCAGACCCCTTAAATTTTTCGCTCTTTGTTATATTGCAGCCATTTGCTAAAATCATTTAAGTTCATTCTTCTTCCTCATGAATGTACACATAGCACCCCATACTGACAGAAAAACACAGAATTGTTGACATTGTTGCAGATTTATTAAAAAAGAAAAACTGAAATATCACATGGTCCTAAGTATTCAGACCCTTTGCTCAGTATTTAGTAGAAGCCCCCTTTTGATCTAATACAGCCAGGAGTCTTTTTGGGAAAGATGCAACAAGTCTTTCACACCTGGATTTGGGGATCCTCTGCCATTCCTCCTTGCAGATCCTCTCCAGTTCTGTCAGGTTGGATGGTAAACGTTGGTGGACAGCCATTTTTAGGTCTCTCCAGAGATGCTCAATTTGGTTTAAGTCAGGGCTCTGGCTGGGCCATTCAAGAACAGTCACGGAGTTGTTGTGAAGCCACTCCTTCGTTATTTTAGCTGTGTGCTTAGGGTCATTGTCTTGTTGGAAGGTAAACCTTCAGCCCAGTCTGAGGTCCAGAGCACTCTGGAGAAGGTTTTTGTCCAGGATATCCCTGTACTTGGCCGCATTCATCTTTCCCTCGATTGCAACCAGTCGTCCTGTCCCTGCAGCTGAAAAACACCCCCACAGCATGATGCTGCCACCACCATGCTTCACTGTTGGGACTGTATTGGACAGGTGATGAGCAGTGCCTGGTTTTCTCCACACATACCGCTTAGAATTAAGGCCAAAAAGTTCTATTTTGGTCTCATCAGACCAGAGAATCTTATTTCTCACCATCTTGGAGTACTTCAGGTGTTTTTTAGCAAACTCCATGCGGGCTTTCATGTGTCTTACACTGAGGAGAGGCTTCCGTCGGGCCACTCTGCCATAAAGCCCCGACTGGTGGAGGGCTGCAGTGATGGTTGACTTTCTACAACTTTCTCCCATCTCCTGACTGCATCTCTGGAGCTCAGCCACAGTGATCTTTGGGTTCTTCTTTACCTCTCTCACCAAGGCTCTTCTCCCCCGATAGCTCAGTTTGGCCGGACGGCCAGCTCTAGGAAGGGTTCTGGTCGTCCCAAACGTCTTCCATTTGAGAATTATGGAGGCCACTGTGCTCTTAGGAACCTTAAGTGCAGCAGAAATCTTTTTGTAACCTTGGCCAGATCTGTGCCTTGCCACAATTCTGTCTCTGAGCTCTTCAGGCAGTTCCTTTGACCTCATGATTCTCATTTGCTCTGACATGCATTGTGATCTGGAAGGTCTTATATAGACAGGTGTGTGGCTTTCCTAATCAAGTCCAATCAGTATAATCAAACACAGCTGGACTCAAATGAAGGTGTAGAACCATCTCAAGGATGATCAGAAGAAATGGAAAGCACCTGAGTTAAATATATGAGTGTCACAGCAAAGGGTCTGAATACTTAGGACCATGTGATATTTCAGTTTTTCTTTTTTAATAAATCTGCAACAATGTCAACAATTCTGTGTTTTTCTGTCAGTATGGGGTGCTATGTGTACATTCATGAGGAAGAAGAATGAACTTAAATGATTTTAGCAAATGGCTGCAATATAACAAAGAGTGAAAAATTTAAGGGGGTCTGAATACTTTCCGTACCCACTGTATATATATATATATATATATATATATATATATATATATATATATATATATAAAATAGTGAGATATACAGTGTATGTGGCTTATTTTGATCAAGTCCATAAAAAGTGACTGCAGTGACAAAGTTCAAAATAGAATATTTCCTGTGCAAATAATGCTTATCCAACTCAAAAAGTGCAGGTGCTCAGCGTGAAAATCGGTCCACTTTGTGACAAAAGTGCAGCTCTGGTTCCTTTCCACCGTGGTAAGGTAAGGGTGGGTCACTTACCAGATAGAGTGGGTCTTGTATGCTTTATAGCATCAAGACCAGTATCGCTTTAATAGCCTCCAGGCTAATAGGAGTCTCCTCGTGGCTCTCCAATCATGGGATGGATGGGGCGGTAGGTTTCCTCCTCTCCTCTCACCTCATTGGATATGGGCCAGTATAGGAAGAAAGAAAGGTACTCCGGATAGTGTAGTATTTAAAACTTAGTTTTTATTCCCGTTCCATGGGTAAAAAAATATTGCAAATACAAGTAAAATGGCAAAAAATGTCATTAAAATATATAGTAAACACCGTTATAGGCCGTTTGTAATAGTGTGTGCTAGTAACAAGCTAGCTGCAGACTGGTGAGTGGGAGATATCTGGCTTGCGTTCCACCTGACATCAAACGTCATGCTGTGCGTTCCAAATCTTACGTGTTTCGTCACATCCGGTGACGTCTATATTTTTGTACTGAATAAAAAATAGTGAATTTTTAGATCTATGTATGCTTGTATCTTTTAAAACACTGAATTAGAAAAGTCTGCCGAAATTATTATTTTTCTTTTTTTTTTGGTATATTAAAAGCTGAGCTCCAAGAATTCAGCCACATTGCAAAATGTGCAGGCTTTCTATGAGTTAAATTAAAAGAGGTGCATGCCACCTTGTGGACTTATCTCTTTTATTTATGTACTATTGACAGTTTTACGGGAAGAGAGCTTTTGTATACTGTAATTCTGGAACTCTAACCTGATGCTGCACCTTCCGGTCTTAGCTCCTGTAAATACAGAGTTGCATGCAGCTGCTGTGCCTGCCCCTCCCTTCCTCCTGTCCAATCACAGAGTGCTTTGTGTTATGTGAACCCATCCACAGCAAAAAAAAGCTTCTGTAAATGATCAGCAGAGGAGAGGAGTGGGCAGAGCAGACAACCTCTCTTATTTAAGAACCCCAGGAGTCTGTACTCCCGGGGCTATATAAAACTGTCAGATGTAAATAAAAGAGATAAGGCATGCACCTTCTTGGACTTAAATCATAGAAAGCCAACCCATTTTGCAAAGATTACAAGATCTTTCTAAGATCATCAAAATCCAGGCCATTTTGTTAGGAAATCTGAAATGCCTCCTGCACCTAACTATTAAACAGGAAGACTATACATTACATTCAGGGACCAATAGGGAGAATAATGGGGAAAGTGATGAGCCAAAGATTCAGGCTGACACTTGCTGAATGAGTGATTTGAAGAGATTTGGAGGAGTATTTAACTAACACGTAGGCATGCATAGGATAATCATTTACTGCTACACAAGTAGGGATGGGCCAAACGACACCCTGTTCAGTTCGCACCAGAACCTTCAAACGTCACGAAAGTTCAGAAGTTAATAATGAACCCCTATTGAAGTTTATGAGACTCGAACTGGAAAAATCAAAAATGCCTATTTTAAAGGCTTATATGCAAGTAATTGGGCATACAATGGTTTTGGGGGTCTGGGTAATGCCCTCGGGGACATGTATCAATGAAAAAAACATTTTGTAAAAAATTTCATTTTTAAATGTTCAGTGATTTACTGATGCTTAAAGTGAAATGCAGTAAACTTGCCTTGACAAAACAAACTGGCACTAAAGTAAAAATAAATGGTCAGATCTATCACTAGATTCACACTAAACTGATATTCTACACTGACAATAGCACACTAACTCTCTAGTAGCACTAAACAGAGCCCTATTCAATCTCTCTCCATGCCGATATCACATTACAAATGGCCGCTATTGAAAGAATACTTTTATAGTGTGGGGTGGGACTAAGAGCAATGAGTCATCACTAATTTCTCCAATCATGGCTCTGCCAGTGCTTTATGCCCTGATTGGGCAAAGCGTTCATTGCTTTTGCTTCAGCCAATCAGGCCTTCCAATGTACTGAGCGGTGGCACAGTGCATTGTGGTCATTCGACGAGCCGAACAAACGGTTGAATGCCCCAAAAATATGGGTGTTCATCGTACGGGCGAACAGTCAATGTTCAGCCCGAACTCATGCTCATTCGCCCATCCCTATACACAAGTATAAATGGATAATCCATCAGGAAGAATGTTATACCAAGGCAGAAAACTATTTGGCTTTATTTTAAAACAAGGCAAGTCATCCAGGCAGAGATCTAAGCCAATCAATATACCCAAGGGTGTGGATAAGGGGGAGAATCGGGGGTCCAAAACACACCCAGAGTGTCCGCGGTGTAGCACAGCAGCTGATGCTAACATTTGTGCAGCAAACCAAAAGCAATAGCTGCTTCTGCAGTCTGTCAGTACAGAGAGAAGGAGGCTGCTCCTCCCCTGGTCAGTCACATGACCCAGCTAGGGGAGGACTTCCATTACTATGAACTACCCTGGTCAGGTAAGTATGTTTTTTTGAAGAGGGGAAAGCTGTACTTAAGAGGGAATGCCATATTGAAGGGGGGAGCTGTACTGGGGGAGAGCTGTTCTGAGGGGGAGATATGTACTGTGCAGGGGGAGATTTACTGAGGGGGGGTAGGGGGAGTTGTACTTTGCAGGGAGAAGACCTGTAATGGAAGTGGAAGCTGTATTGGGGGAGGAGCTGTACTGGGGGGACAGCTGTGCTGTGGGAGGGAGATCTGTACTGGGAGGGTGGATTTAGGCTTGGGGAAGGAGGTAATTGTTTGTTGTACTCTGTTTACTGACTTGTGCATCGTGCTCTCTTGACACCTTTCCCCCCGTGTTCCGTACTCCTAATCCCTGTACTTTGTGCGTTACACACTAGACCCCTGCACTTTGTACATTATACACTCCTGACAACTGCTCCTTATGTCTCTGTCATTTCTGACTCCAGTGCTCTGTGTAATACTTACTTACTCCTGACTCCTGCACTCTGCATGCATATATGACACCTGCACTCTTTGAGTTGTGCACGCTTGTCCCCTGCACTCTGTGTGTTACTCACTCCTTACCCCTGCTCTCTATGCATTCTGCTCTATTGTCCTCTGTCGAAAATATGTATGGTAATACTGTGCTATGGATGCATAATTACTACTCTCAAATCCAAAAATGCTGCTTGTTCAAAAATATTAATATTTTCAGAGTGACTAAACAAATACACAGCACAAATTGGGATATACAATGAATAAAGTGACTAGCGCCAAAAAAATAATTATTGTGGGTAATTGGCAAATCTCAATGTGCAATATTCCAAATAAACAAATAGATAAATAACTTCACCCTAATTGGAATCATAAAGTGCTCCAATAATGTGAAAATTAAGTGCAAATATGATCTGCATGATATAATGCAAAAATACCAAACTATAAATCAACACATCTACATTAGTACATATATAATGAATAAATAAAGTCCCAAAGTATATAAATAAATAGTTGAATTAAGTCCCAAAAAATCCAATTCCTTAAGCAAGTGGCCAGTGAAAAGTGCTATTGTCCTCTGTGCTCTGTGCAATATGTACATCTGACCTCTGCATCTTTTTTGCACTGTTCCCTATACTCTACATGTTACATACTACTGACCCCTGCTCTTTGTGCCTTAGGCACTTCCAGCCTTTGCACTCAATGTGTTATTTACTCCTGCCCCTTGCACACTGTACATCACTTACCCCTGACCCTTGTACTTTGCACATCATGCATTCTTGACCACTGCTCTCTATGCATTATACACTCTTGTCCCCTATGCTCTGTGCTATATGCAATCCTGACCTCTACCCTCTTCGTATTTTGCACTCCTGACGCATATGCTCTGTGTGATATGCACTTCTGGCATCTGTACTCTGTCCATTATGCACTTCTGACTCTTCCCTCTATGCAATATGCACTCAAGTTAAAACCCCATCCCACTGTTACAGCAATTTTGCCACGTGCACAATTTGTCACTGTGCGCTTTACCAAATTTTTTTCCTTTTGGTTCTCAAGGATAACCCCCCCCAGAAAAAGTTATCTACAGTCCTGAAGGTGCCTGATATATATTACAACAGTTTGCATACCTGAATTACAATAGGAGGGTCACTGTCTGTTGTCAATAACGCACAGAGTTCCATTTCTTATACAGTAGCAAAAAGCCATTTACTGAATAACCTGCTGAGGTAATATAGTAGAGCTTACACAACGTGTCAGTATCAGTGTTGATGAGAGATGACGAGATTACCTTCAATTCAACCTCTATAAAATGATATCCAAGAATAACATAATTTTGAATAAACTCACTTTAAAGTCTTAGCTATTTGGATATACAGACTACAGTGCTCCTATCAATTTCCCCATTCTGGAATGGCATTAAAACTGTTGTGTTTATTATGCCATACTCTTCATGATACAAAAGAGCACAGTTATAAATGCAACAACGCTGCACACAGAAGGTTTTTTAACTTCATGTATAGAATGCATGAAGGTAAAAAATCTTCAGCTTTTATAACCACTGCTTTTACAGGCATTTGAGCTTTTTGTTTATGCTTCTAAATGCACCTCCATGTTAACATATGTGTACATGCACACATAGTGTATATATGTATGTATATATATATATATATGCACTTCTGACTCTTCCCTCTATGCAATATGCACTCAAGTTAAAACCCCTCCCACTGTTACAGCAATTTTGCCACGTGCACAATTTGTCACTGTGCGCTTTACCAAATTTTTTTCCTTTTGGTTCTCAAGGATAACCCCCCCCAGAAAAAGTTATCTACAGTCCTGAAGGTGCCTGATATATATTACAACAGTTTGCATACCTGAATTACAATAGGAGGGTCACTGTCTGTTGTCAATAACGCACAGAGTTCCATTTCTTATACAGTAGCAAAAAGCCATTTACTGAATAACCTGCTGAGGTAATATAGTAGAGCTTACACAACGTGTCAGTATCAGTGTTGATGAGAGATGACGAGATTACCTTCAATTCAACCTCTATAAAATGATATCCAAGAATAACATAATTTTGAATAAACTCACTTTAAAGTCTTAGCTATTTGGATATACAGACTACAGTGCTCCTATCAATTTCCCCATTCTGGAATGGCATTAAAACTGTTGTGTTTATTATGCCATACTCTTCATGATACAAAAGAGCACAGTTATAAATGCAACAACGCTGCACACAGAAGGTTTTTTAACTTCATGTATAGAATGCATGAAGGTAAAAAATCTTCAGCTTTTATAACCACTGCTTTTACAGGCATTTGAGCTTTTTGTTTATGCTTCTAAATGCACCTCCATGTTAACATATGTGTACATGCACACATAGGAGTTAAGAAAAGTTTAGAGGCAGGGGCATTAAGAAGCAGAAAAACAAAACATCACTTGTGCTTTCAGGAGAGGAGCTTATGAGCATAAAAAAAATGCATTAACGCTAAGCGCACTCCTGTATTCCCACATTAATCTATTCTAATAGCCAGATTTCTACCCAATTAGTGCCAGATGTGGGAACACACATAAACACACACAAATTCACATGAACAGGCATGCAAAAATGCAGGTTTTTTACTGCGTTGTTGCTGCATCTAAACTCCTGTAGCAGTAAAAAGTGTCCCTAGATTACAGCGTGCATGAAGCATAAGGAAAGCATTGTGGGATAAGGTATTCTCCAGGCAAATATGATATTTTTTCATTTAAAATAACTCTGAAAACACATCTTACTTGCTGAAGGACTTTCATTTGAACATGGCTATCATACTGCCTAAACCCAGTACCTTCCCGTATAATCACCTTCTCTATGGCCTTGTATGTATTTACTAGTAAGGCCTCATGTACACTGCAACTTGTAAACGGCCGTTTAGGAGCAGTTGGGCGTTTTTTTCAGAAGCCCCTGAACCCACCTCTATGTTATCTTATCTGTCCATGTACACAGGGTCGTTTACAGTAATTTGCAGGCAGTTGAGTTCAGTGACGTTTTTTGGAAAGCAATTATTTGCGTTCGAACGTGTGTTTCCCGGCGTTTCAAACGCAAAAACGCATCCGAACGCGACCAAACGCGTTCACCCGCGTTTAGCGCTTGCATTTTCAGGAGGCCTTTTTATATATATCTATATATATATATATATATATATATATATATATATATATATGTATTGTGTATATGTGTGTGTGTGTGTATATATATATATATATATATATATATATATATATATATATATATATATACATGTGTGTGTATGTATATATATATATATATATATATATATATATATATATATATATATATATATATATGTGTGTATATATGTATGTATATATATATATATATATATATTGTGACAGGAAGTCAGGTAAATCTGTGGATGTAGTCACAGACAGGAGATACCTTTCCACCTGGTTTAGAAAATTCACCAATTACTATAGGGTGTCGGCTGCAAAGGTATCCAGAACTGGCTTAAGGAAGTTGAAAGGCCTTCAGCTGTTCGAAATGAGGAAGTTAAGGCCTCTATAATTTGTCCAAAGGAAGTCTATTGATTGCTGCCTCCTGACGCTGTGTGGGCATGGGGAGAGGAGGACAGTCAGATGTGTGCCCCCTGAAAGCTGTGTGAGCATGGGGAAGACCTCCTGAAGCGATGTGCGCTGAGGAGGGTAATAAGTGTGAAGACTACTCAAGGTGAGGTCTTGGATCGTTTCTATGTGAAAAGAAACCAATGGACATTTCCTGTGTGAAGGGGAAATTAATTAAGACTGAAGACTACTCAAGGTGAGGTCTTGGACTATTTCTATGTGGAAAGAAATAAATGCACTGTTTGCTATGTGAAGAGACAAGCAAAGGAATGGTTGCTATGTGAAGCGACAAACAAAGGAATGTGTTCTATGTGAAGAGAAAAGCAAAGGGACATGTTCAATGTGAAGAGGAAAAGGGACATGTTCAATAGACATTTGTTGTGTGAAGAAAAACATGGACTATTGAGTGTCTGCTGTAGGATCAGCAAAGTCTGCCCAACAGTAGGTTGGAGACAGACTTCCTTAGGTAGGTTCCTGTGTGTGAGAAGGTAGCCGCCCACAGTGGCAAGGATTTATTTTGTGTTTTATTTTTATTTTGATGTTTTTGACGCTTGCACTTGTGTGAAGAAAATTGCATGAATAAACCAAACTGTTGTTTGCAACCACTTCTCGGCTATCTCCCTGTGTAACAAACCCCCCCCCCAAGGGGTCATCTACGCCCGACACCGAGCTAATCTCCCACAATATATATATATATATATATATATATATGTATATATATGTGTGTGTGTGTATATATGTATGTATATATATATATATATATATTGTGTGTGTATATACATATATATATATATATATATATATATATATATGTGGTCACCCTGGCATGGCAGAGTCAGGTCACCCTGACATGGCAGAGTCAGGTCACCCTAAACTCCGGTCACCATGACACGGCAGAGTGGGGTCACCCTGGCATGGCAGAGTCAGGTCACCCTTACATGGGAGCTGCATGACCCCACTCTGCCATGTCAGGGTAACCTGACTCTGCCATGCCAGGGTGACCCAGCTCTGTAGATTTTGGGTTTCGGTTGTTGTTGGTTTGACAACACTCCCCCCCCCCCCTCAGAATTATGGAGCCAAAACAATATTTTTTGGGGGGTTAAAGAAACAATTCTTTATTTTTAAAGTAGTGTTCACAAACATAACTATTCAAATTCAAACATTATATTTCTTTTATTAAAATTCAAACATAACGATACTGAAAAATAGAAAAGAGATACCAAACTAGATATGTGCATCCTGCCAGGGCAAGCTACCATCTGGGGAAACAAAATAATCAGCAAAATGATTTCTAATTGACAGAACTCGAACAGTGGAGCGCAGGTCCAGGAACTGAAGGTTCTGGGCAGGGTTTGGAGGTGCAGGCTCAGTGGATCCTCTCTCTTTGTCAATCACAAAGTTATGTAGAACACAGCAGGCGAGAACTATGTGAATAGCGTTTTCCACATCCAATTGCATTGCAGATAGGAGTACCCTCCACTTAGCTGCACATATTCCAAATGCACACTCGACAACTCGTCTTGCGCGGCAGAGTCTATAGTTAAAAATCTTTTCCCTATGACTAGGTCCTTGTCCACTATAGGGCCTCATTAGGTTTTCAGCAAGGACAAATGCCTCATCAGCTACAATGACCAATGGAAGGCTAGGCTCTGTTGTACGTGGAAGAGGCCTCAATCCAAGAATCCCAAAACGGCCTTCATATAGGCGACGCCCCATTGCGGATTCACGAAAAATTCTTGAATCCCCCTGACTCCCATAGGCTCCAACATCCACACATATGAAGCGTGAATGAGCATCCACCAATCCCAGGAGTACAATTGAAAAATACTTTTTATAATTAAAATATAGTGAACCAGATTTGGGTGGCTTCTTAAATCTTCTAACGTGCTTTCCGTCCAGAGCTTCGATGCAATTTGGAAAGTCGGTTTTGATCCAAAATTAATTAAATACTTCTTCCTACATCTGTTCTGTTGGCACTGGCATTACATCTCCATGTAGCTCCTCCCACATTGCAAAGCAGGTTTCACGTGCCACTTTTGCAACTGTTGCAACACCCATCATGAAGTAATGGTGTAGGGATGCGAATGATTGGCCTGTGGCCAGAAACATTAAAATTAGAAAAAAAATAATCATTAAATATACAGCATTTACATGGCATATATAGGGGAGGGGGAAATATATACACATACCTGAGAGTCACCAAGAGACATTCCTCTGGTGACACGCTCTTCCTCATGTTGGTGTCCATGCAAGTTAGACGGGGTCGCAGCCTTTCCAGGAGATCATCAAACGTGCCAGTAGACATCCTCGTAAAATTGAAAAATTTATCGGGATAATGACGCCGCTGGACATACATATTAGCAAAATATCCCGTAGACATGCGTTGAGCCATCAATGGATGAGTCCAGTAGCGGCGGCGAACTCTGCTCCTCTCACGCAATTTCCTACGTCTTTGGAGCCTCAGCAACAGCAACATCAAGAGCATTTCCTCACACATGCTCATGTTTGGATCCAAAACACCCCAAAAAATGCAACTTTCTAGAAACACACTGCTCTCTCTGCCACTGCTCACTCTTCTCTGACTCTTCTCTCACATGGCTGAAAAACACATATTTCTGTTGCATTGTGGGTGCTTGGGAGGGTCTCCTGATGTGTTTTGCAAAAAACGCCTCTGAACGCAAACGCCGCTAAACGCATCTAAACGCGTCCAAGCGCGGCATGCAAACGCGGCACAACGGGCGTTTTTAACGTTGTTCAAGTTCCAGCGTTTAAATGACTTTCAAGGGACTTTTTAAAACATCCCGTGTACATGAAGCCTAAGTGTGTTACCTGATTCCAAAATCTCCCTCTTTTTCTATCTACTTCATTCTTATCCATTCACTTTGAAGCAAGACCAGAAAGTTGCCCAGCCAAGTGACAAGAAGCTTCATTCTAAACAGAAGCCCTCTGATTTTGAGGTTTAATAAAATATGGAAAAAAGCTATTATTTTCATAAAAGTATTAAAAGTACCTGATTTTGTTTATACTGTATATTAGCTTCCTATAATCCCCTTCATAGCTGGACTCAAATTAGAAGAGGGTGGACAACACAAGAATTCAATAAGGCTGTGTTGCAGGACACAGTGCTTCCAGTATAAGCCGGGGAACTTTAGTTGAATTGTCCAGCCAGCAGATTTTGGATTTGCTGCTACTGTAGTGTAAGTACAGGACCTGGCTTTTCTGGCTGGCAGGAGTTTCTGGATGACAAGACTACCTGGACAGAATAAAAAGCGAATACTTTCTGCCATTGGAATATTGGCACTACATTCTAAATAACTTCAGCAGTTCACAAATTGATTGTAGTTGCCTGGAGTTGCTTTTAAAAAGTGCACTTTTGAAAAATGAACTTACTTTATGACAGACACAAGACGGAATGGTTCCCAAGAAACATATGTTTTTTTTTAACTATATTTTTTTAACTATATTTGGAAACCAAATGCATTAACTTAAGTCTAAATTTCTCTAAAGACCTGCAAAATATTTTTCCTGCTATTAAGCCATTCCTTAACCTGTAGTTTAGACATCAGAAGTGCAACCATGAATGTTCTTTCAGCCTCCTTCCATCTCCACAACAGGAAAGGAAAATAATTCTTATAACAAAGGCTAATGGATGATTTATCATTGGCTGCTAGTGTGTTATTCTAATATGTGTCCTCTTTAATTTAACCAAAATGTATCCTTACACCTGAATCACAATAAATATATCACTATGAAAAAGCTCTTTTTATATTCATAGATCTGTCAGTAAATTCATATTAGTGAAGACTGAGCTCATTTTGATTTATAAACACAGTTCAGAAGGATAACTTGTCGACAATCTGATTGTTTTAATAATACACTTTGCATATAGCTGAACTTTGCTCCTACTTGCTATGAGATGTATTGTGTATTCAGTCTTGATAATACAGTATGTTTTCATTGCTCTATCTCATTCTCTCTCTCTGTATCTCTGTATTGATGTGCTATAACCCATCGAAAATAAGTTTATCTTTGATTTGTTATTATGGCAAATTGCACATCTTGGGGGTGTTTTGTAAAAAAAATGGAAAAGGGATAGTGTTGTAGATAACAAACATTCAGATAATATATATATGATTGCCTGTAAATCATACTTTGCGACATTAGGTTCACTGACTGCAGATTAGTTACATTTGTTAAAAATGAATTTGACTCCATGGCTTTGTGTTAAGTTTCTTCACATACATCTCCTAGCTTTAGGAAAGCTAGTGTATTTATGCAAAGCATTAATATTCCTTGCCCCCAATGTAATCTTCATGAAATTCCATCAATGCAGCTAATAAAAGCAATAAATTGGCAGAAGTTGGGAAAATGATTCCTATATACAGTATGTATATTTTAGGACACAACTCCCTATTTCTCTTACAGGTCCTCAAGAAGTCCTTCCTCTTCAAATATTGCTTGTACTTCTGACAGGCTGTCAATCTTAGGCCTCCTAAAATGTTTGCCCACATGTCAATTCTTCATCTCAGATGTTCTTTTCATTTGTTTTTCTAGAATTGGCCATTTCTTCTTTGTAGAATGGTTAGACCTTTTTCTCTTCTACTTATGTAGCCATCCTTCTCTGTCCTTATTGTCAGCTATCTTTCTATTTTTTCTCCTCTCTTAAGCCCCGTACACACATTCAGATAATCAGACGACTTATTGTTCGCATTTTGTTGCATGATACTAACATCGAATAAAACAATGCATACAAACCGTATGATTTTTGTCGTACGATTCGGGAAAAGCTTCCTGGTTGCTTAGCTACGTATCTGAAGGTGCAAAACAATAACAATGGCAGCCAGGCTTTTTCCGTGCTATTTTAGTGTTTCTGATCATGCGCAGTCTTTGCCGATTGATTTTTAGCGGACGCATAGTGTACTGATGAATCGATTGTCGTTCTCGGGGCTATCGTACGAAAGAAGTTTTCCTATTTGTCCCATCGGATTTTGTTGGACCAACTGTCGTGATCTGCTGTCGAAAGCTGTGTACTAATGATCAGATTATCGTGCAATCAGGTTGAAAGCGAGTTTTATCGTACGATTATCGGAACGTGTGTACGGGGCATTAGTGTCAAACATCCTTTTTTTCTTAGAATTACTCGAAACTTTTGTTTTATCAGTATTAGTCATACTTTCCTCCCTCACCCTTAACTGTCGTTCCCTTGCCTTATTACCAGTCCATCTTCTCCTCCCTCAGTCTCAGACTTCCTTCTTCTCCTTCAGTGTCAATTTTCCTTCTCCACCCTCAGTGTCAGCTGTTCGTTTCCACCCTAGATTTTAGCCATCCTTCTCCCTTTGCCCAGCCATTGTTCTCCCTATACTACCTTGGTGTCAGCATTAGTAATCCTTTTCTTATCTCAGTGTAAGCTCTCCTTTGCCTGCCTGACCTATGCCTCAGTATCAGCCATATTTCTTCTCAGTTCTATCCATCCTTCTCCTGCCTCAGTGTCAGTCATCCTTTTTCACCTATAAATTGGACAATCCTTCTCCTCCCACAATGTGAGCCCTATTTCTTCTTCCTCAAGGTCAGGCTCGATTTATTTCTTCATAGTCAACAGTGCTTCTCCTTTCAACCATCAAGTTTGTTTTTTAATTTCAGCTGTTTTTCTCTCCTGTAATACCTAAACGTTTTGTAGGACGAAGCTTGAACCCGTAAAATGCTTGAGGAAAAGAAAATCAATGCATTTCTATAGTGGTGGTTAACATCTCCACCCCAAAACACCTGAAGCCAAACGCCTGCAGCTCAACTGCACTTGGGGTGTTTTGAGCCCCATGGAATTGCATTGGGGTGCACAAAAAATGCACAAGCTCTTAAGATGATATGTACACACAGCAACAGGTGGTGTCACAGATGATACTGTTCTCTAGACCAAAAAGCCTGAAGCTCAAATGCTGTAAAAAAAATGTTCATAAATGTGCATACAAATGTGCGAAAAATATGCCTTAGTAACAATAACCCCTCTATATTCCCTTCCTGAGATCTTTTTCTGTTTCTTAAGGCCTGTACACACGCACCGATCGTCGGCCGAAAAGCTTCGGCCGACGACCGATCTGCCGATTGTAGGCTTGTTAGTATGATGCCTCCGACAGCCGACAGCGCACATTCGGCCGAAAAGAATCTGTCATGCAAGTATTAAAATTTTTGTATGCCGACACCAGAGCGGCCGATTGTTCGCCAGTCAGTACAGAATTCGGCCGACAGACCGCAGATTTGCAAGACTGGGCATGCTCAGAAAAGAAAAAACACAGGGAAAGTTAACCATTACATGACATCACTTCTGCAGTCGGCTGTAGTCGGCGGACAAAATTCTTGTGCTGTCTTTGCACTTTTCAACAGACACCGACAGCCCGGGGACAAAAGACGGCCGAACGTTCGCTGAAGATCGGGACATGTGTACGGGGCTTTAATCTCCTCTCACCATTTTTTTCTTGCCTGTCCCCCACTCTGAATTCATGCATTGTTCATCACATTGAGAACAATGGACTTCCAGTGTTAATGATTTCTTACAAAAGCTTTTAAGCTCCCTTTAAAGACTGCAAAACCGAATATTTAGTACAATAAAAGAAATAAAGGAGGGCTTGCAAACAGTTACTAGGGATGATCGAACTTTTCAAAAGTTCGGTTCGGCCAGAACATCCGAACTTCCCGAAAGTTCGGCCCGGATTTCAGAACCCCATTGAAATCAATGGGACCCGAACTTCGGTAATAATAAAACACAATTTTGAAGCCCTAAAACCCAATAAATGCCCCTAAAAAGTGCCTAGGGTTCTGGGTCATACCCCAGGGACTATTAATCACACAAAAAAAGTTCTTAAAAATTGTCATTTTTAAGAGAGTTTAGTAGCAGTCGTTTTTTTTGGGCATTTTTTGGGGTTCTTTAGAGGCAGGCAAAACATCTGAACTTGTGTATAGTGGTATATATACCCATATACACAAGTTCAGATGTTTTGCCTGCCTCCAAAAACCCCAAAAAAATGCCTGCAACAACACACCTGGGTGTTTTTTTTTTTTGACGCTAGCGTTTTTTGGGCATTTTTTTGGGTTCTTTGGAGGCAGGCAAAACATTTGAACTTGTGTATAGTGGTGTATATACACACATACTTATATGTATATACACACCTAGACATATATAGGTGTGATAGGAGCGTAACTATATTGGTGTTAATTATTTCATTAGCGCAAGTATTTTTTTCTGCTCCTTTCACACCTATATATGTCTAGGTGTATATATACAGACATGGGTGTGTATATATACCCCCTATACACATGTTCAGATGTCATGTCTGACTCCAAACATGTGCTCAAAAAATCACTAGCAACGCCTGCAGCCAAAAAGAATGCTGGCGGCGGCGAAGCCATATTACAGAAGCGAAAGTGACTTGAGAGAAACTATCTTTTCTCTATAGCGGTCACCCTGCTATGGAAGGGTATGGTCACCCTGCCATAGCAGTCACTGTCAGTTAACCCTACACTACACTACGGTCCCCTTACACTTAACACTTTCCCTAAAGAAACTGAATAAATTAAAGCTAACTAAAGTGTAAAAGAGCACTCTAACTACACCAGATATCCCTTTCCTCACACTAAAAATTGCTAAATGACACTTTGTAACAGAAGTAACAGAACAGCATTCCACTCTCTTCCATGTCCCGTATAAGAATGCTAGGAATTTGGTGGGGGCTATCTTATATACTGGGGGGGCGTATTCACTAATGATTGGACTATGGACCCCCTAGTCACTCCAATCACATTCCTAGCATTCTCCTGCCCCTTCAATTGGCTTTTGCTAATGGTTCTGGTCCAATCACAGGCTTTTAGAGCCCATTTCCTGTCCCATTGCATTTTGGTCGGTTCTGGTTGCCGAATTTCGAACTTTTTGGGCAAAAAGTTCTAAATTCGGCAGAACCTCGAACACCCAATGTTCGGGCCGAACCGATGGTCGACCCGAACCATTCGATCATCCCTAACAGTTACCTTAAAGTGATATTAAAGGTTTGTTTAAAATATATATATATATGTTATACTTATCTGGTCTGTGTAATGATTTTGCACAGAGCAGACCTGACCCTCTTCTCCTCAGGTCCCCCGCCAGTGTCCTGGCTCCTCCCCCTTGACCAGTGCCTCCAATAATGAGCCACTTGCTATTGGGGCACTGGTGCCTGCTTGCTCCAAAGTCTATAGGACACATAAATCCATGTCTCAGGCCTCCCCCCACCCCCGCTCTCTCCTTATTGACTCACTGCCTGTGTAGACAGCTGTTGGAACCAAATGGCTTCCGCTGCGGTCTCAGCCAATGAGGAGGGAGAGACTCAGGACAGCTGAGGATCCCGTGCACATCGCTAGATAGAGAGGGTGCTGAGGTGAATATTATTGGGGGCTGTAGGGGGAGCAGCACACAAAAGATTTTTTACATTCACACATAGAATGCATGAAGCTAAAGAACCTTAAGCCTTTACAACCACTTACTATGTACAGTATATCTCAAAATATGAAGATACAATCTACTTACTTGATAATAACTTCAAAAATTACCACTGCTTAATGACAGAGAAGTACTTATTATTAGCATGTTTTTTAACACTTAAAATGATCAGGAATAATACATGCAACCATAACAAAGAACATTTTGCTTTCCATTTTTTTTCTTCTGCTTTAACAACACAATAATATTTTAAATTCTTAAAACTGTGTCTTTTGGTACAAATAAAGACCCGATTATGAAATCATGTTTTTTTGAAATGTGGAATTCAAATTCAATATGCTGTAGTCTGATGCTGCAAAATGATAACAGAAAATAACATTGATGGATAACACTGATGTCATGAATGTCACAGGAGTACAGAACTCACAACTGGCACTTTATCTGCATAAGCCTCTTTGTTGCTGTCTCAGTACTCCAGCCAGGTAGCACAGAACAGAAATGAGGTCAGGATAAACTAGACATACTGCGGCATCTTGCCAACAAACATGTGTCCTGCAGTATTTGCAGCCGTGCCTGTATCCCACAGAAGGTGTGCTGATGACCTGAGGCTTGAGCCAGGGAAAACTTTGCAAAGGAGGGGGCAGATGGATAGAATGTGAAGACACACAGTGAAGCCAGCCCTTCTGGGCTGTTATCAGCAAGCACAGTTTGTACTACAATGTTCTAATCAAAAAGTAATTAATTTGGTCTAATTGCGGGAGAGTGGCAGGTCAACCTGTCAGAACTGGAACAGCAAGGAGAAAGCATGGTTATTGATCCTAAAATAAAAGAACAACAAGGAACAAGAACAAGCACACAGTGAACTATGATGAAACATTTTCCTGGCATATATATAAACAAATTCAATAAGGCAGAGCAAAATGCATTGTTCAAAACAGAGGTCTGTAACTATTTTTACAGTCTCCCAGTGGATTTCCGAATACGTACCAACCCCCCTTCATCAGACATCAAAATCATCATCATCACTAGTTCTATCACATACAAGTTTGACTTCATTGGTGTCAATAGCTTTGTTTTACTCAAAATCATAAGATTTTTTTTATCTTTTTTTATAAAATATTTATAAAAAAGGGAATTACAAAAACATGAGTGAGAGCTTTAGTTGTTGTTTTTGTGCAACCGAAACAAGGAATTGAGGTCCAGTCACTAAAAACATTGCCCACATGTCAGGCAACATGTCATGTCAATTTCTTCACTTTGATTTCAAGTTCAATGATGCAAAGAATCTTGTTTATTATTACATAGAGATATAATCCCATGTCCATCATTTGTTTGGTCCACTTTCCTCCCGTGGATTAATGTCTACAAGACTGTTCCCTTACAAACACTGTATTAGCTTCTATTTGTAGTTAGTGTTCTCTAATAGGGATGATCGAATGGTTCGGGTCGACCATCGGTTCGGCCCGAACATTGGGTGTTCGAGGTTCTGCCGAATTTAGAACTTTTTGCCCAAAAAGTTCGGAATTCGGCAACCAGAACCGCCCAAAATGCAATGGGACAGGAAATGGGCTTTAAAAGCCTGTGATTGGACCAGAACCATTAGTAAAAGCCAATTGAGGGGGCAGGAGAATGCTAGGAATGTGATTGGATTGACTAGGGGGTACCCTAGACCAATCATTAGTGAATACGCCCCCCAGTATATAAGATCGCCCCCGCCATATTCCTAGCATTGTTATACTGGACATGGAAGAGAGTGGAAGCAGTTCTGTTAATTTAACTTTAAAAGTGTCATTTAGCTATTTATTAGTGTAAGGAAAGGGATATCTAGTGTAGTTAGAGTGCTCCTTTACACTTAAGTTAGCTTCAAAAATTTAGTTTCTGTAGGGAAAGTGTAAGGGGACCGTAGTGTAGTGTAGGGTTAACTGGCAGTGACTGCTATGGCAGGGTGACAAAACCCTTCCGTAGCAGGGTGACCGCTATAGAGAAATGATCATTTATCTGAATTGCTTCGGCACAGGAATATGGCTTCTCACCAGCCAAGCATTTTTTATGCTGCAGGGGCTGCCACTGCCAGTGCTTTTTTGAGGACATGTTTGATGTCAGACATGACATCTGAACATGTGTATAGGGGGTATATATACACATATATGTCTGTATATATACCCCTAGACATATATAGGTGTGATAGTAGCAGAAATAAATGCTTGCGCTAATGAAATCATTTACAGTAATATATTTCTGCTACTATCACACCTATATATGGCTAGGTGTCTATATACATATAATTATGTGTGTATATATACCACTATACACAAGTTCAGATGTTTTGCCTGCCTCAAAAGAACCCAAAAAAATGCCAAAAAAACGCTAGCGTCAAAAAAAAAATGCCCAGGTGTGTTTTTGCTGGCATTTTTTGGGGGGTTTTGGAGGCAGGCAAAACATCTGAACTTGTGTATAGTCGTGTATACACACACATCCATATATTTATATACACACCTAGACATATATAGGTGTGATAGTAGCAGAAATATATGCTTGCGCTAATGAAATAATTTACAGTAATATATTTCTGCTACTATCACACCTATATATGGCTAGGTGTCTATATACATATAATTATGTGTGTATATATACCACTATACACAAGTTCAGATGTTTTGCCTGCCTCAAAAGAACCCAAAAAAATGCCAAAAAAACGCTAGCGTCAAAAAAAAATGCCTAGGCATGTTTTTGCTGGCATTTTTTGGGGGGTTTTGGAGGCAGGCAAAACATCTGAACTTGTGCACAGTACCACTATACACAAGTTCAGATGTTTTTCCGGACTGCAAAGAACCCAAAGAAATGCCTGCTTTGAAACCGGCAAGGTGTGAAAACCGAGGAAAGAAGCTAACCGACCTGAGCTGAAAGTTTTCTAATACATACAATCCTTTTTTTTTCTGGTTCTGGACATGCTACAGAGCTGAAACTTCACAGGTACACCTTTTAGACCCCCCAGACACAAAATCACACATAAAAAGTTCTTAAAAATTGTCATTTTTGATAAAAAAGCCAATTATTGAAAAAAAAAAATAGATTTTTTGATTTTTACTTTGGATTTCAGATCTGGGGGGTCCAAAAAGTGTACATGTGAAGTTTAAGCTCTGTAGCATGTCCAGAACCATAAAAAAAAAGATTGTTTGTATTAGAAAACTTTCAGCTCAGGGGGTTGGCTTCGCTGCTGTAACACCTTGCCGGTTTAATAGAAGGGATTTTTTTGGGTTCTTTGCAGTCAGAAAAAACATCTGAACTTGTGTATAGTGGTACTGTGCACAAGTTCTGATGTTTTGCCTGCCTCCAAAAACCCCCAAAAAATGCCAGCAAAAACACACCTGGGCATTTTTTTTTTTGACGCTAGCGTTTTTTTTGGCATTTTTTGGGGTTCCTTTGAGGCAGGCAAAACATCTGAACTTGTGTATAGTGGTATATATACACACATAATTATATGTATATAGACACCTAGCCATATATAGGTGTGATAGTAGCAGAAATATATTACTGTAAATGATTTCATTAGCGCAAGCATATATTTCTGCTACTATCACACCTATATATGTCTAGGTGTGTATATAAATATATGTATGTGTGTATATACACCACTATACACAAGTTCAGATGTTTTGCCTGCCTCAAAAGAACCCCAAAAAATGCCAAAAAAAACGCTAGCGTCAAAAAAAAATGCCCAGGTGTGTTTTTGCTGGCATTTTTTGGGGGTTTTTGGAGGCAGGCAAAACATCAGAACTTGTGCACAGTACCACTATACACAAGTTCAGATGTTTTTCCTAAAAAAAGGGGGTAGGATATCTGCGCTCAGACAATTGGACTCACAAATAAATCAAAATAATCACATAAATATATAAAAATACACATAAATGTGAATAAAAAGGTGTAGGCAGCCAACTAAAAAGTAGATAAAACTTTGATAGGCATGAAAAGAAATGTAGTAGCGCCAAACACTATAAGCAAATGAAATCATCCATAAAAGTCCAAATAAAGTCCATAAAGGGAAAAAAGACAAGATCCCTGATCCAAATTGTGCAGGTAAAGGAAAGCTAGCACCCAATCGTGATGTGCACTCATATGCGCTTACCAGAAATCAATGTAATCAGAGCGATGTATGAATCCAAGAGAAGCAAGATGGACCACAAAAATGTTTCAGGGATTCCAACTCAAAATGATCTGATATGCTGACACCAGTAGGGTATAGATAACCTGATATGGGAAGTATCGCCTGGGCTTGCTGCAAGTTGATCCCAGCTCCAGTACCTCAACACAAAGGGGAGGACAATAGTGCAGACTGTACAGGATAACATATATTGGTATAAAGAAAGGTACTCACACATATCGAAATGTATAGGAGCATGTATCATAATGAAATTCCGCGGTGTAAGGTAGCGTGCTAGTCGTTCCCGGGTCGCCTAAAACTTTTTTTTGTGTGATTAATAGTTAATGGGGCATGACCCAGAACCCTAGGCACTTTTTAGGGGCATTTATTGGGTTTTAGGGCTTAAAAATGGTGTTTTTTGATTACCGAAGTTCGGGGTCCCATTGATTTCAATGGGGTTCTGAAATCCGAACCGAACTTTTGGGAAATTCGGGTGTTCTGGTCGAACCGAACTTTTCAAAAGTTCGATCATCCCTATTCTCTAATAGGATAAAATATTTCTGTTCTTTGCTGAATTACTTGGCAAGCTTGTAAATGAAGGCCCTACCCATTAGCCTATTGCTTACGAGTAGAGTTGAGCGAACACCTGGACGTTCGGGTTCGGCGGGTTCGACCGAACTTGAAAAAAAAGTCCGGTTTCGTGACCCGGACTTAACCCAAACTTTGTCCCGATCCCGAACTCCATTGAAGTCAATGGAGACCCAAACCTTTGAGCACTAAAATGCCTCTAAAACAAACATGGAAAGGGCTAGAGGGCTGCAAATGGCAGAAAAATCATCTTAAGAGCATGGCAAGTGCTCTGGAAACAAATGTGGATAGGGAAAGAACTTAAAATAACATAAAAACAGAAAAATAAAAAATAATCATCTTGAATGATGTAGGAGGAGGACAAGGCCCATATGGAGTAGGAGGTTGAGAAGGCGGAGTATATGGCGGTGTAGGTGGAAGCGGCGGCGGCAGTGGAGGAGGAGGATGAGGTAGCCAACACTGGTTTTGGTTTTTAATAAAAAAAAAATTTAAATTCGGGTACACCCCAAAAGAGTAAGAAAGATCAAATCCAGCAATGGCTGGGTAAGGCCGATATACATGTCTATTCTGCACAAGGTACGGACAAATCCTGTGGGATCCATGCCTGGTTCATTTTAAGGAGCGTGAGCTTGTCTACATTGGCTCTGGACAGGCGGCTGCGCTTGTCTGTGATAACGCCCCCAGCCATGCTAAATACACGTTCAGATAATACACTGGCTGCAGGGCAGGCCAGCACCTCCAAGGCGTAAAGGGCAAGCTCAGGCAATTTGCCCAACTTGGAGACCCAGAAGTTGAAGGGGGCAGACCCGTCATTCAGTACGTCTAGGCGTGTGCACACATACTACTCCACCATGTTAGTGAAATGCTGCCTCCTGCTAAGACGTTCCATATCAGCTGCTGGTACAGCTGCTTGTTGTGGCGTGCTGACAAAGCTTTTCTACATTTCGGCCATGCTAACCCTGCCTTCTGAGGTGCTGGCAGTGCCCTGGCAGCGTTGACGACCTCTTCCTCCTTCTCCCCTGCCTTGGCCTTGTGCTTCCACTGTGCCCCCGCTGTCAGGTGGGAATGCTACCAGCAGCGCGTCTACCAGCGTGTGCTTGTCCTCGCGCATCTTCCGATCACGCTCCAGTGAGGGAATTAAGGACGGTACGTTGTCCTTGTAATGGGGATCCAGCAGGGTGGCCACCCAGTAATCAGCACAAGTTACTATGTGGGAAACTCGGAGGTCGTTGCGAAGACACTGCAGCATGTAATCGCTCATGTGTGCCAGGCTGCCCAGAGGCAATGAATAGCTGTCATCTGTGGGAGGTGTATCCTCTGTGTCCTCCATATCCCCCCAGCCACGCACCAGTGATGGCCATGAGCTGGCCTGGGTGCCACCCTGCTGTGAACATTATTCCATATCCTCCTCCATCTCCTCCTCATCATCCTTGTCATCCTCCAGAACTGTGCCCCTGCTGGACAATTGTGTCCCTGGCGTTTGTGTGTGCAGGAACCCAACCTCGCAGCCACTTGCGAATGACTTGAAAATGTTACCTCTTCATCCTCCTCCTCCTCCTCATCCTGTGCCACATCCTCTTCCATCATCGCCGAAGTGTTTTTTCAAGAAGGCATAGATGTGGGATAGTTAAGCTGAGAACGGCGTCATCGGCACTGGCCATGTTGGTGGAGTACTCGAAACAGTGCAACAAGGCACACAGGTCTCACATGGTGGTTTATTGGTGGTTAAGTGGTGCTGTCCTGCAGAGCGACTCATGCGTGCGTGCTGCAGCTGAAACTCCACTATGGCCTGCTGCTGCTCGCACAGTCTGGCCAGTATGTGCAAGGTGGATTTCCACCTTGTGGGCACGTCACATATGAGGCGGTGAGTGGGAAGGCCGAAGTTACGCTGCAGCGCTGACAGGCGAGCAGCAGCAGGGTGAGAACGCCGAAAGTGCGCACAGACGGCCCGAACTTTCTGCAGCAGCTCTGACATATCGGGGTAATTTCTAAGGAATCTCTGCACCACCAAATTCAGCACATGCGCCAAGCAAGAGATGTGTGTCAAACCGGCTAGGCCCAGAGCTGCTATGAGATTTCACCCGTTATCGCACACCACCAGGCCAGGCTTGAGGCTCACTGGCAGTAACCACTCATCAGTCTGCAGTTCAATGCCCCTCCACAACTCCTGCGCAGTGTGTGGTTTTTCACCCAAACAGGCAAGTTTTAAAACTGCCTGCTGTCGTTTACCCCTGGCTGTGCTGAAGTTGGGGGGAAGGTGTTACGTTGACCGGAAGAGGAGGCGGTAGAGGATGAGGAAGCGGAGTAGGAGGAGTTAAGAACAGGAGGCAAACTGAAGCGCCCTGCAATCCTTGGTGGTGGAAGGACATGCGCCAAACTGCTATCCGCCTCTGGCCCACCCGCCACTGCATTTACCCAGTGTGCTGTTAGTAAGATGTAACGTCCCTGACCGTGCTTACTGGTCCACGTATATCTAGTTAGGTGGACCTTGCCACAGATGGCGTTGCGCAGTGCCCACCTGATTTTGTCACCCGCTTGGTTGTGCAGGGAATGGATGGCTTGCCTGGAAAAGTAGTGACGGCTGGGCACAACGTACTGTGGGACAGCCACCGCCATAAGGCTCTTAAAACTCTGCGTCTCCACCAGACGGAATGACAGCATTTCAAAGGCCAGGAATTTTGAAATGCTGGCATTCAGGGCCAGGGATCGCGGGTGGGTAGGGGGGTACTTTCTCTTCCGCTCCAGTGTTTGGTAGATAGAAAGCTGAACGCTTCCACGGGACATTGTGGAGATGATTGTTGGTGACCCAGGTGGTGGTGTTGCTGGTGGATCCTCTGTTTGCGGGGTGGCAGGTGCCACTGTCACTACAGAGGTGGATGAAGAGGCCAAGACTGCAGCAGCAGAAGAGGAAGCAGGAAGAGCCAGAGACCTTTCTTGGTTTTTGAGGTGTGCACTCCACTGCAGCTCGTGCTTTGCACTTAGATGCCTGCTCATGCAGGTTGTGCTCAGGTTGAGAAGGTTTATGCCTCGCTTCAGGCTCTGATTGCACAGCATGCAAACCACTCGTGTCCTGTCATCATCACATTGTCTGAAGAAATGCCACTCTAGGGAACTCTTGTGAGCTGGCTTTGGTGTGCTCAGTCCCTTGCTGCTTTGGCAGTAGCAGGCGTAGTGTCTAGGGCACGGCCGCTCTGCTTTTGCACCCTGCTCCCTCTTCTGCTGTGCTGGTGGCTCTGTAAGACCACCGTCTCTTCCTCCAAACTACTCAGGTCACCTGCATGACGTTTATTCCATGTGGGGCCGAGTACCTCATTGTCCTCCACATTGTCTTCCACCCAGTCTTCACCCCTGCAACCCTTGTCGGTCTCCACAATTCGGAATTACGCAGCAGTTGGCACCTGTGTTTCGTCATCATCCGAGATGTGCTGCGATGGTCCTCCCATGTACTCATCTGGAAACATAAGTGGTTGGGCATTGGTGCACTCAATCTCTTCCACTTCTGGGGCAGGGCTAGGTGGATGGCCCTGGGAAACCATGCTAACAGAGTCATCAAAAAGAAGAAGAGATTGCTGCTTGAATTGGGGCTCAGACTGCATGGCTTATTTGCAAGGGGGTGCGGTGACAGATTGATGGACATCGGCTGCAGGTGGCAACTCTGACCTTTCAGCAGAAAGACAATGGGAGACAATGTGAAGGAACTGGAGGCACCGTCAGCAACCCAATCTACTATCACCTGTAATTGTTCTGGCCTCAACATTTGTAGAGGCACATTAGGCCCTGCCAAATACTGCTGCAGGTTCTGTCGCCTACTCGCAGCTGAGGAAGGTGTTTCACCTGTGCGTGTAACTGGCACAGATCGACCACGTCCTCTCCTTTCAACAGGAGCTCCACCAGCAACACCACGACCCAGGCCATGTCCCTTATTTGATCTTCTCCTCATATTTATCGAATTTTGGATCTTCCCCGAAATAGGTTTTTATTGCAAGGTGCAATACAACAGTATGCAATGGGTGTATCTCACTGTAACATATGCGGACAGGGCCGCAATAAACTCTTTTTGCCCCAAAATGTTTTTTTTTTATTGCAAGGCGCAATACAACAATATGCAAAGGGTGTATCTCACTGTAACATATGCGGACAGGGCAGCAATAAACTCTTTTGTCCCCTAAATCGTTTTTTTATTGCAAGGCGCAAGACAAAAGTATGCAATGAGTGTATCTCACTGTAACATATGCAGACAGGGCCGCAATAAACTCTTTTGTCCTCTAAATAGTTTTTTTTTTTATTGCAAGGTGCAATACAACAGTATGCAATGGGTGTATCTCACTGTAACATATGCGGACAGGGCCGCAATAAACTCTTTTGTCCCCTAAATAGTTTTTTTATTGCAAGGCGCAATACAACAATATGCAATGGGTGTATCTCACTGTAATATACGCGGACAGGGCCGCAATAAACTCTTTTGTCCCCTAAATTGTTTTTTTTTATTGCAAGGCGCAATACAACAGTATGCAATGAGTGTATCTCACTGTAACATATGCAGACAGGGCCGCAATCAACTTTTTTTGTCCCCTAAAGATTTTTTTTTTTATTTAAAATTTTAAGCATAACAAAATAATAACCATGTGAATGCAGATACAAGGAACTGACATACATACATTTTGAGACTTGTGGGGAAAAAGCCAACCCAGGGGTGGGCAAGGTAAAAAAGGGGGGGGGAAAATGTGGTCAGAACTCGATGACCTAGGTAGGGGCAAGGGTCGTCAAGGAGGCAGGTTTGAGTGGATCTCAAACAAGAAATGTGTAATCGTCCGAAGGCAAGTCCAGGTCCTTTGAGAGGAAGGTTAGATAAGCTTTCCATTTGTGGTAAAAGGACTGGCTGGATGAGGAGGCCGTAAAGTCCGTATTAAGGCGGTCAATGGATAGGAGTGTGGTTAGCTCTGATTTCACCCTAGAGATAGAAGGGGGGGGGGTCGTGGAAATCCAATGTTTCAGGATCACTCGTCTGGCTACTAGAAGGCTGTTGAGAATCCACAGACGGTTAGTGTTGGCAGGAGTGCTTGACCATTTCTGTAAACGTTTGTCCCAATATCTGAACAGGAGTAGTAGAGGGTCTTTAGGTACAGAGATGCCGGTCACATCGTTAATGAATGATAAGACTTGGTCCCAGAACAGTGAGATGGATGAGCAAGACCAAAACTTGTGATGTAGGGAAGGTTTCTCAGCATAGCAGAGAGGACATTTGTGAGCACCAGGAATCGTGTTGTCAGAAAGGATAAGGATGTGTGCTCTATGGAAGATTTTAAACTGGGTTTCTTTCCAAGTAGCATTAGGGGTAAGTCCAAGAGTGGCACGAAGACCACTTATCATGTTGGGTAGAGTGTCTTCTCCAGGGAAATCCTTAAGCCAATTGGATGCAGAGGACGTAAAAGAGGCTGGGGACACGTCCTCAGTAGGGGTTTGTATATGTCCGAGATGGTGAAGTTGCCGGAATCCAAGAGGTTATCGATAAGAGAGGACCGGTGGCCATGTTAATAAAGTGTAGGCATTGATTCACGTAAAAGGAGTCTGAAACCTGTAAATTATATTTGGCCACAATATTGGAAGTCCCAGTTTGGAGGTCGCACAAATGTGCAAAATTAACCAAACCTTTTGTATTCCAGACCTTGTACACTGCATGATCGAGGCCAGGGGGGAAAGCAGGATTACCCCGGATCGGGAGATATTTAGAGAAATAAAGAGGCAATTTCAGGAGCTTGCGTACTTCCCTCCACGCAATAACCGTATCCCTAAGGAGCAAGTTATGGCGAAGTTCTGGGCGCATTTGGGCCCATTTAACATGTAGGAGCACTGAGAGAGAAAAGGGGCTGGACATCTGAGACTCCAACTCATCGTTGGAATAATTAGAGGTCTGAGATATCCAGTCCATGGCCACCCTCAGGAGACATGACAAATTATATAACCGCAAATCAGGAAAATTAATGCCAGCGTCGCACCTGGGGAGGCTCAATTTTTTTGAAGAAATACAAGGTCTCCTACCTCTCCAGAGGAAACGGGAAAAGGCACGAGCCATCTCCTGCTTGTCTTTATGTCTGATCAGTAGAGGTAGAGCCTGAAGAAGGTACAGGAGACGTGCAAAGCTGACCATTTTAATTAAGTGGCATCTCCCCAAAAGCGACAGCGGCAGTTCCATCCAATTTTCCAGTTCTCCCCTTATTTTGGAAAATAAAGGGGGATAGCTTAGGGTATATATAGAGGAAGGGGTCCTCCCTATTTTAATACCTAGGTATGTAATATGTGTATTTTCAATCTGAACCGGGGAGTCTTTTTCCCATGAGCGGGACTTGGCATCCCCCAAAGGGAGTATCTCGCTTTTGGAGTAATTGATTTTTAGACCCAAGCATTTTCAAAATGCATCGAAAGTAGAGACGATCGCAGGTATGTCGGCGGAAGGGTGAGAGGTAAACAACAGGACATTGTCAGCGAACAGAGAGAGGCGCAATTCCTGAGAAACCACGTGTATCCCATGTAGGGGGGCAGTGTTTGAAAGGTAACGTGAGAGGGGCTCGATCGCTAGGTTGAACAAGAGCGGGGACAGGGGGCAACCCTGGCGGGTACCTTTTGAATAAGCGGGAATCTTCAGTCAGGGACCCACCCACACACAGTCTAGCGGTCGGAGAAGCATGCATGGAAGTTATGAGATTGATGAAAGGGCCGAGGAATCCAATGGTCGCCAGGACCTTGCGGAGCCAGACAAAATTAACATTGTGAAAAGCCTTTTCGGCATCAAGGGTAACTATGGCCAGGTCATTTTTTGGGTGGATACGTGCTTGGTCCAGTACCAGTAATACCTTCCTTATGTTGGCAGTGGCTGAACGTCCCTTCGTAAAATCTGACTGTGCCGGGTGTATAAGGTGAGGCATGATGAGTGCTAAACGTGAGGCAATGAGTTTCAAAAGGATTTTGACATCCAGATTCAATAGTGAGATGGGACGGTACGAGCCAGGTTCCAGGGGGTCTTTGCCTTTTTTCGCTAAGAGTTTAATAATTGCCTGATTACCCGTTGGAAAGTAAGGACCGCCGTCCCATATGGATGAGTAGACTGCGACGAGTGTGGGAACTATACTAGGTGCAATGGATTTGTAGAATTCCCCAGAGAGACCGTCAGGACCTGGGGCTTTACTAGATGCCAAATGTTTGATCGTCTGTAGGACTTCATCTGGAGAAATGGGGGCATTTAATGCATCCAGATGTTCCTTACTGATAGTGGGGAGTCCTGTGCCCGACAGAAAAAGGTCGTCCACAGAACTCTCCACCTCGTCAGGGCCATATAAAGAGGAGTAAAAGTCTTGCATAATACGCTGCACCCCTTGAGGGGTAGAATCAACCAAGCCCACAGGGTCTCAAAGAGAGCCAATGTGGGTAGGGGATGTCGGGCCTTTGCACATTTTCGCCAAGAGCTTCCCTGCCTTATTGCCAAACCTGTGCAAAGTCGCAGAGAGGTGTGCTTTATGAATACATACCAAATGGTCCGCCCAATCGTCGAAGTTCTGTTTGGCTGCCAACCAGTCTGCACGAGCCGTGGGGAGTCTGTCATCATAACGGTCCGTTGAGCCACCCGCAAGCGTTCGCTAGCCAATTTATATCCGCCGTTAGCGTGTCGTTTAAAAGCCGCAGCGTACGATATGATGCGGCCTCTCAGAAAGGCCTTGCCCGCTTCCCAAAACAGATGCGGGAAAGTACAATGTGTCGCGTTAGAAACCGAATAGTCCGTCCACGCACGCTCCAAGTAAGATTTAAAGTCCTCATTATTGGACAAGTAGGAGGGGAACCGCCAAATAAGCGGGGCAGCTGGGATGTCAGCTAATTCTAGGGAGATGGAGATTGGGGAATGGTCCGATACCGCTATTTCGTGGATAGTGGCGTCATGAATCAGTGGAAGAAGGGAGGCAGTACAAAATAAATAGTATATTCTCATAAAAAGCTTATGGGGATGAGAGTAAAAGGTATATTCACGATCTGCGGGATGGGAATGTCGCCGCACATCAGACAACGAGAGAGAATCGATTAACGAGGCCAAGGGGGTGGGACTACCGAGAACGCGGGAGGGCGACGACGCCGGGGGAGAAGATTTGTCTAATACTAGGTCCATTACAGCATTAAAATCTCCGCCAACAAGGCGGGGGACATTTGGAAGCGTCAGGATATCGCTGTATAAAAAGACTGGTCAAATACATTAGGTACATATATGTTAGAGACAACAAATTCCTTACAATGGAGACAAACATGTGCCGAGACATAACGGCCATCCGAGTCCATGTCCACCGAAAGGATCTCCACTGGAAGTCGCTTATCAAACAAAATCAACACCCCAACCTTACGGCCAGAGGCCGCCGAACCCACAACCTTCCCTACCCATAATTTTTCCATACATGCCATGTCTTCTGCCAGAAGGTGCGATTCCTGGATAAGAGCGATGTCCGCCCGAAGGCGTTTAAGAATGATGTCGTAAAACTTTCATCCTTTTAGCCGGGGATCGAAGACCCTTAACATTCCAAGTCACTATTGTCATGGTAAGGGAAAAGGAGGTGTGTGTCTGCAAATATTCGTATAGAGCTTACCCAAACCCAAGGGGAGAGTGAGAGCCATTCCATAGGTTCAGACCCGCCGGGTGTTCGCACGAGCATGTCGGTGTACGACCACTGAAGAAAAACGGACAGGGGAGGGGACACATAGGAAAACTGGATGGAGAAAGAACAAACATAATAGCAAACATAACAGTAAAATCGTAAGAACTTCACTTTTTTCCGCATGCGTATACTAAGGAGCGCAGCCCCCCCAAGCAGAACTCCGGGGATAACGAGGGGTACAATATGACCCATATGATACTTATCAACCAAAGTTACTTGGGTCTTGGCCTGCAGCAGGCCATAAGGCAACCACAGTATACGCACCAGACATGGGAGAGGAGCACGCATAAAACAGCACATCAAATAAGGCATTAAAATATAACAAGCTCACAGATTATTACTCCATATGGAAAATGAACCTGAGAGATGCGCCAGAACAGGCGCTAGGGACCTCCCGGGCACACAGCCCAGAGGTAATAGCACCCGGGCCACTCAAGGTAGAGAGCAGAAACGTTCCAGGATTGGATGGGAATCAACGAGGTGTGACCGGGCGGCCAGAGCTAACCACATCAGAGTACCTTTGCCGTTTACGGGATTTCTTCCTAGGGCTCCGTTGGACCAGAGGTCTGGAAAAGGGAAGGGATTTGGCCGATGCTGGGTGACCTTGGTCACCGTGATGAAGTGAGCGGACAAAATTCTCTGCTTCTTCCGGATCTTGGAAGGATAATTGATTGCTGTTTGGAGCACGAAGGCGTAGTGTCGCCGGATAGGCCCGGGTAAATTTCAAGCGTTCCTGTTGAAATTTACCCTGGCCTAGCAAACAGTTTGGAAAGCTTTACGTCTTTTTGCGACATCCACAGAGTAATGAGCAAAGATAAAAATTTTCATGCCTTCAATTTGGAAATTCGAGGTTTGGCAGAATTTTTGTAGGATAGCAGATTTGTCCACATAATTTAAATATTTGGCGATAATGGGGCGAGGGGTCTTGCGCTCCTCAGAATAAAGACCCATTCTATGAGCCCGTTCTACCATGCAGGTACCCTGTAAGCCCAGAGCAGCAGGGATCCTCTTAGCACAGAGTTCAGGAATGGCAGAGGGTGCAATGTTTTCCGGGACCCCAATAAATCTAAGGTTGCTCCGGCGTGACCTGTTCTCCAAATCCTCTCATTTTTAATTGACACGATTCAGCTTGTCTTGGGATTGCTCCGTGCCCTGAAACTGGTACAGTTCATCTTCCACATTAGAGAGGCGACTTTCTAAGTCTGTTATCCTGTGGGAGTGTGCATCCAACTCCATTTTGATGCTTGCCATGCCAGCAGCTACAGCCCGTTCCACAGAGGCCGCAATGGTGGGCGTTAGCAGGGCCACTACAGCCTGAGCTATTTTGTCTGTGGAGGGGTCTTGCGGAGGAGGAGCGGCATTATGTGGCTGCTGGGAGACGTCCGGCAGCAGCAGTCAGGAACCTGTCCCTAGTATAGTTATAGCAGAGTGACGCACGGCGCTGTGTGACTCCAGCTTATATAGAGTCTGGGTCACATGCTGCACTGGCCAATCACAGCCATGCCATTAGTAGACATGGCTGTGATGGCTTCTAGGGCACACTAGTTAAACGCTTGCTGATTGGCTGCCTTGCACCTGTTTAAAGCACGCCATTAAAACCGCGCCAAAACATCAAATAACGTTACCGAACAACAGACAGTACCCGAACATACAGTGAAATGTTCGGGTTCGGGTCCGGGTACCGAATACCCGAAAGTCCGGTACGAACACGAACAATACAATCCGGGTTCGCTCAACCCTACTTACGAGGCTCAGTAGGTCATAAAAGTAGTGTCCACTGTCCACAAGTCCATGGGCCATGTAATTGCTTCAAATATTCAGTGGGTTCTAATAAAGATAGAAAGAGGAGGAGCGCCCGATATCCAATGGAATGCAAGTCGAGAGGTGAATATGTAGTTGTTTATTAAATGTAGCAACAAGTGATCAGGCCAACACATTTTGGGGAAAAGGACTCCCCTTTCATCAGGGCTGCTGCTGTTTGTTGAAGGTAGTAGTAGTCCTCTGTTTGGACAGCATATAGCCCTATGCTGCCGCTGCAAACACAGCAACTACAGATCATACTGTTCCTGGTGTCAGAGACACCCTCACTTGGGATCCTTCCCTAATGGCAGAGGACAAGTACTACACTCAACTAACAGCAGCAGCAGCCCTGATGAAGGGAGAGTCTTTTGCCCCGAAATGCATTGGCCTGATCATTTGTTGCTACATTCAATAAACAACTACATATTCACCTCTCAGTTTGCATTCCATTGGATATCAGGCACTCCTTCTCTTTCTATCTTTACTAGTACATGCGGAAATATCCTCAAGGTCTTACCCAGAGGCAGCACCCCAAGCCCCCTAAAAGGGCTCATCATCTCCCTCTGATGCAGCTGGGCAGAATAGATCAAAAGAGAACCCTTCCAACCCGCACACACCACCACCTAAGCATTGACTTACCACCAATTGAGTCAGCCCTGTGCAGTCTCCAACCCTACAAAAACATTCAGTGGTTGGGAGATTTACACAGGCTAAGTCACATAAGACAGAGTTATCCTTGAGTCTTTCTTAATTTTGAGAAATATATTTATATCTTTATTCAAACAATTATGTTTATTTTACAGATGAGTAGCTTTCTTCATAGGTTATCAAAAAATGTTCACTATAGCTGATTATTCTGTGGTATGATCTAGTGATCGACTGATATAAATTTTTTTCATTGCCGATACCAATATTTTGCCGATCGCATATCGGTATCGGCCAATATTAGCGGATATTTTCACACATGTAAAAATTACCCAAAAAAACACAAAATATGACAGAAATCTCTTAATAAACTTGTTAATCTTTATTTATTAACATATTTAACATTAAGTGCTCGTTCTTCACACCTTAACTAGGGATGTTCGAACTTTTGAAAAGTTTGGTTCGACCAGAACACCTGAACTTCCCGAAAGTTCGGCCTGGATTTCAGAACCCCATTGAAATCAATGGGACCCGAACTTCGGTAATCAAAAAACACCATTTTGAAGCCCTACAATCCTATGCCTGCGCTAATGAAATTATTTGCAGGCATAGGGCTCCGCTCCTATCACACCTATATGTGTGTATGTGTATAAATACATATAAGTGTGTGTGTATATATATATATACCCCAACACAGAAGTTCAGATGTTATGCCTGCCTCCAAAGACGCCCAAAATAATGCCCAAAAAAAACGCTTGCAACAAAAACGCCCAGGTGTGTTGTTGCAGGCGTTTTTTTGGGCATTTTTTGGGCGTCTTTGGAGGCAGGCATAACATCTGAACTTCTGTATAGGGGTATATATACACACACACTTATATGTATTTATACACATACACACATATAGGTGTGAGAGGAGCAGAGCCCTATGTCTGCGCTAATTAAATTATTTGCAGGCATAGGGCTCCGCTCCTATCATTCCTATATGTGTGTATGTGTATAAATACATATATGTGTGTGTATATATACCCCTACACAGAAGTTCAGATGTTATGCCTGCCTACAAAGACGCCCAAAAAATGCCCAAAAACCCAAAAAAACGCCAGCAACAAAAACGCCCAGGTGTGATAGGAGCAGAGCCCTATGCCTGCAAATAATTTCATTAGCGCAGGCATAGGATTCTGCTACTTTCACACCTATATATGTGTATGTGTATATATACATACATGTGTGTGTGTGTATATACACCAAACACAGAAGTTCAGATGTCATGCCTGCCTCCAAAGACGTCCACAAAAAAGCCTAATAAACGCCTGCAACAAAAACGGCCAGGTGTAAAAGTAGCGGAGCCACTATCCTGCTCTACTGCAATTCTAAGACAAACAATCTTTTTTCTATGCCGGTCACCCTGACATGGAAGGGTTTGGTCACCCTGCCATAGCAGTCAGAGTCAGTTCACCCTACACTACACTACGGTCCCCCTGACACTTAACACTTTCCCTACAGAAACTAGATTATTGAATCTAACTATAGTGGAAAATAGTACCCTAACTACACTAGATATCACTTTCCTCACACTAATAATTGCTAAATGACACTTTTGAAGCAGGAGTAACAGAACTGCTTCCAATCTCTTCCACATCCCTGTATTACAATGCTAGAGATTTGGCGGGGCTATCTTATATACTGGGGGGCGTATTCACTACTGATTGGCCTCTGGACCCCCTAGTCACTCCAATCACATTCACATTCCTATTATCCTCCTGCCCCCTCAATTGGCTTTTACTGATGGTTCTGGTCCAATCACGGGCTTTTAAAGCCCAGTTCCTGCCCCATTGCATTTTGGTCGGTTCTGGTTGCCGAATTCCGAATGTTTTCAGCAAAAAGTTAGGAATTCGGCCGAATTTCGAACAGTCAATGTTCGGGGCGAACCGATGGTCGACCTGAGCCGTTCGATCATCCCTAACCTTAACTGCATAAAAACTGATATGAAAACTTCAATTCCAGGGACATTTGCTTTGCATTTCACATCCTGATTGTGCATTAATGCATAAAACTGACTGCACTGCAGTAACATATTGCAGTGTGTGAGTCCGCTACTGCAGCACTTTTATCATAAAAGTGCTGCAGTAGTGGACTCACACACTGCAATATGTTACTGCAGTGCAGTCAGTGCAAAACAGCTAGAATAAAAGCTAGGCAACAACAACAGCTACACAAAATACACATATACAGTGGATTGAATGGACTGTAGTCAGTGGAAGAGGACTAACTCTGCAGTAAGGCACTGACTGCAACTAATGCAGTGCAGTCAGTGCAAAACTGCTAGAAAAAGAGCAAGGCAACAGCTACACAATGTCACAGTGGATTGGACTGGACTGGAGTCAGTGGATGACTACTACCCTCTCCAGTAAGGCACTGACTGCCACTAATGCAGTGCAGAATCACAATTTCCAGACCAGGCTCCCTATGGATGTGTGCTTACCAGAAAGGGTAAATTTAAGTGCAGGTTCTCTATAGTGAATCTTGTCCCCTTGATGGAAGACTGGAACCAGTATGGCCATCCCAGAGGAGGAGCACGTCATCTATGTACCTTGGCCAAAGCAGTATTTGTGGCCTACGATGGCATAGATGACGTACTCCTCCCACTGGGCCATGAATAGATTGGCAAGAGAAGGGGCATATTTAGCACCCATGGCCACGCCAGTAACCTGGCTATAGAATTGTCCGCTGTACCAAAAATAATTGTGATGAGTAGCGAACTCCAATAACTCCATAATAACTCCATAATGAAAGATATTTGTACTGCCGGCAGATCTGAGTCTCTATTGAGAAACATGTTTACCGCATTCAATCCCACATTATGAGGAATGACAGTATAAACCGACGACACATCGGCCGTGACCATCCAAAGATGGTCAGTAGGGGTCAACCCCGACAAAAGGCCAATGACGTGCCTCATGTCTTTAATGTACGATTGTGTGGTCTGCACCAATGGCTGCAAATAAGAGTCAATGTACTTCCCCACCCGGGACATCACAGAGTCGATGCCACTGACAATGGGACGACCCGGGGGGGAAGTCAGACTCTTGTGCAATTTGGGAAGATAGTAAATGACCGGAGTGCGAGGGCACTTAGGAATAAAAAATGCCTTTTCTTTTTTATTTATTATGTTCTGGTTGAATCCCCTTTCCACTATACCCTCCAAAGTCTTTTTGTAAGAAAATTTAGGGTCGCTGGAGAGGGGGACATAAGTCTGATTATCTCCTAAAATGCGTTGCATTTCATTGTTGTAGTCACTATGATCAAGTACAACAATCCCACCCCCCTTATCTGCTGGCCTAATGATCAGATCTTTGTTGTCACATAGGGAATCCAATCCCTTTTGTAGGTCAGCTGACAAGGAGGTTTTGTGTGGTTTGATCTTATCCAGATCTCTGAGCAGCACATTCCTAAATACTTTCAACGATGGAGCCAGGGATCCTGGCAGATTAAATAAAGAAGCATTAGAAAGCCCAGAATGTTGAATTTCTGAGCTAACAATGCGATTCTCTTTAATGGGATTACTTAATATATATCTCTTAATATTTAGTTTTCTTACAAACTTGTGGATATCCATGTATGTTTGGAACTTGTCCAAACGTTTAGGGGGAGCATACTTCAGACATTTATCTAAGATGAGCTTTTCAGAATCTGACAATGTTACTTTACTTAGATTGAACACGCCTGCCCCTGCTAAGTTTTTACTTTTTTTAGATTTGATGCGCCTACCTCCTCTGCTTCCCCTTGAGGTTCGGCAGGGCGTTTGGTTCCTTGTGTGGCCCTGGGAAAACCCCAACCTGGATAACTTTGATTGTTAGAATTTTGAGATGTAGTATTTTCAGATACTATCTCCCTAGACCGTTGAGAAACATTTTGGTTACAAGGGGGTTGAGTGTTATTGGGGCCCTCATTGTCTTTTAAAGGATAGAATCTGTTTTCAACAGGAACGTTATATTGATAATCGTCCTGTCTATTATCAGGTCTACCTTGCCAACGGAGGTCTCTGTCAGGGCCTCTGATTGGTCCTGTGGGCGGGTCAAACCAGTGTGTGCCTGGCCTGGAAGGACTATGGTCATATCTTCCATATACTGGGCGTTGATGGCCATAATCAGGGCCTTGATCCCTTTGGTAATGATAAGATGGCTCTGGGTAGTTATAAGGTCCCCTTCTCCATTGTGGGGTATTGGCATAGCCCAATGTTTGTGTGTACTCCCCCTGGTGATAGTTCGGAGCACTATGTTGATCTCTGCCAATTGATGTTATAACCCTGATTGTTATAGGAACTATTAGGCTTATGCTGATTAAAAGGTTGTTTGCCCTTTTTAGGGTTTTGTCCCCTAAATGGAGATTTGAATGAAGGGCGTCGATTATTCTGATAAGGTCCCTTCTTTTGTGTCTTATTAGTGTTACTTATTGTTTGTGGGGGAGCTAGTGTAGCTCTATTGGTTTGAGCAGTAGAGACTTCCATAACCTCATCTTCAGGATTTAATTCTGCCATCAATCGCTTTTGCCATTCAAAAACGCTACTGGTATGGTAATCCTGAAGATCTCTATTAAACTTCTTGTGTTTCTTAATTTATTGATCCTTCTCTTCTTTTTCAAGATTTTTTTAAGAGATCAGCTGAAGAGGATTTGTACTCTTCACTTTCCATATAGGGTGCCAATTTCTCTTTGACTAGTTTCACCTCGTCATCGAGTCTGGAAAGTTTAGCACTTTTTCTCCCTGATAAGAAACGCAAGAAGTTTACCCCTGCCTCGTTGAAGTATTTATACCAATCCTCCAACTCGACCTCCCCGAGTTGAGGACAAACTTCCCACCTAAGGCTCCTGGGGACCATAGTCTTCTTGATATAAGTATCCAGAAATGTCCCATTGTGTATGGATCTCCGATACGAGTAGGTTCTTCAGCCTCATAAAGAGCCCACTCATATCAGTCTCCTCAGTAGAAAGAGCCTCAAAAACTCCATCTGTGTTCAAAGCCCTGGAGGCTCGATACTCAAAGATATCCATTTTAGAGGATATAACCAAAAGCAGCAGTTAAAGGTCAAGACAACAGAAATGGAAAATGGAAAATAATAACCGCGCTAATGGAGATAAAATATGCAGCTGCAACTTCAAGTGTGACCACACCCCAGTAAATAGTTCTATATCAAGTCGCGCTATTAATAAGTAATGGAAAATAAAGTCCATAAAAGTCCATAAATTGAAGAATCACAATTTCCAGACCAGGCTCCCTATGGATGTGTGCTTACCAGAAAGGGTACATTAAAGTGCAGGTTCTCTATAGTGAATCTTGTCCCCTTGATGGAAGACTGGAACCAGTAAACTCGTGGTGATTCAGTGGTCGTTGAATCATAAAATAAAATATAAAAAGCGCAATAGCGTAAAACCCAACACAAATGATATTAAGTGACTTGAACACCAATGTGATCATTCAATGTTTGGTTCAAAAAATTGGTGTTGTGCAGATATAACCACCACCAGTGTGAATGCTCACAAGCCAATAGTTAAAAGAAAATGTAGAAAAAATATAGAAAAAGAAATGATCCCATGCGGTGGGACACCTAGAAGGTACCCCTTACCAGAGTGAATAAGAGCAAATGCATATGTCAATAGAGAGAAGTGCTATCCTTCACCAGCTGGAATCGCCACTTGCCATGCAAAGGAAATAGAAACGCCAAAGTGAATGGGAGTGATCACACATACACTGTATCTTCCGTGCTAAACCTCCACCAGCTGAAGTAGCCTCTTACCATATATAAATGATAAACAAGCCAAAGTGCAACAGGGCAATCACGTAAATCACCTAAGAACCAGTGCCAGCCTTCACCAGTAGAATTCTCCTCTTACCACATATGGATATTAATATCGCCTGTAGATGTATGAGGCCTCATGGAGAAAAACACTTGACCTGAAGCAAATTCCAACCCGGGTGACTCCAAAAGATAGCCAGGGTATTCACCACCATAAAAGGAAAACAACTTCCATAGTGTAAAACCGCTTTAAAATTTATTGTAGATAAAAGAAAAACACTCACAATGTATCAGGAAGTACAGAGCATTGATTGTTAGCCGCCGGCTGGACGACTCCGCTCGTCCGCACTTCCTTGTTGCAGTCAGATGACGTTAGTACGCCTTGTCCTTACGACGTTTCGTCACAGATGACGTTTTCAAAGGTGCGGACGGCGTACTGACGCCACCTATTTGAACAAGAAGGTTGGGCTGGGCACCCGGAAATTGGTGAGGACCGCTCCGCCATCTTGGAAGAGGGAAATAGGAGCTTATTAGATGATCACACACCAAGATCGGGACTAAATACACCAGCAGAATACGTGCGTGCCAAACGAGACAGAAAATAAAGGAACTGCCACGCTGACACCAAAATATCTTTCCACATAAATATAAAAGAAAAAACAGGAATATAATTACATTATCAATAGCCGACAGTACATACATAGATTGACAATGGCACTATCTAGTGGTTATATAGCGCAAAGGAGTATCATATAATCCAATGCTCACAATATTCACGAGACAACATCAGAAAAAGGCCATTGATGTATTGGGATATGGTATTCTAAAAATTCAAAAAATCCCGCCCTAAAAATTGACCTGTGAATGGTAAACAAATACTCTCAATAGAGTTGAGCGGACACCTGGAAGTCCGTGTTCGGCGGGTTCGGCCGAACTTGAAAAAAAAGTCCGGGTCCGTGTCCCGGACTTTTTCCGAACTTTACCCGGACACCGAACCCCATTTACCCGGACCCGAACTTTCAGGCACTTAAATGGCTCTAAAACACCAATGGAAAGGGCTAGAGTGCTGCAAATGGCAGCAAAATGTAGTTAAGAGCCCCTTTAAATTATTTTTTTAATAGCAGATTAGAACAGCAATCTGTAGTGAAATATAGCTGAACGCTGCACACAACAGACTGATAAAAATAGATTTTTTTCTCCCTCCTCCTCCTCAGTGGGCTCAAGTGAGGGCAAAAAGATTGTTAACTGCACCACCCCCCACACAGCAAAATCAATGTAGACTGTCCCTGCCTAATCTCCAGCCTGTCCCTAATATGCTCAATAAGATCGTTCACTGCACCACCCCCCAAACAGCAAAATCGATGTAGAAGACTGACCCTGCCTAATCTCCAGCCTCGCCCTAAAATGCTCTAATAACTGTCCCTGCCTGCACTCCGACCTGTCCCTGCATTCTTTTTGGACACAATTTTTCACAGAATCACTGTCTGTCCCTAATCAGCAGCCAGCACGTATGATGTGTGCTCTGTCCCTAAACTACAGCAGAATGACGCGGCGCGCAGGGGCTCTCAAACTTATAAAGACATGGTCACATGCTTCAGATGGCCAATCACAGCTACTAATACATTAGTAGGCATGGCTGTGATGGCGCACACCAATTAAACGCTTGTTGATTGGCTGTTGAAAGCCCGCCATTACATACAAAACAGGAAATAAAATGACCGAACACAGATTTTAAACCCGAACATACAGTAAAGTTTTCGGGTCCGTGTTTGGGTAACAAAAAGCCAATTATTCAGTACGAACACGAATAATACAGTCCGTGTTCGCTCAACACTAACTCTCAACAAACTTTATTGAATTGGGGATTAAACAAAATTAACGATAATAAAAACCCGCCAATGTATAGCTACACAACACCAATTTTTTGAACCAAGCATTGAATGATCACATTGGTGTTCAAGTCACTTAATATCATTTGTGTTGGGTTTTACGCTATTGCGCTTTTTATATTTTATTTTATGATTCAACGACCACTGAATCACCACGAGTTTACTGGTTCCAGACTTCCATCAAGGGGACAAGATTCACTATAGAGAACCTGCACTTAAATGTACCCTTTCTGGTAAGCACACATCCATAGGGAGCCTGGTCTGGAAATTGTGATTCTTCAATTTATGGACTGTTATGGACTTTATTTTCCATTACTTATTAATAGCGCGACTTGATATAGAACTATTTACTGGGGTGTGGTCACACTTGAAGTTGCAGCTGCATATTTTATCTCCATTAGCGCGGTTATTATTTTCCATTTTCCATTACTAATGCAGTGCAGTCAGTGCAAAACTGCTAGAAAAAGAGCAAGGCAACAACAGCTACACAATGTCACAGTGGATTGGACTGGACTTGAGTCAGTGGAGGACTATCCTCTGCAGTAAGGCACTGACTGCATCTAATGCAGTGCAGTCAGTGCAAAACTGCTAGACAAAGAGCAAGGCAACAACAGCTACACAATTTCACAATGGATTGGACTGGACTGGAGTCAGTGAAGGACTACCCTCTGCAGTAAGGCACCGACTGCAACTAATGCAGTGCAGTCAGTACACAACTGCTAGAAAAAGAGCAGGGTAACAACAGCTACACAATGTCCCAGTGGATTGGACTGGAGTCAGTGGAGGACTACCCTCTGCAGTAAGGCACTGACTGCAACTAATGCAGTGCAGTCAGTGCAAAACTGCTAGAAAAAGAGCAAGGCAACAGTTACACAATGTCACAGTGGATTGGACTGGACTGGAGTGATTGGAGGACTACCCTCTGCAGTAAGGCAACTAATGCAGTTCAGTCAGTGCAAAACTGCCACACAAAAAAGCTAGGCAACAGCTAGACAGTGGATTGGAGTCACTCAGCGGACTACCTCTGCAGTAGGGCACTCACTGCAACTACAGCAGTCAGTGCAAAACTGCCACAAAAAAAGCTAGGCAACAGCTAGACAGTGGATTGGAGTCACTCAGCGGACTACCTCTGCAGTAGGGCAGTCACTGTAACTACAGCAGTCAGTGCAAAACTGCTAGAAAAAAGCTAGGCAACAGCTAGACCAGTGTTTCTCAAGTCCGGTCCTCAGGGCACACTAACAGGCCAGGTTTGCAAGAAAATGGAAATATATCACAGATGATATCATTTGCTGCTCAGTGATTGCAGTATTATAGTCTGCATCTCCCCAAGGTAATACTTAAAATCTGGCCTGTTAGTGTGCCCTGAGGACCGGAGTTGAGAAACACTGAGCTAGACATTGGATTGGATTGGAGTCAGTCAGAGGACTACCTCTGCAGTGGGGCACTCACTGCAACTACAGCAGTCAGTACAAAACTGCTAGAAAAAAGGTAGGCAACAGCTAGACAGTGGATTGGAGTGGAGTGGAGTAGACACTACTCTTTTCAATACTCCCAGTTAAGTAGAACAATATTATAATGCGGAAAGCAGAACATTTCAGCATGTCCATGGTCACCTGTTAAAGGTCTTCTGTTTTGTTCAAACAATGCTGCAACTTCACAAACATGCTCAGGAGTGGAGGACAGAGGAACAGAGAGAGAGAGGTATCTTCTAGCATGGAAAGCAAGTCTTTTGTAGCGTGCCTCATTTTCTCTCCACCACTGAAGAGGGTGACTTCTTCTGTCAATTACTGCTTTTTTCAAATAGAGATGAAGTTCATCATCCAGGCTCATCGTTGCAGATTCAGAAGAAATTGAATCCTTTGACCTCTGCATGAGGCCCTAATAAAACACTGATCAATTTGACGACGATGAAGCAGATTCTCTTCTGTTTGTTGACATATTTTTGGACATTTGTCTGTTTTTTGAGCATGCTGCTCTTCATAAAAGTAGTGTTCTGGACTTTTCTTTTGGGCAGGAACCTCCTGCACCTCCATGTCTTCTGTCAGCCATTGTTTCGCCTTAGCCAATACATCATCAGAAGAGAAAGCATGGCTCTTGTATCGAGGATTCAAAAGACTTGCAAGCACAGCATGTTTAATCTCTTCATGCTTCTCAAAACATATATCAAACAAACGCTTTGGCTTGACAGACCATCATTTGAAAGTTGGAGGCTGTTGTGTGCCATGATGACACAGAGGTCTAACGTATCAGCAAGCCTCACTCCTTTAGGCATGTTTGCTCCACTGTCTCTAAGTTGCGCAAGCATCACTTGGTCTTTGTTGATTCCCCATTCTTCAAGCATGCCTATAAACATTTCTCTACTGTAATCAGCTGTGTGGGATCCTTGCATCACTTTTGTATTCAGCACCAATTGCCTTCTTGTCCATCCACTGTCAATGAAGTGACATGTAAGAATGAGTAGTGACTCGGACTCTGTTTGTGACCAGCAGTCCGTCGTGAATGAGAGCCAGTTGCCAGCATTCTCTGGTTGCAGCATTACCTTTACTTTGTCAACTACCTTTTGGAGTAGCTTTGCCGGCATTTTGGTTCGATAATACTTCTCACTCTTCAGTGTGTAGCATGGCTCAAGCATGGACATCAACTGCTTAAATCCTGAGTCAGACACCATTGTAAATGGCTGGTTATCAGTGACAATCATCTCTGTGATTACTCTGTCCAGCAGTTGGGATCTTCCATCTGAATCTAGACAGTGACATCTGTTTTTTTTTCACAAACATATCTCTTATTGTTGCCTGGGATAGTGGAGGAGGTATTTCAAAATCACAATGATATTAATTTTGTTTTTTCTGTGCTGCATGATACAATTCAATATGATGAGCTCTTAGATGGGCCCAAAGATTTGAGGTATTTTTGTTTTTTGCAGTTACTGATCCCATGCTTATGTTGCTTGAACATGTGTTGCACACTGCTGCTTTTCCTGCAGATGGTTGAGACGAGAAATAGTCCCAGACCACACTTTTACTCTTTCTCTCCTCATCCAGAGCGTGTGCCCGCAACATACGGAATGACGTCACGAAAATATCTGCAATATCGGTAAAGAAAAAGCCGATTCCGATATATCGGGGAAAGTCCATATTGGCCCTCGATATATCGGCCTTGCCGATAATAGGTCAATCTCTAGTATTAACATAAATGTTCAAATGGCTCCTTTTCAAGCTGTTCGCCTTCTCCAATCTAAGTACTGAAAGTGTGATCTCTTAAACTGATCCAGTTGTGGCAGGATAGTTTTCCGAGTGACTTGATCCAATTGACATCTTGCAGATCGTAAAAAGATTTAAGCCAACAACTTATGCAGATCTTCACAGATTAACATCTGATAGGTCAAAAAAATCATAGTATGCCTAGCTCCAGCAATTACATGGGCTTAGAACAGAAACTAAAGACGCACTGAAAGAGGGTGGGACTTTGTACAGGAACATCTGCTAGCTACGGAATAAGGGAGGATTAAAACTATTTAACTACCCCCCCCCCGCTGTATAGCAAAATAATGGTGGGCGGAATCCCCTCTCATTCTGGAACAACGTCATATGATCTCACCCAGTGTCACCACTCTTGCTTGCCCATGGGGGCATGCAGTGTGTCCTTTGCAGTCGCTGTGTTCCTAGGACAGCCGCTCCAATCACAGCTGGTCACACGTAAACACGGAAGTGTAGTTTATCGGCTCTTCTCGCCTCACACTGACAGTGTGCAACCCCAGCAGTACCCGCCAGTGACACCAATCAGTGCCCATCAGAGATGCCAGTCAGTGCTGCCTTTCAGTGCCCATCAGTGCCTGCTCATCAGTGCTGCCTATCTGTGCCACCTATCCGGGCCATCTATCATTGCCCATAAGTGCTGCCAATCAGTGCCCATCAGTGCCACCTATCAGTGCTCATCAGTGCCACATATCAGTGCCACATATCAGTGCCCATCAATGCGGCATATTAGTGCCTCCTCATTAGTGCCACTTAATCAGGGCCCTTCAGTTCCCTCTCATCAGTGCCCATCAGTGCAGTCTATCAGTGCCAGTCAGTGCCGCCTCATCAGCAACACAAATTTGTAGATTTAGTTGTGCAAAGTTTTTTTCTTTTTAAATCATTGGTAGATTCTGCTAGTTTCTTTCTGAGGGCTTCCTGTGATATGGTATAGCGACAGTGTTACCACAGACTCCTAATGATGTGGTACTGTTGGGACCCCACTATGAGGTCTCCTGTTTGAGACCACAGAGCGCTGTCCCTTCACACAAATTATCAGCATGCATTTGTAGTCATCCCTGACTTTAGGCTTCAGCTAGTGAGATCGGACATCATCAAGCAATCACTCTAGCAGGGAAATGCTGCAAAGAAGACCAGGACCTGAAATCCTGATGAAACACCTTCAACGTTGAAAAGTTCTGTGGTTTTCACCTTCCCTTAGCCATAGTTCTACAGACCAGAAGAAAACGCTGTAGTGATCACATGACTGTGGGATACTTTTGCAAGAATGTAATAAATTGTAAAATTGTTTAATAAATTGTTTAGTACATGTCTGCACTTCACTCTGAATTTTGGAAATTGACAGGTTAAATATACTTCATTTTCACCTCTGAGGCCAGTTAAGGCTACTATATCAGGGTCTATATTCTATAATTCTGGATTCTATAATCTATAATGGTAGACCAGATGTTGCAGTAAGCCATCCATGAATTGGAAGCACAATAAGATCTGCTTATCCTGAAGGTGGAGAGTGTTTAACCTCTTCCATACCGCTGGATTTCATATGACATCCTGAGCTTTGAGTGGGGATCTCTGAATGATGCCTGCAGCTCATTTTTTTTTAGCCGGCAATTGATTGTTCTTACAGGCATTGGGAGGGGACATCCCCACTCCTGCCGCCCTCCAGTGCGATTGATGAGCAGGAGAAGGAATTTGCCGACGACATAAGTACACCATAGTGAATACCGAGGACCAGATGGTCCCCGGCAGTCTCTATGACTCTCGAAGGCCCGGGCGCGACGTTATAATAGCCGGGATCATTTTTTCTTTTTTTTTTCAGGCTTTCCAGACTGTAGGAGAGATCTGAGGTCTTATTGACCCCAGGTCTCTCTATAAAGAGGACCTGTCATGCACTATTCCTATTACAAGGGGTGTTTACTGTCCCTGTAATAGGAATAAAAGTGAAAAAAAAAAAAAAATTAAAGGGAAAGTGTAAAAAAAAAAAAAATTCAAGTGCCCCAGTCCCCGCGTGCACACACGCAGAAGTGAACGCATACATACATCGCACCCACATATGTAAACTGTGTTCAATTCACACAGATGAGGTATCGCAGCAAACAGAGCGAGAGCAACAATTTTAGCCTCCTCTGTAACTCTAAACTGGAAACCTGTAAAACTTTTTACAGCGTTGCCTATTTAAATTTTTAAGTATCGAAGTTTGGCACTATTCCACTAGTGTGCGCAATTTTAAAGCATGACATGTTAGATATCTATTTACTCGGTGTAACATCATCTTTCACATTATACCAAAAAATGGGCTAACTTTAGTGTTTTGTCGTTTTTAATTCAGGAAACTGTTTAAAAAAAAAAATAATAAAATGTGTTTGAAAAATTGCTGCGCGAGTAAGGTGGGACATAAAAAGTTAAAATTACTGCCATTCTATTCCCAACGGTCTCTGATAAAAAAAATATATAAAAAAATTATGATTTTTACATGTAGCACCCTACAGGTAGGTGCTAGGTAAATGTATAGTGGGCTGTGTCTGTCTAACAGCAGGGCCATGACTTTTTTTTTTTTTGATAGGGTGTCATGGTTTCCAGGTGTGTCTGCTGAAGGGGGAGTCTCCCCACTGGCTCTGTGAGAGGCTTCTCATAGGGCAGTGGAGGAAACCCAATCAGGGATACATTCAGGCTTGTAACTACCCCTGAAGGCAGATTCTGCCGCAAAGGATTCTGGGAGTGGGTTTGAGGGAGAGCATGACTCATTGTCTTTGGGGGGAAGCAGAATCCCAGGAGGGAGAGGACGGCTGTCTCTCCTCCTGTCCAAGGAAGCAGATGTCTCGGGTGCTGCCTGGGAATCCAGAGAGTGCTAAGTTGAGCTGAGGGGGATCCAGTGTGCTGAGAACCAGCGGAGAGCGAGAGGGGTCCAGTCCCAGGAAAGCCTACACAGGTCTTGAGTACTGAGAATTGCCCCTGGGGGTCTGCCTAGAGTAAGCGGGGACCACTCCGGAGAAGGTTCTAGGATCCAAGTGTCAGCTAGCTGTAAAGGGGGTACCTAGGTAGAGGACCCTGAAGTGGTAAAGGGGGCGCCTGCAGTTTGGGCCCTGAAGAGTTAATGCACAGTGTGAGTGCCTCAGTTGAGAGTTGCAGCCATACAGGAATTCACAGCAAGCTACCTCAAGCCAGGGCAAGGCTGGAGAGAGTAGTCAGTGACTTTGCAGTGCAATGCAGTGTCAGATGTTCAAGGTTCTACAGTCCTGGATCTGCTAGACTTAAGTTGGAGTTCCAACACAGTTTTCAGAGATACAGTGTATTCACAGCGTTAGTAAGCATTGGCTAGCGTTGGCTGGCGTCAAGACAGCGATAACGGGCATTATTGTTACAAAAGTCCCAGAATTGTACATGTTTGAGCCAAAGGAGTATCCCACTCATTCCCTTCTCCCTTCTCCTAAAACTACAATAAAACAACCAAACAATGATGCCAGAGTTGTCAATGTGTCAGTTCTCACACCCAGGGCCGCAGCTCACATGGGCTGGAGAGGTAACCGGTAACAATGGCAGACCCAGAAACTTCGCTACATTTGGGAGCTTGTCCAGAAGTTTGCAATTAGGTACTGGGCCAGTTGCCCCTGGCAACGGCAAAAAGAAACGTCCAAAAAAATCAGTTTTTATGTCCAGAACTGCTATTCAAACACCGGGTTGGGTGTGAGACTGCAGCAGCGGGAGGCAGGGAGAGTGGGATAAAGTTGGAAGCACACATAGAAGGATGTTTATGGCAACGCAAATGTTCTAAGAAAAATTGTAATGTGATGAAGACCTTCCGTATGGACTATGAAATGTACTCTGCGATCTGGAAATGGAGAGCAGGGGGTAAAAGTGTCCGTGTGTATGAATGCTGCAACTGCTTAACAGTGAGAAGTCCCAGGGTGGGCAGTGAAGATGGCGTCATGGGTCCCAGGGTGGACGGAGAAGAGGACGCCGGAGGTCCTAGTGTGGCCGGTGAAGATGGAGGCCAGGGACATGGGAAGAGAGGTGCCAGGGGCCTGGTGATTTTGCTTGCTATGTGGAAGGATGTTGGCCGTGCATTTGACAGCGGGACATTTATTCTGTATAGATGCTGCACTTATACTATGGGGATCGTAGTCGGCCATGCCGAGATGGGCCGTGGGGCTAGTCCCGGAGCCAGTATGGAAGATGAGGAATGCACATGTGTGGCAAGGAAGAGAAGTATCGGCCGTGCGGCCGACAGCGGGATGCTACTCTTGCCGAGCAAGAAGGGACAGCTGGCTTCAGTGAAGGAAGGCGCAGTTGTGGCCCTAGTGCAATTTAGATGGGCGGATGCATATCTAGAAAGTGACATGGTCCACTTAGCAGTTACTTCCCAGAGGCTTGCAGTGAAGAAGCATGGCAGGGGAAGAGTTACAGTACCGCGCATGAAAGCGTGCCATGTGCAGATCTGCCCAGCAGGAGGAGTCATCGCCCAATATGGCGAAAGGGTGAAGAAAGCGGGTATCACGTACCTGGTGGAGATTGAGCTGTAGAGGGGGCTTCTCTTGCACCTACTGTCCAACACCCCTGGTAGGGGTGACAGGCGGTGTAGGACACAGAGTGGCACAAGGGCCGCTATAGCAGGTGGTGCATGGACAGGAGACTGATGGCTGTGGATCACCGGATGAGCACCTGGAACTGAAACTCTGTGATGCTGGATGATAAGGCAGGAGCGAAGCCGGAACACAAGCCAGGGAGTCGTCAACAGCCGGGCAGCGTGGGTACAGGAACGTGAGACGGAAGCAGTGTCAGGATACAAGCCGAAGTCGGTACACAATCTGGCAGCGAGGTACAAAGGCATAAAGACAGGAGCAGGGTCAAACACAGGCCGGGGTCACAGATAGGCAGGCAGAAGTCCAAAGGAGAGTCAAGGGTAAGCCGGGTCAGTACGGGTTATCCAGAAGCAGGTCAGGGCACAGGTAAACAGGAACAAGCTGAAAGACCACTCCTGTCACTGCCTAAATAGGCCGTTTGGCGCCAAATGCGTACGTTGGCGTACGCGCATGCGCATACGCACATTTCTTCCTGTATACCCAGTAATGTGCCTGGGCATGCGCACCAACACCTGTTTGGGTCCAGCTGAACATCTCTTACAGTGGGAACATCCGGCCAATCAGGAGTGACCAAGGGGACCCTATTAATATTCGGGTGTGGCCGTGCGGGAAACATGTGTAGGAGAGAGAGAGATATAATTTGTGAGAGGAGCGAAGGGTGTTCCCGTTATTACTGCCACCATGGGTGCAGATCCGCCAGCCCCATCCCCCCCTAGTTTGGGATACCGGTATCTGGATGGTGCCGGACGGCGGACTCACGTTGTGCACCGGAGGAGGTTGGGAGTTCCTTGGAGTGGTATGTCCCCAGTGTGCCACTGTTACTCTGAGGGTGCAGGCGTAGGTTCAATGTGGGCAATGCAGTGATCTGCTGCTCAGGGCAAAGAAAAGTGAGGCCGTCCCAAGAAGCTCACCGTTACGTGAGAGACAGGCCTCACTCAGGAGGTGACGGGGAACGAGTCAAAGTTCCTCTGGAGAACTGGGAGGGGCCTGTTTAGGCTCATGATGCAGCTGGAGGACCCGACAGCAGTCGGTGGGCCTATAGTCTGCGGGAGGGGAGTTCAGTCGCAGAGCTCCCTAAGGAGAGGATCCATATCCACCCAAACAGTTGGAGAGTGCCCAGAGAAATCTACTTCAAGGGCCATAGCAGGGTCTGCCCCCATCAGTATCCCACAGTCTGTAAAACCAGATGCAGTTCAAGTGTCACCTACCAGTACCAGTAGTGAGGGCGAGAGGGGCCTTGTAAGAGTTGGTTCCCCATCCTTCTACATGAAGTATGGATCACTGGAAGGAGGGATGGATGACTGGGGATCAATTGACAAAACGGAGTGGGAATGGGGGTCAGAAGCTGGAAGCAGCTCCCCAGGTCCCGAAGTGACTGCACCATTAGACCAGGAGGCTATTGGAAGGGGGGAACTGGCCCAAAAATTGGGGTTCTGCGACGCCTATGTCACAAGGGTCCCAGATCTCACCCCTCCAGGGAATATTGCTAGAGCCAGGGACCAAAATTCAGCATACGAGGAAATGATACAGAGGGTATGTACCCCATTTTCTCCACCAGGGAGAGGAAACTAGAAAACCCTCCCCCCGGTTGTCCAGGATCCAACGGTGGATGCGGAAGAAGGTTGCACTGGAGTACGGTTATGACTACCCCCTACGCACCAAGGGAGATAATGCTATTGGTGGAAAATTCAGGGACTTTTGGTGCGATTAACTCATTTGGGACTTTCTGTTCGTCCCAAAACCTTATCGAGACTCTCCTGAGGAAGGGCTTAGAGACAAGTTCAACAAGGTGAAAGTTCAATGGTACTACCAGCGCTCTATTTATATAGATAGGGTGGAAGTCCGCCGCCCAGATGGCTCAAAACACGCTTGGTCCATCCAGGTCAAAGGGGACAAGGGGAGTGTGTTCAAGTGCCCACCCTGAATATTATATATAAGGACTGTCCATCTTTTATTACAAGGGAGGAGGTCCAGGAGCAAAAGAAACATTTTTATGGCTGGCTGGCTACCACAACTGACCAAGGTAACTTTAAGATAAAAGATGTGCTGCTGAACTTCAAGTTGCTAGTGTTTTAAGTTTAAAGTAGACCCCTTGGGCCATCGCGCCAGGATCTTTTGAAAGTCAAGTGTTGCAGTTTCATCGGTGCCCGGGTCTGCTGGAAAGTCGTTTTTGTGCTAGATCCCTTGGGCCATTGGTCCAGGATCTTTTGTGGAATACAAATGGCTGTGTGGGACGTCATCCACAGTCTTGAGGGATGAAGATATTGCTACAAAGTTCAAGTGTGTCCAGGAACTTTGGTGGGGGGGTGCCCTGCTGGACCCCTGTGATGTTTCCTTGATTCAGCAGGACTGAAGGTCATGAGAGACTGTGACCTGCCCTGTTTCCTTATTGAAGTGCTTGGAAGGACAGCAGAGGGCGCTGTGTTTCACTTCTACAAATGGGACTCTGCCTAGACAGCTAGTGTTAGGGGACAAGCTCTTCAAGGGAGGAGAGTGTAAGATTCTGGTACCTCTGGTACCCTTAATAATTTATTTCCTTCCAAATATGCGTCCCACCTTTCTTACTAGGTGGTACGCATACACCTTTAAGACAGATGATGTCATCGCTGAGCGCCGCAGAGCGGCTATTTCAACCGCCGGCGTTCTCACTCACATCGTTCGTTCAACCTGCCTTGTGTATCCACATGCTTTCAAGCCTGTCTTGCTGTCAGAACCTCCAGCTAATTACTTCTACCTGGAGCAGACCGGAACCTCGCTACTGATCCCTGTATCTCGCTACCGGATCTTTCCCTCTCTACTGGACCCCTCTACTACTAACATTTACTAGTGATAAGTACCCCACAGGGGAATCCTCCATAACCTTACTTACACTATCTATCATCTGCACTGTTGCATAGATTGCTAGCTCTTGAGTCTACTACCATCTACCATCTGCACTGTTACATAGATTGCTAGCTCTTGAGTCTACTACCATCTATCATCTGCACTGTTACATAGATTGCTTGCTCTTAAGTCTACTACCATCTATCATCTGCACTGCTACATAGATTGCTAGCTCTTGAGTCTACTACCATCTATCCTTGCACTGGGTTAGTCTATCCTGTAATTGTCATCTGCTGTCCTTACCACCTGTTACCATACTCGATTACTAACCTATCTGCACTCTACCTAATACCATCTAGTACTCTCCTGAACAAACCTATCAAGTGCTTACCATCTCTATCACTGTTCACACCTGTCCCTTCAGCACATCACCTTCATACTGTTATATACATTCTACCACTCCAGGAACATCTTATTGAGTGTGTATATATCTGTATGTTGAAGCTGACAGGCCCACAGTGATGAGTCTGGAGAGTTGGATCTGGTTATTCAACACATCTCTACATGACTACTGAGTGGAGATTTTGCAGCTGCATATCCAGCCTACTACAAAAATGCAGGAGCGTTACAGAGAGGACCCTGGCGTGTCAAGACACTGGCTAGCAGAGGCAGTCAGGGAGGGAATTGAAAGGTTGCCCTTACAACCAGTGAAGGAGGGTCTTTCCATTCAACTGTTCAGATAAGTTAGGCTTGCATTTTCATATGTGTATGTAGTTGACAAACTTTTGCTTCCTTTTCTCTATACAGGTGGGACCACCTTAGAGATAGACAGTCAGGATGATTGCATTGTATTTTTCTTTGTTGTTCTCCACCAAGTGAGTTTATTTGGTGGGGGTGAATCAGTTTTCATGCACCTTAAACTGTGTGTAAATATTGTACAGCAGAGTGTAAAGATCTATTTTTGCACAGTAATTTATTTGTAAATTCATTTTTTCCTTTTCCCCCTTTCCAGGTTTGTGGAATACTCCTGATTTTTTGGCAGAGTTTTGACAGGAGGCGGCTGCCTCAGAGTCAGAGCGACCTGACTCAATTTGGTGTGGGGTGCGTGTAGCACCCTACAGGTAGGTGCTAGGTAAATGTATAGTGGGCTTTGTTTGCCTAACAGCAGGGCCATGATTTATTTTTGGTAGGCTGTCATGGTTTCCAGGTGTGTCTGCTGAAGGGGGAGTCTTCCCACTGGCTCTGTGAGAGGCTTCTCATAGGGCAGTGGAGGAAACCCAATCAGGGATACATTCAGGCTTGTAACTACCCCAGAAGGCATATTCTGCCACAAAGGATTCTGGGAGTGGGTATAAGTTTGAGGGAGAGCATGACTAGAGGACGGGTGTCTCTCCTCCTGTCAGAGGAAGCGGATGTCTCGGGTGCTGCCTGAGAATCCAGAGAGTGCTGAGTTGAGATGAGGGGGATCCGGTGTGCCGAGAACCAGTGGAGAGCGAGAGGGGTCCAGTCCCAGGAAAGCCTACACAGGTTGTGAGTACTGAGGATTGTCCCTGGGGGTCTGCCTAGAGTCAGCGGGGACCACTTCCGGAGAAGGTTCTAGGATCCAAGTGTCAGCTAGCTGTAAAGGGGGTACCTAGGTAGAGGACCATGAAGTGGTAAAGGGGGAGCCTGCAGTTTGGGCCCTGAAGAGTTAATGCACAGTGTGAGTGCCTCAGTTGAGAGTTTCAGCCATACAGGAATTCACAGCAAGTTACCTCAAGCCAGGGCAAGACTGGAGAGAGTAGTCAGTGCGTTTGCAGTGCAAGCAGTGTCAGATTTTCAAGGTTCTACAGTCCTGGATCTGCTAGACTTAAGTCGGAGTTCCAGCACAGCTTTCAGAGAAATAGTGTGTTCAAAGCGTTAGTAAGCATTGGCTAGCGTCGACTGGCGTCAAGACAGCACTAACGGGCATTATTGTTACAAAAGTCCCAGAATTGTACATAGTCGAGCCAAAGGAGTATCCCACTCATTCCCTTCTCCCATCCCCTAAAACTACAATAAAACAACCAAACAAAGATGCCGAAGTTGTCAATGTGTCAGTTCTCACACCCAGGGCCGCAGCTCACATGGGCTGGAGAGGTAACCGGTAACAATGGCAGACCCACCTCAGGCCCCAGGCCTGGAAACCTTGCTACATACATGTAGGAATGCAGCGCCAGAATTGGCTCGGTATGGAAGTGGTTAACTACTTGACCTCCGGAAGATTTACCTCCCCCCCCCCTTTATGACCAGGCTATTCTTAGCGATACGACACTGTGTTACTTTAACTGACAATTCTGCAGCAATGTGACACTGTACTCAAAAAAAAATTGATGTAATTTTTCCCACAAATAGAGCTTTCTTTTGGTGGTATTTGATCACCACTGCATTTTTATTTTTTTTTTGCGCTATAAATAAAAAAAAGACTGACAATTTAAAAAAAAAAAACAATATTTTTTTTTTTAAAAGAATTCCAATAAGTGTATTTTGGTTGTTTTTTGCAAATGTTATAGTGTCTACAAACTTTGGGATATATTTTTGGAATTTTCAATTATTTATTTTTTTATACTAGTAATGGCAGTGATCAGCGACTTATAGGGGGACTGCGATATTGCGGCGGACACTTGTGACACTTTGCGGGAACCAGTGACACTAATACAGTGATAAGTTCTAAAAATATGCACTGTCACTCTTTTAATGACACTGGCTGGGAAGGGATTAAACATCTTGGGTGATCAAAGGGTTAACTGTGTGCCTAGCCAGTGTTATTGTGTACTGTATGTGCTGCTTTTACTAAGGGAAGAGAATTGCTTTGCAGAAAAGCAGAACCCGTTCCTTCCCTCCTGTCAGAATGGGGATCTGCCTTGTTTACATAGGCAGATGTTTGTTCTGTGTGGTTTGCCGAAGATCAGAAGGTGCAGGAGGGCATTGAGTACCCAGCACCCGCAGATTGGCCTCTGCTGTGCATATTCACAGCAGAAGCAGCCAGCCGGGCACACCTACTGTAGGCGGAAGTGCAGAATCACGTACAGTATCCCATAAAAGTGAGTACACCCCTCACATTTTTGTGAATATTTTATTATATCTTTTCATGTGACATTACTGAAGAAATGACACTTTGCTACAATGTAAAGTAGTGAGTGTACAGCTTGTATAACAGTACAAATTTGCTGTCCCTTCAAAATAACTCAATACACAGCCATTAATGCTAAAAGGGGATATGGTGTACCTGCGCTATGGAGTGCCTTGATACAAAGATGTTTGTGGTTTAAGCTGCCACCAACCTACCACTGAGGTAGAGTGAGAATAGGGGTGATAAATTGTTGGTAAATGGTGCTATCACTATGTAAAAACTGCATAAACTGCATGGAAACCATAAAAAATCTTCTGTGTGTGGGAATGATATTATTCCAAACTTAGGAAAAAACAAGAACGTGCACTATGCTAAAATATTGGGTCCTACCCCATATAGTGAGCATAAAAATCACATAAATAATGTAAAATGCACAGTGATAAATATTTTAAATACAGCTGAGTGTTATTAAACCATAGAAAGTGCACAGTGCTGTGATAATAAAGTGTCAAAGTGCTGAATGATGGGTTCAAATGCTGTCTAAAACTGTGTGAAACAGATAACGTGATTATGAATAACTGATAATAAGAGACTCAGTGCTGGAGTAATAAAGTGCCAGCGTGCTTGATATATTCCAGATTCCTAGGGAGCGCTCGCTCCCTAGACCCTCACAGGCTAGCGACGTAGATCTACGTCACTCTGCCTGTGAGGGGCTGACTGCCGACGTAAATAGTCGTGCGGCAGTCGGCAAGTGGTTAATAAATGCTGCTGACGGTGTTCCCTGGATAGCTCTCCCAATATGTGCAAAAATGGGAAACAAGAAGCCCAATAGTATAATCCCGTTTTATTATAATAAATGATAAAATCAGAAAAGATGTACGCTTACATTAGGAGTGCCCCCCTAGCACAGGAAAGGATTGCCAAAATAGTAATGTTGTCTCCTGTACGGTAAAGAATACCAGTGCTCACTTCTCATAAGCCTAGTAGCATTGTAACGGCCGGCGTGCATTCCACAGATTTAGGGGAAGTGATGTCAGTTGTTAGCAGGATGTCCAGGCGATGTTCAGACCACAATGCATTTCGCAATTGCATCATCAGGAAGTTCCTGTTAAACCGCTGTATGGTCTTGGCCACCATGCTGTAGCTCAGTTTCAGGATCTTGGCAATCTTCTTATAGCCTAGGCCATCTTTATGCAGAGCAACAATTATTTTTTTCAGATTCTCAGAGAGTTCTTTGCCATGAGGTGCCATGTTGATTTTCCAGTGACTAGTATGAGAGAGTGAGAGCGATAACACCAAATTTAACACACCTGCTTCCCATTCATACCTGAGACCTTGTAACACTAATGAGTCACATGACACCGGGGAGGGAAAATGGCTAACTGGGCCCAATTTGGACATTTTAACTTAGGAGTGTACTCACTTTTGTTGCCAGTGGTTTAGACATTAATGGCTGTGTGTTGAGTTATTTTGCGGGAACAAAAAATTGACACTGTTATACAAGCTGTACACTCACTACTTTATATTGTAGCAACGTGTCATTTCTTCAGTGTTGTCACATGAAAAGATATAAAAGAATTTTTACAAAAATGTGAGGGGTGTACTCAATTTTGTGAGATATGGGTGTGTTTTTATATCTATATATATATATATATATATATATAGATAGATGTATATATATATATATATATATATATATATATATATATATATATATATATATATATATATGGGATTCTGCTTAGGAAAGCCACCCTGTAGCAGTAAAACTCCTATGGGGTGGACGGCAAGTGTTCAAGAAAGCTGTTGTAATGTATCCCTCACTATATGCTATAGCGCAGTTTAGTTGCTCAAACCTTAATATATTCTTTAGTTAACTGCATACAAATATTGTATCCTAGGGATGCTATCTTAGAGGTTTTCTATTATTTATTCATTATTTTAATCCTCTGTAGTAAACATGCAACTTGGCTTCTGCAGTTAGATTTCTAATGCCTTTCTCCTGTCAGTTCTCCACAACTTGACAGATATTCTAGATTCTGGGAGGCTGCACAATAGTTTTTATTATTTCTGAGGGGCTGTAGAAAGGATGTTTCCAAAGGATCTCTGATATATACAAAAAATTTCTTGTTCCCTAGCCAGACCTGGCAATTAGGCATGAGCAAATCTGCAAGTGTTTGACTTGTGGGGGGGTTTGTAAAATACAACTTGAAATACATAAAACCAGAACTTATAATCAAACCTCACTGCAGATCAATGGACGTGAGTCTTGTTAGTAAGTTCTGGGTATTTTGAGGTCTAATTGGCTAACTACTATCAAAAAACAGTCATGGGAATATGGCCACTTACCATGTCCCCCCTTGTCCCATGCAAAAAGTTTGATCAATGACATCATTCAGGATTCTTGTCTTTCAATTACTGGATATCTGTAATTTAGCAATAGTGTGACATCTGATTGGAATATTAACGGGGAACCACAATGCCTTGTTCCCCTTTTTTAATAATCGTGTACTGGCACTTCATTTTTCAATATCTGACTCAGTGATTAAACTATTCCAGGTAACGGGTCCACTTTGACAAGCAAATAAAAACTGGCCTGTAGTTTGTTAATGCTGTTCCTATTTTTGCTGGTGGTATTGCAGCTGGCCAATTTCTTTCAAATTCTCATTAGGAATTAAAAGAATGCAAATGATACAGCAAGTCATATACAGTGCATTGCGAAAGTATTCGGCCCCCTTGAACTTTTCAACCTTTTGCCACATTTCAGGCTTCAAACATAAAGCTATAAAACTGTAATTTTTTCTGAAGAATCAACAAGTGGGACACAATCATGAATCGGAACAAAATTTATTGGATGTTTCAAACTTTGTTAACAAATAAAAAACTGAAAAATTGGGCGTGCAAAATTATTCAGCCCCTTTACTTTCAGTGCAGCAAACTCTCTCCAGAAGTTCAGTGAGGATCTCTGAATGATCTAATGTTGACCTAAATGACTAATGATGATAAATAGAATCCACCTGTGTGTAATCAAGTCTCCGTATAAATGCACCTGCACTGTGATAGTCTCAGAGGTCCGTTTAAAGCGCAGAGAGCATCATAAAGAACAAGGAACACACCAGGCAGGTCCGAGATACTGTTGTGGAGAAGTTTAAAGCCAGATTTGGATACAAAATGATTTCCCAAGCTTTAAACATCCCAAGGAGCACTGTGCAATGCGATAATATTGAAATGGAAGGAGTATCAGACCATTGCAAATCTACGAAGACCTGGCCGTCCCTCTAAACTTTCAGCTCATACAAGGAGAAGACTGATCAGAAATTCAGCCAACAGGCCCATGATCACTCTGGATGAACTGCAGAGATCTACAGCTGAGGTGGGAGACTCTGTCCATAGGACAACAATCAGTTGTATACTGCACAAATCTGGCCTTTATGGAAGAGTGGCAAGAAGAAAGCCATTTCTTTAAGATATCCATAAAAAGTGTAGTTTAAAGTTTGCCACAAGCCACCTGGGAGACACACCAAACATGTGGAAGAAGGTGCTCTGGTCAGATGAAACCAAAATCTAACTTTTTGGCAACAATGCAAAACGTTATGTTTGGCGTAAAAGCAACACAGCTCATCACCCTGAACACACCATCCCCACTTTCAAACATGGTGGTGGCAGCATCATGGTTTGGGCCTACTTTTCTACAGCAGGGACAGGGAAGATGGTTAAAATTGATGGGAAGATGGATGGAGCCAAATACAGGACCATTCTGGAAGAAAAACTGATGGAGTCTGCAAAAGACCTGAGGCTGGGATGGAGATTTGTCTTCCAAGTTCCAACAAGACAATGATCCAAAACATAAAGCAAAATCTACAATGGAATGGTTCACAAATAAATATATCCAGGTGTTAGAATGGCCAGACCTGAATACAATCGAGAATCTGTGGAAAGAACTGAAAACTGCTGTTCACAAACGCTCTTCATCCAACCTCACTGAGCTCGAGCTGTTTTGCAAGGAGAAATGGGCAAAAATTTCAGTCTCTCAATGTGCAAAACTGATAGAGACATACCCCAAGCGACTTACAGCTGTAATCGCAGCAAAAGGTGGCGCTACAAAGTATTAACTTAAGGGGGCTGAATAATTTTGCATGCCCAATTTTTCAATTTTTTATTTGTTAAAAAAGTTTGAAATATCCAATAAATTTCATTCCACTTCATGATCGTGCCCCACTTGTTGTTGATTCTTTACAAAAAATTACAGTTTTATATCTTTATGTTTGAAGCCTGAAATGTGGCAAAAGGTTGAAAAGTTCAAGGGTACCGAATACTTTCACAATGCACTGTAGCAATGTAGAATCAGCAAGCAGCATTTTTAACCTCCCTGGTGGTATGATTGTTTCCGATTTTATTTATCTATATATATATATATATATATATATATATATATATTGTAAGGGATTAGCTCGGTGGTAGGCGTATGGGTGACCCCTTTGGGGGTGCGTTTTCACAGAGATAGCCGATTAGAGGTTGAAAAACAAGACTGATTTATTCATGCAATTTACTTAACACAATTGCAAGCATCAAAACAGCCAAAATAAAATAAAAGACAAAATAAATCCTTGCCTCTGTGGGCGGCTACCTTCTCACAGCTGGAACCTACCTAAGAAGTCTTTCCAACCTACTGTTGGGCCGACACTGCTGATCCTACAGCAGACACTCAAATGTCCATTTGTTTGCTTTTCACACAGCACAAACATTGTCCATTGACCATGTCCCTTTGTTTTCTTTCACATCAACACATGTTCATTTATAACAGGATCCTTTACTCTTCAGATTCTTCACATTGAACACAGTTCATTTAACAGGTCCCTTTACTCTTCACACTCTTCACATGGAACACTTTGTCTTCTCACCTTTGAGACGTCTTCACTCGTGGTTACCCTCCTTAGCTTCACATCGCTGTAGGGGGTCTTCTCCCATGCTCACCAGCTTGTCGGGAGGCACACATCCGACTGTCCCCCTCTCCCAGCCCACACGGCGACAGGCGGCAGCAGTCCTTCTCCCATGCCCACACGGCGTCGGGAGGTACACGTATGTCTGTCCTCCTCTCCCAGCTCACACAGCGACAGGAGGCAGCACTCAATAGATTTTCTCTGGACAAATTATAGAGTCCTTGATCTCCTCATTCTGAACAGCTGAATGGTTTTCAACTTCCTGCTGGCTCTCTCTGCAGCCAACACCCTATAGTATCAGTGAACTTTCAAAGCAGGTGGGAATGTGTCTCCTCTCAGTGACTACATTCCCAGATTTACCTGACTTCCTGTCACATACCCCCCCCTCTTGTTTCAACCCTAGGGTTGGGACACATATTTCCAGGCACGCATGTGTCAGGCACTGCTGACTCACTGATAAGCCTCCTATTATCCTCAAGCTTCCGGATGAAACTGTTTTGTCATCTTCATTGACAGATTTCTCATAAATGCCACACAGTTTGTCTCTCATCTCATATACACATTCTTCAACTGCATTTTTGGCATCATTTTGCTCCTTCTCGTTTCTGTCATCTTCATTGACAGCTTTCTCATAAATGTCAGACAGCTTGTCTCTCATAACCGTCTGTCCAATCCACCATGGAGGACCGTGATCCATAGGCAACTCAATTGGGCTAGTCTTAATGTCTTCAACATTCTTAAGACGCCTCTCTCTGCAATCCATAAATGTTTTCCACAAAACTTTGAGAACCTTTGCTTCACTAAGCTTTGTTCCAAGTAGGGACTCTTGACATCCCTCTGTGACTTGAGTTGCCTCTCCATACATCTGTACACAATCATTGACTTTTTGTTGTAAAAGGGAATGATCTTCCTTCTTGAGCTTTGCTTGCTCTAAGATGCTGTGCAGAGGATTTTCCAATTGAGACAACAGGCTGTCACACATTTCTTCAAAGTGACCCCTGTTCCTTTTCCCAGAGATATCAATATCATTCACCAAACATTTCATATTCATAGGCAGATCGGAAGCATTTGCACTCATCAACTTCTTAAACTTTTCGCCCTCCTGAGCGAGTCGCAGTAAAGGCCTACTATTTGATTTGATATTCAGTTTATATTTCTTGCCAAACTCTTCACAGAAGTAGTCAACCAGAACATCATCAACTTTCCTTACACCAACATAGGGGTTAAAGGCAACAACACAGTTGAACCCAGCGATCTGGGTGGTATCCATTATAGACCTCCTCTCTGCATCAGTGAAGAAGCATGGAACTGCAACACATTCTTTTACAGGTTTCTTCAATGCACTTTCTGCTGAACTATTTGACCGCTCAAGGTCACCTAGTTCTTTTTCTCTATCTGAATTCCACATGGAATGCATCTCAAGATCACGATCAAACTTCTGCCACCCGTCTTTCACCAGTTCCATTTTGGAAACACTCCCTGAAAGGCACTTATTCATTTGCTTCACGTTTTCACCAACAGCCTTAGTTTTCCCCACTAGGTTTTCAGCCTGAACTGAGAAATCATCACATTTCTTACTCAGCTCCTTTGTTTGCTGAAGCTCTAATGATACATTTTCCAATGCTTGAAGTTTTTGAAGGAACGGTTTATTCCAAAGGGGTGATTCAAGCCACATGTCATCACATTTCTGAGGCTCACTCAGGACAGACCCCAAAACACTGATCCTTTTAAAAACTGCATCAGGCACACTATCCCCTCTTTGGGACAGATCCTCTGTTGCCTGGAATTCCTCTTCCAGTTCCTGCAACGGAATCTTCATCTCTTCTACTTGCTGTTCTAAGGCTCGCTTAGACTTTTCTAGCTCCTGAACTCTTTTCACAACATCATCCTTGGAGCTGACCAATTCTTCCATTTCTGTACGCAGCTGTTTGTTAACACTTTCTAGTTCAGCCTTACACTCTAGAGCTTCCTCCAAAGAGCGAGCCAAGAACAGGGCTTTGCTCTCGTTATCACGCACCTCCGTTTCTGCACGGGCGCGTTCTTCTGCATATTTTGCAGACACAGTCTTCTCTTCACCAAGCATCTGATCAAACTTCTTTTTCACATCTTCAACACACTGTAATGAACCAACGCTTTCTTCCATGCGTTTTTTCATATCCGCTATCTGAGCTTGCAATGTTGCGACTTGCTCTGATAGGTTTTTCTTTGCTTCCGCCTCCTTTTTTAATTGTTCCAGGAAGCCATTTTTCTCATCTTCCATTTGTTTGAGCTTTGTGCTAAAACTCAGCCTTTGACACCTCTCTTCCTGTAAGAGTTCCTGCGTGTCTTGCAGCTGCGATTCCAAGATAGAAAAATCTTCCGCAATTTCTCTAGATTTGCTGTCTGCTTGAGAAAGCTGATTTGTAACATTGTCCAACTCAACCTGCAGTCGGTTTGCCTTCTCTGACAGCTTAGCACACAATCGGTCACCTTCTGACACCTTGACTTGCGATTCCAGAAGCTGTGCCTCTACTTTTTCCCTCTTATGTTCACAATCTTCTTTTCCCTGCATAAGAGCCTTCACCTCATTGGCTAGCATCTGGGAATAAGAATGTAATTCTGCCACACAGGCTTCTTTCTCCTTTAACTGCTGCTGGACACGTTGGGCTTCCCCTTTCCAACTTTCACAGTCCGCACGCCATTCATTTACCACATTGCTTAAAGTAGTGAGCTCATACACAGTACTCAGTAATTTAGCCTCTCTTTCACTTTTCTCTTTGTCGTTGAGAGACAATGTCGCTTTCAGAGCAACATTCTGTTCCTGCGACTCCTGCAGGTCTATTTTTGTAACTTCCAAACACTGTAGACTTTTTTCCAGCTGATTACGCAACTCCAACATATCAGCCATACTTTGCTTCTGCAAAGTCTGAATTTCACTTTCCTTTTCCATGAGGATGGTATCTTTCTCCATTATAGTCTCTCTGCGTTTTTGCAACTCGACCAAAAGAAGAGCAGTGGATTCTTCCCACTGTAACACATGAGACTTGAGTAGTTCATTCATTTCCTGCAAGTTTCTATGCTCCATTTTAAGCAATTCCAAGGCTTGTTCCTTTTCTTCCATTTTCCGTTGCAAGGCATCCAACTCAGCCCTGCACACATACTCGGTTTCTTCCAAACCGATGGCCTCCATTGGCTGCTGGCGTCTCTGTTTCCAGCCTGCCATGCTCTCTTGGTGAGCCTTTTGCTGAGCTGCAAAGCTCCGCTGAAAATCCGCATTTGCCTGCTGTTGAGCTGCATTTGCTTGCTGTTGAGCTGCATTTGATATAATCAGATGTTTCAACATCTCCTCCATTTTGAGTTTACTTTTCATCTGAGCACACTGCGTCTCCATAGCAGTTTCATCAGTGTTGCTAGGGACAACAACCTTCCTCTTTAGTAGACTCTCTTTAGGCATGGATGGGGCTGGTTCAGACGGCAACATCCCCTCCATCCAAAGAATCCGGTCTCTCATTTCATCTATCTTTGCATTTTTCAGGCGTTTGGACCGCCCCATCTTCAATAACTCCACAAACAAAATTTTTCACAGTCCAGCAAACAATTTTCAGACCACTGTCTCTTCAACACATGTAGTTTTTCTCTCTCTTGCAGGATCTCTTTTCCTGCGCACACAGTTTGTGCAGTCACTTGCACCAGACACAACAAAGTTCATCAAAAAATTTTGAGACCGCTGTCTCTTTAAAACACTTTTTTTTTTTTTTTTTTTCTGTCAGGATCTTCTCTCCTGCACACATAGATTGTGCAATCTCATGCACCAGATAAAGTTCATCAAACATTTGCACTTCCTTGCAGGGATCTCTGTTTATGCCCACTGCATACCTCCACCATATGTAAGGGATTAGCTCGGTGGTAGGCGTATGGGTGACCCCTTTGGGGGTGCGTTTTCACAGAGATAGCCGATTAGAGGTTGAAAAACAAGACTGATTTATTCATGCAATTTACTTAACACAATTGCAAGCATCAAAACAGCCAAAATAAAATAAAAGACAAAATAAATCCTTGCCTCTGTGGGCGGCTACCTTCTCACAGCTGGAACCTACCTAAGAAGTCTTTCCAACCTACTGTTGGGCCGACACTGCTGATCCTACAGCAGACACTCAAATGTCCATTTGTTTGCTTTTCACACAGCACAAACATTGTCCATTGACCATGTCCCTTTGTTTTCTTTCACATCAACACATGTTCATTTATAACAGGATCCTTTACTCTTCAGATTCTTCACATTGAACACAGTTCATTTAACAGGTCCCTTTACTCTTCACACTCTTCACATGGAACACTTTGTCTTCTCACCTTTGAGACGTCTTCACTCGTGGTTACCCTCCTTAGCTTCACATCGCTGTAGGGGGTCTTCTCCCATGCTCACCAGCTTGTCGGGAGGCACACATCCGACTGTCCCCCTCTCCCAGCCCACACGGCGACAGGCGGCAGCAGTCCTTCTCCCATGCCCACACGGCGTCGGGAGGTACACGTATGTCTGTCCTCCTCTCCCAGCTCACACAGCGACAGGAGGCAGCACTCAATAGATTTTCTCTGGACAAATTATAGAGTCCTTGATCTCCTCATTCTGAACAGCTGAATGGTTTTCAACTTCCTGCTGGCTCTCTCTGCAGCCAACACCCTATAGTATCAGTGAACTTTCAAAGCAGGTGGGAATGTGTCTCCTCTCAGTGACTACATTCCCAGATTTACCTGACTTCCTGTCACAATATATATATATACAGTATATATATATACATATATATATACAGTATATATATATATATAATGAGAGATGAGAGAGGTAAAACTGTGGAACAGAAAAGAGAATACACTTACTAATGTATACTGACATGTGGCAATGCATATAAGACATTACTGTACATAGCAATGCAAATACAAGAAATGTGCACAAGATGTAAGTTACACAAGACATAGATACAGGATGATAATGTTAAGCATCCATAAGAGTATACACACCAGCGATGCCGCCATAAACTAAGATGAGGGAGGATGCAACTAGCTGTGTTTCCTCTAGCTGAGTTTCCTGTAGAAAACAAGATATGGAGGGAAGATGATGTCACCAAAGTTGATAGGTGAAAGCTATGGTAGCTGAACTGGGACAAAAATTGTTCCAATATGTAATATGTGATATATGTAAATGGCCACTAGATGGCGCTGGTACAACATGAACAGTAGGTTACACAGTAAATTACACATTGTGAAAACTCTCATAAGAATAACATGACAATATAATGATGGAGACATGCCACTCCCCGCTTGGTATCCCAAGGAAACCACATTAACTATTCTCTGGAGAGAGTAACAAAATCAGTTCAGTAACAGGTCTCTGGAAGAGTTTAGGCTCATTTTGCCTGCAGACTTTCACTTCCACCTTCCTGACTCTTCCATCTTCACTTGGAAATACTTTGGTTATCAGTCCCAAAGGCCAGTCATTTCTTTTTGACTGAGAGTCTTTTACAAGAACAACATTACCAACCTTCATGTTGGGTTTACTGGTTTTCCATTTATTCCGGGACTGTAGAGTAGGGATATATTGTTTTCTCCATTTATCCCAGAAGGCATCCGCTAGAGTTTTCACTCGTCTCCACTGACACTTGTACAAATCTTTAGTGCTAAACTCACCAGGGGGAGCTGTAACCGTACCAACCTTTTGGGTGAGGATAATAGAAGGAGTGAGTAAAAGAGGATCTTCTGGATCACTGGATATTGAAGTCAAAGGTCTGGCATTCATGATTGTCACTACTTCGGCCATAAAGGTTGTAAGAGACTCATGGGTAAGCTTCAAAGTCCCCAGCTGTAGAAAGATTGAATCAAGGATCCTGCGGGCTATACCAATCATACGCTCCCAAGAGCCTCCCATGTGAGAGGAGTGTGGGGAATTGAATGTCCATTTACAGTCTTGGTCAGCAAGATATCTCTCTACATGGTCACTGTCGATGTTTGAGGGGATCTGCAGTTTCTTACAGGCTCCCACAAAATTAGTGCCTCTGTCAGAGCGGATTTGTTTGACCGGGCCTCGAATAGAAATGAAACGTCTGAGAGCATTTATGAAGCTGGATGTGTCCAAAGACTCAATGACTTCTATATGCACAGCCCTAATACTCATGCAGGTGAATATGACTGCCCAGCGTTTGCTGTTTGCACGACCTACTCTGGTGTGTCGTGTAGTGACAGACCAAGGGCCAAACACATCAAGACCAACATTTGTAAAGGGAGGGTCTGTACTGAGTCGGTCGGCAGGAAGATTAGCCATTTTCTGTGACTGAAATATACCATGTAGTCTTTTGCAAGTGATACATTTGAAAATTAGACTACTCACAAGTCTTTTTGCTCCCACTATCCAGAATCCAGCTGTCCATAAAGCTCCTTCAGTGAACAAACGTCCCTGGTGCTTGGTCTTTTCATGGTAGTGTTGCACAAGTAATGATGCAATATGACTGTTTGGAAGTATTACTGGGTTACATTCCTTACTCTCAAGTTTTGCCTTAGAAATACGTCCCCCAACTCTCAACAGTCCATTACCATCTATAAATGGGTCAAGTCTCTTAAGGGAACTGTCTTTAGAAACGCATTTTTGCTTTTGGAAGTGTTCAAGATCTTGAGCATAAACTTCTTGTTGGATACACCGGATGATAACGTCTCTAGACTGTGTGAGTTCATCCACTGTATAGGCTTTATGACAGTAATGCCAACCTTTACAATGTTCTGATCTTGTAGATGTGGCTCTAAAAGATCTGGCTATGTGAATCAAACCAGCTAATGTTCTGTTTAACGATTTCCATGTGGAAAACTTGTTGAATCGTTCAGATCCAAGATGTCTATTAGAAACTGTTGTGGTGAGTACAGAAACGTGAGGACGAATCTCTGCATCAGAATTCGGCTCTGACAACTCAAATGTATCTTCCTCAAGAGTGTCCACTACTGGTCTGTAGAGGAATGTTGGCCCTCTGACAACTCAAATGTATCTTCCTCAAGAGTGTCCACTACTGGTCTGTAGAGGAATGTTGGCCCTGTGAGCCAGGTAGAGTCTTTGAGGTGGGCTGCAGGAACAGCTCTTGTGGCATGATCTGCCGGGTTTTGGTCAGTTGGTACATAGCGCCACTGGGTAGGCTGTGTTGACCTCCTAACTCTTTGCACTCTGTTGTGTACATAGACGTAGAATCTCCTAGTCTCATTGTAAATGTAGCCCAACACTACTTTGCTGTCTGTATGAAACACTGTATTGTCAAGTTGTATGTCTATTTCTGATACAATAAGCTCTGCTAGTTCTACTGCCAGAACAGCAGCACAAAGTTCCAACCTTGGTATGGTGAGCTCAGGACATGGTGCCAGCTTCGCCTTGCCCATTACAAAGCCAATTTGAACTTGACCTTTATTGACTATTGTTTTGAGGTAAGCGACAGCAGCAATTGCTTTTACTGAAGCATCACAAAAGATGAACAGTTGCCTAGACTGAACCTCTGCTGGAGAGAGGTGGGTATATGACCTAGGTATGTGTAGGTTAGATAATACTTTAAAGAGTCTCTCCATGTTATCCATAGTGCCTCTTTCTCTGAGGAAAGTGGAGAATCCCAATCACATGTATCTGTGGTTAACTCTCTGAGCAGAGTCTTACCTTGGATGATCACGGGTGCTGCAAACCCAAGTGGGTCATATAGACTGTTGATTGTAGATAAGACACCACGTCGTGAGAAGGGCTTTTCCTCTTGGTTGACCTGAAAGGTAAAGGTGTCAGACTTGAGATCCCAGCTGAGCCCCAGGCTGCGCTGCATGGGTGTTGTGTCTGTAGCCAAGTCTAGGTCTTTCAAGTCTCTGGCGTGATCTTGAGTAGGAAAAGCTTCCATAACAACTTTACTGTTTGAAGCTATCTTATACAATCTGAGGTTTGAACATGAAAGCATAGTCTGAGTCCTCTTGAGTAGGCTGATTGCAGCTTCTGGTGAGGGAAGTGACTTTAGACCATCATCAACATAAAAGTCCCTTTCAACAAACTTCTTAATATCCTGTCCGTAGTCTTTTTCACCTTATTAGTCCATATATTGCGACTGCAGGAGATGGGCTGTTGCCAAAAAAGTGTACCTTCATGCGGTACTCTATGATGTCCTTGGTGGGGTCATTGTCTCTGAACCAGAAGAATCTCAGGAAGTTTCTGTGCTCCTCTGTAACTTGGAAACAATAGAACATTTGTTGTATGTCAGCAACTATAGCGATGGATTCTTTACGGAATCTGATGAGGACACCTAGAAGAGAGTTATTGAGGTCTGGTCCTGTCAAAAGAACATTGTTGAGGGAGACTCCCTGATATTGTGAGCTGGAGTCAAACACCACTCGGATTTGACCTGGCTTCTTAGGGTGATAAACACTGAAGATTGGCAGATACCAGCATTCTTCTTTTTCTTTCAGAGGTGGAGCTACCTCTGCATGGTTGTTTTCAAATATCTTGCCCATAAATAAGAAGAAATGTTCCATCATCTCTGGTCTTTTCTGGAAATTGTGTCTAAGTGAACAGAAGCGTTTTAAGGCCTGATCCCTGTTGTTAGGGAGACAGCGTCTCCGAGTTTTGAATGGAAGTGGTGCAACCCAGGTGTTTGTTTCATCCTTGAAAATTCCTTGTTCCATTATTTTTAAAAAGGTCTCATCTTCAAAGGAGGGAGCTATCTTGTGATCTTCTTTTGTCCTCTGGAACACTGTGCATCCTAAGTGGTCTAGGTCTTCACCACAAGAAGGGTTCTGGATTTCAGTAAAGTCCGAATATAGCATACCTGCAGGCTTCTCTCTTACAAGGAATTTGTTAGGGCAAGGCTGAAAGAGGGATGGACGTCCATTTTCCAATGTATGCGTGTAAAAGGAATTTACAGTGGTTGGCTTGTGGACATTTCCTAAGCAGACATCACCTATAATGACCCACCCTAGGTCCAGCTTCTGAGCATATGGAGAATTGTGAGGACCGTTTATCTGTTCTCTCACCTTGTGGACTCTTATGATGTCTCTTCCTAGCAGGAGTATTATTTGAGCCTCTGGATCAAGTGCAGGAATGAGATGTGCTATGGGTTTCAGATGCCAATGATGCGATGCAGCCTCAGGTGTAAGAATCTCTTCTCTATTGTTTGGAATCTGGTTACATTCGATCAGGGTAGGCAGAGGCAAGGATGCTTCCCCATTTACGGATTCGATTTGGTAACCAGTATTTCTTCTGCCTTTTTCTTCACTCACACCTGTGCAAGTTTTAAGTGAGTATGAAGAGTTGTGTCCTTTAATACTGAAGATATCAAAGAAAGCTGAGCTAGCAAGAGATCTATTGCTTTGATCATCAAGGATGGCATACAACCTTATGGCTTTCTCTTTGTGACCAATGGGGTACACTGTAACCAGACAAATCTTAGAGCATGATTTGTTACTAAGACCTTCTCCACAGACTTGGGTGCACTGGGGTGTCACTTCAGGAGGTTTTGTATCTCTCTCCTCCCCGCCGTGCTATGCAGCCTGGTCTGAAGGTGTGAGAGTCCATGGAGGTGGCCCAGGGTGCAAAGCTGTAATATGCTCTTCACTGTCACATTCTGAGCATTTAATGTTCTCTGTACAGTCTTTTGTGAGATGAGAGGTTGATGCACAACACTTGTAGCAAATATGGTTTTCCCTGAGGAAGGTTTTGCGTTCCTTGAGAGGTTTTCCTCTAAATCCTCTGCATTTCAGCAATGAGTGTGGTTTCTTATGTAGAGGGCAATCTCTGTGCAGGTCTTTTGTTGGGACCTTCTCAGTCTCTGTAGTACTGTAAGTTTTGATTGAGGAGTCTTTAAGAGATACACTGGTTTTGTGTACTGCAACAGGTGTACCTTTCAGGTTGCGAGGTGAGACAGATTTACCTAGTTTGGGGTATGCGGTGTCAAACATTGAGAAGTCAAAGCTAGGATCATTTCTGGTCTTTGCTTGTTGGTGCACAAAGTCCACAAAGAATGAAAATGGAGGAAATTGGACATTGTACTGCTGTTTGTACTTGGAGCCTTGAGCGATCCACTTCTCTTGTAGACTAATAGGTAGTTTTTGTACAATGGGGTTGACACCACGCGCCGTATCTAAGTATGCTAGACCTTGCAAGTCTCCTTCGTCCTTGGCAACTTTGAGTTCCATCAGCAGATCGTTTAGATAAGCTTTTGATAACCTTTGTTATGAATTTTGGGAAAATCTTGAATTCTTTGGAATAGTGTGTTCTCTATTACTTCTGGTGAGCCATAACACTCTTCAAGTCTCTCCCATATGGCGTTCAGCCCTCTGACTGGATAGTTAATGTTAATGTCTCTAATCCGCTTTGCATGTTCTGCTGACTCATCTCCTAGCCACTTGACTAGAAGATCAACTTCTTCACTTGCAGACAGATCTAGATCTCTGATCGTATTCTTGAATGATGATCGCCATGATCTATAGCCTTCAGGTCTGTCATTAAACTTGGAGAGCCCCTGGGTTATTAGCTCACGTCGGGCAAAGAATTTAAGGAAGTCTGACATACCTTCATTTCTGTTTGATGGACCTGGAGATAAGTTGTGGTGTAAAGGTCCCGGCGGGCTGGTATAGCCTTTTGGTGTCAACTTGTTGCTGTAATAGTCACCATCTACTTCAGGTTGCACTGAGGGATGATGGTATGCAAAACTGCTCTCTTGCTTAACATGAGGAGAATGGTCAGCAGAAGTTGCTTGCCGTGTGTCAGGATTCTGCTGCTCTTTAGCAGGGGTTGACTCTGCTCCTGGTCCTAAATGCAGACTGTCACCTGACTTAGAGTGCTGCAGTATTTAGTCTGTAGTGCGTTTCATGTTATCAGGATGGCCAGGTTCAGGCCCAAGCATGTTGCTGAATCTATCACTTGTGGAGTTTGCTGCTTCCTCTAAAGCTTCTGCTTCTGCGATAGCGGCTGCAGCTTCCTTCTCCACTTCTAGCTTTTCCAATGTTGCCCATTGTTCAGCTAGGACTGCTTCCATGCATGCTTTCTCTATTTTCAATTGTCTCTCTTGTTCAGCAAATGTTGCTCGCATTTTGGCGGCTTCAGCCTTTGCGTGGGCAATGGCAATAGTGGAGCTGCTCACTGACCTCTTTGAGCTTCTGGAACTGGCTGAGATGTGGGACCTTGTCTCCAATGGATCAGACTTGCTTGTTGACATGGTAGCAGGTTTGCACACTTGTACTGTGTGGGGTTCAGTATCACGTGGTCCAACCTGTACTCGGTTGCTGTTTCACTGCAGCTTGTGAGAGGTCACAGCGTCTTGCATCAGCTTGTGCAGAATCTGCAGCTTCACTGTGTCTCTAGCTTGTTAGGAGGTCGCTGTTTTACTGTTCTGTCCTCCCTATGTGTGAGGGTACATAGATTAACAGGCAGTATAACCCTGATTTCCTTCAATGCATTGACAAAGGAGCAAGGTCCAACTTCAACTTTTATTGCAAGGAAATACGTTAAAACGAGAGAGGTAAAACTGTGGAACAGAAAAGAGAATACACTTACTAATGTATACTGACATGTGGCAATGCATATAAGACATTACTGTACATAGCAATGCAAATACAAGAAATGTGCACAAGATGTAAGTTACACAAGACATAGATACAGGATGATAATGTTAAGCATCCATAAGAGTATACACACCAGCGATGCCGCCATGAACTAAGATGAGGGAGGATGCAACTAGCTGTGTTTCCTCTAGCTGAGTTTCCTGTAGAAAACAAGATATGGAGGGAAGATGATGTCACCAAAGTTCATAGGTGAAAGCTATGGTAGCTGAACTGGGACAAAAATTGTTCCAATATGTAATATGTGATATATGTAAATGGCCACTAGATGGCGCTGGTACAACATGAACAGTAGGTTACACAGTAAATTATACATTGTGAAAACTCTCATAAGAATAACATGACAATATAATGATGGAGACATGACAATATATATATATATATATATATATATATATATATATATATAAAAAGTACAGTAAAACTGCAGGAAAGGGCACTGGGGGGAAAACTAATGTCAATTTATTTTATTTTGTAATGTAATCCAATAGGACTACAATATATCAGTGTGTTTGTGTGTTTTACTTTTCAAATTTGCCGCCGGTTCCACCCCCCTGCGAGCGTCATGTCGCAGGAGACGGAAGCTGGGGCTCACAACATCGGGCGGAAGATCTGGCCGCTGTATGCTGCAGTGACACATCGTGAGATCCCGGGGATAAGGTAAGTACCCTCTACCAGGATCCAGCGATGCTCCCTGGCGGTACCCTGAGTGTGGCTCGGGGTTACCACTAATGGCACTAAAATTCCACCCCGACCCACACTCGGGAATACCGCTAAGGAGGTTAATGAGATAGAATAGGCTGAAATCTACCAGAGACAAGGAGTTCAGGTGGATGTTTTACTACAAGTTCCACAGAAAATTAAGCATTGTAAAATTGGTCAGCAACAGGTCAATTTTAATTAGCAAGCGGCCCAGATTTACTAAAGACAAAGAGTACAGGTAATGGTTTGACTACGAGAATTATGATATTTCAGAGGATACAGTAGAGCAAATTTGGCTTGCAGCAAGACAGTTTTAAGCAGGTTTAATCCACTTAATTATTTGTAATAAGGAAATAAGAGGGTTCAGTGGAAGTGGATTAAATAATGTGAGGTGGTTTAGGTGTACTCTGCTCTTGCACTTAGTTTTAAAATCCATTCAAATGATGCAGCAAGCAAATATGTTCTTTCAAATGATGCAGCTGCATGCTGAAAGCAAATGGCTGTTCCCAAAACAGATGGTGAGTAATAAGTGAATGTTGTGCTTTGGGCACCCCAAACCTAAAGCTGAAGTTTAATTAATTATTTTTTATATTCAGCACCAGGGACATAACTTACCTCTAATGAATAATGAAGTGTGTATAGCTGATAAGATGCTTGAGCATTTACAATATACATATAACCTTATATATAAAACACTATCTCTGGAAGCTCATTATGTTTTGGACTCTTGCAATTCCCTTCCTACTTGTCTAACTGGTGTGAGTCAGCTTCGGATGGCCATCTGTTTTTTTTTTTTGCAGAATATAGATGAATAATATTGGGATCTTTCTAAATCAGCATCAACAGGGAGAGATTCATAGGTAATCAATGACTAGTCAGTTTAACCCCCCCCCCCCAAAAAAAAAAAAAAAAGAAGAAGAAAAAAACAACTTTTGATAAAGCATATGAAAATAGTCATTCTGTGTGCTTCCTTAGGTGTTTCCCCAAATCCCCAGGATTTTTTCTTACACTTGATTGGATATGAAAATTTATTTTGCTAAGCTTCAGAATAAACGTTATAGGATGCCTTAATTCCAAAAGAGGTGTGAGCCAAACTTCACAATTTTACATGTATGGTATAAAGTATGCACAACCCAAAATGAAAAATAGTTGACTGCTGTATTAGATGGTTTTAGCAAAGCAAGCCACATACAGCACACATTCAGTTCAATATACAAACAGTGCAATAGAGTTATAGGATACTTGATGACTTCAGATTGATTAAACTGTCATAGACCTTGATGTCTGCTTAACACCCCAAACATATCTATTCATTTTGACCGCTCCAACATCTCTATGCATTGATTTGAACAGCAAAGTCACCCTGAGAACCAAGCTTGAGAGGGTAAGCTGATATCATCCAGCCACTGAAACCCTGTTGTCATCCCTTTTCAAGAAAAGAGAGAAGATGGGTTGTGGCATAGTCACCACAGCCCTGATAGCGACCATTCTTAAAAGAGGCCACGTGGTGTATACTTAAAGTGTTACTAAATTGAGGACCCTGCATTTACTATATCTGGTCTCCACAGTACACAGAACATGGAAATGCAATTTTTTTTAGTAAAAAAACAAAACTGCTAAATACCTTACGCACTGGTTTAAGCTTAACCAATAATACCCATGCTACCCAGCCTATGTCCACATCACCCTGAACGTACCCGATCTTGTCTGATCTCGAAGGCTAAGCAGTGTTGGGCCTGGTTAGCGCTTGGATGGGAGACCTTCTTGGAATACCAGGTGCTGTAGGCTTTGTATCACTAATTAAAGGGGAATGAGATATTTAGCGCTGTATACTAAGGTTTATTACTGGTAAAGCTTGTAGGAGGAGTTTTCATTTTCCTCTGACTGTCCTATGAGGCTGCATGACCCCTTACTTTCTGTCTGGACAGTGCAGGTTGGCCCTGTGCTGATCACATGCACCCTCACAAAAAAACTCTCTACCAACACACACCAAACTGAGCATGTGCAAAGTGCCTCCTAGGGCTCTGTTCCATCAGCAGATGGATTGGGGGACAGTAAAAGAAGGGGAGGATCAGAGAAGACAGCATCAAACAGCCTTTTTAGACAATGTGGAGGATTAACCCCTTGGGTTCCAAAGTAAGTATACCAAGCGTGCTTTACTGCATATACAGACTGATTTTATTGTTGTGGGTTTAGTAACACTTTAAAGTTCATATTCCAAAAATATATAACATGGTGTCAGACCTATGGTGAAGAAATAGACATATCTTTCATAAATTGCATATGAAGATTTAAGGACTGAATAAACCCCAAAAACAGGGTTAGAGAGACTCAAGGCATTCACAGGGCTTCTTCAATCACAGCATCCTGTATATTTTTTAATCACCTTATTCAAAGGTGGTCAGCTGTGTTTGTAATCCTTGAGATAAAAAGCTATATCCTCTAGTCACCAAAGGAGATTGTATTTGGAGAACCTTGAATGCTCTGACACAACCAGCTAAATTGCTTATCACAGGTGAGACAACCTTTGAGGAGGAGATTTACAAGACAACAGATCTCAAGGAGAAAGCAGTTAAATGGGTTATTTAATTACCAGACTATTTTCTCAATTCTGGGAAAGTTAAATACAAATAGCCCTCATTTTTTTTCTCTTTGCTTGTCACCAATGCATATTAATCAGACATTATTTTAAAAATATTTGAGAATATGATCATAAGTATCTACAACTTCCATGGTCCATCATATACCAAGAGGGGATGTAGAGATTATGGTTATATGGACAACCTTCTATTTGAGAATTACAGTATATCTATTAGATAGTAGTGTATAATGGTCAGAATATATCCCAAATCATGATTGTATTGTTTGCTAACATAAGAATCCCCTAACAGATAATATTCTGATGGGAAATAACCCATGTGTAGAAAGTTTACATATACAAATTGTTGTGTAGCAATATATGTATACCTGTATATGTATCCATATAGTTTTTAATTCTACTAAATGTAAAGTATATAGTATAGAGGTAAATAATTTATTCCTAATCAATTCCTAATCTAGAAATTTTGTTTTTCTACATTTTTTATTTTTACCAATTTAGCGCAATATTAGCGATTTAGTCTCCCGTTTTGCATTGCCTATTCTCACTTCAACTGCAGCGAAGTAACTGTTGGCTGCGCAATTCTCAGACAATTTTGGTCTGATATCTAGAACACTTGTCTATGGTTTTTACTATTCCTGGGAAAACGTAATCCTGCTTTCTTTTTATTTTTATCACTGAGCCAAATATCACATTTGCATTTATCACTTAAGTTTGTGTTTTATGTGAAGTTATCTTTTTGTGTCACCCCACATCTAACTATTTATTGTGAATACATGTCTTGTGAATAAATATACTTATATATTCTCTATTGTAGTCTGTATTTACTATGATTAGTATATGCTGTTAAAAAGAAATGAATCGATTAAAAAGAACTCGTTATATTCGTTCAGAATAATATTCTTGAACGTGTAACGCATCTAACAATGGCAACCCTTATTTTGAAATTAGGATGTGCAATATTGTGTCCAAGAGATAATACTCTTCCCACAGAGCTGCTGTGACAGGTACCTAACCCTCAGTTCCCATTTGTATCATAAAATGAAAAAAAGCTTGAGCATTTACAATAAACTTTGGTCATAGTCATGCCTATTAGTATTATTCTAAACTTTGTATAACAATTCTTGTTTTTCCGGCAAACACTGGGCTAGTGGCGATCTGCCACTATTTAACAAGCGGCTATCCCTATTGTTATTCTCCAGTGTTAACAAAGATTGATCTATATGGGCCACAGACTTTTGAGTATTGGATCATTAATTTAACAGTTTAATCAGCCAAACAGGATGTAGATTATTTATTTAATCGGAGGTCACTTCCTGTCTGATAAGGAGGCTTGAACCGCACGCCGCGGCCATCTTGGACAGGTGAGCGGAAGTGCCTGTGTAAACAACTTCCTGGCTTTAATGTATATATACTTGTATGATTATGGTATACACGCATGGCAATTCTCCTATGATTATATCCTATTGGATGAAACACGTCAGAAACCTTATTCTGCCATCTCCTCACTACATGCATTGCCTTACATGATGACCTTGTAAGTGTATTTCTTCTTTTTAATAAGATTTTAAAGACAGTATTACGCTATGTTTGCATCGTTTGGTCATTTTCATGTACACACCATCGTTTGGGAAGTTCGGGCGATCCATTGCTGACCACCCTATTCATCCTGGCATGTACATTGGACAACTGTATGCTGAGAGAGAGGACGTATTACCATAATCTGCTTTAATGACCCAAATTCTATACGGAATTTTGGGTCCATTACCTCTGGTGAGCGCATTCGTATTATCTTGTTGGTGTTGGATTTTATCACAAATTATCTCCAGTGTTTATTTTAAAGTCACCTTTTTCATGTGGGACTTCATTTCTGCAATCTTATATGGACATTTTTTTATGGACATTTTCTCACAAAGTTTTCAATTCCTTTATGAGATTTTATGTGTTATATCATTTTAATTTCTCTTCATTTATTTGAAGGGGTTTTATGAGTCTATGTATATATATCTTTTTAGCGCTGCACTTAATTTACCTATGTTTGATGACTACTACCTATGTCTAGTTGAAGTGCTGGCTGCTTTTTTGATCACAGAGTCAGCGTGGTTTGATCCCAATATCTACCAATTCTTGTTTTTTGCCGGTCACATGCTGAAATAGGCAGGCAGGATACACTGCTGGCCCAGTGTCAGAAATGTGTTGTCATTAAGAGTGACATAGAGTCACCCTATCATGTTACATGTACATAGTTGTTTGTTTGGCTTTAAATATTTTTGTCCCTCCTCTCTCTGTAACTAGGATATGCTCTGTATAGCTAGTCCCACCATCTTTTCAGTTTGTCTTTAGTTTCTTTGCTGACCACATGTAATTCCTGGATCTAGACATACTATTATTTATTTTTTATAATTTTTTTTTTTTATCTATCTGATGTTCACCTCTAAAGATTGGCACACGTTTTGGATTACATTTTTCTATGATCTGCAAGATGGCATTTGGATCAAGTTACTGTGTGCTAATTCTACTGAGACTGTAAGTTACAGCTACTGTATATTGCAACAACTGAATCAGTTTTAGAGATCACACTTCAGTGCTTAGATTGGAGAGGCAGAACACACCCTGTGAAAAGGGAGCAAGCAAAGGCTGTTCCACAGTTACTTGTGAACATAGTAAAGATGAAGAGCAGTGACCCGCCCCCACCCCTTCTCTCCTCATTGGCTGACTGACTTTGAATGACAGCAACGGGAGCCAATGGCACTGTTGTTTCGGCCAACGGGGAGGGGAGTCATCGCTGGATCTAGATGGACCTCAGATAAGTATTAGGGGGGCTAAGGGGGGCTGCTGCACATAGAAGGTTTTTTGTCTTAATGCATAGAATGCATTAAGATAAAAAACCTTCTGCTTTTACAACTACTCTAAGCAAGAATACAGAGAATTCCATAAATGTTCCTCCCCCTGAACTTTTCCATATTTTGTGGTTTTTACTGGAAAGTAAGATGAATTTAATTGGGATTTTTTTATTTATTCACACAATCTAGTGTACTATATCAAGGAAGGGAAAAAATACATAAAAGTATATAGGTATAAAAGTTTATAGATATCACCCCATGGGGGTTCCTTGCAATTAGCCACAGGGAGAGCCATGGGAGGCTGACAGCCCCTGCAGTTGTTCATGGCCATTCTCATGTAAGCAGTTTGCATCCAGGGCCAATTATTAACAGTTAATTGCTGCTTGAATGATTACATGCAAGCAGCCACAAACAGTTGCAGGAGCTGTCAGCCTCCCATTGCTTTCAATGGGGTTTCCCACCTGTGGATAATTACTGAGAACCACTGTTGGGCCTCCTGCATCTAACTACAAATGACCCCATCTAATCACAAATGACCCCATTTGTAAGTGTGAATGGAGTCTTCAGAACAGTGAGTGGGACTTTCACCAAAGATTAACTGCAGACAAGTTTTCCTGGTGCGTGTTTTTAAATTACATTGATTGATTCACCTGCAGTAAATGTTTGGTAAATATCATATTCACAGATTTAAAAATATTCCTTTATAGTTTTCAAAATGATTAAAAAAAGGAAAATTTCAAGTATTCAACCCCTTTTCTGTAAATCTACTAAATAAGCTCTGGTACAACTAGTTGCCTTCTGCCTGAGAATGCAATACAAGAGTTAAGCATGGTGGTGGTAACATCATGTTCCAATCGTTTTCAATCTCACCCCTCAAAATAATTATTTTTAGACCTACACAGAGCTTAATAAATATACATTTATGCATACATATGAATGCATACTTTACAGTTTTTGGTTCTTTTAGTAAGAAAATAACTGAAACTTTTTCAATAATGGAAATATGTCTAGGGTATAGATTAAGATTTAAAAAGAAAATTTAACATAAGTGCCTACAAGATGAATGCAATAGGTATGTTTTAGTTCTTCTTACCTGAAAAAGAAACAATTGTATTGCCGGAAATTGAAAACAATTCACACCTACTGTATGTTCACACCTTCATTTTTGCATTTTCTAACAGTGTGTTTTGATGTGAGTTGTTGCATGTTATTACTGAGTTTTTATGCATGTTAGTTTTTTTTAGTTTGTGCAATAAAAATCAGTATCTGCTGTAACATCATTAGGTGTTGACTTTATCAGAGCTGCTTCCTTGATTTCTGTGTGGTAGGTTGGTGTGTTATCAGAGCTATCAAGGCAATGTTTGCTATTAAAGTGTTCTTTTGCAGCTGCTTCAGCAACTACTGCAGTTTTTCTTGAAGAGATGGAGGAGGAGAAGAAGAACATACTCATTTATTCACTGATGTTCAGTGTTGGGTTATGTATGATGACCTTCTCAATACATGAGGACAACTTCTTTAGTTAAACCTATTGCTTTGGTTAATGGAAGATTTGCAGAACAGCTCATAAATTCAAATGATAATCTGAACTCCACTGAAATCAAGGGAAGCTGAAACTTTAGAATTCATTATGGCCATGGGATTGTGAAACAAATGGGGGTTAGACTCTGTTAGAGGGACATGTACCAATGAAAATAAAAAAATGGTTTTACGTTTTTGATGTGTACATGTCAATCCACCAGAACAAATGCCATGGCCATAGGTTACTTAAGTTAAAAATTAAATCTGTAATTTGCCTATGTTTAATCCTGGCCGTCTTTTCACATTTCAAATTACCTAAACTCTAAGCACACAGACTTCTTGGCATAGAAACACTGCATTATCACCCACAATTTTCCCAAGTTTGACATGTCTGAGCATACATGCTATTAAAATATTGAACAGCTATAGGGAAGTTTCCAGAGTTAAATTATACTATAACAACTTTAGAAGGCATGCATTTTGAAGAAGTCATTATCATATAGAATAGTGGCACCTAAAGAAATAATAAAAAATTGTGTGAAAAGCTCACTGCAAACCTCCTCCCATGCCGTCTTGTCTCTGAAAATGTTAAGTTCTTTAACTACTTACAATCAATCAATCAATATGCCCAAATTTTGCTCACAGTCAAGTCAAATTGAATGAGAGAAACATTAATTTTTCTCAGTTCTAACAGTTCAAGGTAGTTATTCTCAGCCTGTTTACCCCAAAGAAAACCGTATAACAGCTTTCAGGTCTTGGGAAACCCCTGCTAAGATTAGTCTTTTGAACATATTTGTAATGGTGATGGTCAGTGGGAAGAATGCTTTTTACATTGGTGGTCAGAATGCCACCTTTACAATCATGGCTCTGGTTCTACCAGGTTAGGTTTGACCTGGAACTCCACAGGAACTATTACATGGGAGGTCAGTTTTATGTAGATCAAGGAACCCCTAGACAGCTAGATGAATTTGAATATTCCACAGAAAATATCAATTAAAAATATTCAGCGCAAACATTCCTGAGTAAATACTAATAATTGCAGCTGAACACTCAAGGCCAACACCTCCAAACAAGCTAATGGAGCCACGCATGGTGTCACTGGTGACCATCTTACTGGATTATATGTGTATACACAGAACGCTCATTTGTGCACTTGTGACAAAGGCCAGAATTGTAAGTGGTTTTACATTTATTTAATAAATGATTATATAACAGAAAGCAATGTATATTTTATATCGCTATCCACAATCCTACGGAGGAATTGGCTCGGATTCACTCAGACCATTGGGAAACTATTAGATCCCTGTATAGGAATGCTTGTTTGACTGTCCTGTGGGTTCAGGGCATAGAAGAGGCCACGTGGTGTATACTTAAAGTGTTACTAAATCGAGGACCCTGCATTCACTATATCTGGTCTCCCACAGTACACAGAACATGGAAATGCAATTTTTTTAGTAAAAAAACTGCTAAATACCTTACGCACTGGTTTAAGCTTAACCAATAATACCCATGCTACCCATGCTACCCATGCTATCCAGCCTACATTCACATCACCCTGAACGTACCCGATCTTGTCTGATCTCGAAGGCTAAGCAGTGTTGGGCCTGGTTAGTACTTCCATGGGAGACCTTCTTGGAATACCAGGTGCTGTAGGCTTCATATCACTAATTAAAGGGGAATGAGATATTTAGCGCTGTATACTAAGGTTTATTACTGGTAAAGCTTGTAGGAGGAGTTTTCATTTTCCTCTGACTGTCCTATGAGGCTGCATGACCCCTTACTTTCTGTCTGGACAGTGCAGGTTGGCCCTGTGCTGATCACATTCACCCTCACAAAAAAACTCTCTAGCAACACACACCAAACTGGGCATGTGCAAAGTGCCTCCTAGGGCTCTCTTCCATCAGCAGATGAATTGGGGACAGTAAAAAAAAGGGGAGGATCAGAGAAGACAGCATCAAACACCCTTTTTACACAATGTGGAGGATTGACCCCTTGGGTTCCAAAGTATAACAAACATGCTTTACTGCATATACAGACTGTTGTGGGTTTAGTAACATTTTAAAGTTCATATTCCAAAAATATATAACATGGTGTCAGACCTATGGTGAAGAAATAGACATATCTTTCATAAATTGCATATGAAGATTTAAGGACTGAATAAGCCCCAAAAACAGAGTTAGACAGACTCAAGGCATTCACAGGTCTTCTTCAATCAGAACATCATGTATTTTTTTTTATATGTGTATACACAGAACGCTCATTTGTGCACTTGTGACAAGGGCCAGAATTGTAAGTGGTTTAACATTTATTTAATAAATGATTATGTAACAGAAAGCAATATATATTTTATATCGCTATCCACAATCCTACGGAGGAATTGGTTTGGATTCACTCAGACCATTGGGAAACGATTAGATCCCTGTATAGGAATGCTTGTTTGAATGTCCTGTGGGTTCAGGGGGTCACGGTCCTAAGGTGAGCGGCCCTCTGTGTGTATGGTGGAGGTGCTGCACACTATATGACACCTGCATGTTCAATCTAGAGACACCACTTTGCACCATCTGGGATCTTTTTATGAACTTTTTATGGAAATTTATTTGAACTTTCTCTTATATATTTTATAAGATATATATGTTTTTTAAATATATGAATATTTCTCGCGCTGCACTATTTTCATTAACAGGTTTATCTCATAAAATTAGAATATCATCAAAAAGTTATTTTTTTTGTTTTCAGTAATTCAATTCAAAAAGTGAACCTCATATATTTTATATAGATGCGTTACACACAAAGTGATAGATTTCAAGCATCTCTTTCTTTTAACTTTGATGATTATGGCTGAAAACCCAGAATTCAGTAGCTCAGAAGATTAGAATATTACCCAAGACCAATAAAAAAAAGTAATCACAGGCTGTGAAAAATGTTGCATTTCATTTGTAAAAAAAACATCCTAGAGTCTGGAGAAAAAGTGGGGAAGCACAAAATCCAAGTTGCTTGAGGTCCAATGAGAAGTCTCCACAGTCAGTGATGATTAAGGGAGCCATGGCATCTGCTGGTGTTGGTCCAAAGTGTTTATCAAGTCCAACGTCAGAGCACAGCCATCTACCAGGAAATTAAATAGCACTTCATGCTTCCCTCTGCTGACCAGCTTTATGGAGATGCTGATTTCATTTTTCCAGCAAGACTTGGCACCTGCCCACACTGCCAAAAGTACCAATACCTGGTTTTATAATCATCGTATCACTGTGGTTGATTGGCCAGCAAAATCGTCTGACCTAAATCCCATAGAGAATCTGTGGGGTATTGTCAAGAGGAAGATGAGAGACACCAGACCCAACAATGCAGATGAGCTGAAGGCCGGCTATCAAGCCAACCTGGGCTTCCATAACACCTCAGCAGTGCCACAGGCTGATCGCCTCCATGCCATGCCACATTGATGCAGTAATTCATGCAAAAGGAGCCCTGTCCAAGTACTGAGTGCATACTATACTGTACATGGACATATTTTTAAGTAAGTCAACATTTCTGTATTAACAATTCTTTTTTTTTTTTTATTGGTCTTATGTAGGGTTGAGCAAACCCGGACTGTATTGTACAGGTTCGTACCGGACTTTTGGGTATTCGGTACCCGGACCCGAACCAGAACATTTCCTTGTTCAAGTAGTTTATTGAAAAAACAGAAGTAAATACAGCGCAACATGTACAATCAGAGCAGGAGAGGTTACATTTGCACAACAGGTAACAACAGTAAACCGGAGATAGTAACAAAGCAAACCAGGTTAACTGACATGTTCAGGAGCCAAGTGGGCGACGACCCCAGAAGGGAGATCCATCCAGCACAGCCAACACCCGGGCACCCCTAAAAGGGAGCTTGCTGTGCCCGCGCGCGACTGCGCCTTCAGTGGGTCATATAGTTTGCATGTAAGTATCGTTTTCGGGGGTCGCAACACATGGCTCAGAGGAAGGAAGGAAGCCTGGTTAGGTCAGGAGTCTTTGTCATTAGGTCAAACAAGATGTAGACTGTAGCAGAATGGTGGAACGATTTGTGTAAGGAATGTGGAGAGAAGTAACCACTGTGGGGGAGAGTAATAGACAGAGTATTGTACATATGGCGGGATATAGTCATAAGAGGGGTAAGAACAGGGAGGAGGGGGACGGGGACGGGGGGGACAAAACAAGGGGGGGGGAAGAAGAAAGGAATGGGGGGAAAGGAGGAGGGTGGAGGGGTGAAAGTGGGGGGAGGAAGGGGGTCGCCGGGGGGGAGCAGGGTAACCACAGATAGATATAGGCAGCGCAAATATGCCATTTAGGGCAATAAGAGAGTGCTATCAAAGTTCGGAGGGAGAAAGTGGTCTACCCATGGTTGCCATAACTTGTCAAACTTGTCGACCCTGTCCAGCAGGACCACTTCAATTTTCGCATGAATCATGGCATTAGTGATTCTGTTTTTCACTTCAGGAATAGGTAGATGAGGGGTTTTCCAAGCTTTAGCTATTGTTTGTTTAGCCGCAGTCGTGACTTGTAGGAACAATTTGTGCTGCCGTTTGGAAACGACATCTGATTTCATGTTCAAGAGGGCGAGACAGGGGTCAGGGTCGATGTGTGTGTCCATGAGGGTGGAGAGAATGCAAAAGATAGCCTTCCAAAATCGTTGGACCACAGGGCAGGACCACCAGATATGTACATGAGTGCCCGCATCCCGACAGCCTCGGAAACAGTCCTGAGAGTATGAGGGATGGAATTTAGCAATACGAGCTGGCACAAGGTACCAACGCATAAGGCACCTTATAGTTAGTTTCGGAAGCCACGATATTTTGGGAGGCTGTCTTCGTCGTCTGCCAGATCTTGGACCAGTCTGCAGGCTCAAGTGTAATGCCCAAGTCCCGTTCCCATTTGGACGCATATGCTGGGAGAGCTCGGGTTAGGGGTTCAGAAAGTTTAGAGTAAAGGAGGGAAATTAGACCTCGGGTGTGTGGGTCATGGAGACAAACGTGTTCAAATGAGGTCAAGGTGGGTAAAGACGTGTCTGTACGCATGCAGTGGGATAAGAAGTGTTTAATTTGTAGGTAGTGGAAGATCTCAGAATTGGGGAGCTGGTGTGAGTCTTGGAGAGTCGGGAAGGACTTAAATGCATTGAAAACGATCAAGGAGTGGGCCCGCAGGAGGCCAGCTGCCGACCAACGTTGAAAAGAGGATGGGGATTCCCAAGCTGGGGGGAAGGACGGGTTGTGGAGGTAGGAGAGAAGCGGGTTATGGGGCGACTGAAGCTTGTACTTGAACTTTAGGGTGTCCCAAAGGTGCAGGGAATGGCGTAGAATGGGGTTGGCAATCGATCTGCGTTCAGAGGATTTTAACCACAGTAGGTTGGCCACCGAGAAAGGATCACATTCGACCGCCTCAAGGGCCACCCATAGGGGAATTTCCTGAGTAGCATGCCATTTGGTCAGTTGGGCTAGTTGGGCTGCCTGGTAATATTTGGCGAAGTGGGGGAGGGAACCAGAACATTTCACTGTATGTTCGGGTACTGTCCGTTGTTCGGTAACGTTATTTGATGTTTTGGCGCGGTTTTAATGGCGCGGTTTCAACAGGTGCAAGGCAGCCAATCAGCAAGCGTTTAACTAGTGTGCCCTAGAAGCCATCACAGCCATGCCTACTAATGGCATGGCTGTGATTGGCCAGTGCAGCATGTGACCCAGAGTCTATATAAGCTGGAGTCACACAGCACCGCGCGTCACTCTGCTATAACTATACTAGGGAGAGGTTCCTGATATTTCTGCTGAGGGAGAGATAGGAGATTACTGTAGGGTCAGGCTGGAGATTGCTTTGATGGGAAATCATAGGAACAATCTTCAATAATCATACAGCGATCTACATTGATTTGATTGTGTGGGGTGCAGTGCACAATCTTTTTGCCCGGAGGGAGAGATAGGAGATTACTGTAGGGTCAGGCTGGAGATTGCTCTTGAGGGAAAGCATAGATAGGAACAATCTTCTTTAATCAGACAGCGATCTACATTGATTGTATTGTGTGGGGGTGCAGTGCACAATCTTTATTCCCTGACCTAAACCCAGTGAGGAGGAAAAAGGAGAAACAAAAAAAACTTTTATTAGTCTGTTAGGTGGGCGGCTTGTGGTGCTGCACATTTAATGCAAGCTCAGTGCATATGTGTCTGTTTAATCTGCATTTAAAAAAGAAAAAAAAACTTTGACATACAGTCTTTAGACAGACCCTGCTTTTCTAACCTGCTCTTCAAAAAGCACAAATGTAAGGGGAAAATAATTATTTTTCAGTATTTAGGGAAAATTTTTTTTTTCAGTTTTTCATTCAAATTGTTTTTTATTTTTTATTCAATAGCGGAATAGAACAACAACAGTATCCAACTTGTTAGGCGTGCGGTGTGTAGCGGCCATTTACTGCAAGCTGAGTGCATATGTGTCTGCTTAATCTGCATTTAACAAAGAAAAAAACTTTTTTCCTTCATATTTTACTGTGACTTACAGCGTTTAGACAGACACTGCATTTCAAATCTGCTATTCAACAAGCACCAATTAAGGGGACAATTATTTATCAGATTTACATTCATACATTACAGTGCGATACACCCATTGCATACTGTTGTATTCCGCTTTGCAATAAAAACCCATTTAGGGGCAAAAAAACTTGATTGCGGCCCTGTCCGTCTGCATATGTTACAGTGAGATACACCCATTGCATACTATTGTATTGCGCATTGCAATAAAAAAAAACCCATTTAGGGGCAAAAAAAGTTGATTGTGGCCCTGTCTGCATATGTTACAGTGAGATACGCCCATTGCATACTGTTGCATTGTGCATTGCAATAAAAAAAAACATTTAGGGGCAAAAAAAGTTGATTGCGGCCCTGTCTGCATATGTTACAGTGAGATACACCCATTGCATACTGTTGTATTGCGCTTTGCAATAAAAAAAAACATTAAGGGGCAAAAAAAGTTGATTGCAGCCCTGTCTGCATATGTTACAGTGAGATACACCCATTGCATACTGTTGTATTGCACTTTGCAATGAAAAAAAACATTTAGGGGCAAAAAAAGTTGATTGTGGCCCTGTCTGCATATGTTACAGTGACATACACCCATTACATACTGTTGTATTGTGCATTGCAATAAAAAAAACACATTTAGGGGCAAAAAAAGTTGATTGCGGCCCTGTCTGCATATGTTACAGTGAGATACACCCATAGCATACTGTTGTATTCTGCTTTGCAATAAAAAAACATTTAGGTGAGAAAAATTAAATTGCGGCCCTGTCTGCATATGGTACAGTGAGATACACCCATTGCATACTGTTGTGTTGCGCATTGCAATAAAAACCCATTTAGGGGGGAAAAAAATGCGGGCTAGTCTGCATATTTTACTGTGAGATACACCCTTTCTATACTGTTGTTCTATTCTGCTATTCAATAAACACCTATTGAGGGAAAAAATATTAAATTGTGGCCTAGACCACCACAAGTACTAGGTGTGGCTCTCCCGAAGAGAGACCCCATGAGAGAGGGCGAACCAAGCCAGAAGGCCATATCCACCTCCTCCCAAGACTTTTAGGGACAGGCCCAAGGACCTACACCCTACTAATCATGCTGTGCAAAATAAAGTGTACCGCCACAATAAAAAACACAAAACGTGAGACACACAACACATAAAAGTGGGGAAAGGGATAGTGGAGAAATGCAAGGTTAGTGCCACGTTGCAATACTATGGCAGGCCCTTTGGCCAGGAATAAAAAATTCCTCTGGTCCTGACTCCTGACCAAAAGGCCCGGCCCTAGAGGCAGGTGTGAAAAATGAGTTTAGGAAGTGCAGTGTCCTTGGTGCCATACTCATAGTGTTGCCATCCACCGTGAATTATGGCACCCCTGGACTGCCACTCCAGGGGCACATACACCACAGTCTTTTCAGAACCCCAGTCCCTGGCAAGACCAGTGCAGCCCCGTCCCTACCAGAAGGCCTCAGAACTTAGACAGCTTTGGGAGAGCCCGACCCTCAACCAGGGACACATACCTTTTCCAAGGCCAGACTCAACCCTAAGGGATAAAAAAAGCCCCCCGCCGCCATCACCGTTCCTTACCATATACCATATACAGTTCCTTACCGTTCCTTACGTACTATACACGTACTGAATGACGGGTTTGCCCCCTTCAACTTCTGGGTCTCCAAATTGGGCACATGGCCTGAGCTTGCCCTTTATGCGTTGGAGGTGCTGGCCTGCCCTGCAGCCAGTGTATTATATAAACATGTATTTAGCACTGATGGGGGCGTTATCACAGACAAGTGCAGCCGCCTGTCCAGAGCCAATGTGGACAAGCTCACGTTCATTAAAATGAACTAGGCATGGATCCCACAGGACTTGTCCATACCTTGTGCAGAATAGACATGTATACCGGCCTTACCCAGCCATTGTTGTATTTGATCTTTCTAACTCTTTTGGGGTGTACTCTAATTTAAAAAGAAATAAAATGAAAAACAAAAACCAGTGTTGGCTACCTCGTCCTCCTCCACGGCCGCTTCCACCTACACCGCCACATCCAACTACACCGCCACATCCACCGCCACCTCAACCTCCTACTCCATATGGGCCTCGTCATCCTCCTCCACTGCCGCCGCCGCTTTCACCTACACCACCATATCCTCCGCCACCTCAACCTCCTACTCCATATGGGCCTCGTCCTCCTCCTACATCATTCAAGATGATTATTTTTTATTTTTCATTTTTTTTTTCTGTTATTTTAAGTTATTTCCCTATCCACATTTGTTTGCAGAGCACTTGCCATGCTATTAAGATGATTTTGCTGCCATTTGCAGCCCTCTAGCCCTTTTCATGTTTGTTTTAGAGGCATTTTAGTGCTCAAAGGTTCGGGTCTCCATTGACTTCAATGGGGTTCGGGATCGGGACAAAGTTCGGGTTAAAGCGGAGTTCCGGCCTCGGGGGTCAATTTGAGCTAAAAATACCCCCGAGACAGTCGTGCTAATACATTCCATAATGGATAGCCTCTGAACTGTCCCGGGTCGCACTTACCTGTAAGAAGAAATACTTACCTTGAAAATTTCTTTTCCAGCGCTACCATCTCAGGTGTGGGCAGCTGAAGCCGCAGCGTCCCTCTTTGTGTCCTCTTCGTGACGTTGGAGTCCCACAATGCACTGCACCAGCCCCGCTCGTCACTTCCGATGCAGGCGCGGCATCCCTGCGCATGCCCAGAAGCTGTTTAGCAGTGAATACTGCGCCTGCACCGGAAGTGACGAGCGCAGGCACATTGATTCCTGCGAGTGATGACGTTCAGCTCCCAGGAATCATCGCAAACCGGAAGTGACGGCGCGGGCTGCAACCGCAGAGGGAGGAAGTGGAAGGAAGGTGTAAAATGCAAATTTTGGGGGCAGGGGGGGGGGGGCTGATAAATAGACTTGTTTATGTGGATAAATGGGGAAAATATCAGGTTACACTGAAAATAAACATGTAAAAAAACTAAGCCTTCCAAGGAAGGTAAAGACCTGGCAGCTTGCGGCAGTTACAGGGCCATTTCACTTCTTAACCTTGACCTCAAGACCTTCAATAAGATTCTTGCCTCACGACTAGCACGTCACTTGCACCACATTGTTCACCTAGACCAAGTAGGCTTCGTACCTTCCAGAGAAGCCAGAGATAACACGGTCAAAGAGCTGAATCTGATTCATGTCGGCAACGCATCCCATGTACCTAGTGTATTTTTGGGGACGGATGCGGAGAAGGCCTTTGACCGTGTGAGCTGGAAGTTTATGTTTGCGATACTCCAGCATATTGGTTTAGGAGACAAAATAACCCAATGGATTACGGCTGTGTATGCTAACCCCACAGCTCAAGTAAAAGCGAATGGACTCAAAACGGAACAAGACAAGGGTGTCAATCGCCCCTTCTTTTTGCCCTCTCACTAGAGTAATTTTTATGCAAAGTCCGACTTAACACGGATATCATCAATATCCAGGCCGGAGATAGGCAATATAAAATTTTGGCATATGCGGATGATTTATTATTCTCCCTCTCTAATCCTGTTGTCTCCCTTCCCAATCTTATCCGTAAATTGGAGACGTACGGTAGCTTCTCTAACTTAAAGATCAACTTCACCAAGTCAGAAGCCATGGGAGTTAACCTGCCACATCTTTTACGCCGGTCCTTGGAGTCGAGCTTTAGGTTTAAGTGGACGGACACTGTGATACAATATTTGGGTACACAAATTCCCCCTGACTTGCCCCACACGTTCCGACTTAATGTCCCACCCCTGTTGGCCTCCACACGCATGCTTCTGGTGGGTGGTTTTCACTCCTGGTTCAGCAGATGCAATCTGGTAAAGATGTGCATCTTACCAAAATATCTATACCTCCTTCAGACGCTACCTATTCAGATACCCTCTAAATTTTTCTGACAGGTACACTCCCTGTTCTCAAAATTTATATGAGCAAACAACAAACCTTGTCTTCCCCATTCTCACCTCACTCTCCCTAAATCTTTTGGAGGCCTGGCGTTCCCTGATATTAAGAAATACTACTCAGCGACACATCTCAGTAGAATCATAGACTGGTGTAGACATGCGGACATCAAATTATGGGCCAAAATAGAACAACACCAAATGAAGATCCCCCTCCATAGAGCCTTTTGGTGCTTTCATACTCTACCCCCAGACGTGAAATCACATCCTTTAATTGGTTCCACTCTCCGCATAGGCTTGAGAATGTGCAATCGGGCTATCCTTTCCTCTTTAGACTCTCCCTTATATACAGTGCTGGGGAACCCTGGATTCCCTCCTAGCCTGGACTCATGACCCCTCATCGCACTCAGAGACCTAGAAAAATTCCAGGCTTCGCACTTCCTGGTTGACGGTAACTGGCCATCGTTTCCCACCCTGACTGACTCCTTGGCCGCCTATGAACTCGTTTTGGAGTAGGATGCAACTACATCACTTTCTGCACTCCCTTCCTCACCCTCAATGCTTTGACCGCCGACTTACACCGTTCGAAGAACTATGCTCAGACACTCAGATTTTGCGAGGGTTCTCTCTAAGATGTATAACATGCTAGTCATCCCGCCGGATAGACCCCGACTGACCTGGCTTCACAGATGGGAATCTGATCTAGACCGATCCTTTTCACCTAAACAAACACAAAGTGTAATCGATTGGGCGCTTCGCTCCTCGATGTGTACCAAAATCCAAGAGACTAACTTACAAGTATTGACGAGGTGGTACTTAACTTCTGCTAGACTTCATAAATGTCTTCCTGACACCTCAGACCGTTGCTAGCGTTGTCAGACAGGCAAGGGAACATTGTTAAAAAAAACGAATTGGTAACCCAAAAGAAACTGCGCAAATGGTGATATTCGATAATAAATTATTAGTCAAATGTTGATTATATGTGAGGAATTGCTTCCATAGTGCAAGCTGCAATAAAAACGTGTACACGCATAAATAGTGAAAAGGGTAAAAATATTGCGCTTAAACACTTAAAACACAACCAAAAAAGTGCTTGTGTGCATAAACATATAAATAATAAATATATATACTAGTGAATAAATAAATAAATATATATGTTGTGAAAAAGTCCTTAGTGAAATATATCAACAATCCTTAAAGTGCCCAGTGCAATACGGATCTCTCAGCAATGACTGAAAATCACTTTAGCTTCAAGTGAGGGACCTCCACCATAGGGACTTTCTCCACCCAGTGCTCAGGGTAAATACTTCTTACCGAAGCTGGTGGACCCCTTAATTACAGGGGGTCTAAAGCAGCATATAAGGTCCACAAATGCCTCCAAGCTATCCTTCAGGTCCCTTAATAAGGCTCAGCTCGCACAAGGAACTCCAAGTATTTCCAGGGTGGTATGGTATGGAGAAAAAGATAAGGAAACTCCGATAGTGTAGTATGTTCTATTATTGGGGTTTATTAATAGAAATGCACTTACTCAAACATCATATACAGAATGCCTTCATGGGGTAAATGCAGCATGGGTTCGGTGTACGGGACGCTCCTCTGTTCCTGCGTATCACCAACCCGGAACTCCACGGTCTCACGTTCCCGACGCACGTTTCGTCAGACGCGCTGACGTCATCAGGGGATCATGTGACCGTACGTTTCCATTCACAATAAATAGAAGAATCGGACTGACAACATCCAATCGCTGGCCAGCGGTTACTGAACCGCCTATTCCTTCCGGGATGTTAGGTTCTCTCCTCCTACCAGGAAGTACTCCGCGGCCATATCTTATTTGGGCAACTCGCCAATACTTCGCTATATTAAACCTGAATAGACAATCGCCAATATTAAAAGAGATCCGACTGTCATCCTAAAGTTTAAAATGTATTCAAATGCCAATCAATGTATACCAAATAGAGCGATGGGATGCTGTTTACAGTGAATGATATAAACAGTTTAAATATATATATATTACCCTCAATACAATTTATAGACCAAACTACATACACTTTATTAAAATTATTAAAACATGTATTATATTATTTTTAACCATATCCCTTAAAAATTAAATTTATTAATATAGTAGATCTAATGTTAAAAAATATTGTTAAATTCATTGTTGCTAATAACATTTATTAAAATTAGTGCTAAGAAATAAAAGATGAAGTGCGCTAGATGGGAAATAAATTAAATTCTCAAAGGTATATTTGCAGATAAAATTACAGATAAAAAGGATATAATAAGAGGTTGATTTTAATTTTAAATTTTAAAAATTCGAGATGTAACAATTAAGGTCGATATCAATATTCATACCCGACGGCTGTAAAGTTTGCATTTTGTAGATCCATTGGGTTTCATTCATGGAGATCTTTTTAGTCATATTTCCCCCTCTCCAATGACGATCTACTCTATCAATACCACAAAAGGTCATCTGAGATGGGTCCTTATTGTGGTATAGACGGAAATGATTGGAAAGGCTATGCTTGGGAAATCCTCTCCTTACATTTCCCACATGTTCATTGATCCGGATAGAAAGTTCTCGTGTGGTCCTGCCTATATATTGTAATCCACATGGACAACTTATCAAATAAGTCACATGTGTGGATCTGCATGAGATTAGTTTTTTGATCGCATATTGTTGTCCTGTAACTTTTGACTGAAAGCTGGTGATTTTCCTAGGATTTTTCTTTGTCATTAGGCAGGCATTGCATTTACCACAAGGAAAAAAACCTTTAACATCCAAAAAAGTCGGTTTGTTTTTTGGGGGGTCAGGTATGTTTGGTGCCAGCATATGTCTCAGGTTTGGGGCCTTCCTGTAAATGAAATGTGGTCTTTCCGGAAGGACCTTATTCAAAGTTTTGTCCTTCAATAAAATAGACCAATGCTTACGCACAATTGCTTCCACCTGCTTATAATTTCTGTTAAAATCTGTTAAAAACGCCAGTTCCCCTTTAGTTTCTATTTCCTTCTTTTTAGTTTTTAGTAACTCACTCCTAGGCATCCGATGTACCTGATCTCTGATTTTAATAACCTCTTCTTGTTTGTAGCCCTTTTCTACAAATCTTTTTGTCAATAGATTTGATTGGGCTAAAAAGTCTTCGTCATTTTTACAATTTCGCTTAATGCGCATGTATTGTCCTTTTGGGATGGCACCCAGCCATTTGGGATGGTGGCAACTGCGGGTAGGGATGTAACTGTTTCTATCTGTTTCTTTAAAGAAACTTTTTGTGGCGATAGAACAACCCTGCTTTATCAATGTTAAATCTAAAAAATTTACGGATACTTTGTCCCATGTGGCTGTAAATACAAGGCCATACTGATTCCTATTCATGTCGTCAAGGAATGTTTTTAGAGATTCCTCTGACCCATTCCATACTAGTAGTAGATCGTCAATGAATCTTTTGTATAGAATGAGTGACGGATTCAGATTGGCAAAAATCTCTTTTTCTTCCCATTGCCCAAGAAGGATATTCGCCACACTAGGGGCATATTTAGCACCCATTGCCACGCCTCTTATTTGGTTATAATAACCTCCATCGTGCCAAAAATAATTATTTCCCATGGCTAGACTCAGGGCATCACAAATAAACTTTTTCTGTTGAGGTCTTATATTGGTTTTGGTATTTAAAGCAGCTATGGTGGTATTAAGTACATCGTCTTGCTTCAAACTGGTGTACAGAGATTCGATGTCAACTGTCACCAAGAAGGTATTTGGCTGTACTTCCACTTGCTCCAGTAAGTTAATCAAGTGTTTGCTGTCTTTAAGGTGAGAAGGGTAAAGTGGTACAATCGGTTGCAAGAAATGGTCCACGTATTCCCCTATCCTGGAGAAAATCGATTCAATGCCACTAATAATAGGCCTCCCCGGGGGCTTGGTCTTGTTTTTGTGGACTTTTGGCAACTGATAAATTGTGGGTAAACGTGGAGCTTTGGGCACAAGATACTGTGCCTCTTTTTTGGTTAATATACCTCTTTCTTTAGCCTTTTTTACAATTTTCTCAAGTTTTGATTTTAGACTCTGGGTTGGGTTGGTTCTCAACTTTTGATAGGTGACTTGGTCCCCCACTAGTCTATCCAGTTCTAGTTTGTAATCACTTTTGTTGAGAACCACTATTCCCCCCCCTTTGTCTGCTCCTCGTATGACTATGTCTTTACGATTCTCTAGTTCCTTGAGACCTTTTTCTAATTCTTTGGTAGTATAGTGGTGTTTTAATTTAATTTTCCGCACATCATCTTCTACCATGCTCTTAAAAACTTCCAAACAATGGTTGGAAGCCTTGGGGGGATTAAAAACAGAACGATTTTTTAATCCACTATCCTGATAATCAGCACTGTCAGAGGTGGGGTTATACGGTTTTTGTAAAAAATGTTTTTTAATTTTCAGCTTCCTGACATATTTTTCAATATCTATAAAAGTGTTGAACTTGTCAACACTTTTGTCAGGAGCGAATTTCAGACCAAGTTCCAGTATTTTTAATTCGTCAGAGGTGAACTGGGCATTACTGAGATTAAAAATCCCTGCCCCTAGGATTCTCTTTTCCTTTTGTTTCTTTCGTCCACCTCTGCACCCTCTCCTCTGTTTTCGGTTCTTTCGTTTGGTGGAGGATTTCTTTGGGGTGTCATTTCCTGTTGATAATGGGGATAAGTATCCCCTCCCCACTGCTGCCAATGGTTCTCTCTCTGCCAGTAATTCCCTTGGTTCCATTGTTGTTGGGGTCTCCAATTCTGTGAGCCCCTCCCTCGTTGCCAGGGCTGGCCTCTCCCACCTCCTCTGTGTCCCCGCCAGGTCCCATTCGGGTGGTTGGAACCTCTTCCCCTCCCTCTCTGACCCGGGGCGCCACCTCGCCCCCTCCCCCGAAAACCCTTCTGTTGATTTTCTGGGGTATAGGCCAAAGGGGAGTAGCTGTTATACGTGGGTACATTGTACTGGGAGGTGTTGAAATACTGTGGTCTGTTGTTTCTATTTCCAGTATTATCATCAAAGTTTGGAGTCCCTCCAGTAGGAGTGAAATTGGGATCTATGAATCTCTCAATTCCCATCTCTCTCACTGCCGGGGACTGTGTAGGGATATTATTAATATTGGTAGCATTTAATCCTATCGGAGTATCCTGCCATTTATAAACTTTAGATTCTTTATAATCCAGTAGATCTCTTTGGTACTTATTAATCTTTTTATTTCGAGTATCCTTATCTATTTTCTCTAAGAATTTCTGGGTTGATGTAATTTTTTCTTTAAAATCAGCATTGTCTTTAAAAGGTTCTAAAGTGGTTTTTAACTCGCTAATTTTTTCCTCCAGCTTACTCATTTTCGCCTTCCTTCGCGAAATAATAAGACTGAGTAATCTGGATTCGCTGTGGTTAAAAAAATTAAACCATTCTTTATCTAGGTCAGGATCTACCAGACCATCATTGGGACCTAGATCCCAACGTAACCTTCTTGGCGTTATTTTCATTTTTATGTACTGTTCTAGGGTGGCCAAATCCCACCATACACGGATTTTCTTTTCAAGTACATTTTTAAGAGTTTTGACACTCTGCTCCATGTCTTTTGAAACAGTACTTTGTGCTGAAAAAATATCTGCTGTGGTCCTATCTTTCGTGAAATCAAATATGTCCATTGCTGCAGGATCAACATCCGTGTATGGTGGGATTTGGCCACCCTAGAACAGTACATAAAAATGAAAATAACGCCAAGAAGGTTACGTTGGGATCTAGGTCCCAATGATGGTCTGGTAGATCCTGACCTAGATAAAGAATGGTTTAATTTTTTTAACCACAGCGAATCCAGATTACTCAGTCTTATTATTTCGCGAAGGAAGGCGAAAATGAGTAAGCTGGAGGAAAAAATTAGCGAGTTAAAAACCACTTTAGAACCTTTTAAAGACAATGCTGATTTTAAAGAAAAAATTACATCAACCCAGAAATTCTTAGAGAAAATAGATAAGGATACTCGAAATAAAAAGATTAATAAGTACCAAAGAGATCTACTGGATTATAAAGAATCTAAAGTTTATAAATGGCAGGATACTCCGATAGGATTAAATGCTACCAATATTAATAATATCCCTACACAGTCCCCGGCAGTGAGAGAGATGGGAATTGAGAGATTCATAGATCCCAATTTCACTCCTACTGGAGGGACTCCAAACTTTGATGATAATACTGGAAATAGAAACAACAGACCACAGTATTTCAACACCTCCCAGTACAATGTACCCACGTATAACAGCTACTCCCCTTTGGCCTATACCCCAGAAAATCAACAGAAGGGTTTTCGGGGGAGGGGGCGGGGTGGCGCCCCGGGTCAGAGAGGGAGGGGAAGAGGTTCCAACCACCCGAATGGGACCTGGCGGGGACACAGAGGAGGTGGGAGAGGCCAGCCCTGGCAACGAGGGAGGGGCTCACAGAATTGGAGACCCCAACAACAATGGAACCAAGGGAATTACTGGCAGAGAGAGAACCATTAGCAGCAGTGGGGAGGGGATACTTATCCCCATTATCAACAGGAAATGACACCCCAAAGAAATCCTCCACCAAACGAAAGAACCGAAAACAGAGGAGAGGGTGCAGAGGTGGACGAAAGAAACAAAAGGAAAAGAGAATCCTAGGGGCAGGGATTTTTAATCTCAGTAATGCCCAGTTCACCTCTGACGAATTAAAAATACTGGAACTTGGTCTGAAATTCGCTCCTGACAAAAGTGTTGACAAGTTCAACACTTTTATAGATATTGAAAAATATGTCAGGGAGGGGGGCGTGGCGTACGGCGCTGGAGATGGCCGCATAGTCCTGCAGCTCCGTCGGCCACTCGAGACTACAGCCTACATTGACCCCACGGAACGACCCTCTCGCCTCTGTATACCTACTGGTGGTGTCCCGGATGGCGAAGGGCAAGAAGGGAGCCCACAAGTTTGCTCGGATGGACGGATTTCTTATATCCAGCACCGCCGGTCCCAGGCAACATGGCGCCGGCCCGCCTCAGCAACAACGGCCTCCGCGTGAGCGATCCTGCAGCCTGCCAGGAGATGGACCTCTGCCGCTCAGGCAAGTAGCAAATCCCGATAGCGGGAATTCCTCGGGCTCCTCGACCCCGCCATCCCCGACTTTCAATAGCCCTGCCAAACAAAAACCACGCCGGGGCCCCTCTCCCCCTGAGAGTTACGGCGGTGCTCACATGGACATGTCTGCTACTCCTGATCAAACCCAGACCCAGCCTGCAGCTATGGCCGATCCCTTTGCGGCCTTCCCAGAGGGAGACCAGCAGGTATCAGCTTCCCTTTTGAAGGACATGATGAGATCCCTGTGGACCTCCTTACACGCCGACATGGTGCAGGGAATGTCCCATACGCGGCGTGAGGTCCGCCATCTTGGGGAGCGGGTGGATGCTGTGGAGACCTCCATGGAGAAGTGCTCACTATCCTTGAACACATTGGTGGCTGCCCATAATAGCCACTCTGAGGACATCTCCTGGTTGAAGGACAAAGTTGCGGACCTGGAGGACAGGTCTCGCAGGAACAACTTGAAGCTCAGAGGTGTCCCTGAGTCGGTGCTGCCGCAAAACCTAGAAAAAATGGCCAAGACCCTTTTTACTGCGCTGGTTCCATCTCTCTCAGCAGCTGAGCTTGAGATAGACAGGATACACAGGATACCCAAGCCCGGCTTTATTGCACAGGACCTGCCTCGGGATGTATTACTACGTGTCCATTTTTTTCAGACTAAGGATAAAGTGCTTATGGCATCCAGGAAGTTGCAATCCATGCCGGGAGAGTACCCTCAACTTCAGATTCTTCCCGATCTGTCCAGGCACACCTTACGGAAGCGAAGGAATCTGGCCACGGTGACTAAGGCCCTCCGTAATCACCACATTCCACACAAATGGAAGCATCCGGCCTTTCTGTCAATAACGCACAATGGGTCTACAGTCACCATCTCTACCATGGAGGAAGGACTGGCTCTGTTGCGACGCTGGAATATTATCCCGGTCTCGTCCTCCCTGCCCTCTACGGCTCCTTCACTGACGCCCGTCCCCAGTGAATGGCAAGTAGCATCACGCAAACGCTCCAACTCGGCACAACGTTCGTCTGGAGGTGAGAGTGTCTTCCCACAGACTCCACTATAGTCTCAGGCCTAGGATGACCCTGATCCTCCTGGCCCCTCGTTACCTGTTGCAGGCTCCTCCTGCTTTTGGACTTTTTTTTATGGTTCGGGCTCTGCCCGTTTCGTCTGTTCCTTTCCCTTCCTCCCCTTGTTCCTGCTCCGACAGTGGATTGTTTTTTGCTTACCTAAACACCTCGTTGGTTCCAGTGCTCCTCATCTTGCTGCACCTTGAGCTCTGTTACTTTGCTTCCACCCAGCTTGACCGTCTCCCCCTGAGACACCCACCATGACCATTAAACTGCTCTCTCTGAATGTTAATGGATTGAATCACCCAGTTAAGCGCCACTCGTTGTGGACTGAACTGTGTACCAGTCGAGCTGATGTAGTTGCCCTGCAAGAGACTCATTTTAAGGCCGCCCAGCCACCGCGGTTCTCCCATAGGAACTTTCCACATCTTTTTTTTGCCAACGCTCCGGAGAAGAAGCGGGGAGTCTTGGTGGCGATTAGGGACACTGTGGCCTTCACCCTTAAGGGCCAGACCAGCGACCCAGAGGGTCGGTTCCTAATCTTGCAGGGGGACTTCAACTCTCTTCCTATGACTCTTGTGGTACTGTATGCTCCGAATAGCCATCAGAAGAGGTTTCTCTTGAGACTGCTTAGGCAGGTGACTGCTAATGTGTATGGTAATCTGGTTCTGTGTGGGGATTTTAATACGGTGGTCGACCCAGGGCTTGACACCTCGGTGCCCGCCCGGGGGCGACAATTCTCTTTGCAATCCCTCCTCCACAGGGAACATCTCTACGATGTTTGGCGGTGCCAGCATGGCTCGGAAAGGGATTTCTCCCACTACTCCCCCAGACATCGTTCCTATGCACGTATTGATATGTTTTTGACGGATCTCCCTTTACTGGGTAAGGTCTCCTCCTCGGCTGTCAGAAGCATCACATGGTCTGACCATGCGGCTGTGGAGATGGTCTTGGAGGAGGGCGGACCCAGGGAACGGACTTCCATTTGGCGATGTGACGCCAAGGTCCTTCAGGACACGAGGACGGGCAAGGTTGTGGGGGATCAACTGTCAGAGTTTTTTAACATTAATGCTCCTTCGGTTTCGGACCCCTGGTCACTGTGGGGGGCGCACAAGGCTTTCATTTGAGGGGTGTGCATCCAACAAACGGCCAGGTTGCGTAGGGCTTACAACCAGAGGCTGACGGATCTCCTTAAGGAAATTAAGGAGTTGGAGACCATTCACAAGCGAAGCCCTACCGACACAGTGACTAGGGATCTGACCCGCAGGCGTGAGTCCCTTAGATCCCACCTTCTGGAGCGTTATGATCGCCACCTAAAAAGCCTTAGACTTCGCTACTATGCTCATGCTAACAGGGCGGGTAAGGTCCTAGCTTCCCGGGTCAAACAACGGCGGGCGTCTGCCCGCATTTCCCACCTAACGCATCATGCCTCCAAAACGAAACTAACGCACCCGAAGGACATCGCAAATGAGTTTGCGAGGTTCTATGGTTCTCTCTACAACCTGTCCCAAGACTCCTCCACCGCCCAACCCAGTACTGAGGCCATCCAGAGCTTTTTGGCTAAACTGTCCCTCCCCTCCCTATCTGAAACCCAACTTAGTACCCTTTCGGCTTCGATAACCGTACCGGAGGTGTCTAGGGTGATCCAATCCCTTCCTATTGGTAAGTCTCCGGGCCCGGATGGATTGGACAACGATTATTATAGACTCCACAACCATACCCTCAGCCCATTCCTTGCTCAGGTCTTCAATAAAGCGATGTCGACATCCACCTTCCCGCGGGAAATGTTGGGTGCCTACATCACTACCATCCCCAAGCCAGGAAAGGATCCTAGTCTCCCAGCTAATTACGGGCCAATCTCTCTACTGAATAGCGACACCAAAATATATGCTAAGATCTTGGCCACCCGTGTACAGAACGTCCTCCCGTGCCTGATCAAAAATGATCAAATGGGGTTTATGCCTGGCAGACAGACGTCGGATGCCACCAGGCGTATTATTGACCTGGTGCATCTCGCTGAAAGCTCTCGTACCCCTTCTCTGCTCCTCACATTGGACGCAGAGAAGGCGTTTGACAGAGTCAATTGGCTCTATATGCGGATGACCTTGGAGAAGTTCGGCTTCTCGGGGGGCATTTTGTCTGCTCTGTTGGCACTCTATTCCTGCCCTTCGGCACAGGTTGTCACTTCGGGCGTTGCCTCGGCCCCGTTCGTCATTTCTAATGGCACCCGCCAGGGCTGTCCTCTCTCTCCAGCGATTTTCAATCTGATGATTGAGCCGCTGGCGGAGGCCATTCGTTCTGACGACGGGGTCGAGGGGTTCCGTATGGGCGACACCGTCCACAAGGTTAACCTGTTTGCGGATGATGTTGTGGTGGTCCTAACAAACCCGGTCCGGTCCCTGCCGGCGGTCCACAGGATACTGCTGGCCTTTGGGGAGATTTCCTACCATAAGGTCAATGCCTCTAAATCCCTAATACTCAACATGGGAATTGATCCGAAGGTAGCTGCCCTTCTCCAACTGAACTATCCCTACCAATGGACGGTGGATCAAATCCCATATCTAGGGGTGCGAGTTACCCCGAGTATTGCTAGACTCCTCCCTGCTAACCTAGACCCCTTGCTTAAGAAAATAAACAAAGAAATGGGGGACATGGCTAAGACTGACATTTCCTGGGGCGGTCGGATGGCCGCCTACAAGATGATGATCCTGCCACAAATACTCTACATCTTCAGGGCGATTCCCATCCCCTTCCCCAGGAAATACATGGTTGCCCTATCCTGTAGTTTACGTAACTTTATCTGGTACGGGAAGAGGGCCAGAGTCGCTACATCCCTGTTAATTCAGCCCAAGGCTTTGGGGGGCGCCAAGCTCCCGGATCTCTCGACGTATTACTGGTCCACTAGACTGGATCAACTGAGGGCTTGGTTTGACCCTGGGAACTGCTTCCCCTGGAAGTCTCTGGAGGGTCACATGGCGCCTATCAAAGACCTTCGGTTGTTGCTCCTGAGTGACCTTTGGATACGATGGCAGCTATCGGGGCTCCCCCCGACGTTGCGGGAGGCTCTACTCTCCTGGAGGAAGTTGGGGGAAACCTGCGTGGGCAAAGTTGGAGTGGCTCCCCACTCCTCTTTGTCCTTGCCTGTGACTGTGTTATCCGCACACATACCCTCTCTGTCAGTGTCCCGTTTGCTTGATTTAGGCCTCTCCGAACTTTCACATTTTTATGCGAACGGTGAACTGTTGACCCCTCAGCAGCTGATGCACAACTTTAGGGTGCCCCCCTCCCTCTACCTTCCAATACTGCAGATATGTAGCTTCCTCAGGAAGCATCCCCTGCGGACCGTGGAAATCCCTATAAAAGCATGGGAGTTTTACCATTCCTCACTGAAAAAGACCAAGGGCATCTCTCTGTTTTATGACTTGCTCTTGCGCAGGCCGGATCCTCCGGTCTCTGTCTCTATGCAGAGGTGGGAGAGAGATCTTGGTGTTGCCGTCACCCCGGAACAGTGGTCCAGGGCCCTTTCCGCTACTTACCAGTACTCCCACTGTACTTCGCATTGGGAGATGATGTTGAAGATTGTTAATAGGTGGTATTACACCCCACACAGATTGTCAAAAATTTTTCCATCTGTTCCTGATCTCTGTTGGCGTGAATGTGGCCATAGAGGGACGTTGGCACATGTCCTGTGGGAATGTCCCTCGTTGACAAGTTACTGGAACAGGATCTTTAGATGTATAGCGGAATGTACGGGTATATTGGGTCCCCCTAGGAAGGAACTGGCTCTGCTGAACGTGGGTATTGAGTCCTACCCTGCCCAATACAGACAGGTCGTTACCCATATCCTTCTAGCTTCCAGGACTCTGATCCTGCGCAAATGGCGTTCTCTAGAAGTGCCTAATTTCTCTGAAGTAGTATCAACGGTCAACGGCAACTATGTGCTAGAAAAAGCGCTGGCAGTAAACTCCCTTTCATATGGTCACTTTATGAAGGTGTGGCAGTGCTGGAGTTACTATCCCTGAATGTACTTTGAGCATGTGGAGGGGATGCGGGGGCCTCCCCCATGGCAAGTATGTTCCCACGGGGGGCTGTGGGGGCGGCTCTCGCTCCTCCCTATTACGGGCTCTCTTTCCATATGGGATATGCCTACTTTGTATGTTAATACTGGAATCTTGCTTTCTTTTTCCTCTTTTATTGCTGATGGTATAATGTATGGGTCCTTATGTCGGATTCCCTTCCCTTCTCTCCCCCCTCCCTCTTCCCCATTTACTGTTGCATTTTTGTTACTGTTGCAATGTATCTGACTGTGTTAAGGTTGGTTTCCTTGTATGATGTTGAATTTCAATAAAAAAGAACATTAAAAAAAAAGAAAAATATGTCAGGAAGCTGAAAATTAAAAAACATTTTTTAGAAAAACCGTATAACCCCACCTCTGACAGTGCTGATTATCAGGATAGTGGATTAAAAAATCGTTCTGTTTTTAATCCCCCCAAGGCTTCCAACCATTGTTTGGAAGTTTTTAAGAGCATGGTAGAAGATGATGTGCGGAAAATTAAATTAAAACACCACTATACTACCAAAGAATTAGAAAAAGGTCTCAAGGAACTAGAGAATCGTAAAGACATAGTCATACGAGGAGCAGACAAAGGGGGGGGAATAGTGGTTCTCAACAAAAGTGATTACAAACTAGAACTGGATAGACTAGTGGGGGACCAAGTCACCTATCAAAAGTTGAGAACCAACCCAACCCAGAGTCTAAAATCAAAACTTGAGAAAATTGTAAAAAAGGCTAAAGAAAGAGGTATATTAACCAAAAAAGAGGCACAGTATCTTGTGCCCAAAGCTCCACGTTTACCCACAATTTATCAGTTGCCAAAAGTCCACAAAAACAAGACCAAGCCCCCGGGGAGGCCTATTATTACTGGCATTGAATCGATTTTCTCCCGGATAGGGGAATACGTGGACCATTTCTTGCAACCGATTGTACCACTTTACCCTTCTCACCTTAAAGACAGCAAACACTTGATTAACTTACTGGAGCAAGTGGAAGTACAGCCAAATACCTTCTTGGTGACAGTTGACATCGAATCTCTGTACACCAGTTTGAAGCAAGACGATGTACTTAATACCACCATAGCTGCTTTAAATACCAAAACCAATATAAGACCTCAACAGAAAAAGTTTATTTGTGATGCCCTGAGTCTAGCCATGGGAAATAATTATTTTTGGCACGATGGAGGTTATTATAACCAAATAAGAGGCGTGGCAATGGGTGCTAAATATGCCCCTAGTGTGGCGAATATCCTTCTTGGGCAATGGGAAGAAAAAGAGATTTTTGCCAATCTGAATCCGTCACTCATTCTATACAAAAGATTCATTGACGATCTACTACTAGTATGGAATGGGTCAGAGGAATCTCTAAAAACATTCCTTGACGACATGAATAGGAATCAGTATGGCCTTGTATTTACAGCCACATGGGACAAAGTATCCGTAAATTTTTTAGATTTAACATTGATAAAGCAGGGTTGTTCTATCGCCACAAAAAGTTTCTTTAAAGAAACAGATAGAAACAGTTACATCCCTACCCGCAGTTGCCACCATCCCAAATGGCTGGGTGCCATCCCAAAAGGACAATACATGCGCATTAAGCGAAATTGTAAAAATGACGAAGACTTTTTAGCCCAATCAAATCTATTGACAAAAAGATTTGTAGAAAAGGGCTACAAACAAGAAGAGGTTATTAAAATCAGAGATCAGGTACATCGGATGCCTAGGAGTGAGTTACTAAAAACTAAAAAGAAGGAAATAGAAACTAAAGGGGAACTGGCGTTTTTAACAGATTTTAACAGAAATTATAAGCAGGTGGAAGCAATTGTGCGTAAGCATTGGTCTATTTTATTGAAGGACAAAACTTTGAATAAGGTCCTTCCGGAAAGACCACATTTCATTTACAGGAAGGCCCCAAACCTGAGACATATGCTGGCACCAAACATACCTGACCCCCCAAAAAACAAACCGACTTTTTTGGATGTTAAAGGTTTTTTTCCTTGTGGTAAATGCAATGCCTGCCTAATGACAAAGAAAAATCCTAGGAAAATCACCAGCTTTCAGTCAAAAGTTACAGGACAACAATATGCGATCAAAAAACTAATCTCATGCAGATCCACACATGTGACTTATTTGATAAGTTGTCCATGTGGATTACAATATATAGGCAGGACCACACGAGAACTTTCTATCCGGATCAATGAACATGTGGGAAATGTAAGGAGAGGATTTCCCAAGCATAGCCTTTCCAATCATTTCCGTCTATACCACAATAAGGACCCATCTCAGATGACCTTTTGTGGTATTGATAGAGTAGATCGTCATTGGAGAGGGGGAAATATGACTAAAAAGATCTCCATGAATGAAACCCAATGGATCTACAAAATGCAAACTTTACAGCCGTCGGGTATGAATATTGATATCGACCTTAATTGTTACATCTCGAATTTTTAAAATTTAAAATTAAAATCAACCTCTTATTATATCCTTTTTATCTGTAATTTTATCTGCAAATATACCTTTGAGAATTTTATTTATTTCCCATCTAGCGCACTTCATCTTTTATTTCTTAGCACTAATTTTAATAAATGTTATTAGCAACAATGAATTTAACAATATTTTTTAACATTAGATCTACTATATTAATAAATTTAATTTTTTAGGGATATGGTTAAAAATAATATAATACATGTTTTAATAATTTTAATAAAGTGTATGTAGTTTGGTCTATAAATTGTATTGAGGGTAATATATATATATTTAAACTGTTTATATCATTCACTGTAAACAGCATCCCATCGCTCTATTTGGTATACATTGATTGGCATTTGAATACATTTTAAACTTTAGGATGACAGTCGGATCTCTTTTAATATTGGCGATTGTCTATTCAGGTTTAATATAGCGAAGTATTGGCGAGTTGCCCAAATAAGATATGGCCGCGGAGTACTTCCTGGTAGGAGGAGAGAACCTAACATCCCGGAAGGAATAGGCGGTTCAGTAACCGCTGGCCAGCGATTGGATGTTGTCAGTCCGATTCTTCTATTTATTGTGAATGGAAACGTACGGTCACATGATCCCCTGATGACGTCAGCGCGTCTGACGAAACGTGCGTCGGGAACGTGAGACCGTGGAGTTCCGGGTTGGTGATACGCAGGAACAGAGGAGCGTCCCGTACACCGAACCCATGCTGCATTTACCCCATGAAGGCATTCTGTATATGATGTTTGAGTAAGTGCATTTCTATTAATAAACCCCAATAATAGAACATACTACACTATCGGAGTTTCCTTATCTTTTTCTCCATACCATACCACCCTGGAAATACTTGGAGTTCCTTGTGCGAGCTGAGCCTTATTAAGGGACCTGAAGGATAGCTTGGAGGCATTTGTGGACCTTATATGCTGCTTTAGACCCCCTGTAATTAAGGGGTCCACCAGCTTCGGTAAGAAGTATTTACCCTGAGCACTGGGTGGAGAAAGTCCCTATGGTGGAGGTCCCTCACTTGAAGCTAAAGTGATTTTCAGTCATTGCTGAGAGATCCGTATTGCACTGGGCACTTTAAGGATTGTTGATATATTTCACTAAGGACTTTTTCACAACATATATATTTATTTATTTATTCACTAGTATATATATTTATTATTTATATGTTTATGCACACAAGCACTTTTTTGGTTGTGTTTTAAGTGTTTAAGCGCAATATTTTTACCCTTTTCACTAAGGGAACATTGTTACACATTTTCTGGTACTGTCCTAGGCTCGCTCATTTCTGGTCGGAGGTCCATAGGACAATGCAAAAATTTACCTAACGCATAATACTAGATGTCCCCGCTTTCTTTCTCCTACACCTATCCAAAATTCCATCGGCGCAATGCAAAAAATCAATCCTCAGACATTTACTGAACGCTGCAAAATCCTGTATACCGCTTTACTGGAAAAAATCCTCGCCCCGACTTTGTCCCACTGGTTACAGAAAGAAAATAGAGGAGATAAATAGGATGGAGGCCCTTGTCCTTACGGCCCAAAATAAACAAGAACATTATTCTGAAACAAGGGGATCTGTGGAATCTTTTTATCCTTTCCACTGAAGGCATAGCTCTTCTGGCCACATAATCCTTGCTTTCAGCCAAATACGCAATCTTTACAGCTCTTTCATTGCCACACTCTACCCCCCCTTTTTTTTTTCTTATCCCTCCTTCTCTTCCCCCTTTCCTCTTTTCTTCTTCCTTTCCTCTTTCTCTATCACTTCTCTTTGGAGAGTTGGTGCCCGGTTGCACCGCCCTCTTCTCTATTACAGACAAAATGGTTTGAGGTGCTGGTTGCGCAGACTCAATATAGATATTGTGTGACCCTATGTTACGATACCTGCGTATTATCAGGAAATATCTTACTTATTTATGCTAATGTTGTATGCTTCTTTGTTGTGCCCACTTCGTGCTTCAATAAAAGTTATATTTGAAAAAAAAAAAAAAGAAGCCTTATATCTCAGACTAAAGTAGGAATATTGACAGGTAATAGATAGATATGCACTAAAAACCAAAGATTTTAAGATAAGCAGTCTTTAGTATTACACTGGTCTATAAGGGGAAAGTCTACGAAAGTAGTAAAAGTAGCTAAATTTTACCAGAATTGGGTCATTAATAAACAAAAATTAAGTCCTGAGTATTAATTGGCTCCAGCTTCATGATGAGAGGTATGTGCGATTATGCTTTATAACTTTTTAACTTTATAACTTTTCTACAAAATGTGATATAGCAATGATAATGTTTTTTTATTGATACCAGTAACATAACATTCCATTAATTTATTGGTTTTTCATCTAACATTTTCATGCTCCCTCCACACCATCAATAGAACTGCGAAATGCATGGACCTTTTCTTCTTGTTTAGGCAATGACACAGATAAGTTGCACATGTAATGCAATAATAATGAGGGGCCCAACTCTTGTCCTGATCCCCTTTTTTGCACCCAAAATATAGATGGTATGCCTTTTTTACAACTACCATCATACTGCACTTTTGAGATGCAAATGTAACCTCACCACCAATGTAGCAGAAGTTATCTGCATTGTTTACACAGTTTTGAGGCATCTTAGCTAGCGAAAATATCATGCAACTGTTCCTTGGAAATGTTAGGCAATTGCACTTTCATAAGCCACCAGATGTAACTGTATAATGCGTAGATCTGACCAAGACAAATGCACTTTCCAATAAAAGAACAATAAATTACAGTTAGCAATCTTTAATCTCTTAGTGAAGATACATTTATACACTTCCATGTGGTACCATTTTCATTGTTCTACTGTACTTTGTTGAGAAGTTACGAGGCTACATGATCATCAGATACCTCCCTCCCTTGTAGGCAAATATACTTGCCTGTGTATACATCTGTATTGTGAAATATCTTGAAAACTTTAGCCAACCAACACCTTTATCACCTGTTTTCTAATTCAGCTAATCAAAATATGTAAGGATTAACACATTTTATTTCGGAGGTTGATAATTTCCCAAAAGTTATTTATCCAAATGTCTTTTTTCCTATAAGTCATCTTTAAAACATTTCCTTGATTGATCTAAGAATAGTTTACAAATTGTAGGGTCAATTCTATAGGGCTAGATAGTTGATTGTAGTAACAAAGTTATCGCTGCCTTATATTACAGTTGTATCCTGTGTGGTATGACATACGCATTTCAAAGCCAGATTTAAGTCACATACTATTGTAACGCCAAACCTATTTACAACAAGCAGTAAAACCCCACATGCATTAATAATAAGATAGATACACTCCCCAAATGATAAGCACAGAAATATACATAGAAACATTATTCATAGTGATATCATATAAACTACAGGACGATACTGCAGGTATTGTGTGACAGAGATGTATAATACACACAGATACATTTATCATACAGGAATGAAATTGTTACACCATCAGGCACTCTAGAAAGAGATATAATGCACAGGAAGCATCCTGCACCTAATGCGTACACAAACATACATTCAAGTATTTCGTTTACACCATTCTATACATTTCAAGAGAAAAATTAATTTAATTGTACAATATTGTGCATGGAAAAGAATGCCACAACACAATAATAAATGATAATAATAATAATTAAAAAAAATAATGGTTTCTTTATAATATAAATGATAACTATTTTTATTTACTGTTGTCCAAAATCCATCAATAATGAATTTGCAAACTCTTAATAACTTTCTATCTAGATGTGTATGTTTTTTTGGCAGAAATAAAAAGACCAATATATGACAACTTGAAATAAGTGAGGTGAAAAATACTGAATCTCCCTGTTCCTAAAGCATATGAATTGGGGCAACCTGATTGAACCCATAACTGATCAAGATCAAATCAACTAATCTCTTTCATATGCAAAATAAATCCTGTGCAAACGACTCAAGGATTGGTCAAGAAAGGGTGGCAGGGGAGGGATGGTTTCTAGCTTACCCTTTGGATACCTTTCAGATATAGGGTGGATTAATATATGAAAACGTTTCTTTATGTTTTTCATTTATTGGCATAATTCTGGATAAGCATTTTCCAAGTCACCTATTTCTTTTTAAGGCAAAGTAGCAGAAAATGTGTTAAGTTACTCATGCACTTCCCATATTCCAAGTGAACTGAGCTTTTATGAGTAGACAAGCTGTATATAAGCCTTATATTTTGAGTGTGTTAACATTCTGATTATCCGTTTTAGCAAGCGCTACTACACTAGATTAAATTAACGAATTTAAGTTAATTGAACTAAATGACTTATCAAACAAGGGAAAATTTTGCAGTCTCCAACAATCTAAAAGACCCTTCCATTAATTTTTCAATTGGAATTTTAACATGGAGGCCATTGTCCAATCCACTTTAGACACAACAATGTTGAATACAGGGTGTGTGTGTTTTTTTCAAATAAAGTTGTATTATTAATAATAATAATAATAATATTAATGATATCAATAATATTAACAATACAGTTTTACAGTATGTTTACGATTTTCCTTCTATACATCTTGTCCTTGCTGCTGTTGGGACTTTTACAAGTATTTTTGTTTTACTAATTCTAGACTTGCTTTGGCTGATGTTGGGTCTGCCGGTGAATGTTCAGCAGCTTTAGTAGGAACTTGTGCTGTCTAACCAGGTAGGAGGTCTGCCTGCACAAACATAATTTTTGTTGTGTCGTGTAATACATGTCCATATATAGATATCTTCAAATTCTGGCTGCTTTTGTATGTTTCGTCATTACGTTGACGTCTTCGTCTACCTACAGTTAAGTGTTATAGGATCCAGGTTGCCATAAGGTAACAGGGATCAGATTCATCTGGTAAGCTCACATTCTGCCCATCCCTGCACGAGTGAATAGGAGACACCCACCATTACTGCTCCCCTGCATGGTTGTGAACACCTCACTGGGACATTATATGCTATACAAGCACTGGACTTTGAATGATCAATTTAAGTTGCACAGAGCACAAAAGCACTTTATTGATTGAAGTGTATGAACCTTATTCATTTATAATATTGTTTGGAGTATTTATGCATACAGGACTGATATATATAAAAAAATTGTATTCAAGAATTGGTATACAGCACTTTACAGGATTGATATATATGCACTTTAAAATATTTTTATTAAGTTTGATAAGGATTGATATTTTTATATTTATATAAATATATATATATATTTATATATTGATATATAAGGGGAGCACCCTGTATAAGTCACTTGAGAACCTTTCACACAGTCACTTTAATAATAAGCACAATAAATTTTGTATAGTATGTTAGGTATATGCGCTGCTTAAATTGAAGATACACTTCAAGATATTATATAATGTGGATATACAACTGCACAGTGGATAATGAACCACAATACACAGCTGCCTGAAAAAAATTCATTATTTTGGCCCTCAGCATACACATTCTGTGAATCTATCAGGCAGTAGTCTATGTCAGCTATATACTTTGCTCTTGTTACAGAGGGATAGTACTATGGCCATTAGGAAATAAAATCCATTAGGGACAGGATTTGATAAAAGGCCATGGTCTTGGTTGAAAAGCTTTAATGGGGTATTATACTCTTTTTTGATTCATCAACTTGTCACATTTATCTTTTATGAACCCATGGAAATAATCTGGAAATTATGGAAATCAGGCTATTTGTGCACTGGGATTAGTTAAATGCTAGAGTTCAAGTGTCCACTTATTAATAGTGGACAATTTCTTCCAGAGACTTCTCATTAATGAGGAAGGTAAATATTGTAAAACTGCAAGTTTACCTGGTTGTCAAGCACTGTAAGCTGCACAGCATATTGATTAAACCCTTCACATTCTAGTCTTTCAATGTTACATAGTTAGATAGTGAGGTTGAAAAAAGACATTAGTCCATCCAGTTCAACCTATGATGTGTGTGTGTGTGTTTGATGTTAACCGCACATTGTATACCCCTGTATGTTGTGGTCTTTAAGGTGCCCGTCTAATAGTTTTTTAAAACTGTTGATGCTCCCTGCTGATACCCCTGCTTGTGGAAGAGAATTCCACATCCCCACTGCTCTGACAGTAAAGAACCCCCTACGTGTTTTAAGGTTAAACCGTTTTTCCGTTTTTCCTCTAGTTTTAGTTTTAGTGAGTGGCCACGTGTCTTATTGTATTCCCTTTCTCTGAAAAGTTTGGTCACCAGTACAATATTTGTACATTGATATCATATCCCCTCTCAAGCGTCTCTTCTCCAGAGAGAATAAGTTCAATGCCTGCAGTCTTTCCTCGTAGCTGAGATCCTCTAATTATTTTTGTTCGCCCTTCTCCAGTTCCATCACATCCTTCCTGAGGAATGTGATCATTATCTTCACATAGGTGTTCAATTTCAAGCAATAGCCTATATGAATATTTTATAGATAGATAGATAGATAGATAGATAGATAGATAGATAGATAGATAGATAGATAGATAGATAGATAGATAGATAGATAGATAGATAGATAGATAGATAGATAGATAGATAGATAGATAGATAGATAGATAGATAGATAGATAGAAAGATAGATAGAAAGATAGATAGATAGATAGATAGATAGATAGATAGATAGATAGATAGATAGATAGATAGATAGATAGATAGATAGATAGATAGATAGATAGATAGATAGATAGATAGATAGATAGATAGATAGATAGATAGATAGATAGATAGAGTGACAGGAAGTCAGGTAAATCTGTGGATGTAGTCACAGACAGGAGATACATTTCCACCTGGTTTAGAAAATTCACCAATTACTATAGGGTGTCGGCTGAAAAGGTAGCCAGGACGGCTTAAGGAAGTTGAAAGGCCTTCAGCTGTTCGGAATGAGGAAGTTAAGGCCTCTATAATTTGTCCAAAGGAAGTCTAAGGATTGCTGCCTCCTGACGCTGTGTGAGCTGGGGAGAGGAGGACAATCAGATGTGTGCCTCCCGACGCTGTGTGAAGCATGGGAGAAGGATTGCTGCCTCCTGACGCTGTGTGAAGCTGGGGAGAGGAGGACAGTCAGATGTGTGCCTCCCGACGCTGTGTGAGCATGGGAGAAGACCTCCTGGAGCGATGTGCGCTGAGGAGGGTAAAAAGTGTGAAGACTACTCAAGGTGAGGTCTTGGACTATTTCGATGTAAAAAGAAATAAAAGAACATTTGCTGGGTGAACAGGAAAAACCAATGGATGTTTTCTATGTGAAAGGAATGCCCTCTATGTGAAGAGAAAAGGGACATGTTCTATGTGAAGAGAAAAGGGACATGTTCAATGGACACATGTTGTGTGAAGAGAAAATAAATGGACTATTGATGGTCTGCTATAGGATCAGCAAAGTCTGCCTAACAGTAGGTTGGAGACAGACTTCCGTAGGTAGGTTCCTGTATGTGAGAAGGTAGCCGCCCACAGTGGCAAGGATTTATTTTGTGTTTTATTTTTATTTTGATGTTTTTGACGCTTGCACTTGTGTGAAGAAAATTGCATGAATAAACCAAACTGTTGTTTGCAACCACTTCTTGGCTATCTCCCTGTGTAACGAATCCCCCCAAGGGGTCATCCACGCCCGCCACCGAGCTAATCAATCCCACGATAGATAGATAGATAGATAGATAGATAGATAGATAGATAGATAGATAGATAGATAGATAGATAGATAGATAGATAGATAGATAGATAGATAGATAGATAGATAGATAGATAGATAGATAGATAGATAGATAGAAAGCAGATTTCTATGAAAGTATATCAAACATTGATTATACAATATTAACAAATTTCTTCAGAATTGTTGGTTATGATCTAATTTCCATCTCATGTGTAGTAAACTGGTGTAGTAGATCACTGGGAGAATCCATGTTCCACACAGGAACCTCCCATCATCAGACAAATCTGTTGATCTACTCTTGCCTAACAAACATTCGAAACATATTCAAAATATGTAAATACTGAACAACAAAGCAACATGGGTGCATGATTTAATTACCAGCTTACAATGATCATATAATGGGAACAGGGCTAGAAGCCTGGGCTGGTGTCTCAAGAACACTACAAAGAAACAACTGTAAAATTGGTTGAAATTCAGTCAGGGTGTTTTACAAAGAGCAAAGGGAAATAAAAATGCGGCTTAAATTTTTTACAACACTGAGTGGTTGTCTTGTCCGTTGAAGCATGTTTATTTGGTGCAGCCTGGGAGACAGAATGTAACAAGGGAGGGAGAATGAGAAGAGAAATAGAAAGAGAGGGGGGGAACTAGACTACTGAGAACATAGAGTACTCAAAACAGAGGAGAAAAGGAGAAAGTATGATGCTAAAAAAAAAAAAGCAGGGGAGATAAGAAGAAAGAATACAATTGCAATAATGGTTAAAAAAATAATTTGATGTTAATATTAAAATGATGGAAGGACAGAAGACAATGCATACACTGTTATGAGGTGTAAGCATGAGATATAAAGGACAACTTTCACTAAAATCTCCTTTTTCATAACAGACTTGAGTAGTGATTTTATAGCATATTTACAGACATTATTTAATTTCACAATACAATGTGCAAAGTGCAGTAACACATAGCAATCGATAAAGAGTTATTTTTTTTTGACTTGACTTCATTATATTGATATTTGCCATTAAATGGTTTGCTGCACATTGCATTATTGAATGAACTTTTATATATCAGTTATTTCTTTATACACTTCCTCCAATTCACAGGTGTGTAAGGAGCTCAGACTGCTATGACCCAGTCTCTTGTGGCTTATTCTTTTGAAGTGGTGGAACTTACAAAATTATTTTCTGGCACAAATCCTCATATTAGTGAAAAAGTAAAGATGATCTATGCAGAACACATCTTTCATTGATGCAGATTGTTTTCCTCTAATGTGTTACTAAACCTTAAACAGTAAAATCAGTCTGTATATTATGCAGTAAAGCATGCTTGTTATACTCACTGTTGAACCTAAGAGATTAATCCTCCGCATTGTGTAAAAAGCTATTAGATCCTGTCTTTTTTTATCTTCCCCTTCTTTCACTGTCCCCAATCCATCTCCTGATAAGACAGAGCCTTTAGAGTCACTCTGCACATGCTCAGTTTGGTGTGTATTGCTAGAGAGTTTTTTTTTTGGGAGGGTGCATGTGGTCGGGACAGGGCCAATCAGCGCTGTCCACACAAAGGGTCAGGTGTCCTGCAGTAGAATGAAAACTCCTCTTACAAGCTTTAACCAGACACTGAAGTCACAAGACTGCTACATACTGCTGATGAGAAAAGGGATTTAGCAGTTTATATTTACTAAAATAATTGCATTTCTGTGTACTGTGGGAGACCAGATATAGTAAATGCAGGGTCCTGGATTTAGCAAAACTAAAAATAAAAAATATTCTTAAAGCCAATATCCAGGAAACATTAACAACTTAAGGACCAGGCCTATTTTTTGACACTTGTTGTTTACAAGTTAAAATCAGTATTTTTTTGCTAGAAAATTACATAGAATCCCTAAACATTCTATATATATATTTTTTTTAGCAGAGACCCTAGAGAATAAAATGGAGATCATTGCAATACTTTGAGTCACACTGTATTTGCACAGTAGTCTTACAAATGCAATTTTTATTTTTAAAAATTGACTTTTTTAAATTAAAAAATAGGAAAAGAGTAAAGTTAGCCAAATTTTTTCTATAATGTGAAAGATAACGTTACGCCGAGTAAACAAATACCCAACATGTCATGCTTCAAAGTTGGGCACGCTCGTGAAATTGCAACAAACATTGGTACTTAAAAATCTCCATATGTGACGCTTTAAAACTTTCTACAGGTTACCAGTTTAGAGTTACAGAACACCGTTTACATATGTGGGCGCGACTTGCGTATGCGTTTGCTTCTGAAGGGACGGGGCACTTTACATTTTTTTTTTTTCTTCTTTCTTATTTATTTTACCTTTTATTTTTTATTTTTACACTGTTCCTTTAAAAAAATTCCTTGTAATAGAAAAGGAAGGACAGGTCCTCTTTAATGTGAGATCTGGGGTCAAAAAGACCTCACATCTCACATCTACACTTAAAAGCAAAAAAAAAAAAGTTTTCCAATGTGAAAGAAAATGGTCCCTTTAAGGCAGTTGAGAGGAAGCGACATATGACGTCGCTCCGGTCATCCAAGGCCATAGAGCCGAGTGGGGGCTATCTTGCCCTCACTCAGCTTCCTTCCTAGGACTACGATGGACCGGATCATTTTCCCTGCTACCGATGGCTCCGGTAAGCAGGGAAAATGTCCGGGAAGCAGCGGGGAGGGGGGGGGGGGTCACCTCTCCTGTCGCCCATAAAAGTAGTCCTGCGGTTAATCCGCCGCTGGGACCATAGGTGTGCGCAGCCTATTGCATTAGGGAGTGCACCCCAAAACTCAAACTCACATTACATATTCATATATACATACACACGCAAACACCCTTATACATAATGTGAACAAACATTTAAATGTATCAAAACATTTTGTAAATTTATTAAATAAATACATAAATAAAACACTTTTTTTGTAGAACCCACTGACTGTGACCCATTCAAATGAATGGTGGCATTCTGCAAGCGTCCCACAACCATGTGCAATGTGGAGTTCAATGGGTTAAAGCAGGTGGTGAGGAGGCAATACAATGCCTCCTCACCGCCTCTAAAATGTTCTCTGAAGATCAATATGTTTGTGGTTCGCTCTTCAGAAAACAAAGCATTTGTGAATGAGCCCCTACATATTCCACAGTGGCCACAGTGATCCCCTCACATCAGAGTCCTCTTTTACATCTGAGTCTTCAGCATTTCCCCTAAAACCAGAGTCAATAGCATGCAGTCTATCACAGTTACCCCCCTTAAATCAAGGTTCCCAGAGAGCCTCCCTAACATCAGAATCCCCAGAGTTCCCCTTTACACTGGGAAATTGGATGTAAAGAGTACTGTGGACTCTGGTGTAAAGGGAAACTTTGATATAAGGGGGTCTCTGGTCACCAGCAGACTGCATCAGAATCCCCCTTTATATACAATGTAAGGGGGGACTCTGACACAAAGGGGATCTCTGCAGACTGTGATGTAAGGGGGGCCTCTGATGTGAGGGGGTCTCTGGTTACCACAGAGTTCACAGAGATCCCACTTACATCAGAGTTCCCATTTACCCCAGAGTCTGCATAGTTCCCCTTTAAACCAGTGTGCCAGACCATAAGCATTTCTAGAAAGGGTCAGGTCAGCAATAGCCCCTGCCACTTCCCCTGTATGTGTGAGCATTGCCCTCCCCTCCCCTCCATGGGACTACAAATCCCAGCATAGCAGGCTGGGTTCCCATTTCTCAGCTGCTCCCTGGTGCCCCACACAGTGTGACTGAGAATGATTGCACTACACAAGAGGACACCCTCTCTCCCTGCCTGCTGCAGTGTTGCACAGATACTGCCACTGCCAGAGTCTTTGCCCCTACTCTCTCCTTACCAGTGACACATCCTGAGTCCCAGCGGCTCCCCTTTACCTCAGTTGGTTCTTTTGTCGGCAGGGCAGAAGCTGGGAGGCGAAGCACTCGGAGGCAGAGCAGGGAGGGGAAAAGTACATCCTCCTCCTTTGCCTGGGGCGGTCCTAGCAACCAATAGTTTTGGACAGAGGACAGTGGTGAGTAGCGGTGGCAGCGGCTAGGACTTTAGGTGCTAAAAACAATGGAGTTAATCCAGCCCTGATGCCAGAGGCATAACTAGATCCTTTAGGGCCCAGAGGCAAGAAACCATGAAGGCCCCCCCGACCTCAGCCCTTCCCACTGGTCCCAGGACTCTTTACAGTCCTGCAGCGGATCCCTTTCACATGTTGTGCAGCGGACCCTGCCATGGTGGTGGAAGGCCAAAACCTAGTCGCAAGTGTGAACATTGCAACCCTGATAGTTCTGCCCATGGTGTCAGTGTGGACTGAATAGTGTCAATCAGTAGGGCAGTGGATGGTGTCAGTAGGGCAGTGGAAGGTGTCAGTAGGGCAGTGGACGGTGTCAGTAGAGCAGTGGATGGTGTCAGTAGGGCAGTGGATGGTGTCAGTAGAGCAGTGGATGGTGTCAGTAGAGCAGTGGACAGTGTCAGTAGAGCAGTGGACGGTGTCAGTAGGGCAGAGATTGGTGTCAGTAGAGCAGAGATTGGTGTCAGTAGAGCAGTGGACGGTGTCAGTAGAGCAGTAGACGGTGTCAGTAGGGCAGAGATTGGTGTCAGTAGGGCAGTGGACGGTGTCAGTAGAGCAGTGGAAGGTGTCAGTAGAGCAGTGGACAGTGTCAGTAGGGCAGAGATTGATGTCAGTAGAGCAGTGGACGGTGTCAGTAGAGCAGTGGAAGTGTCAGTAGGGCAGAGATTGGTGTCAGTAGAGCAGTGGACGGTGTCAGTAGAGCAGTGGACGGTGTCAGTAGGGCAGAGGTTGGTGTCAGTAGGGCAGTGGATGGTGTCAGTAGAGCAGTGGACGGTGTCAGTAGGGCAGAGATTGGTGTCAGTAGGGCAGTGAACAGTGTCGGTAGGGCAGTGGACAGTGTCAGTAGGGCAGTGGACGGTGTCAGTAGAGCAGTGGACGGTGTCAGTAGGGCAGTGGATGGTGTCAGTAGAGCAGTGGACGGTGTCAGTAGGGCAGAGATTGGTGTCAGTAGGGCAGTGGATGGTGTCAGTAGGGCAGTGGATGGTGTCAGTAGGGCAGTGGACGGTGTCAGTAGGGCAGAGATTGGTGTCAGTAGGGCAGTGGACGGTGTCAGTAGAGCAGTGGACGGTGTCAGTATGGCAGAGATTGGTGTCAGTAGGGCAGTGGATGGTGTCAGTAGAGCAGTGGACGGAGTCAGTAGGGCAGTGGACAGTGTCAGTAGAGCAGTGGACGGTGTCAGTAGAGCAGTGGACGGTGTCAGTAGGGCAGTGGACAGTGTCAGTAGAGCAGTGGATGGTGTCAGTAGGGCGGTGGACGGTGTCAGTAGGGCAGTGGGCGGTGTCAGTAGGGCAGTGGACGGTGTCAGTAGGGCAGTAGATGGTGTCAGTAGGGCAGTGGAAGGTGTCAGTAGAGCAGTGGATGGTCTCAGTAAAGCAGTGGACGGTGTCAGTAGGGCAGAGATTGGTGTCAGTAGGTCAGAGATTGATGTCAGTAGGTCAGAGATTGGTGTCAGTAGAGCAGTGGAAGGTGTCAGTAGGGCAGTGGACGGTGTCAGTAGGGCAGTGGACAGTGTCAGTAGAGCAGTGGATGGTGTCAGTAGGGCGGTGGACGGTGTCAGTAGTGCAGTGGATGGTGTCAGTAGGGCAGTGGACGGTGTCAGTAGGGCAGTGGACGGTGTCAGTAGGGCAGTGGATGGTGTCAGTAGGGCAGTGGAAGGTGTCAGTAGAGCAGTGGATGGTGTCAGTAGAGCAGTGGACGGTGTCAGTAGGGCAGAGATTGGTGTCAGTAGGGCAGAGATTGGTGTCAGTAGAGCAGTGGAAGGTGACAGTAGGGCAGTGGATGGTGTCAGTAGGGTAGTGGATGGTGTCAGTAGGGCAGTGGACGGTGTCAATAGGGCAGTGGACGGTGTCAATAGGGCAGTGGACGTGCCCAGAAGTTTTACCATTTTTTTTTTTACAGTTTTATTTTTTTGTGTTTTTACAATTTTCTAGAAGCCACATTGGGGGGGGGGGGGGGGATGCCGGTAGCCTTTTTTCTTGAAAGGCAAAGGTGAATTTTGCAGCTCCCTGTTCTCCACCACCATCCTCCCGCTAAACCTGTCACACACAGTAACACCTTCTGTATGAAAGTGCCTTAATCTGCATGAGGGAGCACAGGTGCCACCTTCAGCAGGGGGGGGGGGGGGGGGGGGGTTGTGTTAAAGTTAGTAACAGATTTAAATACACTGACAAACTGAAGCCAAACTCCAGCAAACAGTGTATAATCAGTTACAGTAAACATATTTTTTCCCTTTTAGGATAAAGGTTTTACATAAAAAAAAAAAATATAATCATTGTAAGCACCGCTGTCAGTGGGAGATGGTTTGTCATATCCCTCTAACTGCTACCTCTGCAGGAGAGCTTGTTCTGTTGAAACAACAGACTTGCTGGCCAGATCACCAGATGAAAATAAAAGAAAGTCTAAACAAGAAAATAAATGTAGCCACCCTATCTAAGAAGGGTACCTGGGCATTGTGACAGAAGGGGGGCAGTGTATTATGGGAGGGGGGCAGTGGAGGGCAGTATGGGTGGTCAGTGTGACAGGAGGGGTCAGTATGGGGGACAGTGTGCAAGGAGGGGGTAGTATGATATGGGGGCAGCATGATGGGAGGGGACAGTGGAGGGCAGTACTGGGATACAGTGTGCCAGGAGGGGTAGTATGGGGGGGGCAACATGATGGGAGGGGGACAGCGTAATGGGAGGGGGCAGTACTGGGGGAGTGTGCCAGGAGGGGGTAGTATGAGGGGCAGCATGATGGGAGGGGACAGTATGGAGGGGAAAAAAAGAACAGGAGGGGGCAGTATGGAGGGGGGGGCATCTGTTGCAGACATTGTGTTTGTGTCTTACCAGGCAGAAGGGGATATGCTATTTCTAGCATTTCTCCTACTGTGCCCAGCGGCAGGAACAACGGCATTGAGAGAAGAGGTAGGAGCTAAAGCTGGAGTCGGGGGGCAGAGCTAGGAGGCAGTCCTAGGTACGGATGCTTGTCACCATCGTGGATAGCTAGCAGCAGGATGGATAGGAGGTCCGGTGGGACGGCATATAGTAACAACCGATCCCGCTCCTGCAGCCACTGAAAGCCCTGCAGGAGTCAAGAAGTGAATAAGGAGATAGGTTCTCCTATATGCCACCCTGCTGCCTCCCCTATCCAGCCTGATGCTAGCTGTATCCACTATCCAGGATGGTGACAAGTAGTCATCTGTACCTAGAACCGCCCCCCGACTCCGACACAGGTGTAGACAAATGTGACAGGGGAGCTACAGGGGCCCCCTTCAGCATGGGGCCTGGTCGCACCCCCTATTGTTTTTCCACTGCGGCTGATGCTACATCTATAGTCTGGCTACAGCATACCTGACAGCAGGTGGCGGAGTGATATTCAGCTGTCAGTGATGCTGTAGCCGGAACTATAGAAGAGGTAGCATCGGAAAATGCGGCCGCCTGCCTGCTTAATCCGCGATCAGTGACTTCACTTATAAGAGGTACACAGCCGACTGAATAATAGTCTCACTCGCAGCGCTGCCATTATCCATTAGCAGAGGTGCTGAAATAGAGATCCCACACATTCTGCCAGCAAAAAAGCCCTAGGGTGTGCCAGATGTGCCTGGGCATTAGGGTGTGCCCAGGCACACCCGACACACCCCGTGCGCACGCCTATGGCTGGGACCACTTTTATGTGAAAGAGGACCGCAAGCCCTGTAAGAAAATACTGAGGTTTTGACACTTATCTGCTGCCATAACACAGGTATTTAACGTCAAAATAGCATCATAAAACTGCGGCGGGAGGTCCAGAAGTGGTTAATATAATCCCCTGCAGTAGGGATGTGGCCACACTGCAAAGCTTTTTTTCTTGTTTAGGTCTGGAGGACACAGAAAAGAAGATTTACTGGCCCAAGCATTCATTCCTCCACACTGCTAGATGAGTCCCTATAGCATGCTCTCCCTCTATGCTCCTGTGGTCCAAGGTCCTGACATCATATAGCCCTGCATTGGATGTGATGACACTTAGGGACAGTCCACTGTCAGGGCATAAGTTCGGAGGGGGGGGGGGGTGTCATCTGCCAGAGGAGGGGAAGATCAGGTAATTAAAAGCACTTTTCCATTCCCCTGGATGAAACAAGAAGGTAATCCTTGCAGTGTGGGTGCCTTGCAGGTGTAGCCCCACTGCAAGGAATAATCTCAAAGTTTTCCTGGAGTTGGGCTTTAAAGCAAAACTGTAATGGTTTTGAATAAGTGCTATTTTAATTGTTTTTATTATGAAGCTTATAGGTTTTTTGTTGTTTTACCATGTACAATCTTTTTTTTTTTTTTTCTTAGAAATAAACATTTAATCCATTACTAAAGATTCCCAGAACAGCACCGTAGTGTCTGCCTGCCTTAAGGCTCATTTTGTCTAACTAAAACTTCAGAGTGAACTGTCTGATAATGACGAGCCAACAAAGGAGCTAAAGTATATATGAGAAAAGGAGACTGAAGTTCTCCCTGCTGGCTCAAAAGAAGAATGTAGGATATTAAAATGTTTTATTTATTTATTTATAAAAAATATATATATTTTTGAAAATGTTATTTTTTTTATTCCTTATCATAAACAAAGAAAGGAAATACATACAAGACCATTGTACATTTCCTTTAAAGGATAAGTTCACTTTTGAGAAACAAAATAATAAATGCACATTTTTTTGCAATTTAAAAAAATGTGCATTTATTATAATCTTTTTTTTTTTTTTTTTTTTTTTTGAGCCTGTAAAGCATTGCACCAGCAATCAGGAGATTGCTGGTGCCATGCAGGTCTCCGGCAGATCTGTCAGTATATTCGTGTGCTTGAAAATCCCCCATGGGCAAGCAGATACAATTTGACAGGAAGAATCAATGAACTACCGCAGTGCTCCACAGCGCCATGGTAGTTCATTGAGAACTACAAGCAGACAGCCGCAAAGAATGTCGAGGCTTGTAGTTCTTTCACACACAGAGCTGTGTGAATGAATGACGTGGCCGTGTGAACGGAGCCCCGTACGGTCGTGCTGATTTAAAAAAGTGACAGCTAGTACAGGGAACTTTTCCCCATACTGCTGTCACAGGGAGTGTGAGGATCAAGCAGCGGCTGCAGCATTGGGAACATGTTACATGTAACGGCCTAAAAACGGGTGGAACATGTAACATGTTCCCAAAGGAGAACCTGTTCTTTAAGGCTCAAATCTGGGAAAAAATACATTTTTAAAGGAGCTGCATCTAGTTTTGAGGCTGCAAACTTATCTTTCCCCCTAGTGCTTTCCCCCCACTGTACCACTTCTACGCCACTACCTATCTCCAGAGGACAAACTAGGAGTCCAGGATGTAATAACCCATCCCAAGGGGGCATCACTATGGCCCCTGCATTTCAATGTAACATTCACCAAGTCAGCACCACTGATTACTGACGATTGCCCACATCCAGGAAAAAAAAGCCAAAGAGAAAGAGGACCATGGACGTGAGTTACTGGTTTAAATACTGCTAAAAAAATGGTAAGTATTATAGAACTGACACAAGTCGTTAAGCACCTTCCTTCACATTAATCCCTAGGACCAGATGGCCTCCCCTACTCCTATTATACAGTAAGTGCTTCCCCCCAATCTTAGCCCCACATATGCTAGCATTATATAACTCCTTACTCGAAGGTAAGGTCTCCCATTCCTAATTCTTGCATTTCTTCATAACGGTCATACTGAAACCAGGCAAGGACCCCATCTCTCCCTGAAAATTATAGGCCTATCCCACTCTTAAATTCTGAAAATTCTAGCCAGATGGAGACAACACTAGGCACACCATTGACCTTATTGACCTAATGAACAAATTTCACCTCCCGGTGCTTATACTAAGTCTTGACTCCCAGAAGGATTTTAACAAGTTATCTTGGCTCTATATGTTTGCCACTCTATCTTGTTATGGCTTTAAGGGACCCTTCAAAGAAGCATTGAGGGCTTTGCATTGCCTTCCCACCTCCCAAGTCCAGATGACAGCCTTTCAGTCGCATTCTTTTCCGATGTCCAATGGCACCAGACAGGGGTGCCCTCTATCAACCCTCCTCTTTTTTCTATGTTTGGAACCCCAGGCCATCCGCACTCACCTGGACATAAAAGGAATTTTGATGTGACACAGGGAATACAAACTCTCACTTTTCATGGAGGACATCCTCTTGACCATAACTAATCCCCTCTTATCACTTCCTTTGTTACATGACTTACTTTCTAATTACGGCAACCTTTCAGGTTACAAAGTCAACACATTAGAAACTGAAGCCCTTCCTATCCTCCTTTCCCCTGATCTTCTATCCACCCTACAACAGGCATATCCCTATAGATGATGCTTTCAATCCCTTAAATACTTGAGTGTACAGCTAACATCCATATACTCCTCTCTATTTATGGCTAATTATCCTTCTCTTTTCAAGGAAATCCAGAATATGTTGAAGCAATAGGCTGCTTACCCTATCTCTGTTGGGAAGAATAAATGTCCTAAAAATGTCCATACTCTCCAAGCTCCTCTACCCCTTTTTCAGACCCTACCCATCCCTATCCCACCATTAGGAATGGGTTCTATGTTCGTTCAACTTGAACATCGGTGCTTCATGTGTTTGCTGAACATTAGATATTGGCCCCTGTGGTTCGCCCAGCGGTCGTTTCGCGGCAAACTTTGCTCGTTCTCTGTTCGCCGATCATGCGAACATATGCTGATGTTCGCGACTGCCATATTATTTTACATTGTGAAGAACTTTGACCCATGACACATCCATCAAGTGGTACAGGACAGCCAATTGAGACATTTCAGCACATGGACATACCCCCTACCTTATAAATAGACCTGATCTGGCTGCCATTTTGCCTTTTGTCAGTGTATGGAGAGGTTGCTGTGTGGAGCAGGGACAGACTGTTAGTGACACAAATCGTTAGCTATTAGGTCCACAAAAGTCCTTTTAACCACTTGCCGACCGCCGCACGACTATTTACGTAGGTCTATGTCGCTAGCCTGTGAGGCTCTAGGGAGCGAGCGTGCGCCGCCGGAAGCGCGCTCCCGCTCGGTAACGGACCCCCCCGCACGTGTGCCCGGCGGACCCAATGCCCGACGGGCACTCGCGATCGTCCGTTACACCGGGAGAAAGGCAGGCGGCTAATGTAAACAAAGCCGCCTGTCATTCTTCCCTGTGTAAGAATGGAGATCATACGGTTCTGCTATGTAGGACCGTTGATCTCGGTTCTTACACCAGTAGCCACATCCAATCACAGTAAGAAACACGCCCCTAGGGACACACTTACCCCCTCCCTCTCAAAAAAAGTTAACCCCTTCACTGCCAGTGTCATTTTTACAGTAACAGTGCATATGTATAGCACTGATTACTGTAGTAATGTCATTGGTAACCACCATTACTCGTTAAAAAAAAAAATTACAAAAATCTTTCCCTTAGTTAGTAAACGCAATAACTTTTGCGCAAACCAATCAAAATACACTTTTTGCGATTTTTTTTTACCAAACATATGTAGCATAATACAAATTGGCCTAAAATGTTAAAAAATTTTTGATTTTTACATTTTTTTTGGGGAAATTTCATCTAAAAAAATGTGAAAAATATTGTTATTTTTGCAAAATTGATGCTCTTTTTTTGTTTAAAGCGCATGATCAAAAAATCGCACAGGTGATCAAATACCACCAAAAGAAAGCTCTGTTTGTGGGAAAAAAAGGACGTCAAATTTGTTTAGGTACAGCATCGCACGACCGCGCAATTATCCGTTAAAGTCACGCAGTGCCGAATCGCAAAATAGGTCCTGGTCAGGAAGGGGGTAAAATCTTTCCGGGGCTTAAGTGGTTAAGGACTGGTATACGTGTACTATTGTTTGGTGTGCAGTATATAGGGGTGTAATACATTTATAATATACTTTCTAATATAGAAAGCATATTATAGTGGATTTGTATTGTGCAGTATAGTGTAGGGAGAGGTTCCTGTGTGGAACAGGGACAGACTGTTAGTGACACAAATCGCTAGTTAATGAAAGAGATGAAGCCGCTCAGGTGTATCAGTCCGACCTGGTGCTGGTAAGACCCGTCATCCGGATAAATGCAAAAGAAGTACTGGAACCGCACCCAGGTAGATGAAAACAATAGGAGTACTTTATTCTTCAAATAAAAATAGAAACAGACAGTGCAGGGAACAGGTAATCCAGGTTAACGCGTTTCACGGCGCACACAGCCGCTTACTCATAACCGAAAAAGGGGTAGAGGAGCTTGGAGAGTATGGACATTTTTAGGACATTTATTCTTCCCAACAGAGATAGGGTAAGCAGCCTATTGCTTCAACATATTCTGGATTTCCTTGAAAAGAGAAGGATAATTAGCCATAAATAGAGAGGAGTATATGGATGTTAGCTGTACACTCAAGTATTTAAGGGATTGAAAGCATCATCTATAGTGATATGCCTGTTGTAGGGTGGATAGAAGATCAGGGGAAAGGAGGATAGGAAGGGCTTCAGTTTCTAATGTGTTGACTTTGTAACCTGAAAGGTTGCCGTAATTAGAAAGTAAGTCATGTAACAAAGGAAGTGATAAGAGGGGATTAGTTATGGTCAAGAGGATGTCCTCCATGAAAAGTGAGAGTTTGTATTCCCTGTGTCACATCAAAACTCCTTTTATGTCCAGGTGAGTGCGGATGGCCTGGGGTTCCAAACATAGAAAAAAGAGGAGGGTTGATAGAGGGCACCCCTGTCTGGTGCCATTGGACATCGGAAAAGAATGCGACTGAAAGGCTGTCATCTGGACTTGGGAGGTGGGAAGGCAATGCAAAGCCCTCAATGCTTCTTTGAAGGGTCCCTTAAAGCCATAACAAGATAGAGTGGCAAACATATAGAGCCAAGATAACTTGTTAAAGTCCTTCTGGGCGTCAATAACCGGTTATGAGTAAGCGGCTGTGTGCGCCGTGAAACGCGTTAACCTGGATTACCTGTTCCCTGCACTGTCTGTTTCTATTTTTATTTGAAGAATAAAGTACTCCTATTGTTTTCATCTACCTGGGTGCGGTTCCAGTACTTCTTTTGCACAAATCGCTAGTTAATAGGTCCACAAAAGTCCTTTTAAGGACTGGTATAGGTGTACTATTGTTTGGTGTGCAGTATATAGGGGTGTAATACACTTATAATATACTTTATATAGAAAGCATATTATAGTGGATTTGTATTGTCAGTGTAGAGAGAGGTTGCTGCGTGGAGCAGGGACAGACTGTAGAGTGACACAAATCGCTAGCTAATAGGTCCACAAAAGTCTTTTGTCAGTGTAGGCATAGGTTACTGTGTGGAGCAGGGACAGACTATATAGTCAGCCCTCAAAAATTCCACTCGCCTGCTTGCATTTTGCACGTGGAATGATGAGGATGGCGAGTAAGGGCTGTGCTGTATGGGGAATGTATTATTGCCTGCCGCCGCAGCCGCCGTTCACAGCGCAGCCTGCATTCCTTCATAAGCTCCTCCCCACCTCCTGCACCTGGGACCGCCCCTCTCCGCCTCTTGAATGTCCCCGCCCCACACAGGCTCGCAGCGCGAGCATCAGTGGCGGCCGGTGCGTTGGCTTCAGAAAAGGGTGGACACGGGGCGCAGAGCAGTGCTCCCTGAGCCCACCCATTGTGTGAATATTAGCTATTGTCACACGGATCCTCCTCCTGGCCAATCAGGAAGCGGGTCCGAGACCCGTTTCCTGATTGGCCGAAAGGCGAAAAATTGCCATCGGGAGACGTGGAAGATTGAGGAGAAGCCACCGCTGCATCAGGTAAAAGCACTGGTCTCTCTGCACGCTGTGGTCACTCTGCATTGAAAGGGGGCACGCTGTGGTCACTCTGCATTGTAAGGGGGCACTCTGTTGTCACTCTGCATTTAAGGGGGCTTGCTGTGGTCACTCTGCATTGAAAGGGGGCACGCTGTGGTCACTCTGCATTGAAAGGGGGCACACTGTGGTCACTTTGCATTGAAAGGGAGCACGCTGTGGTCACTCTGCATTGAAAGGGGGCTTGCTGTGGTCACTCTGCATTTAAGGGGGCACGCTGTGGTCACTCTACATTGAAAGGGGGCACGCTTTGGTCACTCTACATTGAAAGGGGGCATGCTGTGGTCACTCTGCATTGAAAGGGGGCAAGCTGTGGTCACTCTGCATTGAAAGGGGGCACACTGTGGTCACTCTGCATTTAAGGGGGCACACTGTGGTCACTCTGCATTGAAAGGGGGCACGCTGTGGTCACTCTGCATTGAAAGGGGGCACGCTGTGGTCACTCTACATTGAAAGGGAGCACGCTGTGGTCACTCTGCATTGAAAGGGGGCACGCTGTGGTCACTCTTCATTGAAAGGGGGCATGCTGTGGTCACTCTGCATTGAAAGGGGGCACACTGTGGTCACTCTGCATTGAAAGGGACACACTGTGATCACTCTGCATTTAAGGGGGCATGCTGTGGTCACTCTGCATTGAAAGGGGGCACACTGTGGTCACTCTGCATTGAAAGGGACACACTGTGATCACTCTGCATTTAAGGGGGCATGCTGTGGTCACTCTGCATTGAAAGGGGGCACGCTTATGAGATATTTTATGAGGGCGTGTTTAGGGGCAGGGCAGGGTAGGGTTTGGGTGGGGCAACAAGTGGCGAGTAACTCTTAAGACCTGGCTAGTAGCTCATGACTTGAAATTTTGAGCCTTGGTATAGTGACACAAATCGCTGCGTTAACTCTGCTACACACAGTGACAAAAGTTACTAGAATTTTTTTTTTTATAACTGGTGTGATAGACCAGTGGCCCCCCAAAATGACAGATTGAAGCGGGGTGTTATATAACAATATACTTTCATAATAGTGTATTTGGGTACTGCAGAAATGTTGTCTCTTTCGCTGCGTTAACTCTGCTACACACAGTGACAAAAGTTTACTAGAAATTTTTTTTATAACTGGTGTGATAGACCAGTGGCCCCCCAAAACGACAGATTGAAGCGGGGTGTTATATAACAATATACTTTCATAATAGTGTATTTTGGTACTGCAGAAATGTTGCCTCTTTCGCTGCGTTAACTCTGCTACACACAGTGACAAAAGTTACTAGAATTTTTTTTTTATAACTGTTGTGATAGACCAGTGGCCCCCCGAAACGACAGATTGAAGCGGGGTGTTATATACCTTCTTCCACATATACTGCGCTTCTCTAGAGACTTTTGTCACAGAGTCATTTAAAAAATGACAGGCAGAGGAAGAGGCAGGCCCTTCTACAGGGAAGGTAGGGGTAGGGCAGGAGCACCAGACCGGAGCAAAAGTGGGAAGTTGCAGAAGGTGCGTTCGATTACGTGAAAGGATGCACCAGACTTGGTTGAGTGGCTCATTCAGCCTTTCTCTTCTGCACCCTCCTCATCCTCTCTGTCTGCACCCTCTTCACTCTCTGCTGTGTTCACCCGCAAAGACACCACCACCATATACCTTCTGCTTGAGTCACAGGAATTATTTTCCGATCCATCACAAGACATTTGCGATGCGCAGCCATTCTTGGCATCGGATCAGGAAGAGGAGGTAGCAACAGCCGCCACTCAGCAGTCTGACGACAGTACCCAGATGAGCCTAAGGAGGTTGGTCCCCGCTGTTGCTGCCTACTGCGAGATCTCAAATGTTATTTGGTGGGGAAGGTGACGTGGATGATGACGTGTCTATGGACATCACCTGGGTGCCCACAAGAGATCCATAGCTAATATTCACACAAAGAGATTTATCCTGTGAATGCCTAATTTTTCAGACTGGAATTAAAAATCAATGGGTCTGTAAACATTCCGCTAAATTGTGTAACGGATGCGGACCCATTTTACAGATGTGTGAATGGACCCTATATGTATTTGACATATATTTACCGGCTGCTGTCAGTTCTGGCTGATTTAGAAAAAATATATATATATTTTTGCTGGGGAAAAAAAAAAAAAATTATGGCAACTTTTCCAATAGCAATATTACTGGTATGTCAGTGTCCATGTTGTGGGACTATGTGTGCACAGCTAGTAAGTATTTTGTGGTATTAAAATGAATGGGACCCGCCGCGAACTGGCGGTTCGCGAACATTTGAGCGAGTTCACATAAACCATTCGCGAACCGTCCCATCAGATGTTCGTCCATCACTACTGAACATACCAACATCCAGGGTGCTTGGTGGGAGGTTCCCCAACGAGCGCCCCATAATGCACTGGAATCTCGCAGTGCATTGATTGCCGATGATTGGCCAAAGCATGCACTTGACCTATATGTTTTGGCCAATCACAGCACAATGTACTGTCATGGTGCCTTTGGCCAATCTTGGCTCAGGTGCTAAGTCCACGCCTCACACTATATAAAGATGCTTACACAGCAACCCTGTGTAGTGGGTTAGTGGAGATTAGGCAGGATAATCAGTGGATTGTGTGTTCAGTCAGTTTAGTGTAGTGTAGTGCTGTGCTGTGATTCTTGTGTAACAAGAGTGTAATGGTGTAGACATGTCTGAGGTCCAGTCATCATTCTAATTGTAGTTTGGTGGCTTCTGGAGTAAGTGCTTTTTTCCACTCATTTTATTTCACTTTATTGTATGTTTGGACCTTGATGGATTGATCTGACTACTCTATAGAGTAAGTTAGTGTGTGTTTTATACATTTTATCTATGAATGTTAAATAAATACTACACAATGAGATTCCTTTCTCATGTTTGGTGATTCTTCCTGATTGGAGGATACCATGGGTGAGGAGACCTGTCTAATAACATAGGGTTGCAGAGTTCAATATTTCCCAGGATTTTCCAACAAGGAGTTATTCCATGTTAAGGCATTTTATGCTATCCCATAATCTAGACAGCATAGAGTTCTGGTGAGTTTGCAATTTTTCCATTGGGTGGAGGTTATCACTGTGGTGACACGTCTTAACATTGAACACCAAGAACCATCATCATTATATACACAATTTATGGAATTATACGTTTAGACTTCATTGTTATTTATAATATCGTATTGTTTTGTGCACTATATCAAGTTTAATTTAAGCGCTGCAACCTTATGATGATTATTTGGTTGTGTTATTGAGCCACTACATGCAAGAGTTGGTGGAGTAGATAACTAAGCCAGCCTCATCCTCCTCATCCTCTGCCACTCATGCCTATACAACAACCGCAGCTACCAAAGCGGCCTATACCACAAGCTCCTTATCCACAGCTACTTCCGTAGCCTCCCCAGCATTACCAGAGGAGTCACCTGAATAATTCAATGATAGTGTCAGTTACATGCTGCTGGAGAATGCTTAGCAATTTGAATGCTCCGATGGTGGTTCCCAGTTTGAGGAAGAGTAAGGTGAGCCTAGAGAGAGGGGGTGCCAATGATGGACAAGAAACTTGCAGTCCCCCAGCTGCATCATACTGCCAAGTTTGCTCCAGTGACTAGGAGGGGGATGATGAGGTCACTGACTGTACTTAGTTGCCTGAGATAACAGAGGAAGAAAGTGAGAAGGAGGCACAACCCCAATTAGGCAGGATGTCCTCCAGGGACCAACTAAAGGGCAGCCACCCTATTGCATCACACCACAGAGCTCCACAGGTGCAGGGTGCTGCTGACTCCCAGTTGACTTCCAAAAGTTCATTAGTGTGGACTTTTTTCAACACGTGCAGCAGACCGCAGCATTGCTGTTTGCAATCTCTGTTTGAAGCGGATCAAGCACGTCCAGAACACCAGCCGCTTGGGCACCACATGCTTGACAAGACATGATGACTTGCCATGCAGTCCATTGGAAACAGCACCTGAAAGACCCACATCATAAAAATATGCAGACCTCTCCTTGCTCCTCATCTGGGATCTCTATCCCTACTATGCCTCAAGGCTTCTCAAAAACCTGCACTGAGAGGAATGTTAGTATAGCAATAGGTGCCACAGGTACCTGCACTCAATTTGCTAGCAGTGCACCACCTGTTGATTTCACCAGGCAAATTTCACTACCCCATTTGCTGAACCGTAAAAAAAAAATACTGTCCCAGCCATCCATCCGTCTTAATGCTAGCTTGGCCAAATTGCTAGCACTACAACTGCTGCCTTTTCATCTGTTAGACTCTGCCCCCTTTTGTGAATATGTGTAATGTGCTTTACCACAGTGGCAGGTTCCAAAAAAAAAAATATTTTCACATAAGGCCATTCCAGCTCTGCACCATCATGTGGAAGGCAATGTTTTGGCCCTGTTGGACAGAGCGGTCAGCAGCAAGGTTAACATTACTGCTGACTTGTGGTCCAGCAGGCATGGTCAGGGACATTACATTTCCTTCATGGTGAACTGGGTAAAATATGCCATGCGGTGCTTCAGTTTGTCTGTCTAGGTGACAGGAGCCACTTGGGGCCAGATATCCTGTCAGCTCTGCAGGGGCAGGCTCAGAGGTGGTTGACGCCATAGCAGCTTGAGCCAGGAATGGTTGTATGCAACAATGGCACCACCCTCTAACAGGAACATTTGACACATGTTCCATGCTTGGCACATGTCCTGAATTTGGTGGTGCAGCATTTCTTGAACAGGTACTCATTTCTGGCAATCATAAAATGCCAGTGCTCGGCTGGCTGACATTCAATAGGAATTCAACCTGCCCACCAATCGCCTCATTTGTGTGACATGCCCACCAGGTGGAACTCAACATTTGCAATGCTGCAGCGGCTACACATGCAGTAGAGGACCATAAATAAGTACCTGTGTGAGTATGGCACAAGGACAGGCTCAGAGGGGCTTGGCTTCTTTTCACTGTGCCAGTGGCTGCTGATAAAGGATGTATGCACTCTCCTGTCACCATTTGAGGGGGCCAAAAGGATGGTGAGCTGCGATAATGCATGCATCAGTGACACTATCCCTCTAGTCTTACTGCTGGAACACACCATTCGTGGAATTATGGACAGGGCACTTGAGGCAGAACAGCGGAAGGAAGAGGAGAATTTCCTTTCCTCTCAAGGCCCCCTTTATGCAGATATCAATTCTGTGGGGCAGGCAAAACTCACAGGAGGAGGAAGAGGAGGATTACAGCTGCATAGATGTAGAGGATAACATACAGCAGTCTTCAATGGATGATTTTCATTCCCCAGAAACCCAAGGAGTTGTACATGGCTGGGGAGAGGTAGTTCCTGTCAATGTCATCCTTACCACCCAGAGGACTCAGAATCTCATGGCTCCTCAAACTTACGCTGCATGGGCTCCCTGATTCTGCAAAGCCTGAGAAAGGACCCAAAAAAGGTAAAGTTGCAGAGCTCATCCTGCTTGAGCAGAGGACGAAACATCTTGAGGACACCTTGAAGAAAAATTTGTGTAACACCTTTCCAGACACTGGAAGGTTACCATTTCCTGGACGTGTTTCTCAGGCTTTGTTCAGTCAAAGGAAGATCGGTGGATAAGGCAGCCGGCTGACCGATGCCTTTAAACAATTCTTTAGTCCTCAATGCCCAGGGCTGTTAGGTTTAAGCAACTATCATCAGCGTCTGCATCATATGGTGCAGGATTATATAGGGGCAAGAGCAGATGTGGAGGCCTTTAAAACTGACCATCTACTGGGTTACTGGGTCTTGAGGATGGACCACTAGCCCAAACTTGCTCAATATGCAATTGAGCTACTGGTTTGTCCTGCTTCCAGCGTGCTTTCCGAACAGACATTCAGTGCTGCTGGAGGTTTTGTGATGGATAAAAGAGTGCGTCTGTCCACAGACTCTGGTGACCGGCCGACATTTATCAAAATTAATCAGTCCTGGATCAACAGCAGCTATCAAGCCCCTGATGCTGATGTAACTGATTGAATTTGCTAGGGATCTGGGATCTATCCTCTTCCTGAATCTTGATTATGCTAGCTTCCAACAATGTTTTTGGTTTAGGACACCACCAACACCCGTTTCTGCACCCAGCAAGAGTAACTGCGAGGGGCTACAGTGTCCAGGCACCACCAACACCAAGGGCCCAGTTTTTCTGCACCTGTTAGACAGGTGCATGTGTAGCACTTCCCCCTAGGGGGTTGTGTGTACACCTTTAAGAATTACACTGACACAGTACCAATGAGTTTTGACTTTGACTTTAGTGAGGAAGCAAGTGAAATTAGGTCAGTCAGCTGAATCCCTGCTTAAACCACCAGGGTTCAGAAAGACTGACACAGAAACAACAGAAAACAGTAAGTTATAATATTAAGGTACAGTAGTGAAACAACGTTCTATCTTCTAAGCATGTATAGCTACTTCCTATATCAATATCAACTACCTATAGCAATATCAGATTAATGGAAAACTTTAAGCCTCAGCAGTATAACCATAAACTAGAACATGTCCTCTTTAAGAACTATGTGTATCAATGTCCCTCCTTTAGCAAGGCCTTGCTATGTTTTTCACCGGCAGTTGGAGCTCTTAAACAGTTTCCACTGTGGTTTAGTATAGCAAAGAGGATCAAAGGTTAAATTGTAATCCTAAGAGAATTGATGTTTGCTGTAATGTCTGCAGTCAGTGTAATGATGAGATGGTATACTTGGGGTCTGAACCAGGCGAAGACACCCTCTCTCTTACTCTGAGATGCTCGTTCGTGAGTGCCCTTCAGGATGGGCGATGCAATCTCCCACACTCCAGTGTCTGGGAACAGGCTGCGCTCTGCCAACACAGGATGTCCAACTGATCTCCACTCTGTCTCCTTCAGCAACACTGTGAAAGCATCCACAGTACAGTGAACAGTATCCGCTTCGCTGAGGCTGAGTTCCATGAGCGGGTCAGGCCTTGTGCACTAAGCTGCAGCTGCCGTCAATCACACACTCAGCAAGCTGTTCTGCACTCAATGAGTCCCAAGAGCAAGAGAGTTTTCAAGCTGGAGCACAGATGGTTTTATATATTCTCCCATGATGCTCCGCTCCCCCTTCAGCCTTCTGAAAGGAAGATAGTTTCCTTGAGTCTCCAAACAATGATCAACTCTCTGCCAGAAACTATATCTTCCACAATCCCAATCTTCCACTTCCTGCCAGAGGACGATTCCATTGAAATTAAAGGGGCACAGGAAAAGTTAAAATAACAATGATCAATCTGTGTGTTTATAACAGTAGTCCGACATGTAATTTTATTTATTTTTTTCTAATGTTTTACTCTGCACCCAGCAAGAGTAACTGTGAGGGGTGACAGTGTTCAAGCACCACCAACACCCAAGGCCCAATTTTTCTGCACCTGTTTGACAGGTGCATGCAATTACAATTATTGTTTTCAAATTTTTAACAGCAGAACCTGTTCCTGCGCCGTTAAGTGGGAAAATCTTCTGGTCCAGAAGTGGTTAACAGTCATTAGATGTGGTGGCTGCATCAATTTTCTTTTCTTTGGCTTTTTCCTTTGTTTTCACCTCTAGCACAAAATGTATGCAATGGCAAGGGGAGTGTGCTGGAGGGTATAATAATGATGGCTACTGGAGGGTTTATTGATTCTGGGTGCTGGGAGATCTATTAATGTTGCTGGGATGGGGGTGGTTGTTTGTGGCGGCTCTATTTTTTCTGGGGGGGGGGGGGGGTCTATGGTTCATGTGGGGGGTTATTGTTGGCTGAAGGGGATGGGGATCTATTTTATTGATTTTCCCGTTATCAGTGTCAAATTATATTCAAATTACATTCAAATTGCTTCTATACAACCGACTTGGTTCTGTATTCCTGAAAAAGGGGGGTACTGAAAGGTAGGTAGAAGGTGGAACCAAGGGATGGTGCTCGAAGGTGGGTAGGAGCCAGAGATAAGGGTTGATTTGAAAGGGGGAGTACCTGCACCTATTCCCCCCCAAAAAAATCCCTGGATATAGCTCTGGATGAAAGATCACAAGAGGCACAGCAGACAGCAGCATTGAGTCGGGGAGGCAGGGAGTGTTGTATAAGCAGATTTAAATACACTAACACATTAAAGCCAAACTCCAGCTCACACTTGATAATCAGTTACAGCAAACATTTTTCTTTTCCTTTTGGGATAAAGGTTTTACTTTAATAAAAAAAAAAAGCTGATCATTGTAAACACCCCTATCAGTGTTACATGGTTTGTCTCATTCATGTAAACTGATATGTTCTGCTGGAGAGCTTGTGCTCTTGAAAAACAGACTTGCTGGCTGGACCACCTTATAAATATATAAAAAATAAAGCCTAAAAAAGAAAATGAATGCAGCCATCACATCTAAGAAATGCCCAGCTGCAATATAATAAATGTTTGCTTTTCAGCTTAATACCACTTTAAGTGTGACTGTATGCTATTATTAGCAACAAAAATGCAATTTCAGAAGTACACTTTTAGATCACAGCTTTCCGAATTAAAGATCATTTCCAGTTGACTGATAGACTGAATTCTTAGGTTGTTATTCCCTGAACAATAAACTTTATTATTTGTCTTCTTAAATCAAAAAAGCCCACAAATGTAATCTGACCGTAGATGTATATGAAAAGTAAAAAGATAGGGCATAGAATAGTCAAAGCAGGAATCTTAGAAAGGAGGAAAAAAAAAAACGATTTGATGTAATAAGGCAATGTGTGATAAATAAGGCCAAGTAGATTATAAGCTAAGAAAGAAGTGAGAAAGTGAGAAGTGATTTAGTGAGATAAACAGTATGTATATATTCAGAGTACTGATGGTTGTGAATTGCTTGCTAAAATGCTTATTACCACTCATATTACTACGATGTGAGATGTATGGAATCATGTCACATGAGACAGAGACCTTGTCATATTAGGCAATTCTACTTTCATTCATGCGCATCTACCTACACAAAAAAAAAAAAAATATTATACTATAAAATAATAACATTAGCCAAATTAACCCTATCATTTTACCATAATTACTGAACAGTGAATGTTATCACCAGTTTGTCCCTTGGCACATGTATCTCATGGTATATTATTATCATGAATTGGAGTAGTGTTCCTTTAAAGCAGCATTAAAGCCTAAAGTGTACATCATATTGTCAAAAGTATAGGAGCGCCTGCTTTTACATGCACATGAACTTTAATGGCATCCCAGTCCTAGTCTATAGAGTTCAATATTGAGTTGTCCCACCCTTTGTAGCTATAACAGCTTCAGCTCTTCTGGAAAGGCTGTCCACAAGGTTTAGGAGTGTGTCTATTGGAATCTTTGACCATTCTTCATGAAGCCCATTTGTGAGGTCAGGCACTGATATGGACAAGAAGACCTGGCTCACAGTCTCTGCTCGAATTCATCCCAAAAGTGTTGTATCGGGTTGAGGTCAGGACTATGTGCAGGCCAGTCAAATTTCTCCACCCCTAAATAGCTCATCCATGTCTTTATGCACCTCGCTTTGTGCACTGGTCCAAATCATTTGGTGGAGGAGGGATTATGGTGTGAGGTTGTTTATTTAGGGGTTGGGCTTGGCCCCTTAGTTCCAGTGAAGGGAATTCTTAAGGCTTGGCCCCTTAGTTCCAGTGAAGGGAATTCTTATTCTCTCAGTATACCAAGACATTTTGGACAATTTCATGTTCCCAACGTTGTGGGAACAATTTGGGGGTGGCCCCTTTCTGTTTAAACATGACTACACACTAGGGCACAAACAAGGTCCATAAAGACATGGATGAGCGAGTTTGGGGTGGAAGAACTTGACAGGGCTGCACAGAGTCCTGACCTCAACCAGATAAAATACCTTTGGGATAAATGAGAGCTGTGACTGCGAGCCAGGCCTTCTCGTCCACATTAGTGCCTGACCTCACAAATGCGCTTCTGGAAGAATGGTCAAACATTCCCATAGACACACTCCTGAACCTTGCGGACAGCCTTCCCTGAAGAGTTGAAGCTGTTAAAGCTGCAAAGGGTGGGCCAACTCAATATTGATTTCTACGGACTAGGACTGGGATGTCATTAAAGTTCATATGCGTGCAAAGGAAGGCATCCCAATACTTTTAAAAATATAGTGTATTTCCAGTCATTATTTAAGTTTACCCCTGAACCTCCCTCTTGCCCTCCAAAGCATGTCCCAGCATTATTTTTTTCCCTTTTTCCTACTCTCTTGTTTTTGTAGCTTTTATTTCTCCCCCTTCATCATCAGACTTGTAAAATTCCTACAAGGGCAGCTTTTGGGAGCTTAGTTTCTATTGATGTAGACACTCCACCAAAGCTACATTTACCAATAGCTCTTTTCATACACACAGTGAGTGTGAGAGGCTCATGGGAGCCAAGGCAACAACATTGTTTTGGTGGGAAAGAAATCAATGTTTGTATATGGAGAAGGACAGAGAGAGATGGGGATAGGCAAAGTCCTGAGATCATGCAGGCAGGAAGTTCAGAGAACAATGTATTTCTAAAAGACCAAAAGGTATTTTTTTTTGTTTTTGCAGTATTTTCAAAGGAATAAAACATGGGAAAACGTGCAAACATCGCAGAGATGAATATATTGTCCAGAAATATAGAAACAAGGTGCATATCAACAAAGTTAATCTACACAGCTAATGAACAGTAAAAACACAGCTCTAAAATACAACTCTGCATTGGCAAAGCTCTCACTATAAACAAAAGTGCAAGATGACAGAGTCCAAATATGTGTCAAAAGTCCATCACCAGCTATGTTTTCAATGGGGTCATGGGGAGGAGACCACACACCATATATGTGACAGTTGATGACCGTATGCCTCCACCTCACCACGTGCAAAATCCCCAAGGTTGTGCTCTTACCAGATATCTCTGTATATTAAGCCTGTAGTTAGTGATGTTTCTCCAATAGATCGGCACCAGACTCAGCATTCAATTGCACTAATTCCCAGCTGTAATCTCCTCAAACCAATCATCTGTTAGTACCACATCTCGTAGTTTTTCCAGACGCTCTGCAAATCTTGCTACATCTTCAAGAAGGTGTGAAATGTCCTCCACATCAATAAAGGATCCCTCTCCACTTTCAGGAGGACTTGGTACACCACATGGTTTGACGGCCTTGACTCTGGAAGATGTTAAAGGATTCCTGCAGCACTGGCATGGCGACTTAAACTTGTAGGTCTCTTCAATGTCCCAGTAGAAAACGAACTGCTGTTGGGTGGTGGGTTACAGGTCACTTCAGCAAATGGTTCATTTGGATCCTTACGAGGTGACTCCTTCTGAAGAGTAGTGATGTCGCGAACATAAAATTCGCCGTTCGCGAACGGCGAACGCGAACATCGGCGAATGTTCGCGAACCGGCGAACCGCCATAGACTTTAATAGGCAGGCGAATTTTAAAACCCACAGGGACTCTTTCTGGCCACAATAGTAATGGAAAAGTTGTTTCAAGGGGACAAACACCTGGACTGTGGCATGCCAGAGGGGGATCCATGGCAAAACTCCCATGGAAAATTACGTAGTTGACGCAGAGTCGGGTTTTATTCCATAAAGGGCATAAATCACCTAACATTCCTAAATTGTTTTGAATAACGTGCTTTAAAACATCCAGTGTGTGTATACGATCAGGTATGATGTTGTATCGATCAGGTAGTGTAAGGGTTACGCCCGCTTCACAGTGACAGACCAAACTCCCCGTTTAACGCACCGCAAACAACCGCAAACAGACCAGAACCGACCAAAATGGGACAGGAACTGGGCTTTAAGGGTTAGGGTTAGGTTTAGTGTTAGGGGCTAGGGTTAGGGTTACGGTGAGATACTTAGGGTTAGAGTTAGTAACCCTACCCCTACGCCTCTAACCCTAACCATCTAACCCTAAGCACTAAAAATAACCCTAACCCTAGCCCTAACCCTAGCCCTAACCCTAATTCTATTTTTTTTTCTGGTTCTGGACATGCTACAGAGCTGAAACTTCACAGGTACACTTTTTAGACCCCCAGACACTGAATCACACAAAAAAAGTTCTTAAAAATTGTAATTTTTTGTTAGAGAGCCAATTATTGGAAAAATTAAAAAAAAATAAAAATAAAAAATTTCTTTGGATTTAGCATCTGGGGGGCCTAAAAAGTGTACCTGTGAAGTTTCAGCTCTGTAGCATGTCCAGAACAAGAAACAAATACGAATTAGGGTTAGGGCTAGGGTTATGCTTAGGGCTAGGGTTAGGGCTAGGGTTAGGGTTAGGGCTAGGGTTATGTTTATGGCTAGGCTTAGAGGGTTAGGATTAAGCTTAGAGGGTTAGGGTTATGGTTAGAGGGTTAGGGTTAGGTTTAGTGTTAGGGGCTAGGGTTAGGGTTACGGTGAGATACTTAGGGTTAGAGTTAGTAGCCCTACCCCTACCCCTCTAACTCTAACCCTCTAACCCTCTAACCCTAAGCACTAAAAATAACCCTAACGTTAGCCCTGACCCTAACCCTAACCCTAATTCTATTTTTTTTCTGGTTCTGGACATGCTACAGAGCTGAAACTTCACAGGTACGCTTTTTAGACCCCCCAGACAATAAATACAAAGAATTTTTTTTTTTTTTTTTTTTAAGTTTTTTTTTTTTTTAATTTTTCCAATAATTGGCTCTCTATCAAAAATGACAATTTTTAAGAACTTTTTTGTGTGATTTAGTGTCTAGGGGGTCTAAAAAGTGTACCTGTGAAAAGTGTACCTGTGAAGTTTCAGCTCTGTAGCATGTCCAGAACCAGAAAAAAAGATCATTTTTCAGTAGAGCAGGGATGGTGGGAGCCCCTTTTACACCTATATGATCTTTTTTTTCTGGTTCTGGACATGCTACAGAGCTGAAACTTCACAGGTACGCTTTTTAGACCCCCCCAGACACTAATCCAAAAAAAAGTCATGCCTGCCACCGTATATATCAGTGGTGGGTGGGCAGTGGCACTGCAGTGGGCACAGTACACTCTGTGGACCTGACAGTCACTGGCACCCAGGCAACTGCAATTATAAAAAAAATATATATTTACTTTGCAAGCTGCTGTGCCACCGTATATATATCAGTGGTGGGTGGGCACGCAGTGGCACTACAGTGGGCACAGTACACTCTGTGGACCTGACAGTCACTGGCAGCCCAGCCAACTGCAATAATAAAAAATATTTTTTTTTTTTCAATTTGCAACAAGATGCTGTGCCACCGTATATATATCAGTGGTGGGCAGTGCACTGCAGTGGGTACAGTACACTCTGTGGACCTGACACAGCACTCACTGCAATTATGACAGAGGAAAAAAAAATATTTTTTAAAATGCAAGGTACTGTGCCTGTGCCACCCGAAATGAGTGTGGTGTGCACACAGTACAGTCTGTGGTGGGTCTGTGGCCTCTTACACACAGCGGGCAGGCAACTGCAGTGTACAATAGATATATATATATATATATATATATATATATATATATATATATATATATATATATATATATAAAGAAAAAACTCAATTACCAGCCCTTAAAAGGGCTTTTGGGGACACTATATATATATATATATATATATATATATATATATAAATTACACAAATACCAGCCCTTAGAAGGGCTTTTTGGGGTGCTGTCAGGATGCTGTCCTTACAGCAGTAGTGGACCAAGAACACTGACTAGCAAGACCAGGAACACTGACTAACAACTGTCCCTAGCTATTAACAGCAGCAGCAGCTCTCCCTGCTCTCACTAACACACACTGCTTCAGAATGATCTAAGATGGATGCTGCCCTTGCTTATTTATAGGAGGTGGGAGGGTGTGGGAGGGAGGTATGCTGATTGGCTGGAAATGTGCCTGCTGACTGTGAAGTTCAGGGTCAAAGTTTGCCTCAATGATGTATTATAGGGGGCGGACCGAACATCGCATATGTTCGCCCGCATCGGCGAACGCGAACATGCTAAGTTTGCCAGGAACTGTCCGCCGGCGAACAGTTCGGTACACCTCTACTGAAGAGCTCTTTAGAAAGTCAGCTTTGATAAACAGCGTTGAGAGGAAGAGCAATATTACCATGTTAGTCACATATTTGCAGCAGTCACAAAAGCTACAAAAAAATCAGTCCTTTTTTCCATTTTGTCCAGAAATATACTTTAATCCTGTAAATGTGTGCTCAGTTAAAGTGTTACCAAACCCAGGAGCCTGCATTCACTATATCTGGTCTCCTACAGTACAAAGAACATGGACATGCAATTATTTTAGTACATATAAACTGCTAAATATATCTTCTCATCAGCAGTCAGAGCAGTCTTGTGACTTCTGTGAGTGTCTGGTTAAAACTTGTAGGAGGAATTTTCATTCTCACCTGATCCTCTGTCTGGACAGTGCTGATTGGCCCTGTGCTGATCACATGCACCCTCCCAAAAAAAAAAAACTCTCTAGCAATGTACACCAAACTGAGCATGTGCAGAGTGCCTCCCTGGGCTCTGTTTTATCAGCAGATAGATTGAAAACAGTAAAAGAAGGGAAGGGTCAGAGAAGACAGGATCAAACAGCCTTTTTACACAATACGGAGGATTAACCCCTTAGGTTCCACGGTGAGTAAAAGAAGCATGCCTTACTGCATATACAGACTGATTTTACTGTTGTGGGTTTAGTAACACTTTAAAGAAAACACCTATATAGTGTGTCATTTTAGCTGCTCTAGTATTCAGCCTATCTTCTCTATTATTGATATTACTATTTTCCCTGTCTAGCTTACAGAATCCACTACTTCAAGAAGGAATGCAGGAATTGTATTGTTTTTGATTCAAATGCAGTGTTATACCGGTGGCAGAATGAACAGTGTGGGATCAGCCAGCGGATCTCCATGCTCATAAAATGGATTAATGAGCTGTGTGGATAACTGACAATGAAGCGTTTTATTTGGATCTACTAATGCAAAACATGCATGCTTTTACCACCTGGGAATCCACCTTTAATTCATCTTAGAATGTACTGCTAATTCTAGCTTTGCCTAGCTGTCCATAGTCACATAGTCTATTGAGTCACATGCCAGGATTTTTTTATTAGGTAACAAAGAGCTTTAGCCAGGTTCCAAAAAATGTTAAGTCAGCAGCTACAAAAACTATAGCTGCTGACTTTGAATGAACAGACACTCACTTGTCCAGGGATCCAGCATTGTTCTCATCTTGGCCAGATCTTCACTGGTCGTTGGCTCCACAGTGTCATGGCATAAGTGAGCCGCTCTGCACCCTGTGAATGGTCCTAATCTGATGTGTCCCAGAAGATTATGGGCAGGGGGGGGGGGGGGGGGGACTGAACTTCCACTGAACTTCCACTCAGATCGCCAAAAGTGAGTACACCCCTCACATTTTTGTAAATATTTTATTATATCTTTTCATGTGATAACACTGAAGAAATGACACTTTGCTACAATGTAAAGTAGTGAGTGTACAGCTTGTATAACAGTGTAAATTTGCTGTCCCCTCAAAATAACTCAACACACAGCCATTAATGTCTAAACCGCTGGCAACAAAATTGAGTACACCCCTAATTTAAAATGTCCAAATTAGGCCCAAAGTGTCAATATTTTGTGAGACCACCATTTATTTCCAGCACTGCCTTAACCCTCTTGGGAATGGAGTTCACCAGAGCTTCACAGGTTGCCACTGGAGTCTTCTTCCACTCCTCCATGGTGACATCACGGAGCTGGTGGATGTTAGAGATCTTGCCCTTCTTCACCATCCGTTTGAAGATGCCTCACAGATGCTCAATAGTTTTTAGGTCTGGAGACATGCTTTGCCAGTCCATCACAGCTTCTTTAGCAAGGCAGTGGTCGCCTTGGAGGTGTGTTTGGGGTCGTTATCATATTGGCATACTGCACTGCGGCCCAGTCCCCGAAGGTAGGGGATCATGCTCTACTTCAGTATGTCACAGTACATGTTGGCATTCATGGTTCCCTCAATGAACTGTAGCTCCTCAGTGCCAGCAGCACTCATGAAGCCCCAGACCATGAGACTCCAACCACCATGCTTGACTGTAGGCAGGACACACTTGTCTTTGCACTCCTCACCTAGTTGCCGCCACACACGCTTGACACCATCTGAACCAAATAAGTTTATCTTGGTCTCATCAGACCACAGGACATGGTCTGTGTCCTTAGTCCATGTCCTACTTCTTAGTCTTCTTGTCTTCAGCAAACTGTTTGCAGGCTTTCTTGTGCATCATCTTTAGAAGAGGCTTCCTTCTGGGATGACAGCCATGCAGACCGATTTGATGCAGTGTGCGGCATATGGTCTGAGCACTGACAGGCTGGCCCCACATCCCTTCAACCTCAGTAGCAATGCTGGCAGCACTCATTCCTCTGTTTCCCCAAGACAACCTCTGGATAGGAGGCTGAGCACATGCACGCAACTTCTTTGGTCGACCATGGTGAGGCCTGTTCTGAGTGGAACCTGTCCTGTTAAACTGCTGTATGGTCTTGGCCACCATGCTGCAGCTGACTTTCGGGGTCTTGGCAATCGTCTTATAGCCTAGGCCATCTTCATGTAGAGCAACAATTCTTTTTTTCAGATCCTCAGAGAGTTATTTGCCATGAGGTGCCATGTTGAACTTCCAGTGACCAGTATGAGAAATTGAGAGCAATAACACCAAATTTAACACACCTACTCCCATTCACATCTGAGACCTTGTAACACTAATGAGGAAAAGGGGCTAATTTGGCCCAATTTGGACATTTTAATTTAGGGGTGTACTCACTTTTGTTGCCAGCAGTTTAGACATTAATGGCTGTGTGTTGAGTTATTTTGAGCGGACAGCAAATTTACACTTATACAAGCTGTACACTGACTACTTTGCATTGTAGCAAAGTGTAATTTCTTTATAAATATATATAGGGTGTGTATATATATATATATATATATATATATATATATATATATATATATATATATATATATATATATATATACATACTGTGGATACGGAAAGTATTCAGACCCCCTTAAATTTTTCACTCTTTGTTATATTGCAGCCATTTGCTAAAATCATTTAAGTTCATTCTTCTTCCTCATGAATGTACACATAGCACCCCATACTGACAGAAAAACACAGAATTGTTGACATTGTTGCAGATTTATTAAAAAAGAAAAACTGAAATATCACATGGTCCTAAGTATTCAGACCCTTTGCTCAGTATTTAGTAGAAGCCCCCTTTTGATCTAATACAGCCAGGAGTCTTTTTGGGAAAGATGCAACAAGTCTTTCACACCTGGATTTGGGGATCCTCTGCCATTCCTCCTTGCAGATCCTCTCCAGTTCTGTCAGGTTGGATGGTAAACGTTGGTGGACAGCCATTTTTAGGTCTCTCCAGAGATGCTCAATTGGGTTTAAGTCAGGGCTCTGGCTGGGCCATTCAAGAACAGTCACGGAGTTGTTGTGAAGCCACTCCTTCGTTATTTTAGCTGTGTGCTTAGGGTCATTGTCTTGTTGGAAGGTAAACCTTCGGCCCAGTCTGAGGTCCAGAGCACTCTGGAGAAGGTTTTTGTCCAGGATATCCCTGTACTTGGCCGTATTCATCTTTCCCTCGATTGCAACCAGTTGTCCTGTCCCTACAGCTGAAAAACACCCCCACAGCATGATGCTGCCACCACCATGCTTCACTGTTGGGACTGTATTGGACAGGTGATGAGCAGTGCCTGGTTTTCTCCACACATACCGCTTAGAATTAAGGCCAAAAAGTTCTATTTTGGTCTCATCAGACCAGAGAATCTTATTTCTCACCATCTTGGAGTCCTTCAGGTGTTTTTTAGCAAACTCCATGCGGGCTTTCATGTGTCTTACACTGAGGAGAGGCTTCCGTCGGGCCACTCTGCCATAAAGCCCTGACTGGTGGAGGGCTGCAGTGATGGTTGACTTTCTACAACTTTCTCCCATCTCCTGACTGCATCTCTGGAGCTCAGCCACAGTGATATTTGGGTTCTTCTTTACCTCTCTCACCAAGGCTCTTCTCCCCCGATAGCTCAGTTTGGCCGGACGGCCAGCTCTAGGAAGGGTTCTGGTCGTCCCAAACGTCTTCCATTTGAGGATTATGGAGGCCACTGTGCTCTTAGGAACCTTAAGTGCAGCAGAAATCTTTTTGTAACCTTGGCCAGATCTGTGCCTTGCCACAATTCTGTCTCTGAGCTCTTCAGGCAGTTCCTTTGACCTCATGATTCTCATTTGCTCTGAGATGCATTGTGATCTGGAAGGTCTTATATAGACAGGTGTGTGGCTTTCCTAATCAAGTCCAATCAGTATAATCAAACACAGCTGGACTCAAATGAAGGTGTAGAACCATCTTAAGGATGATCAGAAGAAATGGAAAGCACCTGAGTTAAATATATGAGTGTCACAGCAAAGGGTCTGAATACTTAGGACCATGTGATATTTCAGTTTTTCTTTTTTAATAAATCTGCAACAATGTCAACAATTCTGTGTTTTTCCGTCAATATGGGGAGCTGTGTATACATTCATGAGGAAGAAGAATGAACTTAAATGATTTTAGCAAATGGCTGCAATATAACAAAGAGTGAAAGATTTAAGGGGGTCTGAATACTTTCCGTACCCACTGTATATATATATATATATATATATATATATATATATATATATGTTATTCCAAGTATGGTAAAGGAGAGGGGGAGGAGGAAGAGCAGAACTTCCCCTTTTAGGGGAAGTTCCTCTTTAACCACTTCTGGACCGTAAGGTTTTACCCCCTTAATGACCAGGCCATTTTTTGCGATACGGCACTGCGTTAATTTAACCGCTTAAGCCCCGCAAGATTTTACCCCCTTCCTGACCATGCCCTATTTTGCGATTCGGCACTGCGTAAATTTAACGGACAATTGCGCGGTCGTTCGACGCTGTACCTAAATGAATTTGATGTCCTTTTTTTCCCACAAATAGAGCTTTCTTTTGGTGGTATTTGATCACCTGTGCGATTTTTTGATCATGCACTATAAACAAAAAAAAGAGCGATAATTTTGCAAAAATAACAATATTTTTCACATTTTTTTATATGAAATTCCCCCCAAAAAATGTAAAAATCAAATTTTTTAAGATTTTTGGCCAATTTGTTTTCTGCTACATATGTTTGTAAAAAAAAATCACAATAAGCATATTTTGATTGGTTTGCGCAAAAGTTATTGCGTTTACTAACTAAGGGAAAGATTTTTGTCATTTTTGTTGTTTTTTTTTTTTAACGAGTAATGTCGGCGATCTGCGATTTTTTTTGCGGGACTGCGACATTGCGGCGGACAGATCGGACACTTGACTGACATTTTTGACACTTTTGGGGGTACCAGTGACATTACTACAGTAATCAGTGCTATACATATGCACTGTTACTGTAAAAATGACACTGGCAGGGAAGGGGTTAACTTTATTGGAGAAGGAGGGGTTAAGTGTGTCCCTAGGGGCGTGTTTCTAACTGTGCAGGGATGTGGCTTTACATGTAACAGCAGAGATCTACGGTCCTACATAGCAGGACCGTTAGATCTCTGCTGTTACACAGGGAAGAATGACAGGCGGCTTTGTTTACATTAGCCGCCTGCCTTTCTCCCTTCACAGCGGACGATCGCGAGTGACCGGCGGACATCGGGTCCGCCAGTCACACGCGTGGACTTGTTAGGGTACGAGCGGGGGCGGGAGCGCGACTCCGGCGGCGAGCGCTCGCCCCCTATTGGCTCACAGGCTAGTGACGTAGCGGTACGTCACTTTGCCGGGCCGGGGCTCACTCATATGTATTTGTGGCGGTCGGCAATCGGTTAACTGACAATTGCGCGGTCGTGCGACGTTGTACCCAAATAAAATTGAAGTCCTTTTTTTTCCCCACAAAGTTTTCTTTTAGTGGTGTTTGATCACCTGTGCGATTTTTATTTTTTGCGCTATAAACAAAAAAAGACTGACAATTCTGAAAAAAAAAACAATATTTTAAAAATCTGATTTTTTCATAATGTTAGGCCAATATGTAATTTGCTACATATTTTTTGTAAAAAAATGAAGGATGAACACAGAAACCTGAGTTCCTAAATAGGAGGAACATAGGATCCCTGTGTCCATCACTGACAGAAAGGTGGTCTGCCATGTTTACATCGTCAGACCGCCATTCTGCCTGCACAGGAAGCAATCACAGGTGCCTGGCAGACATTGCGTCCGCTGCACCCACTGATTGGCTCCCCCTGTGGCCAATCAGAGCGCAAGTGTCCCCACTAGCTGCCCCCCAAAACGACGTACAGGTACGTCGTTTTGCGGGCAGAGTTGACCTGCCGCAGTATAAGTAAGGCAGCTGGTCGGCAAGTGGTTAGGCAAAGATGATCAACAAGTATTACATTGAGCCTTCACACACAAAGTTCTTAATCATAGGGCTTAGAAGCACAGTTTCCTGGCATGAAATTCTTTCATTTTGACCTGCCAACATGGTCCCGTCAGCTTGGTTTTAGCTTTGGAAATATGGCTCTTTCTTGAACACAATGGTACTACCTATGTAGCACCCTCCTAGATAGGTGCTAGGTAGGAGAGTGGTTTTGACTCTGCCTGCTTATCAGGAGAGCAGCAGGCAAAACATATATGCCCTCTGCCTATGAGGGGAGCATGATTCGTAGTTAGACCTGTTCCATGTGCTCAGAGTGTGATGCATTTGGGCTGAAGGAGTGTCCCCACTGTGTCCAATGGGGAGGCATGTTGGATAGTGGAGGAAACCCAGCCAATGACACACAGGCTTTGATACTATCCCATGGGTTTGGCACCGAGAGGGATGCATCATGGGATAGGGTATAAAAGCCAGGGGCACTTGAGGCAGGGGGTCTTTGGGCGGGAAGCCAGGTCTCAGAAGGAGGGTGACAGCTGCCTCCTCTTCTGCAGCAGTGGATGGTGGTCACAGGCAGTCAGACTAGTGAACCAGAGTGTGTGGCTGAATCCAGAGGTCCAGGAGAAGCTGACTGGTGGAGTTGAGGACAACAATGACTCTGTAAAAACAGTGTTTGTGAGTACAGAAGAACTTGCCCGGGGGTCTGCCCAGGAAGGGGACCAGTCCAGAGTGTAGGAGTCAGTGGACGGGAGTCAGCTACACTAAGAGGAAGAAAGGGGGTGCCAAGTTAGAACCCTGAAGATAATTACAAATAGGAGGACTTACATTACCTTAATTCCAGTGGCGGAGTGAAGCAGTGGACTTGCCGCATCCTCAAGTCAGTTGTCCTCAATACTGTGAAATAGTTACTAGTTGAAGTATCCCACTCATCCCTTCTATCCCAGTTCCAAATAAAACTACAATACAACATCCCCTAGATTGATCATTGACTGAGCCAAGTACTTAAAGTGATAAGTTTCTGCAAGCAGTTGCTACGGGTAAAACAGAGATGCCCTCTGCCTATAAGGGGAGCATGAATTGTAGTTAGGCCTGTTCCATGTGCTCAGAGTGTGATGCATTTGGGCTGAGGGAGTGTCCCCACTGTGTCCAATGGGAAGGCATGTTGGACAGTGGAGGAAACCCAGCCAATGACACACAGGCTTTGATACTATCCCATGGGTTTGCCCCCGAGAGGGATGCATCATGGGGAATCCAGAAAGTGTTATATCCAGCAGTTCCCTAGGGGGCAGTGCCACACCTACAATCACATGATTTGACTTTATCATTTAGTTTATGACTCTGGTAATATTATTGTGGCATTGGAGCTTTGGAAATATGGCTTTGGCACATGTTTTTCCAGTTCTACACTTATTGTCAAAGCTCTTGCAATAAAAAAAGGCATATACAGTATGTAGAAAAATCTGTGTATGGCCCAAACTTCCAATGCATGCATCCCACATAGATATGTATATGGTTCACATACTGCAATTCATACAGACGATACTTCTGCACTCCAGATCCAGATATTGTCAGATAAATTCTACTCTTTTTAATCCTTTGGTAAATACAAAGGCTTTCCAATACTTACTGTAAGGATATAATAACTGTCCTTCCTACATCTCAACGTAGCTGCAGGTCATTGTGATGGTTTTAGTAACACACTTATTATGAAACTGACACCACTAACATGACAATGGCACTAGATAAATAGTTCTTGTTCAGCTAAATATATATATTATTTTCCTATAAGGCGGTATTTATACATTTCTGTGATCTGGCTCACAGAGTGTTTCTTTGGTTGAAATGATCAAATGGAGAGATATCAGAGTCTCCTTAAGGGACACCTGTCATGGGAAAAATAGACATGCTGCCAGTGCTGACTTCTACTAAAAATGCTAGTTGTCTGACTATCTTGCTGATGATTTGACCTCAATACTTTGAGTCACTGACCTATAATAGATATAGTGGTAAGCAATGCTGACTTTTCTCTGACTTTAATTCATAGTAAGCTTGTTCAAGGCAAATGGCTCTCAAGTCTTCAAACAGACACAGCCAGACATCAAGCAAAGAAATAAGCCAGCAATGGCAGTCACTACATTTCCCTTGAAGGTACACTTAAAATGAGAAAACAAATCAAAATTGGCATGTAAATCCACTCATTCTGTAGAAGGGTGCCCCTTTAATCACCATGATCAGTTTCATACATTGGGCTCCTTTAACTCAATTTCCCACTAGTCCTGGGTTCCCAAAATCCCATGGGTATCCACAATCCCAAAACAGCTGTACAGGGAGTAAATATTTTCTTGCTTCCCACCCTCTACAAGTCTAAGAAATCGCATTTGATGGGGCAGAGGTGGTTGGGCATGTGATCTGCAGTAATGTGTATGGTCTTCACGGTTAGTCCTGGCATACAGGCATCTTGGCAGGAGAGCAAAAGCATGCAGCTTCTTTAGAAGATCAAGCTACTGCAAAGAAGCACTGCTCCAATTGCTATAAAAAAACTGTACTTTACCAGCCCTATGACTTTTCCAGCTAACTGCCTGTAGTACCAATCCCAGGACTCCTATAACCCACTCACATTTGGTGAGATCTCTCCAGCTGTTCACCTGTGTTACCAGACCTGAAATCCTTCCAGCTGTTCACCTGTGTTATCACACCTACACAGGACGTGGGAGGTTGTCTGTTAGGATAAGCACAAGTAGCTGTTTGTGTACTGTACTATTTATTGGAATAATCTTTTTTCTCTGGTCTCTGTTAGAATAGAGCTTTATAGAGACTGTGCTGTGCTGCTTGAGTTGCATAGACACTACTTTAACCACTTAAGCCCTGGAGGATTTTCCTGCTAAACGACCAGGGGGTATTTTGCGATTCGGCACTGCGTGACTTTAACAGACAATTGCGCGGTCGTGCGACGCTGTATCTAAACGAATTTGGCGTCTTTTTTTTCCCACAAACAGAGCTTTCTTTTGGTGGTATTTGATCACCCGTGCGATTTTTACTTTTTGCGCTATAAACAAAAAAAGAGCGTACATTTTGCAAAAATAACAATATTTTTCACATTTTTTTATATGAAATTCCCCCCAAAAAAAATTTAAAAATCAAAATTTTTTAAAATTTTCGGCCAATTTGTTTTATGCTACCTATGTTTGGTAAAAAAAAAAAAAATCGCAAAAAGCGTATTTTGATTGGTTTGCGCAAAAGTTATCGCGTTTACTAACAAAGGGAAAGATTTCTGTCATTTTTGGTGTTTTTTTTTTTAACGTGTAATGGCGGCGATCTGCGATTTTTTTTGCAGTACTGCGACATTGGGGCGGACAGATCGGACCCTTGACTGACATTTTTGACACTTTTGGGGTTACCAGTGACATTTCTACAGTAATCAGTGCTATATATATGCACTGTTACTGTAAAAATACACTGGTAGTGAAGGGGTTAACTTTATTTGGGAGGGAGGGGCTGTGTGTGTCCCTAGGGGCATGCTTTCTACTGTGATTGGCTGTGGCTTGAGCTGTAAGGACACTGATCAACGGATCTACATAGTAGATCCATGTGATCAGTGTTTTTACAGCGAGGAGAATGACAGGTGGCTTGTTTACACAAGCTGCCTGACATTCTCCCTCTCCCCCGCCGATCGCCGAGTGACCGGCGGACATCGGGTCCGCTGGTCACACGCGCGGGGGGGTCCGTGACTGCGCGGGAGCGGGAGCGCGCCTCCGCGGGCGCGCGCTCGCTCCCCAGAGCCTCACAGGCGAGCGACGTAGACCTAAGTCACTCTGCCTGTGAGGGGCTGACTGCCGCAGTAAATATACTGTGAGCAGTCGGCAAGCGGTTAAGGAGGTGCTGTTTGCACAGTTTCATAACCTGTTTAGCATTGTTTTGTACTGTTTGCATATTCTTTCCATTTTGACCCTGTTCGTTAATCCTACTCTGCATCTATTTAGTAAACTGTAGGTTATACTTACCCTCTAGTTGATCATTCCATAGGACAAATTCACAACAGGAAAACATGAAAGTTTTTTCAGGTAAACTTTTGGCATGGGTAATATTGGACAGGTCAGAGGTCCTCCCTTTAATCCAGGGTACTGGACGAATTACTTATACACTTCCTGCCTTTGTAATATCTCAAGTTAATATTTTTCAAGTATTACTTAAAATATTATATTTAGCCAATGAAAAAAGCAACAATTTTGTGCAGGGCACAATAACCTATAGCAACCAATCATTAAATATCTTTCACCCCCTGACCACTGTTAAACTGTAATTTGGTTGGCTACTGCTTTGTACTTTACTTACATACTTTGCAATAACCTACTGTAGAACCATAACTGTGTGCAAAGCTGCTCTAGACAGTTTATCTAACTGTAAAATAAATAATTCTTAACGTTGCAGAACCTGACAATGTCTTTTTTTTAGTACTGAGCAGAAATCCATAAATTGTATTATTGGGCTCAAAAAAGTATACATAAATCAAAATATTAGCTTCAGAAACAAATAAACATCAAACATGTTGTGCATATACATATCTATAAACACCAACAAAGTGTCCATGGAACAAAAAAGTCGCTTATGCTTTCAAAATATTCGCCACTGTGCCATTGTGCTGTGTGACCAATAAAAGCTTCAAAGCTGCTGCTGTGATCCACCACCGCCACACCAGAAAACTCACCAACTAAATATGACCACCCACTAAAGGTAAGTCATATAGCGCCTGTTTTAAACAGAGGATCCACATCTGCAGCAAGCCCGGGACATCCCCCGTTCCCCTCATCAAAGTTGGAGTGCAATCACAGGTAAACATATGGAAGAAAAGGGAGATGTGACATAGTGTAAAAATTTTTGACTTTATTGAAAAAATGTGAAAAACTTTACTTACTGTACATTTAAAAGTGCTATGCCTTGCACCAAGAGTATATCCCATGTTTAAATCATTTAATAACACATTGTGTATATCCAAACACCTCATTCATATATAAACTAATGAGTATTCACTTCCTGCTTGTTTCTGGGTGTACAATGGCATCACTTCTGAGTGTACTGTGCGTGATGACATCACTTCTGCTTACTTTTTTGTTCCATTGACACTTTATTGGTGTTTATAGATATGTATATGCACAACATTTTTTGGGGTGTTTATTTGTTGATGTTTTTGTTTCTGGAGCTAATATTTTAATTTATGTATACTTTTTAAGCCCAATAATACAATTTATGGATTTATGTTCAGTACTAAAAAAGACATTGTCAGGCTCTACAAAATTAAAGGGATCCTAAAGGCAGAAGTTTTTTTTTTATCTTTATACATTCTATGCATTAAAATTAAAAAACCTTCTGTGTGCAGCAGTCCCCCTCAGCTCCCCTAATACTTACCTGAGGCTGTCTTTATCCACCAATGTTGCAGGAGTGTTTCAGCTATCTGGGACTCCCCTTCTCACTGGCTGAGACAGCAGCGCAGCACGATTGGCTCCCGCTGCTGTCATCCAAAGTCAGTCAGACAATCAGGATAAAGAGGGGGGCGGGCCAGATCACAGCTTCATGTCTGAATGGACACAGGGAGCTGTGACTCGGCTTGGGTGCCCCCATAGCAAGCTGCTGGCTGTGGGGGCACTCAACAGGAGGGAGGGGCCAGGAGCACCAAAGAGAGACCCAAGAAGAGGAGGATCTGGGCCACTCTGTGCAAAACCACTACACCAAGCAGGTAAGTATAACATGTTTTTATTTTTTTAAACGAGACATTACAATCACTTAAAAATACTTTTTTTAGCAGTTAGATAAACTGTCTATAGCAGCTTTCTACACAGTTAGGGTTATACAGTAAGTTATCACTAAGTATGCAGATAAAGTACAAAGCTGCAGCCAACCAGATTACAGTTTAACAGTGGTCAGAGGATGAAAGATATTTAATGATTGGTTGCTATAGGTTATTGTACCTTGCACAAAATCGTTGCTTTTTGCACTGACTAATTGAATAAATATAATATTTAAGTAATTCTGTAATTGAAAAATATTAACTTTAGATTTCACAAAGGCAGGAGGTGTATAAGTAATCAATCCTGTACCCTGAATTAACTACTTGCCTTCTGTGCACTTAAACACCCTTCCCATCCAGGCCAATTTTCAGCTTTCAGTGCTCTCACACTTTGACTGACAATTGCGCGGTCATGCTACACTGTACCCATATGAAATTTTTATCATTTTTTTCACACAAATAGAGCTTTCTTTTGGTGGTATGTAATCACCTCTGCGATTTTTATTTTTTACAAAAAAAAAAGAATAAAGACAGAAAATTTTGAAAAAAAAAAAAAAGTTTTTCTTATTTTCTGCGAGTAAATTTTGAAAATAGATGTTTCTCCTTCACTGATGTGCGCTGATGAGGCGGCACTGATGGGCACTGATAGGCTGCACTGATGGGCACTGATGAGGTGGCACTTATGGGCACTGATGAGGTGGCACTTATGGGCACTGATGAGGAGGTACTAATATGCCGCACTGATGAGCACTGATAGGCGGCACTGATAGGCGGCACTGAGAGGCGGCACTGATGAGCACTGATAGGCGGCACTGATGAGCACTGAGAGGTGGCACTGCTGGGGACTGAGAGGTGGCACTGCTGGGCACTGAGAGGCGGCACTGAGAGGCGGCACTGAAGGGCGGCACTGATGGGCACTGATAGGCAACACTGATGGGCACTGGCGGATGGCACTGGACACTGACGGGTGGCACTGATGAGCGGCACTGATGAGCGGCACTGATGGGCACTGACTAGCAGCACTATGGGCACTGATTGTGGGCATTGATGGGGGCACTGATGGCGGGCACTGTGGGCACTGATGGGGGGGCACTGTGTGTGTATTTTTACCTTTAGTAATCAGGGCACTGGTGATCGGTGCCCTGATTACATTCTCCTGTGTCCCCGGCGCTGTGAGGCTCCCCCTCCTTCCTCACACTGCAGGCTCCGTGTGAGGAAGGAGCGCCGGCGATGAGAGATGATCTCATATGTTTACATATGAGATCATCGCTCATTGGACGGCCCGATCACGTGGTGAATGGCCGCTGTGATTGGCCATTCACCACGATCTGTGATCGGCCGTGTCCAAGGGACACGGCCGACACAGATTTTCCCCGCAGCGCGCTCGCGGGAGCGCGCTGGGGGCGTGTCACTGGGAGGCCGTTTAAAAACGGCCTCCCGAAAATTCAAGTCCGCGCTGCAGCCGTATATAGGCTGTAGCGCGGATGGGGGGTGGTTAAAGGGAGGACCTCGGACCTGTCCAATATTTCTCATCCCAAAAGTTTACCTGAAAACACTTTCAGATTTATTGGTTTATTTGTTGCTTTATTTGTTTCTGGAGCTAATATTTTGATGTATGTATTCTTTTTGTGGCCAATAATACAATTTATGTATTTCTGTTAAGAACTAAAAAAGTCAGGTTCCACAAAGTTAACCACTTTCCACGAATCTACGTAGCTGTACATTGGCTTGGAAAAGTCGTTATTCAGTGATATTGCCTGCAGCTGCAGGCATCAACACAGTACCGTTCTTTAGAGCCGGCAGTCGGCTTTCAGAAAATAACAGCCGATGTGGCTCGGGGGCCGTGAGGCCGTTATCCCATCGAGCTGGAGGGGTTGTTCCCCCCCCTCACGCCATCTTCACTGAGAGACCTGAGCAACCAGCTGGCATGTCCGCTGGCTGGTTGGAGTCCCGAACAAAGCCAGATTCAGCTTTGATTGAGTCTCTGATGTAGTATCCCGGAAGCAGCGGCATTACGCAACTTCCGGTTTACTCTGCGGCTAACAGCGCCGAATTTAAAACACTATCAGCTTTCACAAATGCAAATTTCAGGATTTTGAATACTTTGAAGTACAGTGGAGGGGTCTGGGGTCTTTAAGACCCTCGATCCCTCCATAAAGAGTACCTGTCACTGCCTACAGTATTACTGTCACAAGGGATGTTTACATTTTTTTTTCTTTAAAACAGTGCTAAAAATAACAAATAAAATAAAATAAATAGGAAAAAAAAAAGAAAACATATTTTAAAGCGCCCCGTCACCGTGAGCTTGCGCACGAAAGAAAACACATACGTAAGTCGCACCCGCAAATGATATCAGTGTTAAAACCACACATGTGAGGTATGGATGCGATCACCAGAGCAAGAGCAATAATTCTAAAAAAGACCTACTCTTTAACTTTAAACTAGTAAACGTTAAAATTGTTTAAAGCGTTGCCTATGGAGATTTTTAAGTACCTTAGTTTGTCGCCATTCCAGGAGTGTGCGCAATTTTAAAGTGTAACGTGTTAGGCATTTATTTACTCGGCATGACATCATCTTTCACAATATACAAAAAAATTGGGCTAACTTTACTGTTTAGTTTTTTTTTAATATAGTGTAATTTTTTTTTCCCCCCAAAAATTGAGTTGGAAAGACTGCTGCGCAAATACCACATGACAAACAATATTGCAACGACTGCCATTTTGTTCTCCAGAGTCTTTGCTAAAAAATATATATATTTATAATGTTTGGGGGTTCTAAGTAATTTTCTAGCTAAAAATACTGATTTTAACCTGTAAACAACATGTGTCAGAAATAGGCTTGGTCCTTAAGTGGTTAATTTTTTAGCAGTTAGATAAACTGTCTAAAGCAGGCTTGTCCAACCTGCGGCCCTGAGCCAGAGGCAATGTGGGCAACCGGCCGCGGAACTCCAGACAGTCTCCCGCAGTGTTGCAATTTGCTCGTTAATTTCCGGGCTGCCCGTAAATGCCCGTTACAGGTAGCGGTGCCCGTAAAAAAGATGGTCGGCGGGCCGACATTGTAAGTGCGCATGCGCCGTTTCCGATGCCTGCTTGTAGAAGCACGGCCAGGCAGGCGCATGCGCAGTTGCGTAATGGCGCCATTTTTAAATGAAATACACTCAATCGTTTTCGGTAGCGACTCACCGCTACAGCAGAGGAGGAGGACTGGCTCGCAGCGAGGAAGACAGACACTCATCTGAGTAAGAGAGACAATATTGCAGCCATAAAGGGGGCAGAGGTCGGAGGACACAGTGATGTGCCTGTGGAGGGGTGAAAAGGGAACAGCACAGAAGGACCCTGATGTCTAGAGGTAAGGGGGACATAGGAGGAAACATGTCTATGCAGCCTCTGACCAGCTCCTGTGCCATGATAGCAGCCTCTGACCCCCCTCTTGTACCATGACCACATCCTCTGACCCCCCTCCTGTACCATGACCGCAGCCTCTGACCCCCCTCCTGTACCATGACCACAGCCTCTGACCCCCCTCCTGTACCATGACCGCAGCCTCTGACCCCCCGTCCTGTACCATGACCGCAGCCTCTGACCCCCCTCCTGTACCATGACCGCAGCCTCTGACCCCCATCCTGTACCATGACCGCAGCCTCTGACCAGCTCCTCTGCCATGACCGCAGCCTCTGACCCCTGTCCTGTACCATGACCGCAGCCTCTGACCAGCTCCTGTGCCATGACCGCAGCCTCTGACCCCCGTCCTGTATCATGACCGCAGCCTCTGACCCCCGTCCTGTACCATGACCGCAGCCTCTGACCCCCCTCCTGTACCATGACCGCAGCCTCTGACCCCTGTCCTGTACCATGACCGCAGCCTCTGACCCCCGTCCTGTACCATGACCGCAGCCTCTGACCCCCGTCCTGTACCATGACCGCAGCCTCTGACCCCCCTCCTGTACCATGACCGCAGCCTCTGACCCCCCCTCCTGTACCATGACCGCAGCCTCTGACCCCCCCCTCCTGTACCATGACCGCAGCATCTGACCCCCCTCCTGTACCATGACCGCAGCCTCTGACCCCCCTCTTGTACCATGACCGCAGCCTCTGACCCCCCTCCTGTACCATGACCGCAGCCTCTGACCCACCTCCTGTACCATGACCGCAGCCTCTGACCCCCGTCCTGTACCATGACCGCAGCCTCTGACCAGCTCCTGTGCCATGACCGCAGCCTCTGACCCCCGTCCTGTACCATGACCGCAGCCTCTGACTCCCGTCTTGTACCATGACCGCAGCCTCTGACCCCCGTCTTGTACCATGACCGCAGCCTCTGACCCCCGTCCTGTACCATGACCGCAGCCTCTGACCCCCCTCCTGTACCATGACCGCAGCCTCTGACCCCCCTCCTGTACCATGACCGCAGCCTCTGACCCCCCTCCTGTGCCATGACCGCAACCTCTGACCCACCTCCTGTGCCATGACCGCAGCTTCTGACCCAGCTCCTGTGCCATGACCGCAGCCTCTGACCCAGCTCCTGTGCCATGACCGCAGCCTCTGACCCAGCTCCAGTGCCATGACCGCAGCCTCTGACCCAGCTCCTGTGCCATGACCGCAGCCTCTGACCCAGCTCCTGTGCCATGACCGCAGCCTCTGACCAGCTCTTGTACCATGACCGCAGCCTCTGACCAGCTTCTGTACCATTACCGCAGCCTCTGACCAGCTCCTGTACCATGACCGCAGCATCTGACCCCCCGTCCTGTACCATGACCGCAGCCTCTGACCCCCCTCTTGTACCATGACCGCAGCCTCTGACCCCCCTCTTGTACCATGACCGCAGCCTCTGACCCCCCTCCTGTACCATGACCGCAGCCTCTGACCCCCCTCCTGTACCATGACCGCAGCCTCTGACCCCCGTCCTGTACCATGACCGCAGCCTCTGACAAGCTCCTGTGCCATGACCGCAGCCTCTGACCCCCGTCCTGTACCATGACCGCAGCCTCTGACCAGCTCCTGTGCCATGACCACAGCCTCTGACCCCCGTCTTGTACCATGACCGCAGCCTCTGACCCCCGTCCTGTACCATGACCGCAGCCTCTGACCCCCCTCCTGTACCATGACCGCAGCCTCTGACCCCCCTCCTGTGCCATGACCGCAACCTCTGACCCACCTCCTGTGCCATGACCGCAGCCTCTGACCCAGCTCCTGTGCCATGACCGCAGCCTCTGACCCAGCTCCTGTGCCATGACCACAGCCTCTGACCCAGCTCCTGTGCCATGACCGCAGCCTCTGACCCAGCTCCTGTGCCATGACCGCAGCCTCTGACCAGCTCTTGTACCATGACCGCAGCCTCTGACCAGCTCTTGTACCATGACCGCAGCCTCTGACCAGCTCCTGTACCATGACCGCAGCCTCTGACCAGCTCCTGTACCATGACCGCAGCCTCTGACCAGCTCCTGTACCATGACCGCAGCCTCTGACCAGCTCCTGTACCATGACCGCAGCCTCTGACCAGCTCTTGTACCATGACCCCAGCCTCTGACCAGTTCCTGTACCATGACCCCAGCCTCTGACCAGCTCTTGTACCATGACCCCAGCCTCTGACCAGTTCCTGTACCATAACCGCAGCCTCTGACCATCTCCTGTACCATGTCCACAGCCTCTAACCATCTCAACAATTATCAAATCACTGAAGTGGTCATGGTGGTTAGAGTGTTCCTCTGTATACTGATTCCATTTCATTTGATCATCCTCTAGTTGTGTTAAATTAGTGTGAGGGGGGGGGGGGGGCACGTGGCAGCGTTTTATTACTTATATACCTTAACTATAGTATATATTTTATATTCGGCCCGAAAACATTTCTCTACACTCAATGTGGCCCAGAGAAGCCAAAAGTTTGGACACCCATGGTCTAGAGTAGCTTTCCCCACCATTAGGGTTATAAAGTAAGTTATAGTATGGGTACAGTGTTGCATGACTGCGCAATTGTCATTCAAAGTGCGACAGCACTGAAAGCTGAAAATTGGCAGGAAAGGGGTGAAAGTGCCCAGTAGGCAAGTGGTTAAAGCTCATATTCAGGGAAATTGTAGATTTTAAAACATTTAATTGGATCTACACTGTACCCGAACACAACAAAACAAAAGCACTAATTAATTTTTAGTATTCATAGCAAACTCCCCCATCCATCCATGTCTCTGTTTTGTTTTTTTTTTGCTGAGAAATTACTTTAAAAAAATACTCCCTACCATTTCTGGCCGTGGCCATCTTGAGAAATGGCAGAGGATTCATGGAGCATTTACTTCCTGGAATCCAGGTACCCTTAGCCCAGGCATGCAGGCAGGAGAGTGTACCTAACTGAGAAAGCCCCTCCTACCCTCCTGAAGACTCCTGGGGTGTATGACATAATTTGTCTAGACACAGAAGCCAGGAAGTAACGGAAGATTGGATAAAAAAGGTTTAAAACATGTAAATATATAATATACCTTCTTATCTATTTACTAATGCTAGCAGCATAAAGATTTAAATAGTCAAAGTTGATTGAGAGAGTAAAGTTTCACTTGAAGAAGCAATTTTACTTACCTTACCCCTTGCTCCTCCAGAAGCTGGAGCTCTCTTCTTCCCACATGCACTCCAGGTTGTAGGTGGGCCCTCGCCTTCCTCACTTACAATGCAGGACAGCTGGTCCTGCTTTGTATGTGATGATGTCAGAGTGTGATGGGTGAACAGAGCCCCGATGGGAAATGCCTTTGGGGGACCAGGTGCATTAAGAGAAGTAGCCTATGGGAGCGAGGGAAAGGGGAAGTAAAACTATTTTCTACTAGACAAAATCAAGTATTTAAAATGTTTCTAAACTGAGGACCCTGCATTCACTATATCTGATCTCCCACAGTACACAGAACATGGAAATGCGACTATTTTAGTAAAAATAAACTGCCAAATACCTTTTCTCATTAACAGTATATAGCAGTCTTGTGATTTCTATCAATGTCTGGCCGATCACTGGTTAAAGCTTGTAGGAGGGGTTTTCATTCTCCTCTGACTGTCCTATGAGGCTGCAGGACCCCTCTGTCTGGACAGTGCTGATTGGCCCTGTGCTGATCACATGGACTCTCCCAAGAAAAAAAAGCAAAACTATCAAGCAATATACACCAAACTGAGCATGTGCAAAGGAGTGCCTCATAGGGCTCTGTTTTATCAGCAGATGGATTGGGTAAAGTAAAAGAAGGGGAGAATCAGAGAAGACAGGATCAAACAGCCTTTTTACACAATGCAGATTAACCACTTAGGTTACACAGTGGGTAAAACAATCATGTTTTACTGCATATACAGACTGATTTTACTGTTGTGGATTTAGTAACACATTAACTCTTGTAGGGCAGGGGTCTCAACTGCAAGGGTAGTTTTTACAATTTTTGCAGCATTCAGCTTTAATGTGACCATAAAGGCATTTCTACTCCTTTTAAGTCTGCAGCTTTGATTCTTGCCATGAAGGTCCTTGTTTAGCCACTTTCAGTTATTGAGTGACAAAGCCCTGACCCTGTCTTCTAACTGTGCTCCTGCATTGGCACCCTGTCATATGGGCTTCCATCGAAAACTACAAGTGGTTGTTTAAACAAACATTACACAGGCATGCATATATCCCAATGTTTTGAGATGGGAACGAGGGACACCTATTAGCAAAAGTATGCAGGCATAGGACACACACCCTCAAAGGAGAATTATACAAAAAAAAAAAATATTGGTTAAACTCACAAGTGCTTCTTTTTTTCCCTACTACTATTAATTTATACTGGCTTTTGAAATTTACACATGCAGTAATTTAGAAATTGGATGAAAGGTTTAGCATCGGGAAACACTTTATGAAAGACAAATAGTGCATTTTTTATACAACTATATAGATCAGACCAAAATGAGTGACAAATGACGACAGAGGGACTTTGTTCCAAATCAGGGACTGTCCCTCGAAATCTGGGACAGCTGGGAGCTATGGACATGCATCACTGTTTTAGCATCAGGAATCCTGCCCTGGCAACTGCCATGTAACCGCATGCATGTGGTTTCAAGAGACTGAAGGAGATTAGCAGTACTGAGATGCAACAAAGGATTAAAAAAAAAAAACTGAAACGAGTATTTTATTCAAACGATACACGGTAATTGTTTATGATATATGGTGATTTATCAAAATGTCATTCTGTTGAAGCGTACATCTAAATTAACCTTAGGACTGTGTTTGCTGACCTGACCTGGTAGAGCCACTTTATGCATAAACCACTTCCATTAAATCACTGAAGTTGAAATAGGAACAATGGTGCCTTTAGAAACAAACAACGTGGTATTTAACCGAAGAGTCGGTTCTTTTGTCCCTGAATAACATGACCATAGCAAACCCCATCCAAAACAAATTAGGTGAATTGTGCTTTCAGCAGCTACGGAAGCTCTGTCTGAGTGGTTACAAGTATTCCAACATGTTGTACTTCGTGAATGCTATTGAAGTGCAGTGACAATGACAGGGAAAGCAGACAAGGACAGAACAGACAGACACATCTATCAACCGTTAAACCCTGTGCAAAGCTTCCAGTGTCTAAAAGCACGCAGTGCAGCTCCCCTTTACGGGGCTGTTTGAATGGGTTAATTAAATGTGTTAAATCTGCGACAGCTATTAATGGGAAGCTAAGTGGAATCGATATGCATGCCAGGGCATTCTGAGATGTCCAACCTTTTGAACATATCAGAGCATTCCTGATGGGCTGATAAAGAGACAGATTCATGTAGCAGAGGCTACGGATGGCAAGTGATAGATTGCAGCAAAGAGAGGACATAGCGGTAGTGAAAAGGGGATGGATTACTATAGGCAGTAAAGCAGGGGGTGCCAGTGATGGGGTGACCGAAGGCAAGCAAAGGGACAGAGGCCCTTGAGCACTGACCTGTACTGTGTGACATTGAGGCAGAGATAAAAACAAATCAGTGAGGTGTCAGCATAATCTTTGAGAGGAGGGAGTGAGGACACAACCAGGAAAAAAAAGAAGCCTACTGGCTAGACTGGGTTTTTATCTGATAGTTTTGGCAGATTCTATCAAGAATGGGAAACAGTATTGCATATAGTTATAGGAATGAATAACTAATTGGAATGAGCTATACAATACTAGAATAGCAACAATTCCAGTACCAAACACAATTGTGTGTGATTTTTCAGCAAAAACAAACTCTATGTGAGTACAGCTCTATCTCGTACTTGTATATGACACTGACACTTATGGGGCATAAGAAGTTTTGGTATGGCAAAAATGCTAGCATTAAAGTAGATGTAAACCCCACATATACCCAGTGAATTGAACAGCCACAGATGAAAAAAATCCTCCTATATATGTTTTACTTGTACATCTGCCATTTTCCCCTGTCTACAGCCTTTGAAAATTGCACATCATGTTAGAAATCCTTCTTCCTCTTTCAGCAGTACATAGGGGTGGGTGGGAAGACTGGACTTACACTGTGTGAGAGCTGAGTGGATGAAAGGGACACACCCCCTACACCCCCATATATGAAACAAGAGAGGACAGGCACCACTCAGTAATACAAGCAAGGTTTATTGCACAAAAACATAGCACACTTACATTTAAATTAGGTATGGGCTTCTCCTGATAGTTTCTCTACCCCGTGGCATAGCGCTTCCTCCTCACGGCCGACAGTTTAGATATGAGCAATTGGTCCATCAAGTCCAGATCTTTGGCAACTAGGTTCATAGGTTGTTTAGGAACATGCCAGGCTTTGGTTTGGAGATTCAGGAACCTCCCCTGTGTCAGACTTATACTGGCTGTGCTCCTTCTGTTGTTTCTCAGGAGAAGCCCATGCCTAATTTCAATGTAAGTGTGCTATGTTTTTGTGCAATAAACCTTGATTGTATTACTGAGTGGCGCCTGTCCTCTCTTGTTTCACATGTGCCAGCAGGATTTTGGCTTCTGCCTGCTTACAGTGCTGCCCTCAGGAACCAACCTTGGACTTTTGCTACATCCGGATTCACTTCTCTCCATCCCATTAACATCCCAGTGCGGGTCCTACCTGTTGGCACAAGCGCCCAACACATCACTTTTTGTTTCTACACCCCCATATAGGCAGAGGAATGAAGCTGTATTCTGAAAAGACAAGCTCTCTGCTTATCTCGCTCTAAGCCCCCTCCCCGACACAAAGTTTGAGCTCATGTTATCTCATGTGTTGGGGAACTTGTCAGAAGTGGCTCTTGCTGATAACAGAAGAACGAAGCACCAGAGAGTAACGGCACTTAGAGATTGGAGAGAGATAAGTAAACACTACAGATATATGTGCTTAGCTCACATTTCACGAATGTGGTTTACAACCTGTCAGTTTTTATTGTTGTCTAACTCCCCGTTAGGGAGATTCATCCTCTCTATTTGTCCAGTTTACCATTATCGTTGAAAGTGAAAGTAATAGAAAATTTCTTGTGATAGAAATAAGCAGTGACAGGTCCTCTTTATGGAGAGATGTGGGGTCAATAAGACCCCACATCTCCCCTCTACAATGTAAAGTATTAGATGAGAAAAAAAAACATTGACCTAATGCTTTAAAAAGAAATGGCCTTGTTAACATTGGGCCGGAACCGGAAGTGATGTCATGAAGTCACTCTGGTCTTCCTAGGCCAAAGAGATGAGCAGAAGCATTTTTTCCTCCACTCATCTAAGTGACCAGCAGCTGCAATCGCCAGATCGATCCAGCAGGTTAGCCAAAAAACCACCGACCCCTCCCGCTGCTTCTAAAAGTGAACCAGCAGTGGATCATTTTTTTGAGTTTAGAGAATTGAGGGCTGAAAAAAAAAAAACAATACCCAATACTGGGGGTTATGGCATATTGCTGCTGCCATAACCCCAGTATTCCACCTTCTACCAAGGATGTCTATACAATAGCTTTAACAGCAGACTTATCCATCCACGTTGTTTAGCATAGATGGAAGCTAAACATTTAAAAAATCTTTGTCTAAAATCTTTGGCTAGGGTGGTTAAACAGCTGTTAGCTAAGCGTTGATAATAATTTTGCACAAAAACTTTAATGTCTATAAATGCATATCTATATGTCTAAGCCATTATATACTGCACATTGTATCATCAAAAAAATAAATAAATAAATACAATACACCAAATAATTGGTATTAATAAAATGCTAAATGCCAAAGACAACTTCAACTTATCAAATGCAAAGCTGTCCCGCAGTGCTGTCTATTTCTTAAGCAATGGATTAACGGACCAAGGATGTCTTTATGGCGTATAGTGCTGTTATCAAAATACACAAGCAGAGTTACACGTAAGGTTGCCACCTTTTTTGGGAAAAAATATAGGCTTTATGATTTCTTTTCTATTAGTAGCATTGGCAACAAGTCTGATTTTTACCAGCCAGGATGGTAAAATACCCTATGTTAGCAATACCATGCCCTGTACACTCTTTGATTTGCGATGTTGATCTCTTCAGTTGCCCACATAGAGGATTTATCAAATCCTTGCAGTAAGTGAACTATCCTCAATCAAGGCACAGGAACTGGACAAATGTTAGGCTTACAAAAAAAATGTCCCTTGTCCTAAAACTGGTGTACTTTATACCAGATATAGAACCAGGCCCATTACAATATAAATATCTAAATATATATATATATATATATATATATATATATATATATATTGTGACAGGAAGTCAGGTAAATCTGTGGATGTTGTCACAGACAGAAGATACATGTCTGCTTGGTTTAGACAATTCACCAATTACTATAGGGTGTCGGCTGCAGAGGTAGCCAGCAGGAAGGTGTAGGAAGTTGAAAAACCTTCAGCTATTCAGAATGAGGAAATTAAGGCCTCTATAGTTTGTCCAGAGGAAGTCTATGGATTGCTGCCTCCTGACGCTGTGTGAGCATGGAAGAGGAAATGCCTCCTGAAGCGATGTGCGCTGAGGAGGGTAAACGGACTGAAGACTACTCAAGGTGAGGTCTTGGATTGTTTCTATGTGAAGAGAAACCAATGGACATTTTCTATGTGAGGAGAAAATGAATTAAGACTGAAGACTTCTCAAGGTGAGATCTTGGACTGTTTTCTATGTGAAGAGAAAAACAAATGGATGTTTTCTATGTGAAGGGAAAATCCAATGAACATGTGCTGTGTGAAGAGAAACTAAATGGATTATTGATGGTCTGCTGTATGATCAGCCAAGTCTGCCCAACAGTAGGTTGGGGACAGACTCCTTAGGTAGGTTCCTGTGTGTGAGAAGGTAGCCGCCCACAGTGGCAAGGATTTATTTTGTCTTTTATTTTATTTTTGATGGTTTTTGATGCTTGCACTTGTGTGAAGAAAATTGCAAGAATAAACCAAACTGTTGTTTACAACCACTTCTCGGCTATCTCCCTGTGTAACGAACCCCCCCAAGGGGTCATCCACACCCGCCACCGAGCTAATCCCTCACAATATATATATGTTAAAGTCGATGCAAAGCCATTAAAAAAGCATTTCTGTCAAATCCAAACTATATCTAGACCTTCTCCCACCCCTATTATAAGCCTAACTACTCTGTACACGAAAGATGTCTATACTTATCTAAGCTGAGTGCGTTGTGGTCCAGTCACATGATCTCTCTAGCGGCTGGCTTCAGTGAAATGGAGAGATCGCCAAAGAGTCTGGCAAATTACATCACCTATAGACATACTATGGGGCATCGGTTGTGGCCTGCCCATCCTTTACACTGAAGCTGGCGCTAGGAATTGATCATGTGACCAGACAAGAGCGCCCTCAGCATAGGTAAGTATATAGACATCTTTCCTTTCACAGGGTAGTTAGAATAGACTTAGAATATGGGTGGGAGCAGATTTTGGTATAGTTAGAATTTGACTGGAATGCTACTTTAAAGAAATTCTAAAGATTTTTTTTTTCTTATTGTAGCGTGGATAAAGAATCCATTCCAGCCTGTTTGGCGCTGTTCTATCTCTTTAATGTTGGGGTTCTGTGAAGTGATGGTACAATGGATTGTGGGAAATGTAGTCCCGAAGTAAGTGGAAGCTAAGGATGACTCGACTGATTGGACTATCCTCCCAGGGATAAATAGGGGGCAGGATTCTTTCTCTTGCCTTGAGGACAGCGCGCTGTGCGGAGAGGAAGAGCTGCTGCGGTGAGCAGAGGAGAGTGGGCCAGAGACCTAGTGGAGAGATGTCAGAGAGAGAGAGAGGAAGAGAGAGTGGCATATGTGACAAAGCTCGGTGGCAGACCGAGGGGAGAGACAATCGGAGAGACTGCGGGTGCTTCTGAGGAGTGTCGGGTCCCAGTGCGGAGGACAACAGGATGTGGATCCCCATCACATCGGGTGAGAGAGATCCAAGTTGAAGTAAATACAATGATTCACTAGATAAAGTCAGGAAAGGCCTGTGACGCAGTTTAGTTTGGACCGAGAGCTGCATCTAGATATAACGGATGCCATAGGACACTGTAGTGCTGAGTAGTATGTGGCATACCAAAAGGCCTCACTTTATGCTTTCAGTTTTCCAGATTGTACACCAACTTGACTGAGTTCAGAAGCCCATACTCCTTTCCAGTTTAGATTACAATTAATCTTTGCCTTTACAGTGGATTACAAATATCATTCCTTGAATGATTAGGGTTTCTTTGCAGGTGAAGACTAGCAAGGCCTTGCTCAACAAGGAGACTCACGCAATCCATAGTAAAGGGGGGCCCCCTAAAGGGTACAGAGTGCACTCTGATAGATTGCATAGCAGTAGCTTGATAGAGTCACTGATTTAAGTTAGGTTAACAGTAGTATCGTTCTTTATTGCATTGAATATATATTTCTGTGGCCACTCTTCCACTTTAATTAAGGGATGGTTTATTGATGAGTAATTGATACATCAATCCTATCCTATAATTGCATAATATGCATGTTTACTTGCCTTTTTGCCATATCAGATCCTGAGTGCTGAACCCTATATGATTTTGGGTTAGAGGATTGAGGATCTCTCTTTTATTCTTGGTCCTCTATACTACCTGTTATATTGAATTTCTAGTTGTTTATTCTCTTTTACTAAAGACAGTAAAAACTGATCTTCTTTTGAAACTTGGTTGTGTTTATTCCCTTAACATGTCCGAACCTATAGTGTCAAGTGGGTTGGAAAAGGCTCAGGGCCAAAGAATTGAGGAGGATGTGAACACACTTAGCCACCCCTCTGGGGGCAAGGCTACATTAATAACAAATATGTTACATTTACCTGCTCTGTGTGGTGGTTTTGCACAGAGCAGCCCCAATCGTCCTCTTCTCTGGTCCCCCTGCCGGTACTCCTGGCTCCTCCCTTTGTCAAGTGACCCTATAACAAGCCCTTGCTATGGAGGCACTCATGCGTGCTTGTTCCCAAGCCAGCTCTGTGTGTCCATTGACGCACAGAGTGCGGCTGGGCCCTCCTCACCAGCTGTCATTGACAGCAGCAGGAGCCAAAGGCTACCACTGTTGCCTCTCTGTCCAATGAGAGAGCCCCTGCTCTCGTGCACATCGCCAAATCAAGATCGGGAAGCTGCACAGAGAAGGTTTTTTACCTTAATGCAGAAATTGCATTAAAGTTAAAAAAAAAACTTCAGCCTTTACATTTTTTTTAGGTGGGTCCTTATAATACATACTGTCGTTTTTGTAAATTGTACAAAGTTTGTAACGTGTATGGTAAACCTAAGGCTATACATTAACCAATTGCCGACCAGCCGCTGTAGGTTTACTGCGGCAGGTCGGCTCTGTCCCACGAATCAACGTACATGTCATTGCTGCACGGGCCCATTGGCCACAGGGGGAGCCAATCAGCGGGTCCGGCGGCCACGATTGCCACTGGGCACCCGTGATCGCTCATCATGGAGACAGAATGGCGGTCTGCCTTTGTAAAAACAGGTCTCTGTGTTCATGCAGCAAGCCCACCCCCCCCCCCCCACAGTTAGAAAGCACCCCCTAGGGACACATTTAACCCTTTGATCGCCTCTGGTGTTAACCCCTTCCCTGCCAGTGTCATTAGTACAGTAACAGTGCATATTTTTAGCACTGATTACTGTAGTAATGTCACTGGTCCCCCCAAAAGTGTCACAAATGTCAGTTAGGTGTCTGATCTGTCTGCCGCAATGTCGCAGTCCCACTAAAAATCGCTGATCACTGACATTACTAGTAAAAAATAATTAAATAAATAAAAATGACACAAATCTTTGCCCTAGTTTGTAGATACTTTTGCACAAACCAATCAATATACACTTATTGGGATGTTTTTTTTTTTTACCAAAAATATGTAGCAGAATACAAATTGGCCTAAAACAATGAAAAAATTTGATTTCATTTTTTTTTCCTTGTTGGGAATGCTATATAGCAGAAAGTAAAAAAATATATATATTTTTTCAGAATTTCAGAATGGCCTGGTCATTAAGGGGGTAAAACCTTCTGGTACAGAAGGGGTTAAAATAGGAAAACTAACCAAGACTTGTGCATTTGCCCCTTGCAAATTACGTTTGTGATTTGTTACTAGGGGTCATAGCACATGTTCTTTTCCAAAATGTATTTTTTTTTTTTTTATAACATTTTATTGAAGTTCAAAGCATTACAGCAGAAGTACATTATAACCAGAAAAAATGTTTTCCGTGATATGATTACAAAGTATATGACTATCGGTCATGAAACAAAATATGCGAATTTGCGCGAGAACTCCAGAGACAATATAACGACAATTTGTCGTGACCAAAATGATCAGCAACATCAAACAAGTAAGGCAATTTGTTATATTTTTTTTTTTTTTTTGGAGATAGGGAGGGGAGGAGGTAGGGTCAAAGGAGGGGGAAGGGGAGGGGGAGAGAGTGGGAAGCCAGACACATGCTTGTAGTCCAGATATGTACTGCATAGGAGGGGGCAATGCCCCCTAGATGCGCTCCTATGGGGAGCATAAGTAGAAGGCAACGTTAAGTGATACCAGCGGGCACCGTCTCAGCTGCTCTCTGTACCAATAAAACAGTAAAATGTGGCTAGAACAACACAGCTAGACAACAACTATAATAACATTATCCCCAACGAACAGTATGGTCTGCCTCGATGCCTCATAGTGATAGATTGATCCTGTACTTAAGATCGTTAGAGGAGAAGAGGCGTCAGGATGTGAAGAAAGGGAGACAATCTGTTCCTGTACATCCGTAAATGGTCAGCTGTCCAGACTAGGTCTGCCATGAGAGTCCCCTGCCGCTGCGGAGAAAAGATTCCATTTCCTGGTGAATCGTAGTGCGTTGGCAGAGGGGGTGTGTTGCAGGCCCGTAGATTCTCGTTCTCGCAGAGTCAGTAGGTCAGCATAAAGGTCTTTGATTGTGGGAGGAGAGGGCTCCAACCACCGCTTAAGGATCAGCCTGCGAGCTATCATGAGGCAGGAGAGTATCCAGGGCTTGTTATTGGAGAAGAGACTCTGGGAGTGTTTGGTTTTAGGAAAGCCAGGCAATGAGGGGTCACCAAACAGTAGGAGGTAAATGTCTTTTGGTAGCAGTAGACCCGTATTTTTCGATATATACCTTAGAACCTTGTCCCAAAAGGAGGCGATTGGGGGGCACATCCAAAGTTTATGGAGCAAGGAAGGAAATTGGCATCTACACAGCGTGCAAAAGTGATGGGAAACATCTGTAGACCACCGTATATGGGGGAAATAAGCTCTATGCATAATTTTAAGTTGCTGTTCCCTCCAGAACTCGTTTGTGATGTAGCGGCGGGTGGTGAGATATCCGAACAATATGCGTTGGTTCGCTGTATCAGAGTGGAGTATAGTATTCCATGACTTCGCCACTTGGTTCGAGACGTTTTGGGAGAATGCAATAAGAACGGGTTTGTATAGATGGGAAATCTTATGTTTACCCTGCTGTAGCCACGTATCCAGTAGCGAGGTGGCAAAGCGGTTTTGGGGTGTTCGGCAGATTGAGTCCACGAAACTAAGGCATTGTCTATAGTATAAGTAGTGACCCTTCGGCAGATTAAATCGAGCGGAAAAGGTGTCGAAAGGGAGAGGCATACCCGAACATTCATCAAACAATTGAGCAAATCTAGTAATCCCTCGCTCAGTCCAATCCCCATAAGCTGAGCACTGCTGGGCCTGCGGGAACATGGGATGACCACAGATAGGCAAACACCTGGAGAGTCGCTGAGGCAACTTACAACGTCTCCTCAGGTCCCTCCAAGCCATCACAGTATCCCTGAGCAACAAGTTGCCGCGCAGCGACACCGGAAGATCCACCGTTCCACAGTGCAGCAGCGCCGCCAGGTTCCAGGGAGCGGCTAGTTCTGAATCTAAGGCATAATTAGTATATCTGGATTCACGGCTCAACCAGTCCATACAGTTCCTCACAAGGCAGACCACATTATACAAACGAGTATCAGGTAGATCCACGCCCCCTTCCCGTTTATTTAAGTGCAATTTGGCCAACGATATTCTAGAGCGTTTCCCGTTCCATATGAAAGAGGAGACGGCTTTGCTCAGCCTGGTGACATCCGCATGTTTCAGGAGAAGTGGTAAAGTTTGGAGGGGATAAAGGAGTTTGGGGAAGGTGGCCATTTTGTATAGGTGACACCGACCGATAAAGGAGAGGGGTAAATTCGCCCACGTCTTAAGTTCTGCGCACATTTTATCAACAACCGGCGTAAAATTTAGACGGTATAGGGATGAGGAGAATCGTCCTATTTTAATGCCCAGGTAGGTGATATGACTGGAGTTAACCCGAAGGAGGGAAGAGGAAGCCCATTGCGGAGTACTAGTTGTATTAAGTGGGAGGATTTCACTTTTGGTGAAGTTTATACGCAGACCGGAGCACAATCTATATTCTGCAAACATGTCCTGAATAAGTGGGAGATCGTGCCCAGGGTCCGCGGTAAATATGAGAACATCGTCCGCAAACATTGCCGTACGGAGTTCTTCTCCACCCACTTTGATCCCCCGGAGCCCAGGGTGGTGCATCATGTATCTGGACAATGGTTCCATGGCCAGATTAAATACAGTGGCGGAGCCAGAGGGTTAGCTGGGGTGTCAATTGACACCCCAGAAAAAGTCCCTGCCACCCCTGTTGCCACCCCGATCCTGGCTGGCAGCGGAGAATCACAGGCAGTGGTGGGATGGGATCAGCCGGTTCGCAGAACCGGCTGATCCCTCTAAGCTGGCGGCCAGGGTCAGGGAGCAGCAAAGCAGTGCGTCCCGACTCCCGAAGCCGAGCCCGCCCATTCTGTGACAATAGCGAATGAAAATTCGCTATTGTCACATGGATCCTCCTCCGGCCAATCAGGGAGCGGGTCCTCCCGCTTCCTGATTGGCCGAATGGCAAACGCTGTGCCATTGGTCGAGGAGGCGCCGGCGGGAGGACTGAGAAGATGCAGGGAGCCGCGGACCGTCCGTGAGGTAAGTAAGCTGGTCTCACGGGGGGGACGCTGGCACTCTGCAATGATTGCGGGCAAATGCTGTGGCTGTCGCACTCTGCAATAATAATTGGGGGCATTGCTGTCGCACTCTGCAATAATAATTGGGGGCAAGGCTGTCGCACTCTGCAATAATAATTGGGGGCAAGGCTGTCGCACTCTGCAATAATAATTGGGGGCATTGCTGTCGCACTCTGCAATAATAATTGGGGGCATTGCTGTCGCACTCTGCAATAATAATTGGGGGCATTGCTGTCGCACTCTGCAATAATAATTGGGGGCATTGCTGTCGCACTCTGCAATAATAATTGGGGGCAAGGCTGTCGCACTCTGCAATAATAATTGGGGGCAAGGCTGTCGCACTCTGCAATAATAATTGGGGGCATGGCTGTCGCACTCTGCAATAATAATTGGGGGCAAGGCTGTCGCACTCTGCAATAATAATTGGGGGCAAGGCTGTCGCACTCTGCAATAATAATTGGGGGCAAGGCTGTCGCACTCTGCAATAATAATTGGGGGCATTGCTGTCGCACTCTGCAATAATAATTGGGGGCAAGGCTGTCGCACTCTGCAATAATAATTGGGGGCAAGGCTGTCGCACTCTGCAATAATAATTGGGGGCAAGGCTGTCGCACTCTGCAATAATAATTGGGGGCAAGGCTGTCGCACTCTGCAATAATAATTGGGGGCAAGGCTGTCGCACTCTGCAATAATAATTGGGGGCAAGGCTGTCGCACTCTGCAATAATAATTGGGGGCATTGCTGTCGCACTCTGCAATAATAATTGGGGGCAAGGCTGTCGCACTCTGCAATAATAATTGGGGGCAAGGCTGTCGCACTCTGCAATAATAATTGGGGGCAAGGCTGTCGCACTCTGCAATAATAATTGGGGGCATTGCTGTCGCACTCTGCAATAATCATTGGGGGCAAGGCTGTCGCACTCTGCAATAATAATTGGGGGCAAGGCTGTCGCACTCTGCAATAATAATTGGGGGCAAGGCTGTCGCACTCTGCAATAATAATTGGGGGCATTGCTGTCGCACTCTGCAATAATAATTGGGGGCAAGGCTGTCGCACTCTGCAATAATAATTGGGGGCAAGGCTGTCGCACTCTGCAATAATAATTGGGGGCATTGCTGTCGCACTCTGCAATAATAATTGGGGGCAAGGCTGTCGCACTCTGCAATAATAATTGGGGGCAAGGCTGTCGCACTCTGCAATAATAATTGGGGGCATTGCTGTCGCACTCTGCAATAATAATTGGGGGCAAGGCTGTCGCACTCTGCAATAATAATTGGGGGCAAGGCTGTCGCACTCTGCAATAATAATTGGGGGCAAGGCTGTCGCACTCTGCAATAATAATTGGGGGCAAGGCTGTCGCACTCTGCAATAATAATTGGGGGCATTGCTGTCGCACTCTGCAATAATAATTGGGGGCAAGGCTGTCGCACTCTGCAATAATAATTGGGGGCAAGGCTGTCGCACTCTGCAATAATAATTGGGGGCATTGCTGTCGCACTCTGCAATAATCATTGGGGGCAAGGCTGTCGCACTCTGCAATAATAATTGGGGGCAAGGCTGTCGCACTCTGCAATAATAATTGGGGGCATTTCTGTCGCACTCTGCAATAATAATTGGGGGCAAGGCTGTCGCACTCTGCAATAATAATTGGGGGCAAGGCTGTCGCACTCTGCAATAATAATTGGGGGCATTGCTGTCGCACTCTGCAATAATAATTGGGGGCAAGGCTGTCGCACTCTGCAATAATAATTGGGGGCAAGGCTGTCGCACTCTGCAATAATAATTGGGGGCATTGCTGTCGCACTCTGCAATAATAATTGGGGGCAAGGCTGTCGCACTCTGCAATAATAATTGGGGGCAAGGCTGTCGCACTCTGCAATAATAATTGGGGGCAAGGCTGTCGCACTCTGCAATAATAATTGGGGGCATTGCTGTCGCACTCTGCAATAATAATTGGGGGCAAGGCTGTCGCACTCTGCAATAATAATTGGGGGCATTGCTGTCGCACTCTGCAATAATAATTGGGGGCAAGGCTGTCGCACTCTGCAATAATCATTGGGGGCAAGGCTGTCGCACTCTGCAATAATCATTGGGGGCAAGGCTGTCGCACTCTGCAATAATAATTGGGGGCATTGCTGTCGCACTCTGCAATAATAATTGGGGGCAAGGCTGTCGCACTCTGCAATAATAATTGGGGGCATTACTGTCGCACTCTGCAATAATAATTGGGGGCAAGGCTGTCGCACTCTGCAATAATCATTGGGGGCATTGCTGTCTCACTCTGCAATAATAATTGGGGGCATTGTTGTCTCACTGCAATAATCATTGGGGGCAAGGCTGTCGCACTCTGCAATAATAATTGGGGGCATTGCTGTCGCACTCTGCAATAATAATTGGGGGCAAGGCTGTCGCACTCTGCAATAATAATTGGGGGCATTACTGTCGCACTCTGCAATAATAATTGGGGGCATTGCTGTCTCACTGCAATAATCATTGGGGGCAAGGCTGTCGCACTCTGCAATAATAATTGGGGGCATTGCTGTCGCACTCTGCAATAATAATTGGGGGCAAGGCTGTCGCACTCTGCAATAATAATTGGGGGCATTACTGTCGCACTCTGCAATAATAATTGGGGGCAAGGCTGTCGCACTCTGCAATAATCATTGGGGGCATTGCTGTCTCACTCTGCAATAATAATTGGGGGCATTGTTGTCTCACTGCAATAATCATTGGGGGCATTGCTGTCTCACTGCAATAATCATTGGGGGCATTGCTGTCGCACTCTGCAATAATCATTGGGGGCAAACCTGTATCCTCTGATCACCACCACCTGTATCCTGTCTTTACTAGTAATGGCAGCGATCATTAGAGGGACTGCGACATTGCGGTGGACGAATCTGACACTAAATTACACTTTGTATATTGACCCCCCAAAATAATACCTAGCCACCCCTTTGCCACCCCTGTTTTAAAAGTCTAGCTCCGCCACTGATTAAATAGCAGGGGTGACAGAGGGCACCCCTGTCTGGTACCCTTGTACAATTTAAAAGGTTGTGATATTTGACCCGCTATGACCACCTGAGCCTCGGGGGATGCATACATAGTTCTTATCGTGTGTAGAAAAGCGCCGGAAAAGCCAAAGCGTAACAGTACTCTGTCTAACCATTGTATATTGACATTATCGAAGGCCTTTTCGGCGTCTAAAGTGATGATTGCAGCTGTGTTGGCAGGGTTTGTTTTGGTTACTTCTAGGGCAGTTATGACCTTTCTAATGTTGGCAGCTGCTGAACGTCCTCTGACAAATCCTGCTTGGGCTGGGTGTATAAGGGATGGAAGTATAGATGCTAATCTATCCGCAACAATTTTGGAGAGCAACTTCGAGTCAACATTCAATAACGAGATGGGCCTATATGAACCCGGGTCCTGTGGGTCCTTTCCTGCTTTATAAATCAGTTTAATGTGTGCCTGGTAGCCGGTCGGCATATATGGATGGCCTGACATAATGTGGTTAAAAACGCGTTGTAGAGTGGGAGCCAGGTGGTTTATGGTCAATTTATAAAACTCTGGGGTGTACCCGTCAGGGCCAGGGGATTTCCCTGGTGTCAATCCTTGCACGGTTTTACGCACTTCCTCAATGGTTATAGGAGAGTTAAGGGCGTCCAATTGAGTCGGGGATATCGTTGGGAGTTCCACAGATGACAACCACCGCGTAGCAGTGGCGTCATCGCACGGTTCAAATCCGTACAGTGATTTATAAAAGTCCGCAAAGACCGAGTTGACTTCGGTGGGAGACTCTACAAGCCGACCATCCGCACCCCTGAGGGAACGCACAAGTGTAGGTGCAAAGGGTCCGCGGCATAAAGAGGCCATCAGCTTCCCGGGTTTATTCCCAAAGGTGTGGAACTTCCAGTCTAGGTGAGACCTGTAGAGCCTCTCCCTATTGTCAGCCCATGCATCAAAGTTTGCCTTTGCCTTGCGCCACCTATCCCTGTTATGCTGGGAGTTGTCCATATTAAGATCGGCCTGCGCTTTTCTAAGGGAGTCGCTGGCATCTGTGTATGCCTTGGCCACCTTCTTTTTGTATGCTGCTGCGTACGCTATGACTCGCCCTCTCAGGACTGCTTTGCCCGATTCCCATAGAAGTGTCGGGGAGGTGGAAGGAGTGTCATTAATGTCAACAAAATCAGCCCATACTTCCCCCAGAAGGGTGGCAATCCCGGGGTCTTTGGCCAAGTAGGAGGGAAATCTCCAGTGTTTGAAGGATGGGGTGGAAACATGTATGGAGATATCAATGGATATGGGAGCGTGGTCTGAAATAGCGATATCGTGGATTTTCGGTGAGCTAGTGTACGGGAGCAATGTGGTATTAGCGAATGCGTAGTCTATCCTCGTGAGAGTGTTGTGGGGATGGGAGTAAAACGTGAATTCTCTGCCGGTAGGGTTCGACAAACGCCACGTGTCAGTAAGGTGTAGACTGTCTGCCATGTTAAGCAATAATGGGGAATGGTAATTGGTCTTAGAAAACTTGGACCCCGTGGCCCGTGACCTGTCCTCAGAGGGTTGCATGAGTTGGTTAAAGTCACCGGTCACTAGTAATGGCAAATGGAGGAAAGGCGCCAGGGTACTAGTCAATGTTTGGAAGAAGGAGGCCGAGGGGGCGGTGGGCGCGTACACGCCCGCCACCACCCACTCCTGTACCCCATCCTTGAGATGCAGTATGGCAATGCGTCCTTCCCCGTCAATGTGTTTGGCGTGAATCGTGGCTTTGTAATCCTTGTGGACTAAAATCAAAACCCCCGATTTCCCTTTCACTGCAGGTGAACCAAGAACCTGTCCCACCCAGAGCTTTTGCATTCTGTGGAAGTCTTTCTCCTCTAAATGAGACTCCTGCAGTATAGCAATGTCCGCCCGCAGACGTTTCAGATGTCTGAGGACGGCCATGCGTTTGTGTGGTGACCTAAGTCCTTTGACGTTCCACGAGACAATGGTCATGGGGGATCATAAAAACTGGATTGAGCCGTGAAGCCTACGAGAGCAGTATGAGAACCGAGACGGTGCCTAACGGAAAGCAGCCTATGGGTAACAAAAAATAGCAGGTAGCCCGGTAAGGGCAGCATATCTGGCAGGGCAAAGGAGAGGGGCAGGACAACTAGAAGCCCACCAGGGGCCAGGGTCAGGAGAAGGGAAAAGGGGGAAAAACATCTTAGTAACTTCGCTTTTTTCCTCATGCAATAGAGCACGTGGACGGACAGCGTTACCGGGTTTCAATTGGCTGTGTCCGAATTAGGTAATGAGATCGTTTTAAACGTCGACTCCACACGACCCAAAGGAGACACCAGTACCAGAAACCAGAGATAAGGCCGTGGCCCAGAGCACAACAACACCATGAACACAGTAACAGATAACCGGTGAAAATAGTAAACCATAACTCAAAATAACATCATCAGAAGGCATGTAAACAGAATCAGTGAGCACATAACCCACGCTATTACCTGTACCTTCAAGGCAGTGTGATTGCTAAGAATCAATTAAGGTGGCAGCCGGGCCGCCGAGGTCCGGGATAGAGTTCTATGTATCTTAGGGCCTCAGGAGCAGATAGACACTCAGTCACTGCCTAGATGCGGAAAATGGTATATGACACTGGAGCGTGGTGACACCAGACCAGAGGTCTCCTCCTGGAGAGAAAGAGAAAAGAGCGACCCGCACCAGCCGGTGCAAGGGGCCACTCAACGATTCCTGTGTCCGGACGATGGTCCGTTGGTGCGTCGCCGCTTCGTCGGATCCTTCCGTGGACTCCGTTGCTCTCTCGCCCCCTGAGGGCGCTGGGGAGACGGGGTCGCTGGTGGCTCCACCTGGATGTTGAAGTGTCGGTCAAGAAAGTGCATTGCTTCCTCAGGGTGTGTGAAAGACTTTTGTTCCCCTGATAAATCGGTTAAGCGTAAAGTAGCGGGATAAGCTAAGGTGAACTTGATAGCGTTGCGGTAAAGAGCTTGGCATATTGGCTGAAAGGCCTTTCTGCGTCTGGTAACCTCTTGTGAGTAATCCGCGAAGACCAACAGCTTGTGGCCATCAATTTGGAACGATTTAGAGTTCCTAAACGACTTGAGGATGTTTTGTCGGTCCATGTAATTTAAGTACCGCACTATGACAGGGCGGGGTGTTTTTCTGTCATTTGATGGGGCCCCCAGGCGATGGGCTCGCTCAGCAGTGCACGTTGCATGGATCCCCAGTGCCAGGGGGATGCGGGTAGTGGTTAGGTCCATTAACGTTTCTGCACCATATGATTCCGGGAGGCCTATGATCCGGAGGTTATTCCTCCGAGATCGGTTCTCTAGATCGTCCAGCTTGTCCAAAAGGTAGCGCTGAGTCTGCCTGGCCTGCTGGTCCATTGAGAAGGAGCCTTGGAGCTCATCCTCTACATCCGACAGTCTATGCTCCAGCTCCTGCAGCCTGCGTGTGTGGTCTCCCAGTTCCCTCTGCAGCTGAGCCATCCCCAGGGCTATCGCCTTATCCACTGCCTCTGTGATGGTGGGCGAAAGCAGGTAGGCCACTGCCTGGGCCAGAGATGCAATTTGGGCCTCAGGCATGGGTGGGGGGGACTGACCTTGATGAGCTGACTGAGTCAGAGGAGCGGCGTCCGCCATGATGGTTTCCGTGTAGGCCGCAGACGAAGCCGCGGGCTCGATTTGCGGCGGTGCGGCGGAGCCGTTCGGACGGAGGAATTTGTCCATCCCGCAAGGTCTTCCGATAGCATGGGGTCGGGTCGTGGGGTCGGATGGCTCGCGCGGACTGAAGAAGTCGGTTTTGTAAGCTGATCTGCCCGGAGCCGATGTCCCACACAGCCTCTCACATGGGCGCCGGAACCGGAAGTTTCCAAAATTTATTTAAAGAGGAAGTAATCTTCCCTCTAATGTTTGTACCTATAGGTCCCGGAAGGAAGACGGGCGAAGATGAAAGTGCCTCCAGCGGGACTGCCAAGAGCTTAGTTTGCAGATAAGTGTCCTGCGAAGCCATACCCAAATAAAATTGAAGTTTTTTCCCCACAAATAGAGCTTTATTTGGTGGTATTTGATAGCCTCCCATTCTGCTATAAAAATTCCCAATAAAAAAATTTAAAAAATCTAATTTTTTTATCAGTTTAGGTCAATTTGTATTCTGCTACATATTTTCGGTAAAAAAAATCCCAAAAAGCCTATCTTAATAGGTTTGCGCAAAAGTTATCGCGTTTACAAACTATGGGATAGATTTTTGGACTTTTTATGTATTTTGTTTTATTAGTAATGGCGGCGATCAGCAATTTTTAGCCGGACTGCGACATTGCGGCGGACAGATTGGACCCCTAACTGACATTTTTGACACTTTTTGGGACCAGCGACATTACTACAGTAATCTGTGCTAAATAATATGCACTGTTACTGTATAAATGACACTGACAGGGAAGGGGATAATACTGGGGGTGATCAAAGGGTTAAATGTATGCCTAAATATGCTTACTAATGGTGGGGGTGGGGGGGTGGGGAGGGCTCTGTGACAGGCACACAGGAATCGGGGTTTCAGCTTTGCTGAAACACACAATCTCACTGGGCCTGTGTGACATGTGAGCCGCCTGCCTTGTTTACAAATCAAGTATGGGAATTATAAGTATGATTCTTGAAAAAAAACAAATCCCAGGCTTCTATTAATTATGAAAAGTGACATTTTGCCTGAAAAGTTGAACTTTGTCACATGCAGCGGGGACGGCGTGTGCTGATTCGTCTGAGAAGGACTGCTGGCAGTGCTTTTATAAACAAGCTCTGCTTCCGTTGGCTGTTGGAGTATACGGGGATGGCTGGTCACATACACACGGCTAACTTATAGGATAGCAAAACATCACATTGTGTTTTTGGACAAAGGCATTGTAATTTATCTGTATAATCACTTGAGTATAATCCCACTCATTTTGAGTGCTCAATTGAATAAGAGCAAGTCTCTTCTTCCCTTTGGATTCACCAATTTGTTCAGGTCAACTTAAGACCCGTCTTTGCACTTATTCACACTTTCTGCTTTCTCTCCCCCACCCCCCTCCCTTCCCCTCCCTGCCCTCTGTTCCTACTTTCTTCTTCCCTCCCCCGCTTCTTCTTTTCTTTGCTTGCCTCTACGTATGGGAGACCTCCTGTGGGGTTGATTTGCCCATGGTTTGATAAATCCTTTCTTGTTACCTGATACGGCCATTAAAGCGGAGTTCCGGGCACAAAATCAATCTTTTTTTTTTGTGCCCGTCCGCTTGTTCACCTTCACCTGAAACAGAATTGGATAGTTAGTTTTTTTTTTTTTTTGTACTCACCTTGTAATTGTAGATCAAAGATACTCACCTATTCTTCACTTCCTCCCTCTGTGCCGCGGCTCCGCCGTCACTTCCGGGCTTGCAATGATTCCTGGGAGCTGAACGTCATCGCTCCCAGGAATCAATGCTACGGCACTGGCCCCGCTCGTCACTTCCGGGGCGACGCCGCATTCCCTGCTAAACAGCTTCTGGGCATGCCCAGAAGCTGTGGAGGAATGCGACACCGCCCCGGAAGTGACGAGAGGGGCCGGTGCAGGTGCATTCTGGGAGAAGAGGACGCGGAAGAAGACGCGGAAGAGGATCGCGCCGGCTTCAGGTTCCCACAAGAGAGATGGAAACGCTGTGGAAGAAATTTTATAAGTAAGTATTTCTTCTTGCAGGTAAGTGTGAACAGGGACAGATCAGAGGCTAGCCATTGTGGAATGTGCTAGCCCTGACTGTCCCGGGGGTATGTTTATTGAAAAATGGTTTCTGTGCCCGGAACTCCGCTTTAAGTGTATTGAATCTTTTACAAATGGATCCTGAAGAAGCTCTTCAATAGGGCGAAACGTGCCGATGCACAAGCACTTATGCTCTTTGGACTCTGTGAAAATCGCCTTATTTACTGTATCATTCATGTGAATTAAGCTAATGTTAAATAATAAATTGTTGCAATTTTTAACTTAGCAGTACTTTTTGATACGGTTATCTGTGTATACTATTTTTGCTTGGCATCTAAAAATCCCCACCTGTCCTGCCCAATCTCTAATGTTAGAGAACGGACGGACGTCACCCCTACATTAGCCTTCTTTAGTTTTACATATTTCTGATTGCTCCCATGGACCAGCGTGCTGCATAGTATACCAACACAGCTAGAGTTTTTTTCCAATATGATGTAAATTACTTGCTGTATACTGCAGAAAAAAATGACAAGCCAGAAAGCAGGTATTTGGAAACATTACTCTTTTGGTAAACTGTAATTTATAACTAATTTAACACCTGCGTATCATTTGAAGGATGAGCTTCATATTTCTGTATTTTCTCTCTCTTTTACAGAGCAGAATTCAGGCACACACATCTTAGTCACATTTCCAAGCCAGCACCTAATTGATGCCTAGAGCACCACATGCCATCCAAATGCAATCCCCCATGGACGTAGTTTTCCCATCTCCCCACCTGTACGCACCCTTGTGTGAAACTGCCTTGAAAAGTGCCTGAGGGATGCTGAGGGGCTGAGAACACACAGTTCCCCAAAGACCCAGAGCTGCATTGTAAATGTAGCACTGAGAACAGGCCCCAGGAGATGGCAATATATGCAGGTACACTAATAGAACTGTGCAGATATGATGAGTACAGGAGGCCCGATAAAAAGGGAAAAAACAAACAGATTTCATGTCAGATCAAACAAAAATTATCTAACCGTGTCTACAACAACTGAAGAGCTGACATATTTGGAAAAGGAAAGAACAGGATTTATTTTTGCATCCTTTCTTTTGTAGACCATCTTTGTTAAAAATGACATGAATTAAAGATCTGTAGTGTTGGCTTCAACAGAGAGGATGAATATAAAACCTGCACAGCTAAAACAGGAGACTTGCATATTTCAAAAGTGTAGGATAAGCCACAGGACAATTACACTAATAATGTATATATATACTAACGCTATCACATTTACATATACAAGCAGCTTATAGGCACGGAGAATGATAATGAAAGTGCATAAATAAGTTGAGTTTAGAAGTTGTATTACTTTCTCAAACTTTGGTCACCTTATACAGAGTAATGACCTCAATATTCGAAAAAGTCCCTCTGTGGGAGCATAATACAAGCAGGCAAACAGCTACAATTCGGATGTCGCTGCCGCTCTAAATTTATTTTCACCTATTGTGCTGCACTATTTGTCAGACCAATAAAATCTTAACCAACAGAAAAAACAATATGTGAACTTCAAAATGTACGCAATGTGTGATTAACTCAATATATGCTAAAATAATGATTTCAGAAACAAGACTTGTGAATCATACATAAAAGTAAAATTGGGACAAAAAGTCCAAAAAGGAAGTGATGTTAATCCCATGCCAAGTGAATCTTCACCACCATATAATCACAGCAAAAGGCATACCAGAAATAAATGACTTTCAGATTTTAGAGAAGTCATATAAAGCATGGTACAACCATAATCACTATTAGTTTCCATAACCAGATCACTGGCCAGAAGGATAAAAAAGTACACCAATATTGAGAATTCCACTCCGATGATCATCTAATAAATGAACCCATGTTAAAAAGAAAAAGAGGGAGACCAAACCATAATATATGTAAATATATGTAAAATCCAAATAGCTTATTTGTTAAAAGAGAAGTACAACCAAAGCTCATTTGGCTGTACTTCTCCTATGGATTACAGGAGTGCAGTTTGTTCTGCACGCCTGTGACCCATTTTTAGCAGCCAGCAGGCTGAAGCCCGCTGTCGGCTGACAATGTCACAGAGCTGGTCGAAGCTTGGGAAAAATCATGACCATATGGTCGGGATCAGCTCACATGCCTGGACCAGCACCTGGCTCAGCCTCTCAATGAGCCGCCAAGAGCCTGAACCAGCTGCTCCCACCCTCTTCACAGCCCAGTGCTTCAGTGAGCACATGGGGGGCAGAGCAGAAAGCCGGTGACTGACAGTGACCGGCCCTCTACTCAGGGAGCTCTGAGAACCGAGTGATCGGCGGTGTTTGATCGCTCAGTTCTCAGTTTTAGAGCTGTTGGGGGACAGATGCTGCATCCGACTGATGCTTTATCCACCTAGGTAAGTATGATTCTTGAAAAAAAAAAAACAAATCCCATACTTCTCTTTTAAAATTAAATAAATCTATATACAAAAGTTGAAAATTAACGGTGCTGTAAATGAAATTGTCCCAAGTGGTATAAGCACATATTACTTCATGATGATGTCATGGCATATAGCTCCGCCATAAGCATTTAGTCAAATTTGACATCTTACAGCAGGGATCCTCAAACTATGGCCCTCCAGCTGTTGCGGAACTACACATCCCATGAGGCATTGTAAAACTCTGACATTCAAAGACATGACAAGGCATGATGGGAATTGCAGTTCCTGAACAACTGGAGGGCCATAATTTGGAGACCCCTGTCATACAGGGCATGGAGCTTTAGAATTCTTGCCTCATTATCCCTGGTGGCTAATCATGTGGGTGTGCATGCGTCTTCTTTTTTTTTCTAAATATATATTTTTGAGTTTCTTGAGAAACAAAAGAAATAAGCAAATACATGGAAGTAGCAATAACAAAATGGCATACAGACATACACTGCATGATCTTATTAATGAGTAGCATATAACATTCAAAAAAGAAAATAACATATAGGGTCTTCTTTTGTGGGTTTAGTGCGGGCAAAACAATAAGGTACATCGGTATTGCTCATAATAAGTAACTCCTCAGACTCCTTTTGTCAGTCTGTAGGATGACATTTTTGACTCTCTGCACCAACAGTGACCAAACCTGTGTGGCCAAGATGAGTTCCTTTATATAGGCAGCCAAGAAGGAGTATTATAAATTGCCTTGGTGAAAACCTCAACCTTGCTCATTGAGCTGCTAAATAGAAATGCGCTTAGTCCTTTTTATTTTTTAGGGTGTTTCTTTTTCATGTTTTTTTTTTTTTTTTTTGGGGGGGGGTCCTTTTTACTTTTCTTTTTATCCTTTCTGTAAAAATAAATATACATCAATGAAGCTAACTAAGGGCTGTTTTTGGCACAGGAAGGCTTAGCATAGTAAAAAGGAGCTTTCATAATCATCATAGAGGCCAATAGGAGCCATTTAAAGACCATTGCACCTTTTAAAAACATTAAAAAACTCCTTAGTTTTGCTTTCAGTATAACAGGAAAAAAAATTCAGAACTGTTTTGACTTTCTAAAAAACAGATATAGCATTTTGTCATGTAAGGCTGGCCATACATTATACAATTTTCTTACAATTTTCTGTACAATTTTCTTGAAATTTACCTTCAACTATGTAGTACAAAGGCCTGCATAATTGGATACAAGTTAAAGTTTTGTTTAACTTTGACCTCATATTATGTAGTTTGCGGTAAATCTAACAGAAAATTGTTCAAGAAAATTGAAGCCTAGGATTTATCTTTCACTGGTTTTCTTTATTGCTTGGAATTCAGCTAAATATAGGAGCACCATCTTATAACATAGACACTGCACATACCTTCCTTATTCCTTTTTTTTCTAAATAAAACAAATGGAAATCCAACTCTTCTTATTTTATGCAACTATTTAAATAAGTAAACCAGAAACCACTAGATAACATGATTTCATTTGTTAAAGTGGAACTTTTGCCCCCCCCCCCCTTCCTATTCCTGTTTTGAAACACATTTTTTTTTTTTGGTACCTGGTTTTGACAGGCACTAGCTCCCATTTTGGGCCGTATCACCTAGGTGATTCCACTGGAAGTTCGCTTTCACCCCCCTCTGCCCGCAACCTTCTGGCACATGTCGTAAATCCCAGAGGGCTGCGGGACCATTCACAAAGCACAACACAGCTCACGCATGTGCAAGGGAATCCAGCTGTGAAGCCGCAAGGAGTCACAGCTGGCTTCCCACAGTTAACATGCCTGTGCCGTGGACCTGAAGACCACTGAAGAACCAGGCCAGGTGAGGATGGTACAGGATCCCTGGACAGGTAAGTGTCCTTTTATTAAAATTCAGCGGCTACAGTATTTGCAGCTGCTGACTTTTATTTATTTTTTTTTTTCAAACAGGGCGAAGAACCTCTTTAACATTAAAACATAATCAGGCTTATTCAGGAAAATGTAACAAGGTGTTACAAAGGTGTTAACAGACAACTGACATTTTATGATCTGAGGGTATGCAAACACAAAGTAGATTTTCACTCCATGTGATTGCTACATCTGTCAAGTTAGGTCTAACTTGTGCAATGGCTTACCAACAGCTTGATCACTTGTCAGGTAAGACTTAGTGAATCTGCTTCCCCAGAGGATGCGTTCATTATGCCATGGTTATTACACTTCTTGCAAACTAACCCCTACACCCTAACCTAGACCTTTAAAATAAACACTGGCAGCAGAACTTCAGGAAAACAAATCAATACACAGTTAAAATACGTACTGTATACACATACATACATTTCTTTACCTACCAAACGATTTATAGTTCGGTCTATCCAGTCCTGGGGTTTACAGAGCTCTCCCAGAGTGCCGAGCCACATTGATGACTCAATATTTGTCTACTGCAAAAAAGAAAACAGTTTGGTCACTTCTCTACCATCATCCTGTGATTGGACAAGTAAGGAACAGCAGGAGACAGCTAAAGTTATCACTCTGATTACTCTCCTGTAGTCGACGCTCAATGCTTGTGCACAGCAGCTCATCTAAATTGAATTATCTGCAAAGAAAGGAGTATTTTTTTTACCTTTCTGGAGTTCAGCATTACCTTAAATCTAATAGTTAAAGCAATTCTATGGTCAAAGCATGCACTTTTATTTTATAACATGGACATTATACTAGTAAAACAAACAATAGCTATTTTTTATAATCCAAAATACATTTTCTTGAAAAAAATCTCAACTTCCTGCATTCCCTGCATTCTTTGCAGCTTCACCTTTGCTGTTTACTTTCAGTGTCTATGAACTACATATCCCATGGTACCTTGCTGTCTGCGAGCAATGATTCCTGTACTTAATCCACCTTCTGGAACTCTTCCTCTCAGAGTTGTAGTTCAGAGGGCATACATTACTCGGATAGGATTCGACTCTATGAACTCACACTGACACAGCAACACCAATACGCACCGGACATTGTGAATATGTGTCACAGAATTACAGAGGTAAATATGTGGGAAGTTTCACAAAATAAGTTTATAAACTTTAAGATTACAATTATAGGAGTAATCTGGAAATAATTGAAATATAATGTAGAAATGAATATATGATTTTAAAATTTGACCATAGATACACTTTAACTATGTTGATCCCCTAAGCAACCTATTTCTTAAAATGAATGTCCTACGGCTGGGATCACATCTGTGTGGTCCGTTAATTTTGAATAGGTTACCAGTGCACCTCAACGCAAAAGAAACCCCACCTGATCCTTCTTTTCAGGGTTACATTGTGGCACCCTGTACCACAGGTTACACATTGGGATGCCTTTGAAAGGTACCACATCCCACTAACATGCTCTTGGTGCAGTACTGTGAATTGCAGAAAAAAGGGGAGTTCTTCCCCTAACACTTGACTGTAAGCCTAACAATAATTTAACATGTAACCACTCCTTAAAATCTTAATTTTAAACTTCTGTTAAACTGAGTGTTGTCCAACCCACTTGACACTATCGGTTCTGACATTCTGAATGATTAGACACTACTAGGTTGCGGTAAAGAATCAGATTTATTTATCTTTAACTTGAGTTTAGTAAAATGAACAAACAGTTTCAATAAAACATTCAATACAAGAGGATCAATGATAAAAGAGATCCTGAATCCTCAATCTAGGACTGGATGAGATTCAGCACTCAGAAATTAAAAGAACAATCCCAACATATATATATTATTATATAATAGAAGATTAATGTATTAGTAATCTGTCAATACAGTACTTTCCAGATGCAATGCGAGAGTGACCACAAATCAATGCTTTACAGTGATAAAATGTAACCCCAAACTATTACTAACTTATCTCAGTGACTCTAATATACTAAAGCTAGACCATATATATATCAGAGTGCACTCTGTATCCTATAGGGGGCCCCCTTTACGTTAGATTTACAAGAGTCTCCTTATTGAGCAAGGCCTTGCTAGTCTTTGCCGGCAAAGGGATTCTTAACCAATCCAGGGAAAGTATTTGTAATCCACGGTAAAGGTGATTAATTAACTGTAATCCACCATAGGAATAACCATTAACTGTAATCCAAACAGAAAGGGAGGAGATAGGTTCCCGCACTCCACATCTGGTAGCCAATCTAGAACTGAAAAGGAGGGGTAAGGCCTTTTGTCCCACCACGCACTATTCAGCACTGCAGTGTCTTGTGGCGATCGCTAGAACTAGTGTGGCCTTCTGCTAAACTGCTTTGCAGACCCGCCCTGGCTCAGTCTAGTAGTACAGCAAGTATTTTAAATTGGATCTCTCTCACCCAATGTGATGAACTCTGTGCTCCGCAGTCCACACTACCAGTGTCTCGCTCTCCTCAGGAGTACTCGAAGCCTCTCCATGCATCCCTCCGTTCGGTCAACCACCGAGATCCGTCCAGTGTCTGTCCACTAGGCCTCTGGCTTATCCTTCTCTGTGCTCCACAGCAGCTCTTCCCCTTCCTCACAGCGCACTGTCCTCGAGGCAAGAGAGCAAATATTGGTCCCACCCCCTTTATAAAGATACTCCCAACTGCCCCTGCGAGTCCCAATGCTCACTGGGAGAATAGTTCAGTCACACAGACGATCCATAGTCTTCACTCCTCCCAGAACTATATCTCCCATAATTCCACGATTCATTACTTTGTAGAAGCTTTAATAACAGAACAAACAGTCTGAACAACTTCAGCTGGAACTTGTGACCAGGCTACATACGTATATTGTATTATTCAAAGAGGTCCATCAACGCTCACACAGGGTCCTTTAATATGGATGACATCCTCTCCTTGTATTGGTCCTCTGCAGTGTTCCACTGTTTTTTTTTTTCCACCAGTCTCATTGAAAAATTGGTTGTAAGATTTGGATGTTGCAGAGAGTACACACAAAATAGTTTATAAATGCTAAAAAAACTTTCAGCGCTATCCTTGTGTATAAACCACCTATTACTCAACTCTATATACTATAGGAAGCAGCTAGCATCACTATGCATCCAACTACCTGTACAAAATTTAATAAATATACTGTATATAGTCAGAAAAATAGTTTATAACTTCCATATCTCCTGAAGAAGAATCTCCTGATGATCTGTGAAACCTGTGGAGTCATTAATATCACATCAGTAAGACTCACAAAACTGAATCTACTGCTGGATCAGCACAATAGAATGTTTTCTTTTTGCTGGTTATTATTATATTAATTTTGATATATGATGAGATATTAGTATAAGGATGAAATGCATATGTAGTGTGCACAACATTTTTTAATAGATTGCAGCTTTATCTCCAAGTATTAAAACATATGGATTTTTTTTTTTTTTGTTTAATGGAAATATTGTTGATTCATTGTGATAGTACATATCGCTTTGCACCTTTGATTCAATATTGTAATCTTGTAAAAAACTTTACTCCTTGTCCTAAGTTAGCTTATTTGGAATACTTATCTGTAATACACTGAAATCAAGCGCTATAAATTACTTGTTAAAAAGTTGTTAAAGAGACCCTCCCTGGCACCACTCTAAAAAGTTGTTAAAGAGACCCTGGCACCACTCTAAAAATGTCAGCCAAACACACTGCGGTGGATTTACTATCTGTGATCTCACAGGGCTTTCGGGGGAGTCAAGCTTCACTGCCCGCTGTATGTTACTGGTGTTATAAACAAGATGGCACCGCTTTTTACCTATTTGCTGTTGGTTGATTCTTTGGGATATCTAATTTATTTAAAGCGGCAGCACTTAGGAATTAGAGTTTGCTTAATAATGTTTTACATTTTTCTGTGGCACTGAGGTGGAATTGTAGTGCAATAGGTAAGGGGTCAAAATGACAGCACCCAACAGCCAAAAGGTTTAGAGGTCCATGCTTACTTTTATAATCTTAGTTTATTATAGGCTCTATGATATGTAAACATGTTTAAGCAACGTTGGCCAAAGGACAATAAGGAAAAGAAGGGAACAGGAAAGGAAAGGGAATTGGGGCTCGTAGGATTTTCATGGTACCATAGAAAAGCATGAACAACAGGATAAAATCTAAAAAATATTTTATTACAAAATGTATGAAAAAAATAATAGAACATATGACAATCAATAGTACGTTATATGTTCGCTAATAATTGATCAGTTCAAGAGGCTCAATTGCAGTAGTACAGTTTTACCTGTGTTGCAGTTAGGCCACACTCGACATGTTTCGTGGCCAAAGCCGCTTCTTCAGGAGTAAAGGAACATGAAAGGACCAAAGTCCTGCAAGGACAAAACATACATAAGTCCACAATTTACAACCAATGAAAAAATAAATACATTTCTTTTGTTGCACATCGTTTGAGGAAAATCACAAATGCTCACCCTGGGTAACAATACCACCAAGTATCGAATTCAGAAAGGGAGCCAATAATACTTTCCCCTGGGGCAAGTGCAGAAGTACTCCTGTATGTTGTGGTCTTTAACCACTTTACCACCAAGGCTATTTTTGACACTTTTTGTTTACAAGTTTAAATCAGTATTTTTTGCTAGAAAACTACTTAAAACCCCCAAACATTATATATATATTTTTAGCAAAGACTCTGGATAATAAAATGGCGGTCATTGCAATATTTTTGTAATGCAAAATGTATTTGCGCAGCAGTCTTTCAAAGCCATGTTTTTGGAAACATTACGAAAAATCATATTTCACTGCATTTAAAAAATACTTACCAGTAAAGTTAGCCAATTTTTTTGTATATTGTGAAAGATGATGTCATGCCGAGTAAAGAGATACCCAACATGTTATGGTTTAAAATTGCGCACACCCGCAGAATGGCGACAAACTACGGTCAATAAAAATGTCCACAGGCGACTCTTTAAAAATTTTTCTTTAAAAATTTTTAACGGTTACCAGTTTAGAGTTAGAGTGTAGCTCTTTTTTTAAAATTATTGCTCACACTCTGGCGATCGTGGCGATACCTTGCATGTGTGGTTTGAACAGCGATTCGCGGCGCGACTTCCATATACGTTTTCTTTTGTGCGCGAGCTAACGGCGACGGGGGTGGCTACATTTTTTTTTCCTATTTATTTATTTATTTTTTTTTATTTTAACACAGGTTTTTTTTTAAAAAAAAATCTGATCACTTTTATTGCTGTCACAAGCAATGTAAACATCCCTCGTGACAGCAATATGCAGTGACAGGTACTCTTTATGGAGGGATTGAGGGTCTAAAAGACCCTAGACCCCTCCACTACACTTCCATGTATTCAAAATGCCGAAAACGGCATTTTTGGATACACTAATTTTTTTAATCTGCCACCTTTAGCAGCAGAGTAACCTGGACGTGACGTCATGGACGCCGCCTCCGGGTTACGTCATCGGAGACCCGATCAAAGCCGCTTCCGGCTTTGATCGGGTCTCCGATGACGTAACCCGGAGGCGGCGTCCATGACGTCACGTCCAGGTTACTCTGCTGCTAAAGGTGGCAGATTAAAAAAATTAGTGTATCCGCTTCTGGCTTTGATCGGGACTCCATCCAGCCAGCGGACATGCCGACTGGGTGCTCGGGTCTCCCGGTGGGACGAGAGACCCGGGCAAAGCCGCGGAAGGCAGTGGGAAGGGGGGGCGTCCCCTCCCGCTCGCCAGGGTAAGGATCGAGCAGCTCCCAAGCCGCATTGGTCTTTACTGCCGGAAAGCCGACCACCGGCTCTAAAAAACGGTACAACCACGCAAGGCCAGCCGACGTAGGTCTACGACGCTGGTCGTAAAGTGGTTAAGGTGCCCATCTAATCGTTTTTTTAAGCTATCGATGCTCCCTGCTGATACCATTGCTTGTGGAAGAGAATTCCACATCCTTACTGCTCTGCCAGTATTCTTTTGGCTTTGCTTGCAGCGGCTTGGCATTGCATGCCACAGCCAAGCCTGTTGTCCACTAGAATCCCCCAGGTCCTTTTCCATCTTAGATTCACCCAGAGGTTATCCCCCTATTGAGTAGCTTGCTTTCGTGTTTCTGATGCTCAAGTGCATTACTTTACATTTTTCAACATTAAACCTCACCTGGCACGTAGTTGCCCACCCCATTATTTTGTTCAGGTGCGCTTGTAAGGTTTCCACATCCTGCATCAAAGATATTGGCATGCTTAGTTTAGTATCATTGGCAAATACCAAGATTGTGCTTGATATTCCCTCCTCTAGGTCATTTATGAATAAATTAAACAGGATTGGTCCCATGGCAGAACCTTGGTGGACCCCATTTTCCACACCCGCCCAATCCAAGTACTCCCTATTCATCACCACCCTCTGGACTCTCCCCTGGAGCCAGTTCTCTGTCCAGGTACTCACCCTATGGTCCATACCAGTGTGGTATGTACTGAGGATATTTAGATCATCTGCTGCTACATCTTTCTCACCCGACATGATTATTATCATGATCTTTGTATTACCTTATCTGTACTACCTAGGTTGGCTAACTGTATCTACTCCCGCACTCGCCCCCAGGGGAAAGTATTATTGGTGCCCTTTCTGTATACTTGGTGGTATTGTTACCCAGGGTGAGTGTAACGGATCTTTGTACTCCAGGTGGGCACATCCGCCGGACCTGTGTCTCCTGTCCTCCAAACGCACCCACAGCCTGCAGAGAAGCCATACCCAGCCCGTAACCCCTCAATCACGAGACATTCCACACAGGTGTTGAGGGTTAACCATGCAGAGCTTAAACTATTTATTACATTCCAAGACAACAGTTTTACACACAGTTAGGGAAACTCCCTTTAGCCTTGCCACAGCGGGGGAAGGGAACAGGGACCAACCAATGAGAACTGAACATTTGTACATTTGAAACAGGCAGTCTTAATACACACCCCCTGCGGAGAGATGTCTCCAGCTCAGACCAGACCATTGTCTGTGTCAGGATTCCACACAATTAGACACAGAAACAGGAGGGGGGGGGGATGGGCTGTAACATTACATTCCAAACACTTGGTTCTCAAACGTATACACATGCAATAACCATAATGCATACATGAAGGACAATATACAGTGGCTGTGTTTGCCACAATGCTCCCCCAGAACCAAGCCGGTATACACAGTCTAAACCTAACGGATCGGCTTGGGGATGTCCGGGGAGTACTCACGGATCATTTGTCAATGTCTGTTTGCCTGGATAATTTGTCGGCGTTGCCGTTTTGCTTCCCAGGGCAGTAGGTAAAGTCAAAATGCTGCAGCGCCAAACTCCAGTAGCTCCTGGCCCATAGTCTGTTGGTAGGAGGCTTGCGCACAGTCCCCTCCAAAACACACAGTGACAGTGGGTTCTGTCACATTTCTCCCCTTTTAAAAACAGACTTACGAGGTTCCTGACCCTCAACTGGTCTGGACCTGCGTTAGTCACAAACTTCCACCCCAGGCAACCAGGAAAAGTAAAAGTACGACTCTGGTGCTGGGGAGCAAAACCGCACATAGGGTCTCCCATGAATAAAAACAGCCGCTGCAGAGTGGGAACAGCTGTCTGCACTCCTCTGATCCGGGGCTGGGTTGCAGATATTGGGGGGAGCTGAATAATCCTCTGCCCTGATGCCAGCGCTTCTGCTGGTAGGGAATGTAGGCTGGTAGGGCTATGCATTTGGGGAGAAAAAAATACTTGCTTTTCTCCTGGTGTAGTTACCAGCCATTGAGAAGGTATCTTGCAGGGACTGTCTCCCGGATTCTTCATCTCTGGTTCTGATGCTGGGCAGAGACCTTCAGCGCTCTCTACTGTAGCCAGCGCTTCTGCCGGGGGGATAAACACTGGGGTAGTGTCCAAGTGCTGGGGAAACGGCTCACTGAGGTCATCCCTCGGGCTCCCTGGATCTACCTCTGAGGGTGGGCAGAGGCCAGCGGCACTTTGCCCCGTAGCCAGTGCTTCTGCTGGGAGGATGAACATTGGGGTAGAGTCCAATTGTTGGGGAGGGAGAATTGCTTCCTCTACTCCCAGTGGGGATATCTGCTGTTGGGAAAACAGCTCACGCAGATCCTCTGTCTGACTCTCCGGGTCCAACTCTTTTTCTGATGCTGGGCAGATGCCAGGGGCACTCTGCCCTGTAGCCAGCGCTTCTGCTGGGGCACCAGATGAGATACTCTGGACTTGCTGCTGATCACTAGGGTTGAGCGGACACCTAGATGTCCGTGTTCGACGGGTTCGGCCGAACTTTAAAAAAAAGTCCGGGTCCGTGTCCCGGACTTTTACCGAACTTTTCCCGGACACCGAACCCCATTGAAGTCAATGGGGACCCGAACTTTAAGGCACTAAAATGGCTCTAAAACACCAAAGGAAAGGGCTAGAGTGCTGCAAATGGCAGCAAAACGTAATTAAGAGCATGGCAAGTGCTCTGCAAACAAATGTGGATAGGGAAATAACTTAAAACAACAAAAAAAAACAGAAAAATAAAACAATGTTCTTCTTCATCTCTGAAGGACGAGGCCCATATGGAGTAGGAGGGAGGTTGAGGTGGTGGTGGATGTGGCGGTGACATAGGCGTGCGCACAGGGTGTGCTGGGTGTGCCTGGGCACACCCTAATCACCTAGGGCACATAGCATTGCCAGTGAGGAGATGGGAAAGATCTCCCTGGGACCTGCTCTGCTCTATTTCTCCTTGCCTACAGGTACATGGCCCCGATACATTACTCTCCCTGCTGGCAAACACATGCATGTGTATTTCAACTTTGGGGTGCACACCTTAATGCAATAGGCTGCGCACACCTATGGGCGGTGTAGGTGGAAGCGGCGGTGGAGGAGGACCAGGGCCGGATTAACAGCATCATGGGCTTGGTGCTGAGGATTTTGAAGGGCCTTAGGGCCGTGCCTTGCCATGCACCCAGAGGAGGAAGGGTGCAGCCATGCATGCCTAATTCAACATGGGATGCTGTCTCTGAAGCCCATAAACACATCCATGCATCGCCAACTGTCCCTCCTTGTCCGGCCTTCACGCTGTGTGGGGAGGTTCTGAGGGTGCTGCCTGGGGAAGCGAGCATAGAAGCCAGGCTTCTGTGTTTACAAGTGACAGAAGAGCGGTAACAGTGAATATGGCCAACCCGGGGCCTATATAAAAGGTAGGGGCCTGGAGCTGCAGCTCCAATAGCCCCTACATTAATCTGGCCCTGAGGAGGAGGACGAGGTAGCCAACACTGCTTCTTTTCACAAATTTTAAATGAGGGTACACCCCAAAAGAGTGAGAAAGAGCAAAAATGGAACAATGGGTGGGTAAGGTCGGTATCCATTGCTATTCTGCATAAGGTACGGAAAAGTCCCGTGGGATCCATGCCTGGTTCATTTTAATGAACGTGAGCTTGTCCACATTGTCTCTGGACAGGCGGCTGCGCTTGTCTGTTATAACGCCCCCAGCCGTGCTAAATACCCGTTCAGATAATACACTGGCTGCAGGGCACGCCAGCACCTCCAAGGCGTAAAGGGCAAGCTCAGGCCATGTGCCCAATTTGGAGACCCAGAAGTTGAAGGGGGCAGACCCGTCATTCACTACATGTAGGCGTGTGCACACATACTGCTCCACCATGTTGGTAAAATGCTGCCTCCTGCTAAGACGTTCCATCTGAGCTGCTGGTGCTGCTGTTTGTTGTGGCGTGCTGACAAAGCTTTTCCACATTTCGGCCATGCTAACCCTGCCTTCTGAGGTGCTGGCGGTGCCCTGGTTGCGTTGGCGACCTCCTCCTCCTCCTCCTCTGCCTTGTGCTTCCACTGTGGCCCCGCTGTCAGATGGGAATGCCAGCAGCATGGCGTCTACCAGCGTGCGCTTGTACTCGCGCATCTTGCGATCGCGCTCCAGTGAGTGAATTAAGGACGGTACGTTGTCCTTGTAACGGGGATCCAGCAGCGTGGCCACCCAGTAATCAGCACAAGTTAGAATGTGGGCAACTCGGCGGTCGTTGTGGAGACACTGCAGCATGTAATCGCTCATGTGTGCCAGGCTGCCCAGAGGCAACGAAAGGCTGTCCTCTGTGGGAGGTGTATGGTCCGTGTCCTCTGTATCCCCCCAGCCACGCACCAGTGATGGCCATGAGCTGGCCTGGGTGCCACCCTGCTGTGAACATGGTTCCATCTCCTCCTCCAGCTCCTCCTCCTCCTCATCCTCCTCATCCTCCAGAACTGTGCCCCTGCTGGACAATTGCGTCCCTGGCGTTTGCGTGTGCAGGAACCCACCCTCGGAGCCCCTTGCGAATGACTGCCCTGAAAGCCTTGGAAATGTTACCTCTTCATCCTCCTCCTCCTCCTCATCCTGTGCCACATCCTCTTCCATCATCGCCCGAATTGTTTTTTCAAGGAGGCATAGAAGTGGGATAGTTAAGCTGAGAACGGCGTCATTGCCACTGGCCATGTTGGTGGAGTACTCAAAACAGCGCAACAAGGCACACAGGTCTCGCATGGAGGCCCAGTTATTGGTGGTGAAGTGGTGCTGTTCCGCAGAGCGACTCACGCGTGCGTGCTGCAGCTGAAACTCCACTATGGCCTGCTGCTGCTCGCACAGTCTTTCCAGCATGTGCAAGGTGGAGTTCCACCTTGTGGGCACGTCACATATGAGGCGGTGAGCGGGAAGGCCGAAGTTACGCTGCAGCGCTGCCAGGCGAGCAGCAGCAGGGTGAGAACGCCGAAAGTGCGCACAAACGGCCCGCACTTTCTGCAGCAGCTCTGACATATCGGGGTAGTTTTTAAGGAACCTCTGCACCACCAAATTCAGCACATGCGCCAGGCAAGGGATGTGCGTCAAACCGGCTAGGCCCAGAGCTGCTATGAGATTTCGCCCGTTATCGCACACCACCAGGCCGGGCTTGAGGCTCGCTGGCAGCAACCACTCATTTGTCTGCTGTTCCATGCTCCTCCACAACTCCTGCGCGGTGTGTGGTTTGTCCCCCAAACAGGCAAGTTGTAAAACTGCCTGCTGTCGTTTACCCCTGGCCGTGCTGAAGTTGGTGGTGAAGGTGTTACGCTGTCCGGATGAGGAGGCGGTAGAGGATGAGGAAGCGGAGTAGGAGGAGTTAGGAACAGGAGGCAAACTGAAGCGCCCTGCAATCCTCGGTGGTGGAAGGACATGCGCCAAATTGCTATCCGCCTCAGGCCCATCCGCCACTGCATTTACCCAGTGTGCCGTTAGGGAGATATAACGCCCCTGACCGTGCTTACTGGTCCACGTATCCGTAGTTAGGTGGACCTTGGCACAGATGGCGTTGCGCAGTGCACACCTGATTTTTTCCCCCACTTGGTTGTGCAGGGAAGGGATGGCTTGCCTGGAAAAGTAGTGGCGGCTGGGCACGACGTACTGTGGGACAGCCACCGACATAAGGTTTTTAAAACTGTGCGTCTCCACCAGACGGAATGACAGCATTTCAAAGGCCAATAATTTTGAAATGCTGGCATTCAGGGCCAGGGATCGCGGGTGGGTAGGGGGGTACTTCCTCTTCCTCTCAAGTGTTTGGGAGATGGAAAGCTGAACGCTTCCACGGGACATTGTGGAGATGGTTGTTGGTGACCCAGGTGGTGGTGTTGCTGACAGATCGTCTGTTTGCGGGGTGGCAGGTGCCGGTATCACTACAGATGTGGCTGGAGCGGCCGAGACTGCAGCAGAAGAGGAAGCAGGATGAGCCAGAGACGTTTCTTGGTTTTGAAGGTGTGTACTCCACTGCAGCTCGTGCTTTGCACTTAGATGCCTGATCATGCAGGTTGTGCTCAGGTTGAGAAGGTTCATGCCTCGCTTCAAGCTCTGATTGCACAGGGTGCAAACCACTCGTGTCCTGTCATCAGCACATTTTCTAAAGAACTTCCACGCTAGAGAACTCCTTTGAGCTGACTTTGGTGCGCTCGTTCCCTTGCTGCGTTGGGCAGTAGCGGGCGTAGTGTCTAGGGCACGGCCGCTCCGCTTCTGCACCCTGCTCCCTCTTCTGCTGTGCTGGTGGCTCTGTGCGACCACCGCCTCTTCCTCCAAACTACTCAGTTCACCTGCATGACGTTCATTCCATGTGGGGTCGAGGACCTCATCGTCCTCCACATCATCTTCCACCCAGTCTTCACCCCTGCCCTCCTTGTCGGTCTCCACAATGCTGAACGCCGCAGCAGTTGGCACCTGCGTTTCGTCATCATCGGAGACGTGCTGCGATGATCCTTGCATGTACTCATCTTGAGAAATAAGTGGTTGGGCATCGCTGCACTCAATCTCTTCCACTTCTGGGGCAGGGCTAGGTGGATGGCCCTGGGAAACCCTGCTGACAGAGTCCTCAAAAAGAATAAGAGACTGCTGTATGGCTTGGGGCTCAGACTGCTGGCCTGATTTGCAAGGGGGTGAGGTGAAAGACGGTTGGACATTGGCTGCAGGTGCCAACTCTGACCTTTCTGCAGTAGACTGGGTGGGAGACAATGTGAAGGAACTGGAGGCACTGTCAGCAGCAAACCAATCTACTATCGCCTCAACTTGTTCTGGCCTCATCACTTCTAGGGGCGTTTGATGCCCTACCAAATACTGATGCAGGTTCTGTCGCCTACTCACACTTGAGGAAGGTGTTTCACTTGTGCGTGTAGCTGGCACAGATCGACCATGTCCTCTCCTTGCAACAGGAGCTCTACCAGCAGCACCACGACCCAGGCCACGGCCCTTATTTGACGGTCTCCTCATATTTCTGTAATTTAAGATCTTGCCCTAGAAAGGTTTTTATTGAATAGCGGAATAGAAAATATGATCCAAAAAAAGTGTATGTATCTCGCACGTACACAACCACACTAGGCCCCAATTACTATTGTTTGTACCCCTAAAAGGCTAGATGAGGAGTAGGGGGGGTATGGAACAGGCAGCACCCTCAAACCTTCAGAAGTATGAGATGAACCCCAACAACTTGGAAAGGTGGATCTCTCTCACACGTACCGACACAGACTATCCCGCAATTCAATTGATCCTCAAAGGTTTTTATTGAATAGCGGAATAGGAAATATGATCAAAAAAAGTGTATGTATCTCGCACGTACACAACCACACTAGGCCCCAATTACTATTGTTTGTACCCCTAAAAGGCTAGATGAGGAGTAGGGGGGGTATGGAACAGGCAGCACCCTCAAACCTTCAGAAGTATGAGATGAACCCCAACAACTTGGAAAGGTGGATCTCTCTCACACGTACCAACACAGACTATCCCCCAATTTAACTGATCCCCAAAGGTTTTTGATTAAATAGCGGAATAGAAAATATGATCCCAAAAAAGTGTATGTATATCACACGTACACAACCACACTAGGCCCCAATTACTATTGTTTGTACCCCTAAAAGGCTAGGAGTAGGGGGAGTATGGAACAGGCAGCACCCTCAAACCTTCAGAAGTATGAGATGAACCCCAACAACTTGGAAAGGTGGATCTCTCTCACACGTACCAACACAGACTATCCCCCAATTTAACTGATCCCCAAAGGTTTTTGATTAAATAGCGGAATAGAAAATATGATCCCAAAAAAGTGTATGTATATCACACGTACACAACCACACTAGGCCCCAATTACTATTGTTTGTACCCCTAAAAGGCTAGGAGTAGGGGGAGTATGGAACAGGCAGCACCCTCAAACCTTCAGAAGTATGAGATGAACCCCAACAACTTGGAAAGGTGGATCTCTCTCACACGTACCAACACAGACTATCCCCCAATTTAACTGATCCCCAAAGGTTTTTGATTAAATAGCGGAATAGAAAATATGATCCCAAAAAAGTGTATGTATATCACACGTACACAACCACACTAGGCCCCAATTACTATTGTTTGTACCCCTAAAAGGCTAGGAGTAGGGGGAGTATGGAACAGGCAGCACCCTCAAACCTTCAGAAGTATGAGATGAACCTCAACAACTTGGAAAGGTGGATCTCTCTCACACGTACCAACACAGACTATCCCCCAATTTAACTGATCCCCAAAGGTTTTTGATTAAATAGCGGAATAGAAAATATGATCCCAAAAAAGTGTATGTATATCACACGTACACAACCACACTAGGCCCCAATTACTATTGTTTGTACCCCTAAAAGGCTAGGAGTAGGGGGGGTATGGAACAGGCAGCACCCTCAAACCTTCAGAAGTATGAGATGAACCCCAACAACTTGGAAAGGTGGATCTCTCTCACACGTACCAACACAGACTATCCCCCAATTTAACTGATCCCCAAAGGTTTTTGATTAAATAGCGGAATAGAAAATATGATCCCAAAAAAGTGTATGTATATCACACGTACACAACCACACTAGGCCCCAATTACTATTGTTTGTACCCCTAAAAGGCTAGGAGTAGGGGGAGTATGGAACAGGCAGCACCCTCAAACCTTCAGAAGTATGAGATGAACCTCAACAACTTGGAAAGGTGGATCTCTCTCACACGTACCAACACAGACTATCCCCCAATTTAACTGATCCCCAAAGGTTTTTGATTAAATAGCGGAATAGAAAATATGATCCCAAAAAAGTGTATGTATATCACACGTACACAACCACACTAGGCCCCAATTACTATTGTTTGTACCCCTAAAAGGCTAGGAGTAGGGGGAGTATGGAACAGGCAGCACCCTCAAACCTTCAGAAGTATGAGATGAACCCCAACAACTTGGAAAGGTGGATCTCTCTCACACGTACCAACACAGACTATCCCCCAATTTAACTGATCCCCAAAGGTTTTTGATTAAATAGCGGAATAGAAAATATGATCCCAAAAAAGTGTATGTATATCACACGTACACAACCACACTAGGCCCCAATTACTATTGTTTGTACCCCTAAAAGGCTAGGAGTAGGGGGAGTATGGAACAGGCAGCACCCTCAAACCTTCAGAAGTATGAGATGAACCCCAACAACTTGGAAAGGTGGATCTCTCTCACACGTACCAACACAGACTATCCCCCAATTTAACTGATCCCCAAAGGTTTTTGATTAAATAGCGGAATAGAAAATATGATCCCAAAAAAGTGTATGTATATCACACGTACACAACCACACTAGGCCCCAATTACTATTGTTTGTACCCCTAAAAGGCTAGGAGTAGGGGGAGTATGGAACAGGCAGCACCCTCAAACCTTCAGAAGTATGAGATGAACCCCAACAACTTGGAAAGGTGGATCTCTCTCACACGTACCAACACAGACTATCCCCCAATTTAACTGATCCCCAAAGGTTTTTGATTAAATAGCGGAATAGAAAATATGATCCCAAAAAAGTGTATGTATATCACACGTACACAACCACACTAGGCCCCAATTACTATTGTTTGTACCCCTAAAAGGCTAGGAGTAGGGGGAGTATGGAACAGGCAGCACCCTCAAACCTTCAGAAGTATGAGATGAACCCCAACAACTTGGAAAGGTGGATCTCTCTCACACGTACCAACACAGACTATCCCCCAATTTAACTGATCCCCAAAGGTTTTTGATTAAATAGCGGAATAGAAAATATGATCCCAAAAAAGTGTATGTATATCACACGTACACAACCACACTAGGCCCCAATTACTATTGTTTGTACCCCTAAAAGGCTAGGAGTAGGGGGAGTATGGAACAGGCAGCACCCTCAAACCTTCAGAAGTATGAGATGAACCTCAACAACTTGGAAAGGTGGATCTCTCTCACACGTACCAACACAGACTATCCCCCAATTTAACTGATCCCCAAAGGTTTTTGATTAAATAGCGGAATAGAAAATATGATCCCAAAAAAGTGTATGTATATCACACGTACACAACCACACTAGGCCCCAATTACTATTGTTTGTACCCCTAAAAGGCTAGGAGTAGGGGGGGTATGGAACAGGCAGCACCCTCAAACCTTCAGAAGTATGAGATGAACCCCAACAACTTGGAAAGGTGGATCTCTCTCACACGTACCAACACAGACTATCCCCCAATTTAACTGATCCCCAAAGGTTTTTGATTAAATAGCGGAATAGAAAATATGATCCCAAAAAAGTGTATGTATATCACACGTACACAACCACACTAGGCCCCAATTACTATTGTTTGTACCCCTAAAAGGCTAGGAGTAGGGGGAGTATGGAACAGGCAGCACCCTCAAACCTTCAGAAGTATGAGATGAACCCCAACAACTTGGAAAGGTGGATCTCTCTCACACGTACCAACACAGACTATCCCCCAATTTAACTGATCCCCAAAGGTTTTTGATTAAATAGCGGAATAGAAAATATGATCCCAAAAAAGTGTATGTATATCACACGTACACAACCACACTAGGCCCCAATTACTATTGTTTGTACCCCTAAAAGGCTAGGAGTAGGGGGAGTATGGAACAGGCAGCACCCTCAAACCTTCAGAAGTATGAGATGAACCTCAACAACTTGGAAAGGTGGATCTCTCTCACACGTACCAACACAGACTATCCCCCAATTTAACTGATCCCCAAAGGTTTTTGATTAAATAGCGGAATAGAAAATATGATCCCAAAAAAGTGTATGTATATCACACGTACACAACCACACTAGGCCCCAATTACTATTGTTTGTACCCCTAAAAGGCTAGGAGTAGGGGGAGTATGGAACAGGCAGCACCCTCAAACCTTCAGAAGTATGAGATGAACCCCAACAACTTGGAAAGGTGGATCTCTCTCACACGTACCAACACAGACTATCCCCCAATTTAACTGATCCCCAAAGGTTTTTGATTAAATAGCGGAATAGAAAATATGATCCCAAAAAAGTGTATGTATATCACACGTACACAACCACACTAGGCCCCAATTACTATTGTTTGTACCCCTAAAAGGCTAGGAGTAGGGGGAGTATGGAACAGGCAGCACCCTCAAACCTTCAGAAGTATGAGATGAACCCCAACAACTTGGAAAGGTGGATCTCTCTCACACGTACCAACACAGACTATCCCCCAATTTAACTGATCCCCAAAGGTTTTTGATTAAATAGCGGAATAGAAAATATGATCCCAAAAAAGTGTATGTATATCACACGTACACAACCACACTAGGCCCCAATTACTATTGTTTGTACCCCTAAAAGGCTAGATGAGGAGTAGGGGGAGTATGGAACAGGCAGCACCCTCAAACCTTCAGTATGAGATTGTGTTCACTGTACCCCACAAAGATTGAGTTCACTGCACCCCACAATGATTGTGTTCACTGCACCCCACAAAGATTGTGTTCACTGCACCTCACAAAGATTGTGTTCACTGTACCCCCCAAAGATTGTGTTCACTGCACCCCACAAAGATTCTGTTCACTGTACCCCACAAAGATTGTGTTCACTGCACCCCAAAAAGATTGTGTTCACTGCACCCCAAAAAGGATGTTGTTCACTGCACCCCAAAAAGGATGTTGTTCACTCCACCCCAAAAAGATTGTGTTCACTGCACCCCACAAAGATTGTGTTCACTGCACCCCAAAAAGATTGTGTTCACTGCACCCCAAAAATGATTTTGTTCACTGCACCCCAAAAAGGATTTTGTTCACTGCACCCCAAAAAGGATGTTGTTCACTCCACCCCAAAAAGATTGTGTTCACTGCACCCCAAAAAGATTGTGTTCACTGCACCCCACAAAGGATTTTGTTCACTGCACCCCAAAAAGATTGTGTTCACTGCACCCCAAAAAGGATGTTGTTCACTGCACCCCAAAAAGGATTTTGTTCACTGCACCCCAAAAAGATTGTGTTCACTGCACCCCACAAAGGATTTTGTTCACTGCACCCCACAAAGATTGTGTTCACTGCACACCAAAAAGGATTGTGTTCACTGCACCCCAAAAAGATTTTGTTCACTGCACCCCAAAAAGATTGTGTTCACTGCAGCCCAAAAATATTGTGTTCACTGCAGCCCAAAAAGATTGTGTTCACTGCAGCCCAAAAAGATTGTGTTCACTGCAGCCCAAAAAGATTGTGTTCACTGCAGCCCAAAAAGATTGTGTTCACTGCAGCTCACACACAGAAAAATGGATGTGGATCACTGACACCTGCCTATCTCCAATCCCACACCACACAGCAATATCGATTGTAGTTTGTAGAACACAGTTTCCCTAAAATTCAGCAGACTCTGTCCCTAACAGGATTGAGAAGAGATCGTAGATCAGGATTGAGTGCAGACCCCACCCCCCACACAGCAATATCGATTGTAGTTTGTAGAAGACACTGACCCTATATAATTCAGCAGACTCTATCCCTAAAATGCCTACAACTCGCCCTGCCTAAACACTCCGACCTGTCCCTCAATTCTATCCGGACACAAATGGTTTTTTCCTGCCTATCTTTCCCTAATCAGCAGCCAGCACGTTGATGTGTGCTCTGTCCCTGAATCTAAGCAGCATAATGACGCCGCTGCGGCTGCCTCGAACTTATAAAGACTTGGTCACATGCTTCAGACGGCCAATCACAGCTACTGAGACATTTGCAGGCATGGCTGGGATGGCTTAAGGCACACCAGTTAAACGATTGTTGATTGGCTGTTGAAAGCCCGCCATGAAAAGAGCGCCAAAGCATGCAAAACCCGGAAATAAAACGACCGAACACGGATTTTTACCCGAACATACAGTAAAGTGTCCGTGTCCGTGTTCGGGTACAAAAAATCCAATTATTCGGTACGAACACGAATAATACAGTCCGTGTTCGCTCAACACTACTGATCACCTTTTCCCAGCCTTCCAGCGCTTGTCTCAACTCCCCCTTCTGAGACCTTCATGCTATCAGCTTGTCTCGCTGCCTGAGGGACCTCCAGTGCGTTCCGGCATTCTAGCGCTCGCAGTGCCCTCTGTATCATCGCTGCTTCTTCCATTGCAGTCAGGACGGGAAAACGCAGGGGCACCCCTGGCCCCATTTGCTTCTCATCTTCGTGACTGTCTGCTATTTCTCTCGGACAGTCCCAGGCAACGGGAGCCATGCCAGGCTGCTGATCACCGTCAAACAGCCGCTTGTAGGCAATCTCGAGCTCCCATTCCTGCTCAACCAGGAACTCCAATTCCTCCAGGTCACACGCCTCGTCGGGGAGGTCCAGCACCTCATCTCGGAAATACAGAATGTGTTCCAGCCGCCACTCCTCATCGCTCCCAAAGTCTGGGTCTCCGTACATTTTTTGATGGAGCAGCCCCACGCCGCCATAGCCAACGCCTTCTGTCGGGCTGCCCTCTGTTGTACCTGGCCACAGTTGAGCCGCGAACCACCGGAGGGCTCTGTAGCTGGCGTCCAGTCTCATTTCCTCCTGGACCAATCTTCCGAGCTCCGTCTTCCCTTCATCTCGCGGTCGTTCCCTCAGGAACACCTCTCGCGCACAGTACTGCGTCCGGTACATCTCTGTGGAGGAGGGAAGGATCTTCCCCTGATGGTGCCGCTCGTGGCTTAGCGCCTCATGCCAGAGTTGCCGGCGGATCACATCCTCCCAGCCGAGCCTGGTGTGCTCTGTCGCTGGTCCCCGATGGTGCTTCCGCATGCCTTGCAGCCTCCTCCTGAACTCCGCTCTCATGCTGGCTGGTCCCCGTATCACTCCTCGGCAGCTGCCCAGATCTTGAATCCTGGTGGTGGTTTGGATGTCCTGGACTGCAGGAGACATCCCACCGCTGCCAACCAATGTAACGGATCTTTGTACCCCAGGTGGGCACATCCGCCGGACCTGTGTCTCCTGTCCTCAAAACGCACCCACAGCCTGCGGAGAAGCCATACCCAGCCCGTAACCCCTCAATCACGAGACAATCCACACAGGTGTTGAGGGTTAACCATGTAGAGCTTAAACTGTTTATTACATTCCAAGACAACAGTTTTACACACAGTTAGGGAAACTCCCTTTAGCCTTGCCACAGCGGGGGAAGGGAACAGGGACCAACCAATGAGAACTGAACATTTGTACATTTGAAACAGGCAGTCTTAATACACACCCCCTGCGGAGAGATGTCTCCAGCTCAGACCAGACCATTGTCTGTGTCAGGATTCCACACAATTAGACACAGAACCAGGAGGGGGGGGGGGGGGAGATGGGCTGTAACATTACATTCCAAACACTTGGTTCTCAAACGTATAAACATGCAATAAACATAATGCATACATGAAGGACAATATACAGTGGCTGTGTTTGCCACAGTGAGCATTTGTGAGTCTCCTCAGCTATCAAATGATGTATAACAAAATATATGTATTTATTTTTTCATTGGTTTTATTTTGTGGACTTATGCATGTTTTGTCCTTGCAGGACTTTGGTCCTTTCAAGTTCCTATACTCCTGAAGAAGCTGTTTTGGCTGCGAAACATGTCTTTTGTGTTTTTACAACACGGGTGAAACTGTACTACTGCAATTGAGCTTCTTGAACTGACCAAATATTAATGAACATATAAAAATGTACTATTGATTGATGACTATTGAAAAACATGTTTACTATGACATGGGATGAAGGTATCTTGTAAAAACATAAAATATTTTTAAGGGAACAACGAAAAAACCCCTCTGTGGGACTTTAAGGGCTCTGGTATAGCAAAATCTGATATAGTCTCAATTGGCTAAAAAAATATATACATTTTATTTAACACATAAAATGAAAATGACACGTACAATGTAGTACATCATAAAAACAGTGTGGTTGTGACAGTGAAGGTACATACAGTATACTGTTACTTATAAAGGCAACAATCACATGTAACCCAACCCCTAAGGGTAGGGGGTTGGCAAGGCCCAAAACGTTTCGAATAACAGGAGGATAGTTAAATCTTCTTCATGCAATCTTCATTGCATGATAGTTCAATCTTCATGCAAAATTTTGCATACAGTGCATGAGGTCAGTCTCCTCCAGATGGATTCATCTTTATTGTTATTGCAAACTATGTATAAAATGTATTAAACTTACTTCTTTATATGTATACTTACAGAATATGCTTTAATCACCTGTGCCCTTGAAGAAGATTGAACTATCCTCTTGTTATTTGAAGTGTGTCGGGCCTTGCCAACCCCATGCCCTTCGGGGTTGGGATACATGTGATTGTTGTCTTTATAAGTAACAGTATACTGTATGTGCCTTCACTGTGACAACCACACTGTTTTTATGATGTACTACATTGTACGTGTCATTTTCATTTTATGTGTTAAATAAAATGTATATATATTTTTAGCAATGTCATCTGCTGGTGTTGGTGCACTGTGTTTTATCAAGTCCAAAATCAGCACAGCCCTCTACCAGGAAATTCTAGAGCACTTCATGATTCCCTTTGCTGACCAGCTTCATGGAGATGCTGATTTCATTTTCCAGCAGGACATGGCCCCTGCCCACACTGCCAAAATTACCAATACCTGGTTTAATGATCACGGTATCACTGTGCTTGATTGGCTAGCAAACTCACCTGACCTAAACCCCATAGAAAATATGGGGGGTGTTGTCAAGAGGAAGATGAGAGACACCAGATTCAACAATGCAGATGAGCTGAAAGGCACTATCAAAGAAACCTGGGCTTCCATAACACCTCAGCAGTGCCACAGGCTGATTGCCTCCATGCCCCACATTGATGCAGTAATTCATGCAAAAGGAGCCCTGACCAAGTATTGAGTGCAAACTATACTGTACATGGACATACTTTTCAGTAAGCCAACATTTCTGTATTAAAAATCTTTTTTTTTTTTTTTTCATTGACCTTATGTACTATTCTAGTGTTCTTAAATACAGAATTGTGGGTTTTCACTAGCTGTAAGCCATAATTTTTAAAATTAAAAGAAGGAAATGCTTGAAAAATATCACTCTGTGTGTAACGCATCTATATAAAATATTTGAGTTTCTATTTTTTAAATTGAATTACCTAAATAAATTAACTTTTTGATGATATTCTAAATGTATGAAATGCACCTGTGTATGTGTATGTATATATATATATATATATATATATATATATATATAGCCTCTAACATTATTGTAGATTTTCAAGGCACTGTAGAGCATTTTTAATTGCCGTGTACAAAAGTGGGATGTGCAGCAATATAATGTCTGTCTTGTCTCATTAGACTATTTTAAAAGTTCTTTTTTTTGTTATATGTACTTACTAAAAGCCATAATTATTTCTAAATGGACAGATGTAATTGACTACACAATGTTTCCTGAACACATAATTTTACCATACGTTTTACTGGAAATGAAAAATAAACTTCACCTATAAATAGCACAGAAGTTTCCATGCTTAGTCTTTTATCTGTGGATGAAAGCCCTGTGAAATAGTTATCAATGTTAATTGCCTTTTAAATACACGTTGATATGATATTGAAAATGCTCTTATCATGCATAGCTCCTGTAAATACGAACTATACCATGTGTTTGTTCCTGTGCTACTTTCTACAGTACAGTACATATTAATTCAGGGCAACCTGCAGTCTAAAATCATATAAACCAACAGAGAAGGTACTGCTTGGGTGATTTCATTCACTGGGTTGCAAATGCAATGTGTTTTTTGATGTGGGAATGAACCTTTACCTCTCCTCCGCTTTCGATAATAAAGAGCCCTGTGGCAGTAAGTCTAATATTAAGTAGGAGTTAAAGCAGGTGGAAGCTTCGCACACAGAGGGCACAGGTGTCACACTCTTCACATAATTAGCAAACATCCATCCCCAGCAAGACATAGGACATCAATCAAAGCCATTACCAGCTTGACTTGGAGAACATTGCGGTGGCTGTCCAGTGTAGGGGTAATGAGTACGTCTGCCTACCTATTTATCAGCATCTACTTCCATTATTCCTAGCAAGAAAGGTACATACGGTGAAGTTTTCCTTGCAGATTTTCTCCTGCCATATATCGTGTCTTTCTTAAGTACAGTTTACACATAGTATTGAAAAAAATTTAATAAATTCAGCTGGGAACTATGCAGTTAAATTAATACTTTTGTTTGATGCCTATGGGATTGCATAGTTACAAACACAGCTCTGAGCATGAGTCTGACAGGGGATAGAAATTAGATAATGTTTCATGGACACAGCAACTTTTAACAAATTTTTACTCCAAGCAGAAAACAACCAGAACATTTGGTCAGTGAGCTTGCTTGCAAGTCTTTTTTAAAGAACCAGATAGCAGTATTACATTTGGGGAGGTCCTGCACTCTGCTATGATGATAAACCACACTCTTACTGAAAGCAACATAGAATCTCAACCATTAGGCTTGGTTTTGACAGCTTAGGATATTCGTAGCGTCTCTCAGCTTTTCTGTATATGCTAGTAAATTGCTAAAAGGTGCTACATTTATACTACACTCTGTTTAGTCTTTGCACTCCAGTAAGCTTCTCCCATGCTTAACATTCACAAAGGCAGCTAACCACTCTAAAGCCCCGTACACACGCAACGATTATCGGCCGACCGATAATCCTTCTTTTGTCCAGAGTGGTGTTTTGTTGGTTGGAATGTGCCTAGACTGCACACGAATTTTCTCGCCCAACAAAAATCTGCTTCAGAAGTGATGTCATGTGTTGGTTTGCTTTCTTTGTGTTCTTTCTTATCTGAGCATGCCCAGTCTTGCTCATAAGATTTATCCCTGTCGAAATCAGTACTGACTGCACGAAAATCGGCCGTGTTTTGACGGTCAACAAAAATTTTATAGTCTGCACACCAGATTTTTTTTCAGCCAAAAAGTCGGAGTCGGTTGTCGGAAGCATCATACTAACAAGCCGAAAATCAGCAGATCGGACGCTGGACGAAAATTCCCTGCCAATTTTCGATGCGTGTGTACAGGGCTTTACTCTTACCTGATGCCAGCCATCCCTCCAGGATTCAAGATGCAGCTCTTTACGATGCTCATCCAACTTCCTTGAGGTGGGCCCTGAGCTACTTTATAAATGAAGTGATCCCAAGGACATATTCCCTCATACTTCATCTGGGTGCTATACCCTACTTGTACTCTTTTAAGTGCTGATCTTCTCTTACAAATGCAGCCAGCATAGCCAATACAAGGATTGCCACCCAGTTTTTTTTCCAGGCACTTACAATGTTAAAAAAACCTGACATCTGGGCTTCATTCCAAGAGACATTTGCACTAATCAACCAGGACAAATTTCTGCAGGACTGGGAAACTCTTTTAATATTGTTGCTTATGTAACCTGTAAAGGGAATTTATATTTTAAAATTTTGGAGTAGTGTACTTGGCAACAGGTGTTAAGATTTGTGATTTAAAATCTGGACACACATCTACTATTAAAAAGAACCTCTACAGAATCTCCATCAATGCCTTGACTGTTCCCCATTTGATTAACTAATAGTTTATGTCTCCAGGGCATGTAGTCTACATGCATGTAGTCTAGTAGGCATGTAGATAAAAATATATATATATATATACTCCTGATCAGCGTAAAATGCATTGACCAAAGACAATCTCCTATCATCTGCTGCTCAGTAAAATACTATAGTAACTGAAGACAGAACGATCCTGAACATATCATGAAGAGATGCTAAAATATATCTCTGATTTGTTTTTACCTTCTATCCATGTGAAGAACTGATTTCGCCGGCCCCTTCTTACTTTCATGTCAATGCAAATATTTATCAGTTTTACATGGACAATGTTCACGAAGTTCTCCAGTGAACATGCCCAGATTGGAAAAGAAAGCACATACGGTATTCTTTGACACTGGAAACATCATTCAGGGGCTGTATATGAGCACCCTAAAACTTGAGATTTTGGGAGCCATCTTGCTTTTGTAAATTTCGGATTTATTTTAGAAGATACATGGCAGCTAATCTGTCTGTTTGTCTATTATTTATGGAGAAGATAGTTGATGAGGAATTCCTTCTTTCCTGGCAATGTGAACATCTGTACTTCTGTTTTCAATCAAAACAAAAAAATATCAGTACATTCCTTAAATACATGTACATTTCTCCATATTGTGTCCCTTTAAAACACTGTACAAGTACAGAAAATGCCTTTCGATTTGCCAGAAATTAATTAAGCTCCTATCTTTTGTAGTACATCAACATGTTACCCTCTAGATTTGCGACCTTAGGTGTCATTGAACATGCTTGTATATATTTTTCTGTCAAAATAGTTATATATTTGCATTTACAGTATCTCACAAAAGTACACCCCTCACATCTTTGTAAATATTTTATTATATCTTTTCATGTGACAACACTGAAGAAATGACACTTTGCTACAATGTAAAGTAGTGACTGTACAGCTTGTAAACAGGGTAAATTTGCTCTCCCCACAAAATAATTTAACACACAGCCATTAATGTCTAAACCACTGACAACAAAAGTGAGTACACCCCTAAGTGACAATGTCCAAATTGTGCCCAAGTAGCCATTTTTCCCTCTACGGTGTCATGTGACTCGTTAGTGTTACAAGGTCTCAGGTGTGAATGGGAAGCAGGGGTGTTAAATTTGCTGTTATCACTCTCACTATCTCATACTGGTCATTGGAAGTTCAACATGGCACCTCATGGCAAAGAACTCTCTGAGGATCTGAAAAAAAGAATTGTTGCTCTACATAAAGATGGCCTTGGCTATAAGAAGATTGCCAAGACCCTGAAACTGAGCTGCAGCCTGATGGCCAAGACCATACAGAGGTTTAACAGAACAGGTTCCACTCAGAACAGGCCTTGCCATGGTCAACAAAAGAAGTTGAGTGCACATGCTCAGCGTCCTATCCAGAGGTTGTCTTTGGGAAATAGATGTATGAGTGCTGCCAGCATTGCTGCAGAGGTTGAAGGGGTGGGGGGGGGGGGTAGCCTGTCAGTGCTCAGACCATACGCTGCACACTGCATCAAATTGGTCTGCATGGCTTTCGTTCCAGAAGGGAGCCTCTTCTAAAGATGATGCACAAGAAAGCCCACAAACAGTTTGCTAAAGACAAGCAGAATAAGGACATGGATTACTGAAGCCATGTCCTGTGGTGTGATGAGACCAAGATAAACGTATTTGGTTCAGATAGTGCCAAGCGTTTGTGGTGGTAACCAGGTGAGGAGTATAAAGACAAGTGTGTCTTGCCTACAGTCATTCATGGCGGTGGGAGAGTCATGGTCTGGGGCTGCAGGAGTGCTGCTGGCACTGGGGAGCTACAGCTCATTGAGGGAACCATGAATGCCAACATGTACTGTGACATACTGAAGCAGAGCATGATCCCCTTCCTTCGGAGACTGGGCCGCAGGGCAGAATTCCAATATGATAACGACCCCAAATACACCTCCAAGATCACCATTGCCTTGCTACAGAAGCTGAGGCTGAAGGTGATGGACTGGTCGAGCATGTCTTCGGCCCTAAAACCTATTGAGCATCTGTGGGGCATCCTCAAATTGAAGGTGGAGGAACGAAAGGTCTCTAATATCCACCAGCTCTGTGATGTCGTCATGGAGGAGTGGAAGAGGACTCCAGTGGCAACCTGTGAATCTCTGGTGAACTCCATGCCAAAGAGGTTTAAGGCAGTGCTGGAAAAAATTGGTGGCCACACAAAATATTGACACTTTGGGCCCAATTTGAACATCATTACTTAGGGGTGTACTCACTTTTGTTGCCAGTGGTTTAGACATTAATGCCTGTGTGTTGAGTTATTTGAGGGGACAGCACATTTACACTGTTATACAAGCTGTACGCTCACTACTTTACATTGTAGCAAAGTGTCATTTCTTCAGTGTTGTCACATGAAAAGATATAATAAAATATTTACAAAAATGTGAGGGGTGTACTCACTTTTGTGAGATACTGTATATGGCCACATTGTGCTACTTTGATTATGTATTTTAATTTTTGTATTAATAAATGATATACCTTTTTAAACATTTGACTACTGTTAAGTACCTACATAGTCCCAAATCTAGAGGGTAAAATGTTGATGCACTTATACTAGGGATGATGGCACCCCACAAATTCAAGCCAGATACAGTATATCCTATATCTTCTGTAGTAAGCCAGCAACACAATATATATGCTGCACTGAAATCCCTAGCAGTGTTGTTAGCCTTGTCTTTTATTTTACTGGACCACAGAACACTCCAACTTAAATGTTGCTTTGGAAATTTCAGCCTCAGAGTCCACATATTAGATTTTCAGTAGTCCAGCAAAAGACTATTATTATATTTCTATTTTTAAGTAAATCTTAAGGCAACACTTTTTTAGTTTAGTTTATAGTAGATAAAGGTTAAAACCACTTTCTAGTTTTTAATTCTTTCTATAGCTCAATTAGAGATATTAAGCCTCCATATTTAACCTGTTAGGGGTCTGTTAGGGACTGAGGGTAAGGAAAAATCCAAATTTTCCACCAGCTCTGGAATAGAGTAGAAATCTTCCAACTTGTTTCTGTGACAACTGTATAAGTGGGAACGTACCTAATTTTTTTCACTTTGAGAGATTATCTCCTACCCTCTGCTGTGTTCACAGGACATGAAGTGAAGGAAAATCGCTAGAATGGGGCACAGATGACTAAAAAACTCCTGACAGAGGTTTTTTTTCATCCATTCAATACTCTAGCAAAAAAATGGCTTTAGACATACTTTAATGCAATGTTTGAAGAACTAAAAATCATCCAGCAGCAAGATTTAGGTACATCAGAAATATCATATTAGAGGAGCTGCGCCTTCACATTCGGTAGCTGTGAGATATTTTTGAATCCTAGTCCATGCTCAACTCTAAAGCGTATATGTGCACCTTTTACTGTGCTTATCCTGTGTGCCTTCCTCTTTCCCCCAAGTTCATTCATAAAAGGTCCCAATAACCCACAACCCTGGTCCTTTGAGATCTTCACTGTGCTGTTTGCTGGGTGTTGTAGAGTCTCTAACCAAAATCTTTTTAATGGTACCCACACATGTGCATTGCAGCCACTATTATGTTAGCCTTTCAGCAACGGTGTGGGTTGTAGGTAAGTATGAGCTTTTATAAATGTACTAGAATAGGAAACTAAAAAAATGTACCCTTAAACTCTACAAATTTAACAGGGGCTGTGTACGCTAAACTTGTAATTATTTATTACAAAAATAAAGTTGCTGGGGAGTAAAGGTTTTGGAGACGTTGTATGCCTCTGCTGCCAAAAAAGCTGCCTTCTCTTTTTTATGTGGTAGTAGTACCATGCTTCTGAAGCATGCCCATTGTAGTGTACACTCTTGATCCCCTCCTGGCATCTGTAAGCAGGGGAAAATGGAGCCTGGAGCCATGGTAATTGAATTCCTTAGGAGTGAAAGTTGCATCCTCGGCGTCCGCCCAGTGGCCAGAGGGCGAGGATGCCGGTCCAGGATAAGTGTTGGGGAAATTGCCAGTAATGACAGTGAGCATGGAGCAATTAGTGCTGAAAAAAAAGTGCTCAAATATGCTGTACACACTTGCTCATTATTGCACAGGATCTTGCCCCCCCCCCCCCCCAGTAATAGCTAATACCTAAGTTTAGAAAAAAAAAAAAAAACAGCACAACGGTCATTGCTTACTGACAGTGTTATGTGTTCCTTGTGGTGCTTTCCTGAATTAGTTGAAATCTTCCTCCTCTGATCCCTCCCCTACCCCTGCTGTCATAATCTGGAGCAGGGATTTATAAAGCTGAGGGAACGGTGACAGGTACTCATCAAGTATGCCTAACTATGCCTGCCCTTTCTCCTCACCTCCTCCATTAATAAAGGCTGTACTATCTCTTCTATAAATGAAAAGCTACCTATGAATGGAGGATGGGTGGATGATTGAAAGGTTCACCTCCTCCATTCATAGATCATTTTTCATTCCTAGACGTTATAGTATGGCTTCTATGAATGAAGGAGCTGGACAGAAAGGGAAGGTATAGCCATGCTATCTTGATGAGTTACAAATGTTACAGCTCCCTCAGTTCTTGTAACTTTCGTCACACTGGAAGATTGGCAACGGGGGTATAAGAGGAATCAGAGGAGGAAGATTTCAACAAGCCAGGTGATAATAAGTACTGTTCCTTGTGCTGTTCTTTGTTTTTACCTAAATTGAGGCTTTAAAGTGGAATTCCAGTCTAGACCTAACTAAGCTTAAAACTGCACCCACCCCCATCCTAAGGATTCTAACTACCATGTAAAAGGAAGCTGCTTATACCTATCTATTCTCAGGGCACTCCAGTCTGGTTACATGATTGGTTCCCAGTGGCAGCTCTAGGGGAGAGGAGTAAAAGCCAACAATGGATGCCCCATAGTAAGCCTATGGGTGACATCATTGCCCAGGCATTCCATCCATTGTCAGTGCTCTCTCCTCTCCCCTGAAGCCGACTGCTGGGGAGATCACATGACTGGACTGAAGCACCCTTAAAATAGGTAAGTAAAAGCATATTCCTTCTATGGGGTAGTTATATTAGGAGTTGGAAGGGGGTAGGAGAGACGTTTTAAGCTTAAAGTGATTGTAAAGTCTCGTTTTTGTTAGTTAAAAATAATAAACTTGTTATACTTACCTGCCCTGTGCAGTTGATTTGCATGGAGCAGCCTCAATCCTTTCCTTCTCAGGTCCTTCTTTGGTGCTCCTGGCCCATCGCTCCTGTTGAGTACTCCACAGCAAGCAGCTTGCTATGGGGCACAAGAGCTGAGCCACAGCTCCCTGTTTCCACATTCAGACATGGGGCTGTGGTCCGGCCCCGCCCCCTTTCTCTCCTCATTGGCTGACTGACTTTGATTGACAACAGCAGGAACCAATGGCTCTGTGCTGCTGTCCCAGCCAATGAGGAAGGGAATCCTGGCAGCTGAGACAATCCTAAAACATTGCTGGATCAAGATGGGGCTCAGGTAAGTATTAGGGGAGCTGAGGGGGGCTGCTACACACAGAAGGCTTTTATCCAAACGCTTAAAATGCATTAAGATAAAAAAAAAAACCTTCTGACTTTACAACCACTTTATTTAGAGCAAGCTTGGAATTCCACTTTAATTTCCACTTTAAATTATAAAGGTGTAAATATAACGTTTTTCAAGTGGTCCTATTTTGGACATGTATTAGGAGAAGAACTAACTCACTGAATTGGTTTGAACTTATTGGCTGAAATAGATGGGCTTGTGTCTTTTTTTAGCCAGACTAACTATGTAACTGAACAATTATGCTTAGAAAAGTTAAAGGAAAAAGGACAAACAGCAATCAGATAGATAAATACATTCACATAAATTATGAACATGCCATTGCGAAGACGTAGAACAGAAACTTAAGACAGATCATTATAGAGAAACACTATCCGTGCAGTTGCCAGGAGTCAACATTGACTTGACAACACTTAATATTAATCAAATACAGTATATTTGCATTATTACATAATATGCTCCGTGCCTCACTAATATACATGTATATTATAGGAAGTAGTATATATGTGGCTTGTTAGTTTTATATATTTTTATTATCAAATGACCAAAAAGAAAATTATATTTAGCCAGAAATGATCTGCTGTAATAATCCGAAAGTATTAAAAAGTCACTTAAAAAAAACCTGAGGAATAAAAAAGGTCACAAAATCAGGAACAGCTTAGATAACAGTTTCATTTCCACTCTGTAAATTGCTGGAGTTTGTGTATAAAATTCAGTATTTCTTTACTGTGTTTCTATATAATCTTACAGTTTTCTTATTGCAAATATGCTGCTCAGGACTGTTGGCCAAATATCATCTCTTGCTAGTTCTATGCAGCTGGGCATACATGGTTGGCAGATGGCTTTGAAGAGGTTAATGCACATCCACTAAGGTCCAATGGGCCCCATACCCATTTGCATTTCTCCTGTGCACAGGCCTCCAGTGATGCTCCATGGATCTCTCCGGGTCTGGCACAGGATGTGACATTAGCTGTTCCCTGATGTGACAGCTCCAGGGCTGGCCCGCGTTATTTATGTCTCTTTTGCAGCAGGGATGATCATTTTCGCCTGAGAAGTAATACACGCAAATTTAATTAGCCCCCCATTTCAGCTGCCTGGCTCGTTAACATCTCTGCGGGTACAGGCGGTGAGATTTAATGTGATCTCCGCTACACACAATCTCCAAGTTATCTGAACGGTGCCCCTCCCTACAACGATGCCTCATCAGACTCAGAGCATTAACCCTCTGCCTTAGGAGGGGGTCGGGGAGGCCTATTCTAGATTTAATTATATGGTAACAGTAGTCCCTGCTGTTTTGTGGAAGGTTCTAAAGCGACACCCGAGGTCTGTTCTAATAAAGAGATGATTAACCCATCCCTCCCCCCGCTTGCAATATAGAAACAAAAGTGATTGTGCTAGCCTTACATAATCTAGCAGCTAATCCTAACATAATAGCCTATGCATCCGATGCTCGGAAGTGTCATCATGTTTTATACAAGGGAAAAAAAGGTCATTTGGTATTTATATAAAAGCCTTTTCATTTTAGGAATCTTGCTCATTAGACTTTAGATGTAAATGGTACAAATAGTTTCTGGGACACAGCCCAGAACAACAGTCTCTGCTTATCTGAGTCACAACAATTAGTGTCATGTAAAAAAAAAAATAAAAAGCCATTTTTAGGCTTTTTTTAGTTTTCACATCCTGTCAGTAGCACATTTCCTGTCTTAAAGGATAACTAAAGGCAAAACTTTTTTTAAATTTTGGACAGAGTGGAGAGGAATTAGAACACCTGTCAGTTTTTATTGCTGTCTGTGCCCCCGTTACAAGCATACCCTGCTTTACGTACCCTCACTTTAAGTACACTCATGAGTACGGACACATTGGCGTCTATGGGAAATCTTGGTGAACTTGACATGGCACTGCTTCTGGTTTTTAACATTGGCATCAATGGGAAATCTTGATCAGCTTGACATGGCACTGCTCATGGTTTTTACATTGCTGTCTATGGGAAATCTTGGTCAGCTTGATATGGCACTGCTCCCAAAACCCAAATAGGTGACAGGAACACCAAACTTGGGGAGCACCGAGAGGGGACCCCCGTGTGACGAAACAGGACAACCCAACTGGGTATCTCCGCCAAGAAGCTGCTTCCTAAGATCTGGAACACAAGACCTGTCAATCTGGTTATAGTTACCCCAAGAACTCAACAGTACAATTTTTTGAAGTCAACCAGAATGAACAGTTTATTGAACCAACTTACAGACTTTTATACACTTGAGAAGTATGCCAGTCAAATATTTACCCAAAACATCACACAATGAATAGATAACAAGGTAGAGCTGACTATAATATATCATTAACATTCCAATTAACTGAACACTTAAATCAGCCTAGGCGGAATGCACAGAATGATAGCAGGCAAACAATAGATGACACAATTAACCACCTGAACAATCAGGGATCTCATTCTAGGTTAGACCCACCAGCATGAAGCTCCCAAAGAACAATAGACATTTTTGACGTGTAAACACATCCCCACAGTAGATAATAGGTTGTTGTGTGAAAGACAGGTGGCCTGAATTGATGAAATTACCAATAAGGATTGCTCCACACAGACAGTGTCAAGGCGTCTAGCCTGCGGTCCTCTCCCAAAAGCCTCCTGAGTCTGTGACAATACATCCCTCCTGTTCCATAGTCCAGCAGACCCAGCTAGATCCAATATGGGTCAGCTTGGGGATGTCCAGGAGCTATACTACAATCACAGGTCAGTTTACCAAGAAAGTCCATCTTAGCAGGACCTGGTGTGTAAGAGCTGTATCTGCATTTCTCGCAACCTCCTTATGAATTCTCTTCCATGGCGGCTGATATCTGTACCTCTCCTCATATGTGGACGCTGCACGAGTGTTAGCTCGCTCGATAATGTTACCAGTGTCTCCGACATTGGTGGCAAGCGGTGGGATGGCGTCCTAGTGCAAAGAGAAGCAGCTCGGAGACACCAGTAACGTTATGGAGCGAGCTAACACCTGTGCAGTGTCCCCATATGAGGAGGAGTTTCTCTGGAGGTTACAGCAACACTTGGCCCAACAGGATGGGCCTGTATCAGAAGAAGGCATACTGGACTGCAGAGATGTCACTCGAAAGGAAATGTGGTATGATGCCTTAGAGGATGTGCAGTGGAGGCAGAGAGAGAGCCTTCCTAGTGAAGAACAGCGGTTCCAGGCATATGTTGCCCTGTGGTTACCTTTCCTAGGAGAGTAACCCCTGGATGAGTGGGTGACAGAGCCGTGGGACCTGATTTGGAAGGAGTTGTGGCTGGATGAAGCTTACCGGTGGTACACCACCCGGCGCGACCACTGGATAGCTGACGACAATATACCGGAAGGTGAGGACTATAGTGGCCCGGGCTTGCTGTGGGAGGGCTTTGAGGAGAGCAATGACTTTGGATGTCCAGCAGAGTTTCAGCGCTGGGTAATCCACGACACTAGGGACGCCCTACTGGGTCTCCCCAGAGCGGATGACCTGGGGTCAGACCTGATTCATCTGGTCAGAATGGAGTGGGAACTGGAGCAGGACTACCAACACCTACTGTGCTCCATTCCACCCCAATCTATCCTGCAAGCAGAGCCGGAGTGCTGGGTGGCAGATCCAGACCCACAACCCTTCAGTTGGAGAGATATTATAGACTGGTACTGGAAAGACCCACGGATGGTAGGTGGAGATAGGACCGAGGTCTCTCTACCGGCCATACAGGGAAGCTGGGTAGCCAGCCCAGATCCCCAGCTACAGCAGGAGTTACTTGGAATAGAGACAGTCAGTTCTACTCCCCAGTGGCAGACGGAGTCACAGGGAGCCGAAGGTGTCGTCCTTCCTCCCCTGTGGCAGTGTAACTTCCAGTTAGAGGAGATAACTAATCCTTCTCCCAAACCAAAGGGAGACAACAGCCCTAACCCCAATGGTGCAGATGGGACCGTGGTCTCTGCACCAGACCTATAGGGATGCTGGACGGCTGGTCCAGATCCCCAACCTACCCCGCAGGAATACCAGGAGGAGGTAGGCGATCCCTCCTCTCTACAGCAGACCCCCAATCAGGTCCTGGGGGTAGTATTCGCCAACCCAGCAGAAGAGCTGGCAAGAGGGCAGAGTGCTACCAACCTCTGCCCAGCACCCGCAAAAGCTACAGAGTTCCAGGAAGCTGGGAAAATTGGCCCCTTGCCCCAGCAACAAGCTGATGAAGTAAAGCTTCTACACCCAACTGAAGCGCTGGCAGCCGGACAGAGAGTCAACGACCTCTGCCCCACACCTGTGGCAGTTCCGGAGGCCCAGGGTGAGAAGGGAGAGGAGGTTGCTGTCCTCTCTCCCCAACAGTCAGTCAGAGTGGAGGAAACTGTCTTCCCTCTCCAGCCAGGATCTGTTCATCTGGGAGACAGTACTGGAGAAAGGTTGTCCAAACCTGCAGATATGGGTAAGGAAGATGGAGCAGCTGACTCCCCTTCCCAGAAGCAGTTGGTGCCCCAGAATTATGACACCAACCCAGCAGAGGAGCTGGCAACAGAGCAGAGTGTGGCTGGCCTCTGCCCTCAACATACAAATGATGGAGTTCCTGTGGTAGTGGATGGGACTACAGTTTTCACTTGTATACCCCAGGGATGCTGGACAGTCGGCCCAGATCCCCAACAGCTTGACGAAGTAAGCCCCACCACCCTGTCTTCTCTCCAACGGCTAAAAGGACTCTCGGGAGAAGGGCCAGTCCCACTTATCCCCAGCGGCGGTTATGTGCTACGAGAGAGGCAGAGGTTGGCTGGGTGAGTCACGCTGTGTTCCAGACAATTTATTTGGGGTACTTCGTGAGTGCAGACATTGGGAGGGCCCGTGGAACACAGCCTACCTTAGAGAGATTGGAAAACCACTTTCTCAGCCTACTAGGCCCCTATTATCTCTAAGTCACCCTGTGTCTATTAGGGACACAGGGTGCCCAAGAAGCCCAGTCTGGCCTGCCCAAATCAGACTTCCACAGACTGATCGGCTATAAGAGCTCCATGCACCTTACCAAGACAAACTTACAAACTATGTGGAACTTTGTCAAGGAAGCTGCTATGGTGGATTGACTCTTTGGGACTTGTTACCCGACGAACTCAGGCACAGACCAGTTGGAGGTCTGGTACCTGGTTAGTCTACCTTTGGGGGGAAGATATGTGACGGTATTCACCATCACTGGAAGTGAAAAACAGATACTTAATGGTTTGAATTGCTTCAGATGGGACAGTAATATATGTCAGCAATATCTTCATTTAGAAATATGAAGATTTATTCCCACTTTGTTCCCACTTTACACTGGGAGACTTAGACTCTTACAGACCATTGCCATGAAGTCTGCCTCCTAGATAATGTATATTATGCGTGCTTGTCTATGAGAGAGACACACAGACTGTCATTGACAGGCTTCCCTATTGTTTGTGTATTGAAATGGAATGTGGGTTGTGTCTGTCCCATTGTTATTACCTCACATTGTTCTGTCCAGATGGCTAGATAATTAGTTTAGTTCCTGTATACACTTTCATCTGCATATGATACTGTAATCAGCCAGAGAAGAGGGATTGTGTACACTGTATGGGAATGACTGAGTGTAAAACCCTGCTTCTATTGGATTGTGAATGTCTTGTCCTGTTCCCAACAAGGTCCACCTGGGCAGTAACATTGTGGGGGAAAACTGTATAAAAGAGCAGCTGTACCATTAAAGGTATTGCTTCACTTTAAGTACATTTTTGTTTTACATACATGCTCTGGTCCTATTGTGTACCTAAAAGTGGGGTATGCCTGTATAGATATTCACCCTCTCTATTTGTCCTTGTGACAGGCCCCCGTACTCAAGAAGAGTATGTCCGCCGTATAAGCTTTCCTTGCCTGGTACCAGCACGATCCAAGATTCCACCCAGTCACCTGTCGAGACATCAGATATTGTAGCCACAATATACAAGACTAGCTGAGAATAGCTTGTATAAGATCTGGAACAAACTCACACCGAATATATACCCCACCAGGTTAAGTGCCTGATTACATTATCATATGCAGATGAAACTGGACACAGAAACACAATCAACCTGCGCAAATCAACTAGCCATCTGAGTTAATTAACAATGCACCGCATACTAGCACATTATTAAAGACTTACCTTAAAACTAAACCCTCTAGCAGCACACTATCACTGCTGCAGAGGCTTCCATCTTCACCTGGTCTTCCTTCTGGGTTTGGGGACTCCAGCCATCTGATTGGCCGAGCCGTGATGACATAATTCATAATGGATCAAAAGAGTGTGAGTAATTGTTGTTGCTCACGTGATCGCGCCTAGATATTTAAGTAGGTGAAAATAATGAAAAAAATTGAGCAGCTAGTCAAAAACAACAGTGTGTTTGTGAATTGTGAAAAAAGAGGGGGACAGCGCTCAATATTATCTATCTGTGAATCTAATACTCAACAATAAATCTTGATGTACAAAATAAAATAAAATAAATATATATAAACCACAAATCACAATTGATAAAATTAAAATTAATAAGTGGGTTTCCCCAGGTGTTATACCATAAAGCGACTGTGCAAAAATATATATATAAATATTGCAGAGAATTTTTAAATTATAAATATAATTATAAAGTCCTTTGGTCTTCAAAGTGCAAGTGCAATGTGCGACAAACAAATCTAGGTGATTAAGGTGCTTTGTGTTCAGCAAAGGTGCATTCCTTCATGCAAATGAGGGAAAGAAGAATCCGTCACCAGATGCCTAGCTCACTTACCAGATGACCCCTTGGGGTCTAGCATAGGTAAGTGGTATCTGTAAGAATAAGTAAGTATCTCTTCCAGACTCTTGTCTCCCCGCTATACCTTTATCCGGGAGTACTTCCACTGTTTGAAGAGGGCTTGATATGGATTCAGAATTTCCCAACTATATGAGTATCACGTGGATCCTAGTTCCCTGGAAATATGCACCCTAACCCATGTGGCTCTGAAAAGTCAAAGAGTCATGAATATAAATAGATTAATAACAGAAATAAATGAGTTAGAACAAAAACATAAGAAGAGTGTAGAAGCAGAGATACACAAGCCCTAGTAATAAAAAGGGATAAATTAGAAGAACTCATGGAAGAAGAGACAAGATGGGCTTTTAACAGAGTCGCCAGAGAAAGATATAAATGGGGAAATAAGCCAGGGAAATATTTAGCAAGAACATTAAAGAATAAACAATCGATCAACTATATTGAAAGAATAAAAAAACAATAGAGTAGAAAAGGTATATTCAACAACAGAAATAGCTAAAGCATTCCACAGTTATTATGGGGCATTTATATACAGTGAGGCAAAAGGGATCATATGAAGAAGAACAAAAAAGAAAACAAAAGAAAACAAAAGATGCAAAAATATATAAAGGAGGCAAAATTACCTAGAATACCAAACAGAACAACTACAAGCTCTCGGGGTACCAATCTCACAGGAGGAGATAAAGATTGCATTAAAAAATTCTGCGAAAAACAACAAAGGAAGGGCACGAAGACAACATACATTGCACTCACAAGCAAATGGTGATTTCGTAAATAAAACCCAATGTAACCGGTCATCTCCAAATGGCCAGGGAACCTCTGTGTTGGATGATGTGCTGGTGTCCGCAAATGTGTAGCTGGGCTAATGCGTTTCGAGGGAGAACCCTCTTCTTCAAAGCCAAAACATGCTACTGAGCCACTGTTGCATTTGCAAAGTAGCCAGCTTGCACAGCCCTTCACATGCCGTCCCGCCCCACAAGGAGCAAGGGTCAGCACTGTGAATAGCAAAGACGGATATATTGCTAGGGCAGCACAGCATGCCATAATGCATGCAAAAACCGACCACAATCCACACTAATTGCAAAACACAACAGTAAGTCATCCAACACAGGGGTTCCCTGGCTATTTGGAGATGACTGGTTTTATTGTGTTTTATGTGTGCAATCACCATTTGCTTGTGAGTACAATGTATGTTGTCTTCGGATTTTAATAAACCTTTTAGTGGTAATGCACAAGGTCAGTGTGCCCTTCTTTTGTTGTTGTTTTTCAGTGTATTTTGGATACCCTTGGTCCTGAGGGGGGGTGGCAAGACCTAATTGGTGCATACAAAGACCATATAAGAATACTTCTCCTTTGTCACATACCACTTGAATGCAGGAGAATTTTTGTTTGTAACAGGGAAGAGCCCGGGACCTGATGGGTTAACCACTCGCTATTACAGGGCATTTAAGGAAATATTGGTACCAAAGTTATGTATATATATGAATGGGATAGGAGAAGGAAAGGGAATGAGAGCAGAAGCATTATTAGCATTCAGAACCATTATTCCAAAAGAGGAAAAAGATGCAACTTTGGGCTCTAGCTACAGGCCAATAGTGTTATTAAACTCTGACATAAAACGTTATGCAAAGGTTCTAGCAACTAGATTAAAAGAGTTAATGCCTGAATGTATTCATGCAGACCAGACAGGTTTCATAGAGAGGGGAAAGTTAATGGGATAAGAACATTACTCTTATTACAAAAATCAGGAGGTTTTAGTGCCTCTGATCTGCTACTGTCAATAGATGCTGAAAAAGCATTTGACTGGGTGGACTGGGGGTTCATGTTGGAAACAATGGAAGAACTAGGTATTGGACCTAGGATAACCCATGGATTAGAGCACTATATAGGAACCCAGACAGCCTCAGTAAAAGTAAAAGGAAACCTCTCTCCTCCTTTTGGAATGTTTAACGGGCAAGACAGGAGTGTCCACTTTCGCCCCTGTTGTTTGCCTTGTCGTCGAAACCATTATTAGCCACCATTCGGAATAATGTAGACATTGGGGGAGTAAAGGTGGGAGTTGAAAAACATAAAGTAGCAGCATATGCCGATGACGTCCTGTTTTACATCACTAACCCTAGAATAACTCTCCCAAATGTAATAAAGGAACTAAAAAAATAAGGGGAGCTATCAAACTTTAAGACCATTCCAAACAAATCATAAATTTTGAATATAGGGTTAAATAAGAGAGAAGAAATAACCTTGCAGAAGGAATTTCCTTTTACGTGGGCAAAATCAGAATTAAATATTCAGGGATAAACCTAACTTCAACGTAAAAAGCTTATATCATGCCAACTACATCCCTATGTTAAACCAGATTAAAGCAGATATTAAAAACTATCAATAAGGCCCCTTACAGGGCTGGGACGAATAAACATGGTTAAAATGGTAATATTTCCTAAAATCGTATATAAATGTCTAATGTTACCAAAAGACATCCCACAGGCATAATTTAAAACAGTGAAAACAATGATATCAAAATGTATTTGGCAAGGAAAGAAGCCAAGAATACAGTACACGACACTTAGTAAAGGGAAAACACGGGGGGTTAGCAGCACCAGATTTTAAAAGATACTATAATGCAGTCATAATATTGCGAATGATAGAATGGACAGAAATAAATTCAGATAAAAGATGGATTAAGATAGAAACCACATAAAGGCACACAGATAAATAAAAAAGTATTTGGATTCCTCCAAAATATAGGGGCACACATGAACGCACACACAAAATGACTAAAGTAGTGTACAAAATATGGGGCACGATACACAGGCAGGCTAAATGGGAATACAATTCACCACTGTTATCACTAGACGGCACAAGATACTTTGCACCTGGGAATGAGACACACTTTGGCAAATGGATTAAAAACACGCAGTTAAAAGATATAACACATGGAGGGAATATAAGAACAAACTATGAGCTTAAAATTAAAAGGGAAAACATTTCCCTGAATGAATGGAGGTATTCTTAGTTAAAGCCCTTTGTGGGATCCTTACAACAACCAATTAGATCCCAGAAGGATCTGAACCTAGTGGAAATACTGTGTAACCCACAAACAAAAAACATAGCATATCCTAGATATACAAAATGCTTACGGAAATGGTGGGACTGGGGAGACCCCCATTCATAGAGACATGGGAAAAGAAGTTAGGAACATGATTAAAAGAACAATAAGTAGATGTATTGTTGAAAGCTGCCCATGATTATGCAGTTGATGTAAACACCATTGAAATGAACTATAAATGTTTATCGAGATGATATTTCATACCGGTAAAGTTACAAAAATGTCAAAATGTCAATACCACAGTCTCTCCAACCTATGTTGGAGGGACTGTGGTATGTTGGGCACGATAGCCCACATCTGGTGGGACTTTCCTAAGATCCATGATTATTGGCAGAAGGAGTAGATATCACAGGAGTAGGTAGATATTGTCAACGATCCTTGGGTTTGTCTATTTCATAAAACCGGTAACTCAAAAAAACATTATAAAAGTACAATAATCCAAAATTTAATCAACGCAGTAAAGGGGGGAATCCCAAAATAATAGCTGAATCGGAAAGCCCGGCAATCAGAGATTGGTGTAAAAGAATAGATTTTATATACAATATGGAGTTCCTGGGAAGCAGAGAGGAAGATCAGATGGAGAGTTTTACAAATAAATGGGTAAAATGGGCAGGCTTTAAGAAGAAGAGTAAATATGTAGAAATTTGGGCGGACTAGGATATTAGAAGAAATAAGGGTAGATAAAGAAGAAAGGGAGGAGGTACAATAGATAAATGGACGAGTAATGCTGAGTGGAAGGGGAAGAGAGAGGGTACTTGGGAGGGGGGTGGTCGGGGTAATTGCTTCAATAAGGTACTGAAGTGTATTTGTATTTTTGTATTAACCTGAAACTTAATAAAAGTTAAAAAAACTGCAGTGCTAATGTTGGTGTTAGGCTGCATAATTTACGTGATTTTTGATGATTTTGCCTATAGTTTACTTTACCCATAATAACTTAAAAAAAAACTTAAAAAAAAAGTTCTTTAGCAAGGAAAATACATTCCACAGTCACAATTATGCTGCTAAAACGAGTGTGGGCTGTAAATTGCCTCCAGCATTGCTCCTGTTTCTTCTTGCTGGAGGCTGCCATTTTGCTGAAGCCCAGAGCCCCTGCACAGCAGTAAATCATAAAGTGGAACTAAATCTATTGTTTTAACAGTTTCAAAAAACGGTTATATTTCTGTAATGCTGGGAATGCTAACTGTCACATTTGCTTGTTTCCTCAACAAACTGTCAAACCATCAAATGGCTAATCATAACTGATCACAAATGCAGCACCATGGCAGTTGCAGATCAAACAGAAGCAGCTTCCTTGGCTGTAAAGAATAGAAGGGTTTAATTCCACTTTAAGGCTGTCAGCAGATTTGCCTCTACAAATTCAGCAGTGCCTAAAAATAGAGAGCAACTAAGGATTTGCAGAGCAGGGTGAGGCAGTGCATTAAACAGTAAAGGCACTTTTTTGTGTTTTACATAGCGAAATCTGCAAAAAGGGATAGCCTGAAGTGATCTAGCAGGACTTAATTTTCACACCGACAGAAATAAAAATGTTTTACTTAAGTGGAGTAGGGAAGGTTAGAACCCATGTCAGATTTTTATTTCTGTGTGTGTCCCTGTTGTAGATTTTTCTTCACCGCCTTTCTGGTGAAACCATTGACAGTAGGACAGGAGATGAGGGGAAGTACCTCTAACAAAGCTCTAGAAAGCAGGAAAAACCTGGCTGTAGTTCTAATCCTTCCTTACTCTATCCAACACCAGACAATATGCTTTTGGCTTGACATACAATTTCATGAAGAAGGTGCCAGAAATACTGTATATGTTGCATTTACGTAGGTGCTAAACCCATAGTACTGATATATTCAGCCCTTTATAATCTTGTCTGGTAAATATATTGCATTGTCAATTGAAGGGAAAGTAAGGTTAGTTTTTAAAAACATACTTTTCTTTAGTTCTGCAAATAAATGTTTACTAAACAATGAAGGATGCCTAAAGCACTGCAGGTTAACCTGTGAGACAGCATAGCAAAAGTACCTTCAGATTGCGAAAAATCTTAGACGGAGATCCCTGATAAGGGGTAATTCATTGTTATGATTCACTTAGCTCTGTGTGTAAATTTCACCTTGAGCTACTGATCACTGCAAACAATTGACTTTTTTCAACTATTGGTTGATAGCGAGAACAATAAAATAAGCCTAGACCTCCGCCAAAAGAAAAAACAATATACTTTATGCTAACTTTTAGCATAAGACAAAAAATGAACTGGTAGGAATATTTCTGCTTATATTGCTCACATTATAATATACAGTATATCACAAAAAATGAGTACACACCTCAAATTTTTGTAAATATTTTATTATATCTTTTCATGTGACAACACTGAAGAAATTATACTTTGCTACAAAGTACAGCTTGTGTAACAGTGTAAATTTGCTGTCCCCTTAAAATAACTCAACACAAAGCCATTAATGTCTAAACTGCTGGTAACAAAATGAGTACGCCCCTAAGTCAAAATGTCCAAATTGGGCACAATTAGCCATTTTCCCTCCCCGGTGTCATGTCACTCGTTAGTTTTGCATGGTCTCAGGTGTGAATGGGGAGCAGGTGTGTTAAATGTGGTGTTATCGCTCTTACTCTCTCATACTGGTCACTGGAAGTTCAACATGGCACCTCATGGCAAAGAACTCTCTGAGGGCCTGAAAAATAGAATTGTTGCTGTTACGCTGAGCGCTCAGGGCCTCCTGCTGGCCTCGGAGCGCTCACAGCATATGCCTCCAGGCAGCACTCCAGCGTCTCGGTGTGTGCGTCCCTGCTCTCTAGGGCGCGCGCGCGCCGGGACTCTTAGATTCAAAGGGCCAGTGCACCAGTGATTGGTGCCTGGCCTAAAGTGGTTATTAAGGGTTAAGGTTTGTGAGAGGTAGTGCTGACTTAATTAGGCTTCACCTGTGCACTACCCATAAATACCTTCTCCTCCCACAGCTTCCTGCCGGATCTTTGTGCCTTGTGCCTTTGAGAAAGCGTTCCCTGCTGTGTTTGTTTGCTTTGCCTGTTGCCGAACCCGTTGCTACCGACTACTCGCCTTTGAACCTTTGCCGCCTGCCCTGACCTCTGCTTCGTCCGACTACGCTCTTGCCTACTCCCTGTGTACCACGCCATATCAGCTGCCAGAGGGGTCGAGTTGTTACTAGGGGACACGACCTGGTAGTTACCGCCGCAGCAAATCCATCCCGCCTTGCGGCGGGCTCTGGTGAAGACCAGTAACTGCTTAGAACCGGTCCTCTAGTACAACCCGTGCCATCGCCTCTCTGGTCCAGAGGATCCACTACCAGTCCTGCCGGTTCGTGACAGTAAGATCCGGCCATGGATCCCGCTGATGTTCCCCTGCCAAGCCTAGCGGACCTCACCACCATTGTGGCCCAGCAGGGTCAACAGCTGGCCCAGTTGACCGCTATGTTGCAGCAGCTCCTGCCTTCTCAGCAACAGCCAGCACCTCCGCCTGCAGTTGCCACCGGTTCCAGAATCCGTTTGTCCCTACCAGACAAATATGACGGAGATCCAAAGCAGTGCCGTGGGTTCCTGTCGCAGTGCTCTCTCCACCTCGAGCTACTGTCCGACCAGTTTCCTTCTGAGCGAGCCAAGGTAGCCTTTATTCTCAGTTTACTGTCCGGGAAGGCCCTGGCCTGGGCTACACCACTATGGGACCGCGCAGATCCTGCCACCGCTTCCGTCCAGAGCTTCTGCCTAGAGTTCCGGAATGTTTTTGAGAAGCCTGCCCGGGTTACCTCCGCAGAGACTGCCTTACTAAACTTGACCCAAGGAGATTCTTCCGTGGGTGACTATGCCATTCAGTTCCGCACCCTGGCCTCTGAGCTGAACTGGAACAATGAAGCCCTTTGCGCCACCTTCAAGAAGGGACTTAACAGCGAGATAAAGGACGTCCTGGCTGCACGTGAGCTTCCTTCCACTCTTAGTGACCTCATCTTGCTGGCCACTAGGATAGACAAGCGTTTCGCCGAAAGACAAGAGGAACTCCTCCTTGAAAAGGAAAAAGCTCGTCCTAGACGTTACCCTCGTCTGGCTCCCGTTTTTCTGCGTCCACCTCAACCCGCTACTGGGCCTCCCGCCATGGAGGCCATGCAGGTGGATCGGTCACGCCTGACTCCGCAAGAACGAAGCCGCCGCAGAGACGAGAACCTGTGTCTGTACTGTGCCAGTACTGAGCACTTCCTTAGAGATTGTCCTCTCCGTCCACCGCGTTCGGGAAACGCTCGCACCTAGTAAACGTGGGAGAGGCGTTGCTAGGTGTGGATTCTTCCTCTCCACGTCTCATCATACCTGTGCAGTTGATCATCTCTTCCAAGTCCTTTTTCTCCGCAACCGCCTTCTTGGATTCCGGTTCAGCAGGCAACTTCATTCACGCCTCCTTGGTTGACAAGTACCGTATTCCAGTAATCCGTCTACCCAAGCCGTTTTTCATCTCTACTGTTAACGGTGAGAGACTCCGTACCCAGCCTCTGCAGATGGACATCGGAATATTTCATACCGAGACTTTAGAGTTCTTTGTCCTTCCCTTCTGTTCCTCCGAACTCCTCCTGGGTCTGCCGTGGCTTCAACGTCATAGTCCTGTCCTGAATTGGTCCACCGGTGAGATCCTGCGTTGGGGTTCCTCCTGTTCTGACCGCTGTCTCAAGCCTGCTCTGGTCAAACAGGACCCGCAAGTTTCTCCGCCTCCAGGGCTGCCCAAGCCATACCATTCCTTTGCAGATGTCTTCTGCAAGAAACAAGCTGAGGTTCTTCCTCCTCACCGACCCTATGATTGCCCGATCGACCTGATACCCGGTTCTACTCCACCTCGGGGCAGAATTTATCCTCTCTCACCTCCTGAGACTCTTGCCATGTCTGACTATATACGTGAGAACATACAGAGAGGATTCATAAGAAAATCTTCTTCTCCTGCTGGGGCCGGTTTTTTCTTCGTGACAAAAAAAGACGGCTCCCTCCGCCCCTGCATTGACTACGGAGGTCTTAATAAAATTACCATCAAGAACCGTTACCCTCTGCCTTTAATCTCTGAGTTATTTGATCGTCTCCAAGGGGCAAAGATCTTCACTAAATTGGACCTTCGGGGGGCCTATAATCTGATCCGTATCCGTGAGGGAGACGAATGGAAGACCGCCTTTAACACAAGGGACGGCCATTTTGAGTATTTGGTGATGCCCTTCGGCCTCTGCAACGCACCTGCTGTCTTCCAGGAATTTGTCAATGATATTTTCAGGGACTTACTTTACACCTGCGTGGTCGTATACCTGGATGATATCCTCATCTTCTCCTCCAATTTGGACCAACACCGAGCCCATGTGCGACAAGTCCTTACTCGTCTTAGGAGGAATCGCCTGTACGCTAAACTTGAAAAATGTATTTTTGAACAGACCTCCCTGCCTTTCCTGGGATACATTATCTCAGCCCAAGGACTTCAAATGGACCCAGCCAAGCTCTCTGCGGTTCTGGATTGGCCACGTCCCTCTGGTCTCCGAGCCATACAAAGATTTCTGGGCTTTGCGAACTACTACAGGCAATTCATCCCTCACTATTCCACTCTGGTAGCTCCTATCGTGGCTCTCACAAGAAAAGGAGCTAACCCCAAATCCTGGCCTTCCCAAGCCGAGGAAGCCTTCCAGTCCCTGAAATACGCCTTTGCCTCTGCACCCGTTCTCTCTAGACCAGATTCCACCAAACCTTTCTCTCTTGAAGTGGATGCCTCCTCGGTGGGAGCCGGAGCTGTCCTCACCCAGAAGTCCTCCAGGGGCAAGACTTCAACTTGTGGCTTCTTTTCAAAGACATTCTCTCCCGCAGAGAGAAATTACTCCATTGGGGACAGAGAACTACTTGCTATTAAATTGGCACTGGAGGAATGGAGACATTTACTCGAGGGCGCCACACATCCTGTGTACATCTTCACAGACCACAAGAACCTGGCTTATCTCCAGTCTGCTCAGAGACTAAATCCCCGTCAGGCCCGTTGGTCTCTGTTCTTCGCCCGCTTTAATTTTGAGATCCATTTCCGTCCGGCTTGTAAGAACATTAGGGCAGATGCTCTGTCTCGCTCCTCTGATGTGGTGGGCGACGAGTTAACGCCTCAATATATTATCCCTCCAGAACGCCTTATTACAGTCGCTCCCGTGGACCTGCGCCTTCTTCCTCCTGGCAAATCCTACGTACCTCCATGTCAGCGGTTGCGAATTCTCAAGTGGGGCCACGCCTCCCATTTTGCCGGTCATCCGGGGGTGCTAAAATCTCTCCAACTAATCTCCCAAAGGTACTGGTGGCCTTCTTTGGAGAAAGATGTCTCGGACTTCGTCCAGGCCTGTATGATTTGCGCCCGGGATAAAGTGCCTCGCCAGAAACCAACGGGTCTCCTCTTGCCTTTACCTGTTCCTGAAGTTCCCTGGTCTCACATCGCTATGGACTTTATTACAGATCTTCCCTCCTCCCATGGCAAGTCCGTTATTTGGGTCGTGGTGGATCGCTTCTCCAAGATGGCTCACTTTGTACCCCTGCCCGGTCTACCCTCTGCACCCATGTTGGCCAAACAATTTTTCCAGCACATCTTCCGTCTCCATGGCCTTCCCAAACATATTGTCTCGGATCGTGGGGTACAATTCGTCTCCAAATTCTGGAGGGCTCTATGTGCTCAGCTCGGGATCAAATTGGACTTCTCTTCTTCTTACCATCCTCAGTCTAACGGCTAAGTAGAACGGGTGAACCAAATTTTGGGTGACTATCTGCGTCACTTTGTGTCCTCACGCCATGACGACTGGGCTGATCTACTTCCCTGGGCGGAGTTCTCCTACAACTACAAACAATCCTCTGCTTCTAACAAGTCTCCTTTCTTTGTAGTTTTTGGCCGTCATCCTCTTCCACCTCTGCCACAGTCTCCCACTCCTTCTTCTGTACCTGCCGTTGACAGTCTTGTACAGGACTTTTCCTCCATCTGGCGAGAAACCCACGCTGCTCTCCTCAAGGCTTCCGCCCGTATGAAGGTTCAAGCTGATAAGAGACGCAGATCTCCTCCGGAATTTCGCCCGGGTGACAAGGTGTGGCTCTCCTCTAGGTACATCCGATTTAGGGTCCCAAGTTACAAGTTGGGCCCTCGTTTCTTGGGACCCTATAAAATCAAGAGTCGTATCAATCAAGTTTCTTATCAGCTCCATCTTCCTTCCTCCCTCCGAATCCATAACTCCTTCCATGTTTCCCTTCTTAAACCTGCTGTCTTTAACCGTTTTTCTCCCAAGCTTGTTTCTCCCACCCCTGTCGCTGGTACCTCCGATATATTCTCTGTCAAGGAGATCTTGGCGACCAAGATCTCCCGGGGGAAAAAATTTTTTTTGGTCGACTGGGAGGGCTGCGGTCCTGAGGAGAGGTCATGGGAGCCAGAGGAGAACATCCTGGACCGCAGTCTCATCCTCAAGTTCCTCGGTACCAAAAGGAGAGGGAGACCAAAGGGGGGGGTACTCTTACGCTGAGCGCTCCGGGCCTCCTGCTGGCCTCGGAGCGCTCACAGCGTATGCCTCCAGGCAGCACTCCAGCGTCTCGGCGTGTGCGTCCCTGCTCTCTAGGGCGCGCGTGCGCCGGGACTCTTAGATTCAAAGGGCCAGTGCACCAGTGATTGGTGCCTGGCCTAAAGTGGTTATTAAGGGCTAAGGTTTGTGAGAGGTAGTGCTGACTTAATTAGGCTTCACCTGTGCACTACCCATAAATACCTTCTCCTCCCACAGCTTCCTGCCGGATCTTTGTGCCTTGTGCCTTTGAGAAAGCGTTCCCTGCTGTGTTTGTTTGCTTTGCCTGTTGCCGAACCCGTTGCTACCGACTACTCGCCTTTGAACCTTTGCCGCCTGCCCTGACCTCTGCTTCGTCCGACTACGCTCTTGCCTACTCCCTGTGTACCACGCCATATCAGCTGCCAGAGGGGTC